>NC_140003.1:5742675-6354224 GCF_964263955.1 Coregonus lavaretus | reverse complement strand
TCCATATGGAAAAGATACAGAATAATTTAACAATATTTTTATATTTTCTACCTGGAACTTGGCTGTAATACATATGGCAGCAAATACACTTACAAGATTCATAGAAGATTATTGTATTATGTGACTTATATGGGTGGTTAACAATTAGACATAACAGAAATGTATTATAAAAAAACAAAGAAGAGTGTACGCTAAGCCTTCTAAGGTCGCACATACTTGGGACATATGAATTTCAAAGCACTCGCATCATAGTAATAACAGAAATGTTGCATGTATTATATAAAAAACATACAAGAGCGTAAGCTAAGCCTTCGAAGGTCTCACACACGGGACATACACATTTCAAAGCGCTTGCATACCGCTGTCTGATGTCATTGACGCATGCAATGTGACATTAATTGAAAAAATAAGTAAAGTCCGTCGCGAGGAGCAGCAGGAGCAGGACGGGAGAAGAGGGAAAGCAGAAGGAGGGGGAGGCGAGGAGGAGGAGGACAGGAGGAGTGGTAGGGGGAGGAGGAAGAGCGGGGGGGGGGAGAGAAAAGGAGGAGGGGGGAGGAGGAGGACAGGAGGAGAAATAGGATAGGAGGAGGAGGGAGGAGGAGAGGAGGAGGACAGGAGGAGGGGTAGGGGGAGGAGGAGGAGGAGGAAGGAAGGGGAGGAGGAGCGGGGTAGACTGCCCAGCCTTAACCATGGAAACTCCTACCTGAATATGTATATAGAAATATTGTATTTTTATTATAGTAATTGTCATGGTTTGTGTGCGCACACACATACATCACAAACGTACAATCAATATTTTCCGGGGAGCCAAAGGGGGAGGACAAAGATGGAGAGAGAAAGGGGTAGAGAGAAAAAAAGAGAGAGAAAAATAAATGGCATGCAACAGACAAGAGATGTATAGTACAGTTAGATTTTGTTCTCAATAATAGAGCTCCCCACACTGACCAAGACCCCTCTCTCAACTGAGAGAGAGAGAGAGAGAGAGAGAGAGAGAGAGAGAGAGAGAGAGAGAGAGAGAGAGAGAGAGAGAGAGAGAGAGAGAGAGAGAGAGAGAGAGAGACATAGAGAGAGGGAGACAGAGAGAGAGAGAGAGAGAGAGAAAGAAAGAGAGAGAGAGAGAGAGAGAGAGAGAGAGAGAGAGAGAGAGAGAGAGAGAGAGAGAGAGAGAGAGAGAGAGAGAGAGAGAGAGAGAGAGAGAGAGAGAGAGAGAGAGAGAGAGAGAGAGAGAGAGAGATTTAGGGCACCAGCAGCACCTATCACAGGGATGATGAATGAAGCCCACACACCTCTAAAAAACATAGTGCTTCAAGAGCGACCTTGGTTACAAACACAGAGAGATGGAATAGGCACGTACACGCATGGAAGCCCACACACACACACACACAGGGTGCATGGGATGATGAGGACTGCTGCTGGTGTGTGGTCACTGGGACAATGCAGCTTCAGAATGGAGTAAACCATATGCTTCACTGTTATTACTGGTTGATCCTAATTTCATTTAAACTCAGTAGAGCTTGATGACTGTAATGCAAAAAGACTGCATGCTACTTTCAATACTTGTACTGGCAATTATATAGTGCGGATAAGCGATGTGCAAGACCTCAATTGAACCAAACCAGCATAGCAGTATTTACACAAACTCCTGTTTCCCACTCAATTGATATTGCAGAATGTGATTGGATACTGCAAAATTCTCCTTAAATAGTAACTTTCATGAAAAAAAGTGTTTTACATCGAAAAGATGTTTAAGGCTTAGTTTTAGTGAAACACGTCAATTCTGGTCTTCATTTTGACAATTTGTTGCAAAAGTTATATATTTCGGTCTTTTAATAGTAATCTAGCTCTTTTTGCCCCTAGCGGTTCAACTCTACCATTTCAATCGTGATGTAGAGGCACCTTCTCAAGGTGCCTCTACATCATCTCAAGGTAGGGGTTCAGTATGAAATACACTCCTTTCTAGATGTGTTGGGTGGAACCAACTCAAGGCTTACTATAAAAGCAGGTGACAGCGTGCCTTATTTGGCAATGGTCTTGGTAAGTGGAGTGTGCAAATATATTTTGCGTGATGCTTCCTTGACTAGACTACAGACGTTACACAAAATTCAAAAGGCTGTAAGGCACATTTCCGCATATGACCAAATTCAACATTTTTGCTTACCGTTTCATACACATCTATGTGCTTTTACGAAACAAAACAAAAACAGGCTATGAGTATAATACGTTTATATTCATAGCTGCATCCATCATAACAAGAAATAGATGACAATGTTGGTCATGTCAACTTCTTGTATTTTTTCCTAACCACTATGACTGATTGGTGGCAAAATCCGCTAAGACAGTTTGCTCATATGTGGCAGATGTACAGTACCAGTCAAAAGTTTGGACACACCTACTCATCCAGGGTTTTTCTTTATTTTTACTATTTTCTACATTGTAGAATAATAGTGAAGACATCAAAACTATGAAATAACACATATGGGATCATGTAGTAACCAAAAAAGTGTTAAACAAATCAAAATATATTTTATATTTGAGATTCTTCAAAGTAGCCACCCATTGCCTTGATGACAGCTTTGCACACTCTTGGCATTCTCTCAACCAGCTTCATGAGGTAGTCGCCTGGAATGCATTTCAATTAACAGGTGTGCCTTGTTAAAAGAGTTCAAGACATACTTGAACTCAAAATCAGCAGGGGATCAAATACTTTTTTCCCTCACTGTATGTTACTTGAACTCTTAAAGGGAGTGCTCCTAATCTCAGTTTGTTACCTGTATAAAAGACACCTGTCCACAGAAGCAATCAATCAATCAGATTCCAAACTCTCAACCATGGCCAACACTAAAGAGCTCTCCAAGGATGTCAGGGACAAGATTGTAGACCTACACAAGGCTGGAATGGGCTACAAGACCATCGCCAAGCAGCTTGTTGAGAAGGTGACAACAGTTGGTGTGATTATTCGCAAATGGAAGAAACAGTCAATCTCCCTTGGCCTGGGGCTCCATGCAAGATCTCACCTCGTGGAGTTGCAATGATCATGAGAATGGTGAGGAATCAGCCCAGAACTACACGGGAGGATCTTGTCAATGATCTCAAGGCAGCTGGGACCATAGTCACCATGAAAACAATTGGTAACACACTACGCCGTGAAGGACTGAAATCCTGCAGCGCCCACAATGTCCCCCTGCTCAAGAAAGCACATATACAGGCCCGTCTGAAGTTTGCCAATGAACATCTGAATGATTCAGAGGAGAACTGGGTGAAAGTGTTGTGGTCAGATGAGACCAAAATCGAGCTCTTTGGCATCAACTTTACTCGCCGTGTTTGGAGGAGGAGGAATGCTGCCTATGACGCCAAGAACACCATCCCCACCGTCAAACATAGAGGTGGAAACATTATGCTTTGGGGGTGTTTTTCTGCTAAGGGGACAGGACAACTTCACCGCATCAAAGGGACGATGGACGGGGCCATGTACTGTCAAATCTTGGGTGAGAACCTCCTTCCCTCAGCCAGGTCATTGAAAATGGGTCGTGGATGGGTATTCCAGCATGACAATGACCCAAAACACACGGCCAAGACAACAAAGGAGTGGCTCAAGAAGAAGCACATTAAGGTCCTGGAGTGGCCTAGCCAGTCTCCAGACCTTAATCCCATAGAAAATCTGTGGAGGAAGCTGAAGGTTCGAGATGCCAAACGTCAGGCTCGAAACCTGAATGACTTGGATAAGATCTGCAAAGAGGATTGGGACAAAATCCCTCCTGAGATGTGTGCAAACCTGGTGGCCAACTACAAGAAACGTCTGACCTCTGAGATTGCCAACAAGGGTTTTGCCACCAAGTACTAAGTCATGTTTTGCAGAGGGGTCAAATACTTATTTCACTCATTAAAATGCAAATCAATTTATAACATTTTTGACATGCATTTTTCTGGATTTTTTTGTTGTTATTCTGTCTCTCACCGTTTAAATAAACCTACCATTACAATTATAGACTGATCATGTCTTTGTCAGTGGGCAAACGTACAAAATCAGCAGGGGATCAAATACTTTTTTCCCTCACTGTACACATCTCAACATCAAATGTTCAGAGGAGACTGCGTGAATCAGGCCTTCATGGTTGGATTGCTGCAAAGAAACCACTACTAAAGGACACCAATAAGAAGAAGAGACTTGCTTGGGCCAAGAAACACGAGCGATGGACATTAGACCGGTGGAAATCTGTCCTTTGGTCTGATGAGTCCAAATTTGAGATTTTTGGTTCCAACCACCGTGTCTTTGTGAGACGCAGAGTAGGTGAACGGATGATCTCCGCATGTGTGGTTCCCACTGTGAAGCATGGAGGAGGAGGTGTGATGGTGCTTTGCTGGTGACATTGTCTGTGATTTATTTAGAATTCAAGGCACACTTAACTTAAGTAAAAATAAAGAAAAACCCTGGAATGAGTAGGTGTGTCCAAACCTTTGACTGGTACTGTACATCTGCCCTATATGAGCAAACTGTTTTAGCGGATTATTCATCCCATTATCAGAGCGTGCCATTGGACTTCTGGTAAGTATGATTTAGTGAGAAAGTGTTGGGATCAGGTACAACTATGTTTACCCACCCCAAAATGAATATTTACGAGCAATTCCCCCCAACTTGTCAACTGAATGCATTTTTGAAGGGGTTGGGCAAAGGCTGAAATTGGGATTGAGAGTTAGCCTTTAAATGAAAAAAACAACATGTACATTCTACCAATCCCCCCCCCCCCCCCCCCCCCCAAAAAAAAGGGAGTTCATATTATAACAGCAAGAACAGTGTGCTGGGTGAGTTGTTGTTTTCTGTGTCCATGCCTAAGCATGGTGCACCCAGGGGCGCAATGTTTACTGGGAACGTGGGGGACATGACTGCCTTACATTCTGAAATTGCAATTTTGTCCCCCACAAAAAGTCGCAACGGTGTGCTTTAGGACCGCGCAGACACCACAGAGCGTGTGAACAGAGGCAGCTGTTGTCTGTGTGTGTTGTGCTTTTTCTCAGAGTTGTAAAAGCAAGCAGAGCAGAAACTGGCTACTCTTTATTTGACTGATGTAGCTGGCAAGGTAACTGCTGTTTGACTTAACAGGAAAACGTATTTGGTTTCCAGTGCTGAGTTAGTAGTGCCACTGACATGTAACGTTAGCTAATGCATTTCATGTTTCTTCTCCTCCTGACTGAAGTTCTGTCTGAAGTGAATGAACTAGCTAGCTAGTAGCTACCACAGCCAGTTCAGCTCTAGCTACTGTATCTGTCAGGTAGCAGTATCTAACAGCTGTTGTGTGTATGGAAATGTTTCGTAGCCTTTGTTTTATCCCGTTTCAACAGAAGTAAATTAACTTGGCTAGTTTTCGCCAGTTAATGTACCATTAGAGCTAGCCAAAAGTTGGCTAACGTTAGCTAGTTCCCTAACTTTAGCTATTATTATTGCCTCAAATGACACTTGACCTGAATCAAATGATGAAACCAGCGGCCAAACGATCGAAGACCAATTTTCTGACGTTTTTTTGAGAGCGCAATGTGAGTTTGTTTTAGAGTCAGTATAGCAATGTAACATTATTGATCTGTCAGTTTCCCTAGCTAATTCCCAACTTTTTTCACACTGACACAGTATAAACAGCTCTACCAGCTTCACTGTCATGGAGCACAGTCAGTACACAACACTATGCTCATCATGTCTTAGCAGGATCAGATTGTGACAGGTGTCCCAGCAGAGTCAGACAGCCAGTGAAGACCAGTCTACGGAGCTCAGGTGAATTTTGCAGTATATATATATATATATATATATATATATATATATATATATATATATATATATATATATATTATAACAACCAGCAGTGGTGTAAAGTACTTAAGTAAAAATACTTGAAAGTACCACTTAAGTAGTTTTTGGGGGAATCTGTACTTTACTTTACTATTTATATTTTTGATTACTTTTACTTTTACTTCACTACATTCCTAAAGAAAATTATGTACTTTTTACTCCATACATTTTCCCTGACACCCAAAAGTACTCGTTACATTTTGAATGCTTAGCAGGACAGAAAATGGTCTAATTCACACTCTTATCAAGAGAACATCCTTGGTCATCCCTACTGCATCTGATCTGGCGTACTCACTAAACACATGCTTTATTTGTAAATTATGTCTGTGTCTTGGAGCGTGCCCCTGGGTACCTTTTCCACCACTGACAACCAGTGAATAAATACAAAGTTCCATCTTGAGTTGATGGTCATTTCAAATTTTGAACCATTGATTCTATTCTTGGATAATATAATGTATAAATGTACACCAAGGTAATTCTTTGTCATGCCTCATCTGAGCAGGAGCAGATGGTGACAGGGGTCTCAACAGGGTCAGGCAACCAGGGAAGACCATTCTGCGATGGCTCTGGGGTGAACTTGTGCAGATGCAACTCTTTATTCTCTCTGTGCAGCAAACACTGGACAAGCCAGAAGCTTCAAAGATTGAAACTATTTTAAGGCCGTCTGAAACACCTCTAAAGTTGATTTCCAAACTAAGGGTTGACAGAGGCTTTTCCCGATGACAAAAACATGTAAAACTAAAATGTGAGAAAGATCTGGCAGACACTGTTGATGATGATGAATGGATACTGATAGGTTTGAATTCCCAGTCATGTTTATATACTCTCAGACATAAATTACTGCAGTTTAAGACCATCCATAGAACTTACTATACGCCAATGAAACGGAATAGCATGCACTCAAAAATGTAATTCCTCTGCTAGAGGTGTAAAACACAAAAGCGCATATGTTTGCATATGTTACGCTCTTGTGAAGGCTTGCTGAATTCTGACAAAGAGTATGTTCTTTTATCTCAGCATGTCTACAGATTCTCCTTTCTCCCTGTTTTTGTTTGCTTGGAAATGTTGATACTGGAGACTGTTATCAGAAGAAACTGTGTAACCTACCATTTATAGCGGCTAAGAAATGCATTGCCATTAATTGGAAGGTTGGTTATCCTCCCACAATGTCACAATGGATGGCAGTAATTGGGCTCCCAAGTGGCACAGCGGTCTAAGGCTCTGCATCTCAGTGCTTGAGGCGTCACCACAGACACCCTGGTTCGATTCCAGGCTGTATCACAACCGGCCGTGATTGGGAGTCCCATAGGGCGGCGCAGAATTGGCCCAGCATCGTCCGGGATTAGCCGGTGTAGGCCGTCATTGTAAATAAGAATTTGTTCTTAACTGACTTGCCTAGTTAAAAAGATTTAAACAAATGGCAGAAATGTCAAGTTATGTATCACTGGATTTTATTTATTACAACATTAAAGGTATACTGTGCAACTTTCATAAGGTCTGGATGCCTTATATGGAATACTGTACGACAAAAGGAGTCTGTATTGAAAATATGCCCACGTCAGGGGAGATACCTATTTAGGCAATCCCTAGCTGCTGTGCTGCTCAGTCCTGGCCCTGGGGGTCTGCCGTACTGTTGGATGTCACTCTGGTCTTGGCCTAACACACCTGAAACCAATAATAAAAGAGCTCTAGAGTACTATTAGGCCTATGATATGAATTACAGTGACTAATCAAACAATGACTATGAAGTTAAAGTGTAGACTGTCAGCTTTAATTTGAGGGTATTTTCATCCATATCGGGTGAACCGTTTAGAAATTACAGCACTTTTTGTACATAGTTTCCCATTTTAGGGGAGCAAAAGCATTGGGACAAATTCACTTGTATGTGTATTAAAGTAGTAAATATATAAGTATTTTGGCCCACATTCATAGCACGCAAGGACTACATCAAGCTTGTGACTACAAATATGTTGGATGCATTTGCTGTTTGTTTTGGTTTTGTTTCAAATTATTTTCTGCCCAATTTAAATGAATGGTAAATAATGTATTGTGTAATTTTGTGTAACTTTGACACTATTGTGAATAAGAATATAATGTACAGGATATACGATATGTACAGGAAACGCAACAAGATGGTCCCGATGATGATAGTCCTGTTGCTATCTCCCAGCCAACTTTGCAGTATTTTGTTTTTTTTCAGTGTTATTGTTTACTTTATTTGCTCAGAAAGTTTATAGTATTATTTCTTATGACCGACAAGCACATCTGGTCTGGACATCAAATCAGCAATTACTGACCACAAATTCGACTTTCCAGATCTGGATGCTTTGTCTTGATTTTCCGAAACAGTTCCATTCATCACAGGAGTCCTCACAAAAAGACACCGCGGTAGAATGGGTAGGAGAGCTGGCATTCTAGTCCGACTAAGGAGAAGGGCAAACCACCCTCCGCTTCCTGGTATATTACTTGCTAATGTACAGTCACTGGACAATAAACTATGCAAGCTTAGAGCACGGATTTCCTACCACAGAGATACGAGAGATTATAACGTAATCTGTTTTACTGAGATTTCGCTAAAGGGGGAGGTGCTTGATATGGCTATACAGCCTGCAGGGTTTTCGGTAAATCGCACGGACTGGAAAAAAATATTTTTTAAGAAAAACAAAGGTGGAGGGGTATGTTTCATGATCAACAACTAATGGTGTCATTGTAGGAATGTACAAACCCTTAAGACTTTCTGTTCCCCCGTCCGGGAATACCTCTCGAACCTCACAAATGCCAACCCCATTATCTCCCGAATGAATTGGACCATTGTTATTCTCCATTCCGAGATGGATACAAAGCCCTCCTTTGCCCCAGGAAGTAGCCGTGGTAAGATCTGTTCAACGCTAGTCTGACCAATCAGATTCTATGCTACAAGACTGCTTTGATCACATGGACTGGGAACGGTTCCAGGTCGCCTCCGACAATAACATCAACGAGTATACAGACTCAGTCACTGGGGTTCATCAGGAAATGCATAGAGGATGTTGTCCCAACAATGACTATTCGCACATATCCCAACACAAAACCGTGGGTAAGTAGCAACATCCGCGCAAAATTGAGAGTGCGGACAAATGCATTCAACTCTGGTCGAATTTCTGTGAATATGGATGAAGACAAAAAGATCAGCTACAACCTCTGGAAATCAATCAAAGGACAAAGTGGAATCGCATTTCGACCGCTCCGACACGAGACGCATATGGCAAGGACTACAAACCATCACGGACTACAAGGGGAAAACTAGCGGCGAACACAGATGCCTCTCTCCCAGACGAGCTAAACAACTTCTATGCTCGTTTCAATCAACACTGATCCTCCTACGAGGGCCTCCGCTGCAGTAGAGGACTGTGAGCTTTCAATCTCTGTGGCCGATGTGATTAGGACCTTCAAGCGTGTGAATACTCGCAATGCAGCCGGCCCAGACGGCATCCCCGGCCACGTCCTCAGAGCATGCGCAGACCAGCTGGCTGGAGTGTTCACGGACATATGCAACCTCTCCTTGTCCCAGTCTGTGGTCCCCACATGCTTCAATATGTCCACCATTGTCCCTGTATACAAGCAAACTAAGGTAACCTGCCTAAATGTCTATCGCCCTGTAGGACCACATCAGCTCCAACTTCCCTGGCACCACTCCGATTTGCATACCGCCCCAGCAGATCCACGAATGACGCAATCGCAGAGACAGCCTACAGGGAGGAGGTTAAAGACCTAGAACAGTGGTGCCAGGGAAACAGCCTCTCCCTCAACATCAAGAAACCGGGGGAGGAGCTACAAGAAACCGGGGGAGGAGCACGCCCCTATTGTCATCGACAGGGCTACAGTGGAGAGTGTCAAAAGCTTCAAGTTCCATGGCGTGCACATCACAGAGAACCTGACATGGTCCAATCACTCCACCAACGTGGTGAAGAAGGAACAGCAGTGCCTCTTCAACCTCAGGCGCCAGAATAAATTCTTCTTGGGCCCTCGGATCCTAAAGAAGTTCTACAGCTGCACATCGAGAGAATTGTGCGGACGGCCCAATAGAGACTATTTGCACCATAGAGACTATATGCACCTTAGAAAGGATTTGCACTGACTACCACCAGTGGCGGTCAGTGCCATTTAAGATGAGGGAGGATTCTTTTTTTTTATGAGGATGGCCTTATTTCTATTACAGCATATAGGATGACAGTCATTCATATTCCATTCACCCAGCTCAATGTAACATCGATAGGTTTAGGCTACAACCTAGCCTATGAATGAAAGTTTACAACGTAGGTGCACACGTCGAGAGAATTCTGAGTAATCAAGGTGACAGACAGTGACACATTCAATACCGCCTTACACACTCTTGCTGCCTCTAGCTGATCTAGGGTGTAATAATTAGTCCAACAGTTGCAAATGAGAGTTTCTATTGGACAAATTCAGGTATGTTTCTCCCCATTTCGTTCCGTTTGCTTCCATTTAAGAAACGTTTTTCAACAGAATTGGCGGAATGAATACACCCCTGATCACATGCAAACACTTTCATAGCAGCCACATAAAAACAGCATGATCACTTTGCTCATTGTATATATAATTACTTCTCGCAACTATCTACGTGCTCTCCTCCTCTCACCTTTTCCCTTTGCTTGTGGACTTCAGTGCACAACACATCAGCTGTCTGTGACCAGGCAAAAAAAATCGCTACACACAGCCTACATTGTTGCCATGTCATAGTCAACATACTGTAGCTACTAGAATTAACGCATTAGTAAACTCACTACAAAACCCGCTACAATCATGCAGTACAGTGTACAGTCAGAAAGCAGTTTAGCAGTTACATCGGTGGCAATAAAGTATTAAAACCAAAAGCTTACCTTGACTTGGAAGAGTTCCAGTTTTGGATAACCATAGCCAGCTAGCTAACATAGCATCCCTCTCTGTTTGAGCAAGGTGTTTGAGTAGGCTAAACTAGCTAGCGGCATTTTCTAGCTAAGTGAAAGTTTAAAAAAATACAACTAAATATAGCTCTCTCTCTCTCTCTCTCTCTCTCTTCCTCCGCCTTAATTTTGGAAGAAATTAATTTGTTCAAAACTATTCAACTATTGTCTTTTTCTCTCTTTGAGTCAACTACTCACCACATTTTATGCACTGCAGTGGTAGCCAGCTGTAGCTTATGCTTTCAGTACTAGATTCATTCTCTGATCCTTTGATTGGTTGGAAAACATGTCGGTTCATGCTGCAAGAGCTCTGATATGTTGGAGGACGTCCTCTGGAAGTTGTTGGAGGACGTTCTCTGGACTTACTGTGTAAGTCTATGCTAGTGGGTGAGAACAATGAGCCTCATAGGTTTTGTATTGAAGTCAATATACCCAGAGGAGGACAGAAGATAGCTGTCCTCCGGCTACACCATGGTGCTACCCTACAGAGTGCTGCTGAGGCTACTGTAGACCTTCATTGCAAAACAGTGTGTTTTAATCAATTATTTGGTGATTTAGTATAGATTTATCTAAAAAGGATAACTTATTTGATGTTTCACTATTTTTATGAAATTCACTGAGGAAGATGATCCTCCCCTTCCTCCTCTGAGGAGTCTCCACTGCTACCCACACATCCAACCCTTACACACAAACACACACACACACACACACACACACACACACACACACACACACACACACAAACACACAAACACACACACTCCGAACTCATACACACAGACTCACACACACAGTCAACGCTGCTGTTCTAATATATACTATTGATTCCACTACCCACTTAATACAGTGGGGAAAACAATTATTTAGTCAGCCACCAATTGTGCAAGTTCTCCCACTTAAAAAGATGAGAGAGGCCTGTAATTTTCATCATAGGTACACGTCAACTATGACAGACAAAATGAGAGAATAAAAATCCAGAAAATCACATTGTAGGATTTTTAATGCATTTATTTGCAGATTATGGTGGAAATAAGTATTTGGTCAATAACAAAAGTTTCTCAATATTTTGTTATATACCCTTTGTTGGCAATGACACAGGTCAAACGTTTTCTGTAAGTCTTCACAAGGTTTTCACACACTGTTGCTGGTATTTTGGCCCATTCCTCCATGCATATCTCCTCTAGAGCAGTGATGTTTTGGGGCTGTCGCTGGGCAACACAGACTTTCAACTCCCTCCAAAGATTTTTGCCACTCCAGGACCTTGAAATGCTTCTTACGAAGCCACTCCTTCGTTGCCCGGGCGGTGTGTTTGGGATCATTGTCATGCTGAAAGACCCAGCCACGTTTCATCTTCAATGCCCTTGCTGATGGAAGGAGGTTTTCACTCAAAAATCTCACGATACATGGCCCCATTCATTCTTTCCTTTACACGGATCAGTCGTCCTGGTCCCTTTGCAGAAAAACAGCCCCAAAGCATGATGTTTCCACCCCCATGCTTCACAGTAGGTATGGTGTTCTTTGGATGCAACTCAGCATGCTTTGTCCTCCAAACACGACGAGTTGAGTTTTTACCAAAAAGTTATATTTTGGTTTCATCTGACCATATGACATTCTCCCAATCCTCTTCTGGATCATCCAAATGCACTCTAGCAAACTTCAGACGGGCCTGGACATGTACTGGCTTAAGCAGGGGGACACGTCTGGCACTGCAGGATTTGAGTCCCTGGCGGCGTAGTGTGTTACTGATGGTAGGCTTTGTTACTTTGGTCCCAGCTCTCTGCAGGTCATTCACTAGATCCCCCCGTGTGGTTCTGGGATTTTTGCTCACCGTTCTTGTGATCATTTTGACCCCACGGGGTGAGATCTTGCGTGGAGCCCCAGATCGAGGGTAGATTATCAGTGGTCTTGTATGTCTTCCATTTCCTAATAATTGCTCCCACAGTTGATTTCTTCAAATCAAGCTGCTTACCTATTGCAGATTCAGTCTTCCCAGCCTGGTGCAGGTCTACAATTTTGTTTCTGGTGTCCTTTGACAGCTCTTTGGTCTTGGCCATAGTGGAGATGGGAGTGTGACTGTTTGAGGTTGTGGACAGGTGTCTTTTATACTGATAACAAGTTCAAACAGGTGCCATTAATACAGGTAACGAGTGGAGGACAGAGGAGCCTCTTAAAGAAGAAGTTACAGGTCTGTGAGAGCCAGAAATCTTGCTTGTTTGTAGGTGACCAAATACTTATTTTCCACCATAATTTGCAAATAAATTCATTAAAAATCCTACAATGTGGTTTTCTGGATTTTTTTTCTCAATTTGTCTGTCATAGTTGACGTGTATCTATGATGAAAATTACAGGCCTCTCTCATCTTTTTAAGTGGGAGAACGTGCACAATTGGTGGCTGACTAAATACTTTTTTCCCCCACTGTATTTGTAAATAAAGTCCATTATTACTATGCATACTACCTCTTGTAATATTTTTTCATTGTTATTATTGATTATTGATTAATGTACTGCATTGTTGAGGGAGCTAGCACATAAGCATTTTTCTGCACCTTTTATACCTGCTGTAAACTGTGTATGTGACAAATACATTTTATTTAATTTTGATTTGATACAGGAAATCATATAGCAGTGGTCAAGATCATTGATAATGTCTAGGGACTATGTCATCATGAACTACAGAGAATAGAGGACTTTTCACACTCTGAACCACAATCTGTCTGCACTGAGAGACGATCCATTATTAGAAGACTTGCACTGACAATTAAACAATTAAACCATTCAATCAAAATGACATTATCAACAGCCTGGTGCCCCTAAGCATTGAATCTGCGAAAGTGACACACAGGGCCCATTTACACAGGAATAGAGGCCGCAGCCAAACTATCCATAAACATAATGGACATTGATATTGAAAAAGATGAAAGATGATACCACTGAAGCCTAGATTCAAATGTTCAAATTTTTTTTTTTTTTTTTTTTTGTCTATAGCGCTCTTTACAAAGTAATTTGTCACCCGCAGCCTAACAAAATGGACTTGCCTGAACTCTCAAAAGCAAGCCAAGGGCGACAGAAGCAATGACAGGGACGAAAATAATGACAAAAAATATGAGACATGGCGGTAATGACTGCGATGTAAATAATGATACTATTAAGGGATTTCATGAGAGGCGAAGGGGAAACACAAAACTTGCAAATATCCCGCAGGGTAGGTTGAGGAAAGTTGAATTTCTATGGAAAAGAACCGTCAATCATCTCCCCATAAAAGGAGACTTGTATACCTATATGTTATATATGACAGTAACATGTGCCATTGGTTTGCATGCTATTGCTACAGTATCTAAAAAGGTTGCAAATCATCTCAAAGATAAAAAACTATATAAAAACAGAAAAAAAAAGAAAAGAAGATTAAGGCCAAGTGCAAATGTCACATTTGGTGACACGTTTAAGCTTTTTTGTTGTTTTAGTTAATCTGAAACAGAGTGAAAAAAATGTCATACAGCTGTGAACCATGTGTGGCCCTTCGAGAGTTAACCATTTAATATTATCCAGAGACAGGTGTTGAAAATTAGCTTGAACTACGGGCCTGCCTGGTGCAATGGATTGGATGACTGTCTTTATCCTAAACCATAAAATGACAAATAAATCCATTGAGGGACCCCAGGAGCCTAATGTTGACTGTGTTAGATTATTTATTGGGTTATTCTCATGCCTTAGCACTACCCAATCATGAGCTGACAACTATCACTCCCCAACGAGGCGTGCTAAGGAATACTGATAAGATGATTAGAACAAATACTTATTCATCGCTTAGCATTAGTAAACAGTGACACTTTCTTCTACGGCAATTTACAAAATGACATTCCACTATATTTTCACAGCAGTGTTTTTCAACTGAGGTAATGAAGGGACTGTATCACTTTCCCGGACCCAGACTTTACTGGATTAAAAAGCACTTTCAATGGACATTCTCCACAGACCCAATGAAAATGATGATAGATCCAAATCTAACTTCAAAAATGGTCTGGAATACATATGTATTAATTTTAGTTATAGAGTACCAATATGGAACAACATACACACAGTGGCCAATTTATCTAGTACCAGGTCGGACCCCCCTTTGCCTCCAGAACAGCCTGAATTCGTGAATGGGGTGGTGTACCTAATAAACTGACACTGAGTGTATATCAGAAAAACAACTTGGTTTACTGTAGTTAGAGAATTGTTATTTTCCATATTGCTCCAAAGATTGAAGGTTTTCAATAGGTAGTTGTCCAATTGCTCACCCAGTGAGGCTTTACATTTTCCAAATAACACAAAGTCAAATATGCTCAAAGCAATATGTTTCATCATCTATTACAGTCTTTGATCTCTCCTTAGTAATTATCCAACATGCATGAGTCATTACCCAACATGCAATATTCTGTCAAATGACATACTGTGTCTAAATACACAGTAAATTATGTTACTGCTACAAAACCTTTACCTGAAACTGTACATTCTCTCAAACCCCTTTCCCTCCTTCCCTCCTTTCCCCTCCAGAATAAGTCAGTGACAGGTAGCTAGCACCAGCACAGTGGGAACAGGTTTGACAAACAAGGTTCCAAACTGGGTCACACAGTTTGAATGGATTAGGGGGTAAGAATTAGTTGAGGAATTAAAGCTTAAAACTTCATTTTTCCCAGCTTTGACAGGAAAATACCCTGCTCACTTCTCTCTCCCTGGCTCGCTGTTTGGCTGCTACTGCTGTGGTGGCAGGGAGTATTTCTACTGTATACACATCTGCATCCCAAATGGCACCCTTTTCCCTTTATAATGCACTACTTTTGATAAGGCCCATAGGGCTCTGTTCAAAAGAAGTGCACTATATAGGGAATAGGGTGCCATTTGGGAGGCTACCAAGATCTGGGAAGGGAGCATGCTGCTCTGTTTATCACTCTGTGTACCACTGCTCCTTACTGCAGAAGAGCATTCTGCTCTCCAGTCTGTATGCCAATAGATGGATAGAGAGCAAAATATGTCGAGCAGAAACACATACACATACTGTACTTGTGCATGTGCACGTATGCACACAGCCAAACATGTTCATCCTGGACAGTGACAGAACTATGTATCTACACACAAAAATGACCATACACATTCACATTAGATATACACTACCAGTCAAAAGTTTGGACACACCTACTCATTCTTTATTTTTACTATTTTTTACATTGTAGAATAATAGTGAAGACATCAAAACTATGAAATAACACATTTGGAATCATGTAATAACCAAAAACGTGTTAAACAAATCAAAATATATTTTATAATCAAATAGCCACCCTTGAGCTCAGGTGCATCCTGTTTCCATTGATCATCCTTGAGATGTTTCTACAGCTTGATTGGAGTTCACCTATGGTAAATTCAATTGATTGGACATGATTTGGAAAGGCACACACCTGTCTATATAAGGTCCCACAGTTAATAAAAACAAAAACCAAGTCATGAGGTCAAAGAAATTGTCCGTAGAGATCTGAGACAGGATTGTGGAAGGGTACCAAAACATTTCTGCAGCATTGAAGGTTCCCAAGAACACAGTGGCCTCCATCATTCTTAAATGGAAGAAGTTTGGATCCACCAAGACTCTTCCTAGAGCTGGACACCCGTCCAAACTGAGCAATCGGGGGAGAAGGGCCTTGGTCAGGGAGGTGAGTAAGAACCCGATGGTCACTCTGACAGCGCTCAGGAGTTCCTCTGTGGACATGAAAGGCACTTAAAGGACTCTCAGACCACGAGAAACAAGATTCTCTGATGAAAACAAGATTGAACTCCTTTGCCTGAATGCCAAGTGTCACGTCTGGAGGAAACCTGGCACCATCCCTACGGTGAAGCATGGTGGTGGCATGGCACCATCCCTACGGTGAAGCATGGTGGTGGCAGCATCATGCTGTGGGGCTGTTTTTCAGCAGCAGGGACTGGGAGACTAGTCAGGATCGAGGGAAAGATGAACAGAGCAAAGTACAGAGAGATCCTTGATCAAAACCTGCTCCAGAGCGCTCAGACCTCAGACTGGGGTGAAGGTTCACCTTCCAACAGGACAATGACCCTAAGCATACAGCTAAGACAACGCAAAAGTGGCTTCGGGACAAGTATCTGAATGTCCTTGAATGGCCCAGCCAGAGCCTGGACTTGAACCCGATCGAACATCTCTGGAGAGAGCTGAAAATAGCTGTGCAAATACGCTCCCCATCCAACCTGACAGAGCTTGAGAGGATCTGCAGAGAAGAATGAAAAAAAGCAATCGCTTAAAGAAAATAATAAGCTAAAACAGAGACTCCCCAAACATATGGAAAAAGGTACTCTGGTCAGATGAGACTCAAATTGAGCATTTTGGCCATCAACATTTTTATATTTTAGTCATTTAGCAGATGCTCTTATCCAGAGCAATTAGGGATAAGTGCCTTGCTCAAGGGCACATCGACAGATCTTTCACCTAGTCGGCTCGGGGATTAGAACCTGCGACCTTTCGGTTACTGGCACAACGCTCTTAACCACTAAGCTACCTGCCGCCTCTCTTTATTCTGTACTTTCAGAAACCACACACACAAACAGTATTGAACATTATTTGCCAACATCATAACTGGAACTGGACATCTTTCTTGCCGAATATTGAGGCCAGCTTTTGTATGCTAGCAACATACTGTTTGAACATACTGCACTCCTTTACAGTTTTACTGGAGGGAAAAAAACTCAAGAATAGACTGAGCCCTATTTGTAATTGTTGTCTATTTTATTGAAGTATTGGTAGTGGGTGAACAACAAAAACAAAAACTAGTTTAACTAGAAAATAAAATTGCAAGAAAAGACTGACAACTAATTCATATGCATAACCTATATTTTAATATTCATGTAGTGATTGAACAACAACTGCATTCCCACCCCCCAACCCTAAAGACATAGTATCATGGCTGGTCACCTGTCAAGTCAGTCAGTCAGTAATTGCTGCAGATGTGCTTGAGCATATGGTACTCCCCAAAGCATGGCGCAACACACAGGGGTGTGTCACAAGCTAAACACATGTACTTTGTCAACCTCCTCTGCTTCCTTCTCCTGGTGCCGGACAGGCTGACTTTGCAGTGCCTCCCTGTGCGACTACCTTGAACAGCAGTTTGAAGGACTTCGGAGGGAAAATGCAGTGCATTGAGGCATAGGGGATTGTCTGCAGCAGGACGGCCCCCAGTGGATAGGCACCGAGGGGTTTGGTGCTCCTCCAGCTTCTCTCTCATGAGGTTCTCCCTGTACTTTTGGTGGGTAATCACCTCACCTATGGGGAGAGGGAGAGGAAGTGGGGAGGACGAGGGAGTGGAGAGGATGATGAGGCAGTGGGTAGGTGGGTGAGATATTGTCACTATAATTGCATAATAGAACTGTATGTGATTTGTATGTGAAGTGTATGTCAAATTACAAAAAAAACTTGTTCAGTTATCATTTCACCTGTTAGCTGGTGGTGAACTATGTGGCCATTCAGGACAGCAGTGTCGATCAGATGGAAAAATATATTCTTATTCTTTCCCGAGCGCATTCCACAAAGCTGTTTATCATGTCCAACTTATCCACTGCCCCCATTTTGAGGTTATAGTCAAGCACACAGTCTGTTTTGATCTTTCTCTCTCCCGTCAGGTGGTCCACCTTCCCTGTGGCCAACATGGTTGCTGTATAAACAGTGGAGAGGACATGGACGTCTCGTTTGTCAGCCACTTTACTGCCAGCTGTTGACTGTTATCCTTGAACTCCACCTTCCCCCTCTGCATCTTCCTGCTTCTGAATGCTGTCATCCCCTTCATGTACGACCGGACTGTGCCACAGGCCCCTGTGCTGTTGGAGAGCAGATGCTGGAAGAGTGTGGGGCTGCTGTACCAATTGTCCACATACAGTACAAAGTGTGGCCCTTCTCGAGATGAGCCAGCATGGTCATAACCACGGACCCGGACACCCCAAGCCCCTCATAATGTTGGATGTTAGTGTCCTTCCATAACATCAGGGACTAACTAACTAACGCAGCAGGTTAGGTCAATAATGTAGGAGGTTAAGATAATGAGGTTGAGGTTAGGAAGGGTTAGGCTTAGCTACAATGCTACAGTTGTCAACAACTGTTGTCCCCGATGTGACCGCTAAATAGAGCTGTTGTAGGCCTAGTACGCCATCTAGCCACAATGGTAGAAACGTAAACAAACCATCTGTGGAGACAAATCAGTATCATAACACCGACACATGCCACTTCTATCAATAAATCACTATCAGAAAGGTAATCATTTATTTAGTTACTGTTTTATTCAGATGTTTTCAAGTACTGGTGAAAAATCATAGATAACGGACACATATGATGTGTATAAAATACTTTTGAATGTTATATTGATTATATGATGAGCTAAGCTATTTGCCGGCTATGTGTGAAGCCATGTTTGTTGACATCATTCAATGCATTCTGGGTGTCACCAGAGAAGAAGAGGCGAAGCGAGAGGTTTCACTATCTCCAAAATCTGTCCAAAATAAGCCCAATGCGTTTCTATGGGCTTATTTTGGACCTAAGCTTGTCGCCTGCCTTCCCGCCTTTGGGACAACATTAGGGCGGAGACATGAGCATCTCGTCATTATATAGCAAAAACGAGGTGAATGGATGGTTCACTCATCTTTCGAGCAAACTTCTGGAAGTGAAAGAGATAGACGACACACCAACTTTGCCTTCAACACGCATACTGCAAACAGACCCCTCATCTTGTCACCTCGTCTTATCTTTGGTTGACGCGGAAAAACAAACATGGCAGCGTGCACAAACTTTTACCCACCATCGGATTACTTTCGACTGGTGAGCTCACATGTCATGTAATAAATTGTAAATAGTAATTGCTATTAGCTATTTAATATTATGGTTTCTATCAACCGAAAGTTAGCTAAATATGACTCTTTCCTCAGACTAATGTAGCCTACATTTTCTGATTTGGATGAGAATTGTGTTATGCTGTTGCTACAAGATGGCGCTGATAGACATGGTCGCCTGGTTCCTGGCTCCTAAGCAACTTTGCAGTATTTTTTGTGTGTGTGTTTTTCTCTCATTAGCTCAGAATGCTTATAAAAATATCTATATATCTATATGCTTTTTGCATTATTACATACACTCGGAAATAACTTTGGATATCAGAACAGCGGTAACTCCAGAAATACGACCAGAAATACGATTATCCTGCATTGCATTCTTTGTTCGTACCCCACAAGGTGATTCCACTTATCCCAGAGGCTGCTCCAAGACGCTGCCAGCGGAGAAGAGGTATTCAGAGTGGACTTTCAGTCCGACTCAACACAGATAACCGCTCAAAACAGATAACTGTTAACCGCTCAACACAGAACTCCCTCAAATAGTTTGGAGAAAATACGCTTTCTATTTTATTCAGCTATGTTCAATCATATTTTTCATACTATATAATCATTTAAAATAAGGCCACGGAATTCTAAGCAAATCTTGTCTGCTAAATGAACTAGTGTAGCCCACAGCCATATGGCATAGCCAGATCAGGGCTTAACATGAGGACAACTCTGAGTGTGCTTTTCTGTTCTTCTGAAATAGACTATATTTTCTTAATTTCATGTTTCTTTAGACCTGTCTTAAATAAATAATGGATTTATTGTGATATTGTAGGCTATATTAAATGTATTTAATAGAATGTTTATGTTAATTAACGTTCATTACGGCGAGACCAGCAGTTATTTGCTTGACAATCACTGGCTGACAAAATGTAATGACCGCCACAGCCCTAAGCACACCCCCATCCACATCGCAGTGGAGAAGGTGAAAACCTTCAAGACATTGTGGTGAAGAAGGTGCCACAGCGCCTCTTCAACTTTAGGAGGCTGAAGAAATTTGGCTTGGCCCCTAAGACCCTCACAAACTTTTACAGATGCACCATTGGGAGTATCCTGTTGGGCTGTATCACCGCCTGGTACGACAACTGCATCGTCCATAACCGCAGGGCTCTCCAGAGGGTGGTGCGGTCTGCCCAGCACCTCACCGGGGGCACACTGCCTGCCCTCCAGGACATCTACAGCACCCGGTGTTACAGGAAGGCCAAAAAGATCATCAATGACCTCATCCACCCAAGTGACCAATACAATTTTATTTGATTTACTTCTGTGAATGTTTGAATATCTGCATCCAAACATAAACAGATCACATTAAGAACACAAAGTTGTAAAGACCGTGTGCAAAATGTTTCTGTTAAAAAAACTGGCCAGCTAAAACGCTGACTGTTGCATCAATTGTAACTAGAAGTTCTAATGAACTGTTATAATCACACCGGTTTGACCATTCACTGCAGGGACCACTGTAGAATGATCACACCTGTGTGTTTGTACGCATCAAAGAGCTAGAATAGGTGCAAGTGCTGTGGGGGCTTGAGGGGCTAAGGGAACGTATTTCTGTCTAAGGTGTGTGTATGTGTGTGTGTAGAAAGCAAGAGACAGATTGACAAAGGTTTGAAAAAGTAGGACGTTTGAGAATGACGTATGACAAACATGCAAGTGATTTTCAGATGAGAGCAATTAGGATGATATTCGAGTATGAGGATAATATGAAAGTGTTGGGTTGAAACAGGTGTAACAAAGTACACAAACAACTGAAATGGGCATATGAGGGTACAAATTGAAATATATTAAGTCAGATAACACAGCATGCACCCTTTGTGGTGACACTACACAATACACTGTCATTTGCCAACATTTCATTCAAAACAACTCACGGTGAACACACATTACACCTATACACACAATATGTGGCACATGCGGGAATCAAACCCACAGCTCTGGTGTTGCCAGCATCCAGCACCAATCCAACCCACTATGCCATGGGAAAATATTATTGGCTGTATTTTCCTGGACCCTGTGCTATCTGCTGCAGAGTTTCAAGTTTCATGTTACACGTTTTATTCGTCACATGCACAAGTACAGTGAAATGCTTATCTTGCAAGCCCGACCCAACAGTGCAGTATTCAATAAGAGTGTGAAACAGTAGTGTTTTAGTTCCCCATCAGCCCATCTGCTCACTGATACAGAATCCGGAGATGGCCGGGCACCAATACAGTACTGCCAGCACTAAAGCTAATGCTAACTGAATAAACTTGCTAAGATGCTAACGCTAAAGCCGGGTATACACTACATTATTTTGGCCCCGATTTGGCTGTTCCAGACACGTTTTTGATTTCTGAGACAAAATCCCCATGTCGTTACCTACTTGGGGCACGCGGCCATCACTGATGCTCGTTTAATGTGAGCAGGTCAGAGACACAATCTGAGGGCTACCGATTCAGTCTTTGAGCAGTCTATCAGCACAAAATCTGCAATGTTCTTGTAGTGTGAGATGTGCAATGACAAGTTTTGAGAACGTGATCAGCAATAGCCAATGAGAGCTCACCAGAGAAGAAGCCAGAGAGATGATGACGTTGTGTCGCATCACCCAGAATGTGTAGACTCTCGAACAGGAGCGATGACTACTACTAGTATTTGCTTGGAATTGCCTTTAACCAAAGTCATAGTGTCAAATTGTTAGAGCTCTGAAGTTCACAAGCAATGTTATTCAATTCAAAATGTTGGCTTGAGGGCCTCCCAAGTGGCACAGCGGTGTAAGGCACTGCATCGCAACACTTGAGGTGTCACTACAGACCCGGGTTCAATCCCAGGCAGTGTCACAGCCGGCTGTGGCCAGGAGACCCATGAGGCGGCGCACAATTGGCCCAGCGTCGTCCGGGTTAGGGGAGGGTTTGGCCGGCCGGAATTTTCCTTGTCCCAACTCCTTGTGGCTCGCCGGGCGCCTGCAAGCTGACTTGGGTCGCCAGCTGGACAGTGTGTCCTCCGACACATTGGTGCGGCTGGCAAGCAGTGTGTCAAGAAGCAGTGCAGGTTTTTGTTTCGGAGAACGCATGGCTCTTGAACTTCGCCTTTCCCGAGTCCGTAGGGGAGTTGCAGCGATGGGACAAGACTGTAACTACCAATTGGATATCACGAAAAGGGGGTAAAAATATATACATATATTTTGGCTAGATATTTCAACGCTGTATGGCAAGCGTGAATTTCTGACTGAAAACATTTATGAGGCTGTTTTGTTTTGAGCCACAGCTCGTTCACAGATCATTGTTTTTGCGAGACAGCGTGGTATCAAGAATCCTCACGACCAAGTGAAGAATCTTGTAGTGTGTGACACCCCAAATGTGCCAGATCATTTAGTATGCTCACCACTACGTTGGCAATACAAAAAACTACAGCAAAGACGAATAATGTGAGAGACTCAGCGATGTTAGGATTTTGAAAGTCGTGTAGTGTACACCCACACGAGACACCACAACGACCATGGCAAATCC
This sequence comes from Coregonus lavaretus, assembly GCF_964263955.1. NCBI lineage: Eukaryota > Metazoa > Chordata > Actinopteri > Salmoniformes > Salmonidae > Coregonus > Coregonus lavaretus. The sequence goes on along the minus strand of NC_140003.1, from coordinate 6,331,065 downwards.
TAGGGATGGAGCTGTTCGCATGGCATGGACTTTCTTATAACAGTGGATTACTACTCCCGGTACTGGGGGATAACTCAACTACCTAACACTAAAGCAGTGACTGTCATTCAAATCAAATCAAATCAAATCAAATTTTATTGGTCACATGCGCCGAATACAACAGGTGCAGACATTACAGTGAAATGCTTACTTACAGCCCTTAACCAACAGTGCATTTATTTTAAACAAAAAAGTAAGAATAAAACAACAACAAAAAAGTGTTGAGAAAAAAAGAGCAGAAGTAAAATAAAGTGACAGTAGGGAGGCTATATATACAGTAAAATAAAGTGACAGTAGGGAGGCTATATATACAGGGGGGTACCGTTGCATAGTCAATGTGCGGGGGCACCGGCTAGTTGAGGTAGTTGAGGTAATATGTACATGTGGGTAGAGTTAAAGTGACTATGCATAAATACTTAACAGAGTAGCAGCAGCGTAAAAAGGATGGGGTGGGGGGGCAGTGCAAATAGTCCGGGTAGCCATGATTAGCTGTTCAGGAGTCTTATGGCTTGGGGGTAGAAGCTGTTGAGAAGTCTTTTGGACCTAGACTTGGCACTCCGGTACCGCTTGCCGTGCGGTAGCAGAGAGAACAGTCTATGACTAGGGTGGCTGGAGTCTTTGACAATTTTGAGGGCCTTCCTCTGACACCGCCTGGTATAGAGGTCCTGGATGGCAGGGAGCTTTGCCCCAGTGATGTACTGGGCCGTACGCACTACCCTCTGTAGTGCCTTGCGGTCAGAGGCCAAGCAGTTGCCATACCAGGCGGTGATGCAACCAGTCAGGATGCTCTCGATGGTGCAGCTGTAGAATTTTTTGAGGATCTGAGGACCCATGCCAAATCTTTATAGTCTCCTCAGGGGGAATAGGCTTTGTCGTGCCCTCTTCACGACTGTCTTGGTGTGTTTGGACCATGATAGTTCGTTGGTGATGTGGACACCAAGGAACTTGAAGCTCTCAACCTGTTCCACTACAGCCCCGTCGATGAGAATGGGGGCGTGCTCAGTCCTCTTTTTTTTCCTGTAGTCCACAATCATCTCCTTTGTCTTGGTCACGTTGAGGGAGAGGTTGTTGTCCTGGCACCACACGGCCAGATCTCTGACCTCCTCCCTATAGGCTGTCTCATCGTTGTCGGTGATCAGGCCTACCACTGTTGTGTCGTCGGCAAACTTAATGATGGTGTTGGAGTCGTGCCTGGCCATGCAGTCATGGGTGAACAGAGAGTACAGGAGGGGACTGAGCACGCACCCCTGAGGGGCCCCCGTGTTGAGGATCAGTGTGGCAGATGTGTTGTTACCTACCCTTAACACCTGGGGGCGGCCCGTCAGGAAGTCCAGGATCCAGTTGCAGAGGGAGGTGTTTAGTCCCAGGATCCTTAGCTTAGTGATGAGCTTAGAGGGCACTATGGTGTTGAATGCTGAGCTGTAGTCAATGAATAGCATTCTCACGTAGGTGTTCCTCTTGTCCAGGTGGGAAAGGGCAGTGTGGAGTGCGATAGAGATTGCATCATCTGTGGATCTGTTGGGGCGGTATGCAAATTGGAGTGGGTCTAGGGTTTCTGGGATTATGCTGTTGATGTGAGCCATGACCAGTCTTTCAAAGCACTTCATGGCTACAGACGTCAGTGCTACGGGTCGGTAGTCATTTAGGCAGGTTATCTTAGAGTTCTTGGGCACGGGGACTATGGTGGTCTGCTTGAAACATGTTGGTATTACAGACTCAGTCAGGGACATGTTGAAAATGTCAGTGAAGACACTTGCCAGTTGGTCAGCACATGCTCGGAGTACACGTCCTGGTAATCCGTCTGGCCCTGCGGCCTTGTGAATGTTGACCTGCTTAAAAGTCTTACTCACATCGGCTACGGAGAGCGTGATCACATAGTCGTCCGGAACAGCTGGTGCTCTCATGCATGCTTCAGTGTTGCTTGCCTCGAAGCGAGCATAGAAGTGGTTTAGCTCGTCTGGTAGGCTTGTGTCACTGGGCAGCTCGCGGCTGTGCTTCCCTTTGTAGTCTGTAATAGTTTTCAAGCCCTGCCACATCCGACGAGCGTCAGAGCCAGTGTAGTATGATTCAATCTTAGACCTGTATTGACTCTTTGCCTGTTTGATGGTTCGTCGGAGGTCATAGCGGGATTTCTTATAAGCGTCCGGGTTAGAGTCCCGTTCCTTGAAAGCGGCAGCTCTACCCTTTAGCTCAGTGCGGATGTTTCCTGTAATCCATGGCTTCTGGTTGGGGTATGTACGTACGGTCACTGTGGGGACGACATCATCGATGCACTTATTGATGAAGCCAGTGACTGATGTGGTGTACTCCTCAATGCTGTCTGAAGAATCCCGGAACATGTTCCAGTCTGTGCTAGCAAAACAGTCCTGTAGCTTAGCATCTGCGTCATCTGACCACTTTTTTATTAGCCGAATCACTGGTGCTTCCTGCTTCAGTTTTTGCTTATAAGCAGGAATCAGGAGGATAGAGTTATGGTCAGATTTGCCAAATGGAGGGCGAGGGAGAGCTTTGTATGCGTCTCTGTGTGTGGAGTAAAGGTGGTCTAGAGTTTTTTCCCCTCTGGTTGCACATTTAACATGCTGGTAGAAATGAGGTAGAACGGATTTAAGTTTCCCTGCATTAAAGTCCCCGGCTACTAGGAGCGCTGCATCTGGATGAGCGTTTTCCTGTTGATTAATGGCCTTGTACAACTCATTCAGTGCAATCTTAATGCCAGCATTGGTTTGTGGTGGTAAATAGACAGCTATGAAAAATATAGATGAAAACTCTCTTGGTAAATAGTGTGGTCTACAGCTTATCATAAGATACTCTACCTCAGGCGAGCAAAACCTTGAGACTTCCTTAGTATTTGATTTTGTGCACCAGCTGTTGTTTACAAATATACACAGACCGCCGCCCCTTGTCTTACCAGAGTCTGCCGTTCTGTCCTGCCGATGTAGCGTATAGCCTGCTAGCTGAATGTTGTCATTGTTGTCGTTCAGCCACGACTCCGTGAAACATAAGATATTACAGTTTTTAATGTCCCGTTGGTAGGATAACCGTAATCTTAAATCGTCCATTTTATTCTCAAAAGCTTGAACGTTGGCTAATAGGATTGATGGGAGAGGCAGTTTACTCGTTCGCCGTCGGATCCTTACAAGGCACCCGGATCTGCGTCCACGATATCTCCGTCTCTTCCTCACGCGAATGACGGGGATCTGGGCCTTGTTGGGTGTCTGTAGAATATCCTTTGCGAACGCCTCGTTGAAGAAAAAGTCTTCGTCCAATACGAGGTGAGTAATCGCTGTCCTGATATCCAGAAGCTCTCTTTGGTTATAAGAGACGATGGCAGAAACATTATGTACAAAATAAATTACAAATAACGCGGAAAAACACACATAATAGTACAATTGGTTAGAGGGCTGTAAAACGGCAGCCATCTTCTTCCGGCGCTGTTGACATAGCCGCGATTCACAAAGTCCATGCTAGCCAGACATGGGATACCAGACAAAATAAAGTCAGACAACGGACCCCAATACTCACAAGAGTACCAAAAATTCAGCAGAGAATGGAACTACACACACCACAGTGTCCCCACAATAACTACAGGCAACTGGACTAATGGAGAAGAGTGTGCAAATCGTCATGCGGATATTGGACAAAGCTGACATGGAAGGCTCAGACCCTTACATAGGGTTCCTGGAATATCACAACATGCCCATCGGAGAATGTGTCTCACCAGCACAAACGCTGATGAACAGACTGAAATCCCTGTTATCGTGCCATGAGAAGCTTCTCATGCAAATCCACAGGTCTCCTCAGGAGACATTATCGTTCAGGTGGATGGTGGGAGAGCTCACGGTTCTTACTGTGATCAAACCAACACAAACGAATGCAAGAAAACGCAAGAAATTACAATCAAGATACAAAGGATGACTACAGTCAACTCTACAAATAGCTGCTGGCTAAAGATGCTGCTGGGTCATATGCAGCATTTACTTTTTCATCTTTACTTTAAATGCTGTTTGATCTGGCTTTGGAATTTAGCGATTTTACCGCCGTCTTGGTTTTGTCCCAATGTTCTGACATTTTATCTGCTCTACCACGCACCTGTCTGGTAAGGTTGATTGCCTCCTCTCCTACTCAGCCTCCTGACAAAAGCTTCTCCCAAGCGGGTGTGACATCTACTCCCGTTGCCTGCTGCACTGCTGCTTGGATCCCACCAGATCTGCTCCCTGTCTGCCCTGACCTGTCTCCCACTGTCTGGTACAGGTATCCCCGCCACACTCCCCCTCTCTCCCGAGCATTTGCTCGCCTCCAGCACACAAGCACACACATAGGCTACACACACACCGCAGACTTTGGACTGATCTGAATTTTTATGTAGGCTAATTAACTTGTGAATCTTATTATGTGAGCTTTATTCAGAAACAGTTTTAATTAACTAGCATAGGCTTAATATTTCTTAATTTTATCTCAGAATTTTATAGCCTACTGGACTCATAGAGAGCTACTCTTTTACGTTATTTTGTTGGGGCAAGTGACTATTTAAACTTACAATGGCTAGCCCCTAGCCGTTTTACTTTTTTCTTGTGCTTTGTGCTATTTGCTCCATGACTCCTGTGCGCTTTGTTGACTATGAACGTGCCCGTTTATCTGACCGTGGGACAGACAATGTTTGTTCCCACATGTGGGACTCTGACTCTCTATTGGTTACATGGACTCTTGGCCTCCCATCCTTTTCTAACCCTCTCTCGCTGGCTTTGTATTCATGTTAACTGATTGCTGTACAATATGATCTGGTTGCAATCTGATGCACAATCAAATGTCATAAAATATCAACACTGCAAAACTCTCCCTGTCCTCTGCTTTGCCCTGATTGTATTACTGCTGATGATATCTGGAAATGTGCATGTACACCCTAGCCCTTCGACTGTTGATAGACCCAATTCTGACTTGTGCTCTGATGATTTCTGCTTCACTGATTTCTGCTCTTGTAAAAGCCTGGGTTTTCTGCAAGTTAACACTATAAGCTTATTACCTCAAATGTATCAATTGAAAGTGTGGGTTCACAGCTCCAATCCAGATGTGTTGGTCATTACTGAGACATGGTTAAGAAAGAATGTTCTGAACACTGATGTTAACCTTTCTGGTTATAACCTTTTTCGGCAAGAGATCTTCCAAAGGTGGTGGAGTGGCAATCTTTACCAAGGAACAACTTCAGTGCTCGGTTGTCTCCACCAAGTCTGTCCCCAAACAATTTGATTGTCTGGTTTTAAGCATTAAGCTTTCAAAAAGCTATTTGTTGACTGTTGCTGGGTGTTATCGTCCACCATCAACACCGGCCTGTACCCTACCTGCCCTAAACTCTCTCTTAGCCCCTTACCCTAATTCTAAATGTATTACTTAAACTGGGACATGCTTAAACCACCTGGACAAGTCTACAGCAATGGGACTTCCTAAATCTCTCTCAGATCATTACCAGTCCCACAAGGTACATTATGACACCAAACACCCATAAAAAAATACACTCTTTGATGTTATCCTCACAAATCATCTTGATACGTATCAGTCTGATGTTTTCTGTAATGACCTTAGTAATGGCTGGTCATTTAAAAGACCTGTCCTGATTTGTCATAGACGATTGCGAAAAACTTTTATGACTTGACCCCTGTAAATTGGTATAGAATCAGCTTGATCCCCTCTGTCGAAGATGCTTGGACCTTCTTTTTTTTTCTTATTTCAAGTGGCATTGTTAACAAGCACGCCCCCATAAAGAAAATGAGAATTCAAAACAGGTTCAGTCCCAGGTTCCACTGTGATCTGGCAGAGTTACTCCACCTCAAGAACACCATTTGGCGACAGGATCGGCACACAAATACTCAGGTTGACTGGCAGTCGCTCAGGCAAATGAGAAATATGTGCACTCAGGCTATACCGAAGGCCAAAGTTAGTTAATTTAAGAAGCAGTTCTCTCTCTGTGGGTCTAACCCCAAGAAGTTCTGAAAAACAGTGAAACACCTGGAGAATAAGCCCTCCTCCCCACAGTTGCCCATGTCCCTTAATGTTGATGATGTGGTTGTTACTGACAAGGAGCGTATATGGCTGATCTCTTTAACCTCTACGGGATCGGTGCCCCGTATATGGGATGGTTGAGCTAACGTGCGCTAATGTGATTAGCATGACTGTTGTTAGTAACAGCAAACTTTCCAGGACATAGACATGTCTTATATAGGCTGAAAGCTTAAATTCTTGTTAATCTAACAGCACTGTCCAATTTACAGTAGCTATTACAGTGAAAAAATATCATGCTATTGTTTGAGGAGAGTGCACAACAACAAAAAACATATCACGGCAACTGGTTTGATACATTCACCTCTAATGGTAAATAATGTACTTACATTCAGTAATCTTGCTCTGATTTGTCATCCTGAGGGTCCCAGAGATAAAATGTAGCATAGTTTTGATTTTTATATTCAAATGTGGGAACTGGGTTCTACAGTTTGAACCCCTGCTGTCTCTGGCTCCACACCCACCCCGCCCGGCTATCTAGATGTGTGAAATGTAGTGTATAAGCTAATGATCCATCATATATAACATTCCTGGGAGTGTGTAAACTTACATTTTGTATTACCATATAATTTTTGTATGTTCTCTATAGTTACGTACTTGAAAATGTATCAATTGACCAATTCGGCACATATGGGCAGACTTGATACAAAATAGTCCATATTTGCAATGCTTCACTAGATCAAGTGGCCAAAATCTAAATTGCGACTAAACTGCAATATTATATTGTGGTCTTTCTCTTGCATTTCAAAGATGGAACAAATAAATTAATAGAAAACAGATGTTTTTTTTGTTTGTATTATCTTTTACCAGATTTAATGTGTTATATTCTCATACATTATTTTGACATTTCCAGAAACTTGAAAGTGTTTCTTTTCAAATGGTATCAAGAATATGCATATCCTTGCTTCAGGTTCTGAGCTACAGGCAGTTAGATTTGGGTATGTCATTTTAGGCGAAAATTGAAAAAAACGGTCCAATCCTTAAGAGGTTAATCAACACTCCATTAAGTCAGGATTCCTATTTGACTCAGCCACGTCTTCTTGACCGTCTAACACTTCCTCATCTCCCAGCCCTTCTAATATGACTAGCCCTGATGCTTCTCCCTTTTTTCCCCTGCCCCGCTACATAGCTTCTCACTGCAGGCGGTCACTGAGTCTGAGGTGCTAAAGGAGCTCCTTAAACTTGACACTAAATGTTTTTTTTGTTTTTTTTTTGCGAGGAGATGTAATGATATGAATATAGTGCCACCTGACGAAACAGGAAGTTAATGGTTCAGTTCAACAAAGATGTCTCAATAGACGTACACGCCTGATTCTTGTAGCGATAGCTAGCACAGCATGCATACAGTGCATTCGGAACGTTTTTTCCTCATCAATCTACACACAATACCCTATAAAGACAAAGCGAAAGCAAGTTTTTAGGACATTTTAGCAAATATATTATAATAAAAACAACTTATTTACATAAGTATTCAGACCCTTTGCTATGAGACTTCAAATTGAGCTCAGGTGCATCCTGTGTCCATTGATCATCCTTGAGATGTTTCTACAACTTGATTGGAGTCCACCTGTGGTAAATTGAATTGATTGGACATGATTTGGAAAGGAACACACCTGTCTACAGTGCATTCGGAAAGTATTAAGGGCCCTTGACTTTTTTCCACATTTTGTTACATTACAACCTTATTCTAAAATGGATTAAATTGTTTGGTTCTTTCACATCAATCTACACACAATACCCCACAATGAGAAAGCAAACACAGGGTTTTAGACATTTTTGCCAAAAATAAATAAGTAAACTGAAATATCACATTTACATAAGTATTCAGACCCTTTATTCAGTACTTTGTTGAAGCACCTTTGGCAGCGATTACAGCTTCAAGTCTTCTTAGGTATGACGCTACAAGCTTGGCACACCTGTATTTGGGGAGTTTCTCCCATTCTTCTCTGCAGATCCTCTCAAGCTCTGTCAGGTTGGATGGGGAGCGTCGCTGCACAGCTATTTTCAGGTCTCTCCAGAGATGTTCAATCGGGTTCAAGTCCGGGCTCTGGCTGGGCCACTCAAGGACATTCAGAGACTTGTACCAAAGACACTCCATCCCCACAGCATGATGCTGCCACCGCCATGCTTCACGGTAGGGATGGTGGCAGATTTCCTCCAGACGTGACGCTTAGCATTCAGGCCAAAGAGTTCAATCTTGGTTTCATCAGACCAGAGAATCTTGTTTCTCATGGTCTGAGAATCTTTAAATGCATTTTGGCAAACTCCAAGTGGGCTGTCATGTGCCTTTTACTGAGGGGTGGCTACCGTCTGGCCACTCTACCATAAAGGCCTGTTTGGTGGAGTGCTGCAGAGATGGTTGTCCTTCTGGAAGGTTTTCCCATCTCCACAGAGGAACTTTGGAGCTCTGTCAGAGTGACCATCGGGTTCTTGGTCACCTACCTGACCAAGGCCCTTCTCCCCTGGAAAAAAACCCAATTTAATCCATTTTAGAATAAGGCTGTAACGTAACAAAATGTGGAAAAAGTAAATGGGTCTGAATTCTTTCCGAATGAACTGTAGCCGTCATTCCAAAACTATTATACCAAAAGGCTAAAATATTTTGGTAAGGTTGCTGGGTGTTCTTACTAAGGTTGTTTAGTATTTTTCAAGGGGTAAAGTTTAGCGATAGCTAGCATAGCTGTCATTCCAAAACCATTATACCAAAAGGCTCAAATCTTTGGTAAGGTTGCTGGGTGTTGTACTAAGGTTGCTTAGTATTTTTCAAGGGGTACATTTCACCAATACACTCAAAACACCTCAACGGAACCAGGAATGATACATGACCAATACAATATTCCTCATTATCCTAAACACCCCTCTACTCGAACCCATTCACCAAAGTAGACATCCTTTTTTCACTCCTACTTTAATCCTCACTTTGCAATGCAAACAAGCTATTTTCATTGTTTTCAACTTCCTTAGCTTCTGCAAAAACCCAATTTCCCAAAAACCAACAAACACCCCGACCCCAGCCCCGTCCCCCCGTCCCCACCCATCCCATCACACTCCATTTTCAGATATAAACAAACATCTCACAACACGGGCATTCCCTAAGCACCAACTCCCACTCTTCTTACATCCTACCCTTACAAATAACAACACATCGCAGTGGAGCTTACCCCTTCGTAGATTCTCCAGAGATAACGGCTAAACCCGTAAATAAACAGCCTTCAGATGTTTACATATGGAACACAGCGACGCGTGGCATCTCCAAGGAGTGGGTCGGTGCTGCGATCCAATTTACACTACTTCCTATTAATAAGATGAAGAAGTTATTGGGTGAAGCTGGGTGTGGAGTGTGATGAGTCATTGGTGTGAGCCTGAATAGAAAGAGATAGTTTGTTGCCTGTAACAATTGTAACACTCCTGTTGTTTTTCCTGCAAATACTATTGTTCAAAGTGACTTGTGATATCGAACATGTCTTCTGACTGCTGTGTGTACTTGGACAGACTATATTGCCTTACAGCAGAGTAACTACAGTGTGAGACATTTCTTTCTTTCTTCCTTTCTTTCTTTCTTTCTTTCTTTCTTTCTTTCTTTCTTTCGTGTAATACTTTTGACAAGAGCCCTATATTGTGAAAAGGTGCCATTTCAGACGCAGCCCATGCCTCTAATGAGCTAACCCAGATCCATGGTGACAGTAGTGGAAAGAAGTGACAGCATGGGAGATCAGAAAGAATTTAGGCTCTTTTATATTATGTGACCAAACACCAACCTGTGGAAAGAAATGGGAGAGTGCACTTTTAGGGACATCAATCGAGAGCAAATGCACTGGTTACTTAGGCTATTAGACTGGAACAAACACATAGAAATAAACAGAGTTTATTCAGGTTTTTTTTGTGATAAAGATGTTTCATTAGGGGAGTGGTTAAAGGTGTTGTTTTGTTTGGAATTTAGTTTACATGGTGGTATTGCAGGAGTTATCCTTGTCATTTTTTATGAAGCAGAGAAGTACATAAGATTATATGACCTTTAAAGGGTTCGGATTTGTGCTGATTGAGTGATGTCATGACTTGCCCTCATGGGCTGAGGATCAAAGATGCCGGCTAGGCAAAGGTTTGAACACCCCCTCTCCTGGGGGCCAGTTTTATGACCGGTCGTAAATTCCTTGCAGAAACGTTCTCTTCCATGCCATGCAGTATTGGGAGAGGGAATTTCCCTTTGGAACAAAGAAAGTCTTCCCGCCAAGATTCCAACATCCAAAAGTGGAAAATGAAACAATATTCCTACTTCAAAGAATGTGGGAAATGGTCGCTGGGGACTTAAAGAACAATCATGTTAAATTTGTTACCATGTTGTGATGTCATTAAAGAAGGTGGAACAACATAACTGTACACTTCCCAGTTATGAGGTTTGCATCTAATTGTTGTATAAAACAAATGATTAAGTATAATAATACTTTTGTGAAGATAACAATGTGATTTTAGCATTCTAGATGAGATTATTGTTTTCTATATTGATTTGTTCTCAGTCAGTGGCCACGCCCAGATGATCACAAATGTGATGGAACGCCCCTTTTACCCTGAGGGCATAAAAAGCCTTTGGAAAACAAATTAACTCAGACCAGCAGACGTAAAGTGTGAGCTAAACGTTACAAAATGGTTAGACCAGAAAGACCAGAAAACATGAGACGTTAGTCCATACGTTTGAAATGGATAAACTCTGAAACTCTCAACCTCTACACGAGGTGAAGAAGAAGACAACGCACAGCTGGCATGTATAGCCGTCTAGAGAACTTTCACTAAAGACACGAGTTGGAAAGAACAATCCCGCTCAGACAACCGTTGGTACATTTGAAGTATCTATTCTAACAGATCAACTCTACAACTACAGGGTATGCTGAAGTATCCATCTAACCACCACTACGACCAGAAACTCTACCAAGGACATTGGGATCTCTGGTGTGCAAACCAGAGTCCTGCATCATCAACTCAACTATCGAGGACAGCTACACGTAAATACATGTTGTATTTCTAATCCAAATGAGCGGTTATTAGGGTTCTAAGCATTTGTATTTCCGTGAGCGTAGTTTCCAAAGTACAACGAAATGAAACATCACGTCGTGCTGAACGACCACTCCACTTTGTGGGGAATAAGACCATAAAACGTGACTCAAACAGCCCATACCTGGAAACAGTCCTGGAGGACTGCTTAACCTGTCATGCACTAATTGATTCGGGCTCGACAATATCGCTCATCTCTCACACGTTGTTCAATGATCTCAAAAGTTCACCCAGAGTACCTCGCCTCTCACAATGCGACTCATGCTGAAACTACACTTCCAAGACGTATCGTTTGTTCACCCTGTGTATGTTACCAGCCTCAAAAGTGAACCCCTGCTATTCGGAGTAGACTTGATGGATCGGTTGATCCCACTGATGGATTGGAAGACAAACCAAGTATGGTCACAGGCAACCGTGCCGTCTCCACTGACCATACTGTCGTCTCCTACCGCTGACTGTGACACAGTCATCCACAAAGAGCATCTATCAAAAGAACCCCTTTCGAAAAAGATGTCTTGACACTTCCATGTGTAGCATCTGACCCAAGGAGATATTACGATATCTCGTCACATTCAATCAGCAAACCTGATTGACCAGTCCTTTCATGATTTCAAGCCAGCAGCCTCTATGAATGAGCCAATTCCATTCTCCTTGGAGTCATGCAATACTGTAGCTGAGATTAACTTCTCTTGTCCTACAGACACTTCCGCAAGCACTGCGGCCATCTCAGGAACAACGGCATTGATGTGCAGAGTTTACTCCCAAGACACAAAGGGGGGGAATACTAGCCCAGACCCATGATGAGCCTCGTAGAGGCCGGTGGGGGGGTCGTGACTACGAGCAACACTGTACGAGACCGCCAGAGCAGGAAACATATCTAGTTCTAAACTTCCCCATGAGAACAGAGAGGAGCGGACAAGCCCCTCGACGGGGATAACCTTAGAACACATCTGAGATATCACTGAGGTGTACCAGACTGGTCGTAAAAGAAGTCCAGTGGACTTTCCACCTCCAAAACAAATGGCAACGATAATCATTCCTTGCAATGTGTAGTTCAACTACAACGCAACTAGTAAAATGCTCTAATCATGTATTCCGGTAGGATAACATTTCAGAATAAATCGGTAGGATAACTGGTCCCCTTGAGTACCAGTAACAATGCCAGCAACAGTCAGTACAGCTACAATCATTTATAAAGTTAGAGACCTAACAAGTCAAATTGCCCTTGACAACAGCGACAGAGGAGTTAGTAGTCACTCAGATTGCAACACGTGGAAGGGAATCTCCCAAAACACTTTTCTGATGGTTAACACACATGCCACTAATAAATAGAACCCTCCATTCAGGAGGAAAGATATTAGAAGTCATGAACCATGATCACACAGCGTATGACTGGTTCAGTGCTTATAGAGTACTTCCGCCGTGAGGTTAGCTCCTCCGGGGATAACATACCTATGAAATAGACTCCTTCATACCTATCGCCACTACAACAGTGTAAGACACCGTGACCTGTAGTAAAACCACTACAGGTTCCCTCAACACCAATTCTTACTGACCTCCAGGCATTGACATGAAAATGATCTGATTACGTCAGACTCATTCTGAACAGGTTGCAGCCTACCAGGATACCTGGTTTTCTTTCCCTTGGCATGCGCGCTTGTGTAAGCATAAACGCACATGTACAACGGAACATTCAATTAGGATTTATGCTAGGATCACTTAAGGGTCCGAGCAAAACGCCAGCCTTGGTAAAGTTGAAAACTTACCCTGAGGCCTTTGATTCTACAGCTACCGTACTCACCAGTTTCTCCCCAGAAGTCCATAGGTCATCCCTTTAGACTGTCCGAAGCTAGTGCCTTACAACTGTAGACTTATCATGTAGTTATCAACTTAGGATAGTGCCTAAGCAACACACCAGTAAGTAGGAAAACCCTAGACATGACATTAGAGACAATGCCATGATAGAGTCATTTAGCCAACACCGTGGACGTATATAGAATACAGTCCAATTAGATGATTAAGGTGTGGTAACTATATTTTGTATCTCTTTTGTTTATGCTTTTATTCATTTTGTTTCATTTTCTCTGACACTTAGGAAGTGATGGAGCCATAAACAAGTTCCCCATACAACCATCAGTTAGTGCCACAGCCGCTCATTTGGGAAAGAAATGTAATTATGTATTTCGTGAATGTGTGTGCGTTGTTAATATTTGCCTAAGTTACTGCCCAGATCTACCAGCCTAGACGACCAGACGACGGGTCCGGAACAATGATGCCCAACCCAGACCTCCCGTGCCCATCCTTGTGGTGGCCGGCAGCTTGCAGAGATCCTCCCAAGGTAAACCACCAGAGAGGGACCACAACGATGATCGACAACCAGGACATTTCGTGGTCATTTTTTATGGTGGGTTGCAACTTGCAGAATAATACCAAGATTGAACCACCAGAGGGGGACTGTCATGACTTGCTCTCAAGGGCTGAGGATCAAAGATGCCGGCTAGGCAAAGGTTTGAACACCCCCTCTCCTGGGGGCCAGTTTTATGACCGGTCGTAAATTCCTTGCAGAAACTTTCTCTTCCATGTCATGCAGTATTGGGAGAGGGAATTTCCCTGTGGAACAAAGGAAGTCTTTCCACCAAGACTCCAACATCCAAAAGTGGATAATGAAACAATATTCCTACTTCAAATAATGTGGGAAACAGTCGCTGGAGACTTAAAGAACAATCATGTCAAATTCGTTACTATGTTGTGATGTCATTAAAGACGGTGGAACATAACTGCATCTCAACATAACTGCATCATATTGTAAACTTCCCAGTTATGAGGTATGAATCTAATTGTTGTATAAAACAAATTATTAAGTTTCATAATACTTTTGTGAAGATAACAATGTGATTTTAGCATTCTAGATGAGATTATTGTTTTCTATATTGATTTGTTCTCAGTCAGTGGCCACGCCCAGATGATCACAAATGTGATGGAATGCCCCTTTTGCCCCGAGGGCATAAAAAACTAATTAACTCAGACCAGCAGACGTGAAGCATGAGCTAAACTTTACAAAATGGTTAGACCAGAAAGACCAGAAAACGTGAGACGGTAGTCCATACGTTTGAAATGGAGAAACTCTGAAACTCTCAACCTCTACACGAGGTGAAGAAGAAGACAATGCACTAGACCTTATCATCTCAGTCTGCAGCTGGCATGTATAGTCGTCTAGAGAACTTTCACTAAAGACACGAGTTGGGAAGAACAATCCCTCAAAGACAACCGTTGGTACATCTGAAGTATCTATTCTAACAGATCAACTCTACAACTACAGGTTACGCTAAATTATCCGTTCTAACCACCACTACGACCAGAAACTCTATCAAGGACATTGGGATCTCTGGTGTGCAAACCAGAGTCCTACATCATCAACTCAACTATCGAGGACAGCTACAAGTAAATACATGTTGCATTTCTAATCCGAATGAGCGGTTATTAGGGTTCTAAGCATTTGTATTTCTGTGAGTGTAGTTTCCAAAGTAACAACGATAGTTTGAATCTCTGTCTCTCCCTTCCACTCTGACCCCTCTTTCTAACCAAGCATTCTTGCTATTGTTAGTTCAGTCCACTAGGGACCTGTTTTCATTGTATTACGTTAGTAATCAATAACCTATGTGTGTGTGTGTTTGTATTATGTGTTAGTTAGTAAATAAATAACTAAGCCAATTTGTGTATTGCTGATTCATCAATAAAGTTAGGGTTCTTGCAGGTTCAACGATTATGCGACGTTCAGAATGAGACTGATAAGAGGTAATTATTTAATAAGTGACTGTTATCGATATATAACATATATATCTTCTAAGAGTTTAATTCGGGAGATGGTAACTCGTTAAACAACTTCTTCCGTGGTGCCCCGAATTCCTAATGAGCTAATTGTTACATGATTGATTTAATCAAGTGACAATTAAACATAGATAATTGATTTGATGAATAACAGTCATACATTAATGTAAGTCACGTCACGACAGTGACCTCTTTTCGAATCAAATCAATCAGTCTCAGTTATTTTATGATGAACCAGAGATCAACCTATCAGAAGGAAAAAGCTAAAGACGTATCTTAAGTGAAGACAGGCTACATGAACAGAAATATAACTAAAGGGATACTTCGGGACTCCGGGGAAGTAGATAAAGTGCTTCATTGTCAAAATTCCGAATTATCCGTTTAAAACATGTTTAACATAACATTTCATAAGAGCATGAATCATCCCAGCAAACAATTTTTGGGTACCTCTGCATTCCCAGAACGTTAGCAGGGACATTCTAAGAAGCAAGTCTCTGGGAAGCAAAAGCAATTAATGGTTGCACCTCCGTCACTCGGTTGCATCATGCCAATGTTATGAACGTTCTAAAGTCGTCTCAGCCAAAGTGACTCCTGAAAGTCGAGTGATGCCCAGTCATTCTTAACGGGGGCTAATGATTGTTTCCCCTAAATTACACATGATGACATGAGCAAATAATTATTAGGAAACAACTTTGTCATCATCACTCCACCTCTCTACCTCCCTCTACCCCACAATCTCTATCTTCTTTTGCAGAAACACACATCACACACATACACAAACCACCCTGTTTTCTAAAATTCCAACCGGTATGCTAGCCCACCTGACTCTCCCTATTCTCTCCTAATCCCACCATTATAGAGAAAGGTTCCATCCCTCCATGTCCTCCACTTCCCGGGCAGGCTTGGCTCCACGTCAGCAATGGGACTGAACACCTCCCTCTGTAAATGGATCCTTGACTTCCTGAAGGGCTGCCACCAGGCGGTGATGGTAGGCAACAACACATCCGCCACGCTGACCATCAACATGGGGGCCCTTCACGGGTATGTGCTTAGTCCTCTCCTGCACTCCCTGTTCACCCACGACTACATGGTCGTGCACGACTCCAACACCATCATAACGTTTGCTGACGACACAATGGTTTGCTGATCACCGACGATGATGAGGCAGCATATAGGGAGGAGGTCAGAGACCAGGCTGTGTGGTGCCAGGACAACAACCTCTCCCTCAATGTCATCAAGACCAAGGAGCTGATCGTGGACTACAGGAATAGGAGGGGCGAGCACACCCCCATCCACATCGATTGGGCTGTAGTGGAGTGGGTCGAGAGCTCCAAGTTCCTCGGTGTCCATATCAAGGAATGAACATGGTCCACACACACCCACACAGTTGTGAAGAGGGCACGACAGCGCCTCTTCCCCCGCAGGAGGCTGAAAATATTTGGAATGGGCTCTCAGATCCTCAAAACATTCTACAGCTGCACCATTGAGAGCCTCTTGAATGGCTTCATCACCGCTTGGTACGTCAACTGCAAGGCACCCGACCGCAAGGCGCTACAGAGGGTGTTGAGTACGGACCAGTACTTTACTGGGGCCGAGCTCCCTGCCATCCAGGAGCTCTATACCAGGCGGTGTCAGAGGAAGGCCCAAAACATTGTCAGAGACTCCAGCCACCCAAGCCATAGACTGTTCTCTAAGCTACCACACAGCAAGCGGTACCAGGGTCCTGTTGGTCTGGAACCAACAGGACCCTGAACAGCTTCTACCCCCAAGCCATAAGTCTGCTAAACAAGACTGTTAAATAGCTAGTCAAATGGCTACTCGCTGCTACTGTCTATTATCTATCATGTTGCCTAGTCACTTTAACCCTACATACAGTGGCTTGCGAAAGTTTTCACCCTCCTAGGCACCCGATCCAGGAGCTCTATACCAGGCGGTGTCAGAGGAAGACCCAAAACATTGTCAGAGACTCCAGCCACCCAAGCCATAGACTGTTCTCTAAGCTACCACACAGCAGCTGTAGAATTTTTTGAGGATCTGAGGACCCATGCCAAATCTTTTCAGTCTCCTGAGGGGGAATAAAAAGATTTGGCATGGGGTCCTCAGATCCTCAAAAAATTCTACAGCTGCACCATCGAGAGCATCCTGACTGGTTGCATCACCGCCTGGTATGGCAACTGCTTGGCCTCCGACCGCAAGGCACTACAGAGGGTAGTGCGTACTGCCCAGTACATCACTGGGGCCAAGCTTCCTGCCATCCAGGACCTCAGAGGAAGGCCCTCAAAATTGTCAAAGACTCCAGCCACCCTAGTCATAGACTGTTCTCTCTGCTACCGCACGGCAAGCGGTAACGGAGTGCCAAGTCTAGGTCCAAAAGACATGACGCTGCCACTGTGGGGATAGTGTTCTCGGGGTGATGAGAGGTGTTGGGTTTGCGCCAGACATAGCGTTTTCCTTGATGGCCAAAAAGCTAAATTTTTGTCTCATCTGACCAGAGTACCTTCTTCCATATGTTTGGGGAGTCTCCCACATGGCTTTTGGCGAACACCAAACGTGTTTGCTATTTTTTTTCATTAAGCAATGGCTTTTTTCTGGCCACTCTTCCATAAAGCCCAGCTCTGTGGAGTGTACGGCTTAAAATGGTCCTATGGACAAAAACTCCAATCTCCGCTGTGAAGCTTTGCAGCTCCTTCAGGGTTATCTTTGGTCTCTTTGTTGCCTCTCTGATTAATGCCCTCCTTGCCTGGTCCGTGAGTTTTGGTGGGCGGCCCTCTCTTGGCAGGTTTGTTGTGGTGCCATATTCTTTCAATTTTTTTATAATGGATTTAATGCTGCTCCGTGGGATGTTCAAAGTTTCAGATATTTTTTTATAACCCAACCCTGATCTGTACTTCTCCACAACTTTGTCCCTGACCTGTTTGGAGAGCTCCTTGGTCTTCATGGTGCCAGTTGCTTGGTGGTGCCGTTTGCTTAGTGGTGTCGCAGACTCTGAGGCCTTTCAGAACAGGTGTATATATACTGAGATCATGTGACAGATCATGTGACACTTAGATTGCACCCAAGTTGACTTTATTTAACTAATTAAGTGACTTCTGAAGGTATTTGGTTGCACCAGATCTTATTTAGGGGCTTCATAGCAAAGGGGGTGAATACATATGCACTCACCAATTTTCTGTTATATATTTTTTCGCATTTCTTGAAACAAGTTCTTTTTTTCATTTTACTTAACCAATTTGGACTATTTTGTGTATGTCCATTACATGAAATCCAAATAAAATTCAATGTACATTACAGGTTGTAATGCAACAAAATAGGAAAAACGCCAAGGGGGATGAATACTTTTGCAAGGCAATGTATATTTACATAGCTACCTCAATTACTTTGTCCCCTTGCACATCGACTTGGTACTGCTACTCCCTGTATATAACCATGTTATATTTACTAGTCATTGTTATTCGTTATTCACTGTGTATTTATTCCTTGTATCATTACCAAAATGTTTTATTGCATTTTTTACCTTTAACACTGCATTGTTGAAAAAGGATCCATTAGTAAGTATTTTAAAAATTATGATGATTAAAGCCTGCGATGACCAAGAGGTGACCCCCCTCATAATACAGCAGACAGCTGACACATATGGATGTTCCCGCTACACACACACACAGGAGGCTGCTGAGTGGAATGGTATCGATACCATTCCATTTACTCCGTTCCAGCCATTACTATGAGCCCGTCCTCCCCAATTAAAGTGCCACCGGCACACACACACACCATAAACTCACTCCCTCTCTCACACACACTTTATCTCATCTCACTCGGTCCCAAACCTTTCAGTATTTTCCAGAGATTTACATTTAATCAATGAAGGCATCGTGATAATAATAATTCCAGAGCTAAGCTATTTGATTTGAAGAGCCACCACAGGGAGAGGGAGAGAGAGAGAGAGAGAGAGAGAGAGAGAGAGAGAGAGAGAGAGAGAGAGAGAGAGAGAGAGAGAGAGAGAGAGAGAGAGAGAGAGAGAGAGAGAGAGAGAGAGAGAGAGAGAGGAGAGGGAGAGGGAGAGGGAGAGGGAGAGGGAGAGAGAGAGAGAGAGGAATAAGAACACACAATGGGATCTGACGACTGCTTTTTTCCCTTTGCAGATCCTATCCCTCGCTGTGTAGCACGACAACATCTTATCAATGCACATATTTTGACAACTTTGAGTGATGGAAAAGTTGTGGAAGATTATGAGGATAGTGATTTCACATATTGTGGTACATTATGCAGCCAGCTCCTCCATAGGCATAGCTAATGTATGGTGAGCGGTCTAGTGCAAAATGGCTGCCATGCATCACCCAGCTGGGTGCTACAAACTGGTATCCAATTGGGTGAGTGAATGTAGAATGTATAGCATGAAGAATACAGAATGTACATCAAGGGTGGCCAACCCTACCCCTGGAGAGCTACTAGATGTGCAGTATTTTGCTCCAGCCCTGATCTAACACCACTGATTCTAATAATCAGCTGCTCCTCAGGACCCTGACAAGCTGAATTAGGTGTGTTCAAAACAGGGCTGAAGCAAAAGCCTGCACAACCAGTAAGTCTCCAGGAGGGTTTGTTGCAGCTGATGTACACAATACACCTACTAAAAAGTGGAAATACCATCCATAATCCTCAAAACAAGTCTTGTTTCACATTTTTGTTATTAGGATGTTCCATACAATTCATTTTACATCACATTATTACCACTACTTTTCACACACACTGTGTGGCTCATTTGCTGAGAGCTTGGTGCTACGCAAAGGGTGTGGTTTCAATGGATCACATACACTTGCTGTAAATGGATTTGGATAAAAGTGTCAAGTTACATTTGGTTGTCTTATCATATTATTTTCACAATATCATGAAAATTTATATAGCAAATCTCCACACATCTCCTCGTCCTAATGCAGACTTGTACAAATTAATGGGGTGGATGGGGCTATCTTTCTCTGGATATCTTGGAGCAGAATGAATTTGGCTGGCAGGGAGGTGCCTGTAGTTGATCATTCTGGGCCACACACACGTGTGCACACACTTTCCCTCTTTCTCTCTCACACACACACACACATACATACACACAGCAGTCCTTATCGCTGCTGCAAAAGTGGAAATATGAGGTTAGTCACTTTTTTAAACCGCTAACCTCGTTACCATGGCAATGGGGCAGCGACTGAGGAGGCAGGGCTCTGCCAACGAAGCCAAAGGAGCCAGAATGGCGGAGTATCGTCGTCAAGGGAACAACCAGGTCATTTATTTTCACAGATGTGTTTTTTTTTAAGAGGCTCAATGGCTGTGAAAGATCAAACATGGTCAGCTTTAGACCATTGCCCGCATTGACACCATAAACAAAATAATGGTAGCTCTAGATCAAAGTGATTTTATTTAAGTGTAGGCCTACATAGTTTTAATATTGTCTGAGACTTATTGCAGATTGCATTTATGTGTAAATTTGCACCCTATGTCGGCCAAATAAAATCAAATAAATTCTGTCTTTGAGTCAATGCATAGTATGTTATATGAAGTGTGAGTGTGACCCTGTAAACAGCAGTGAGAAACTTGCTAAGCAAATTATGTGTCGCTACAGTATGTATTGACTATGGAAAATCAATCGAAATTGAATTCATAAATGGGCCGTACCGGAATCTCACACTTAATTCAAATTAATGGAGTGGAGGCAAATCCATATAGCTGTGGTTTCAGAATGATAATTTGATGAATCACCTTCTGTTCAGATATAGTATTTCAATTCACTTAAGTGCAATCTTTATCCATGGATTAGTCGACACACACATACACTTTAGACACAAACACGCACACGCACGTGCACATACACACACTATTGACAAGCATAGCATAAAGGTTGGCCTACTACAGGTCATAAGCCATAAAGCTATAAACCTCATTACACATATTATGTTACACAATAATTTCACAAAGCTACTGACTCTTACAAAGGCTGAAGGAGAAGAAGAATGAGAGAGAAGAGAGAGGAGATGAGAGGGAAAGAGAGACATGGAGAATGCTGTCCTATCAATAATGATAATTAGGAAATAGACCATTGCAGTGTTCTGAAAGGGCATTTACAGTTTAAAAAAAAACATTTTTCAGAACCTTTGATTGTGCATTCATTCGGGTTTCACACATCTTTCACCCGACTCATTCATGCAAAATCAAAGTTTTCTGTGAAATACAATGAGCACATTTTGTTTAGTCACCAATACATCAGATAATGATAGGCTCACCATTTAGTCATTTTAACTACCATTTAATCCAATAGCAGAAAATACAAGATGCACATTTCAAAACTGTTCTTTTTGAAGTGCTAAATAGAATGAATAGTAGATGGTAAATATCATTTTCCATACAGTATTTGACTATAACTTGACATGGGGCGGCAGGTAGCTTAGCTTAGTGGTTAAGAGCGTTGTGCCAGTAACCGAAAGGTCGCTGGTTTTAATCCCCGAGCCTACTAGGTGAAAAATCTGTCGATGTGCCCTTGAGCAAGGCACTTAACCCTAATTGCTCCTGTAAGTCGCTCTGGATAAGAGCGTCTGCTAAAATAAAAAAATATGTACCATAAAAATGTAATACAAAAAGCTATCCTATGGCAGGCTTTAGTAGTCATCCCATTAGGACGTTTGAATATGAGAGGGTTGGGGTGCGACCCACGAGGGCAGAGCAGTCAACGGGGTGTGGGGACCCCATCTCCATTCTACTCACATAAACTGCCTGGAACTCCTTGCAGTGTCCCTAGCATTAAAGTCGTTCCTCTCATTTCTGGAGGGTCGTCATGTTCTAGTCAGAACAGACAATACCACTGTTGTGGCTTACATAAACAGACAAGGGGGACTGAGATCCCCTCACTTACACACACTGGCACACAGACTGATTATGTGGAGCAGTGTGCATCTCCAGTCACTGAGAGCTACTCAGTTACTAGGAGTACTGAATCTGGGGGCAGATTTATTTCCAGGAGGAACCCTCTATATGGAGAGTGGAAGCTTCACCCGGAAGTAGCCAATCAGGTTTGGATGCACTACGGCATTCCAGTAGTGGATCTTTATGCATCTATGGAAAATACTCAGTGTCCACTGTTCTTTTCCCTGAGAGATCGGGAGGCACCGATGGGAGTGGACGTGTTGGTGCACAAGTGGCCACGCGTCCTCCTGTTTGCATTTCCCCCACTGGCCCTGATTTCCCCCACCCTAGCCAGGGTGCGGGGGAAGGGTCTTTATCTCATACTAAAAGCGCCACATTGGCCAGGGAAACACTGGCTAGCGAAGATCACTCAACTGCTATGCGGCCATCCGTGGCCCTTTCCCTTGCATCAGGACCTACTATGCCAGGCGCGAGGGGAGATCTTCCATCCTCACCCGGAACGGTTGGCACCCTGGGCCTGGTCCGTAAATGGTTCAACTTGAACACTGCCGGGCTTCCTCAAAATGTCATTTAGACCATTCAGAGTGCTAGAGCCTCATCCACCAGGTCCCTTTATAATTGCAAATGAGAGTGTTTGAGGAATGGTGCACTGGATCACAGGCAGTGCCATTCCAGTGCTCTGTCCTGGTAATCCTGTCATTTCTACAGGAGTTATTAGAAAAAGGAAAGGCTTTTTCTACTATTAAGGCATATTTAGCAGCTATTTCAGCTTGTCATGTGGGTTTTGGGAGCTTGACAGTGGGGCAACACCCCCTTGTCGCCCGTTTTATGAAGGGTACATGTCGCTTGCGTCCGGTGTCCAAACAGCTTGCCGCGTCATGGTATTTATAAATAGTTTTGGATGCTCTATGCCAACAGCCTTTTGAGCCCCTGGATCAGGTGGAGCTGAAGATGCTTTCATTTAAGACCAAGCTATTACTAGCATTTGCCTCTGACAAGCGTGTAAGTGACATTCACACACTTTCGGTGCACTCGTCATGTGCACAATTTGCACCTGGTAACAATAGGGTATCGTTGCGGCCTAACCCCGGCTTTATCCCTAAGATTGTTAACCCATTTTTGATGTGTCTTCCTCTGGAGCTATTAGCTTTTTATCCCCCACCGTTTTCCTCTCCGGAACATCAACAGTTGCATATGTTGTGTCCAGTACGCTCTCTGCGCATCTACATGGACAGGACTAAGGGATTTAGGAAATGTGATCAGTTGTTCGTTTCCTGGGCGAAACCTCACACCGGTAAAGCGCTCACTAAACAGCGCCTCTCCCACTGGATAGTGGGGGCTATTGCTTTGGCCTACACAAGTAAGGGTCTTCAGCCTCCTGCTGGCCTACGGGCTCATTCCACTAGAGGAATGGCTATGTCCTGGGCTTTATTTAAGGGCATATCTATCCAAGATATTTGCTTAGCAGCGAGTTGGGCTTCGCCTCATACATTTGCGAAGTTTTATAGGCATACTGTTTTAGGTGTAGGATCTTCTGAAGGGCAAAGCCCATTTGTGTGATATATTGCACAGGGCAGTCGGTCGTCAGGATAAGCTTGTCTGGCAATAAGGGAGTCAGTATATCCCATAAGTGAAATACCGAAACGAATGCTTTAAAGTTACGACTGTAAACCCGGTTCTCTGATAGTATGAGTGAGGTATTTCACCAGACCACCCTCCTTGCATGAGCGAGGAAGAGGTGTGGCTTATTTTTGAATGACTTAGAGACGATGCGTCTGACCTTTTATAGGGTAGGAGGGACATCCTTCCCCGACGCACATGTCTTGACGGCGTAGTGTAATAAAGGCTTCTGACGAATGCGCTGGGGGTGTATCCCATAAGTGAAATACCTCACTCATACCATCAGAGAACCGGGGTTACAGTTGTAACATAAAGTTTTAACTTTCAACATAAACTGATGTCAAATTGATACATTTATGAGCTAAAAATATAAAAATGTACGGTGTTCAGTTATCAAACTATATACGTTAAGTAGGTGTACTACATTATTTTGGTTCAGTAGTTAACCAAAATAATTTAGCAGTTTCATTAAGTGATAGTTAATTGTATTGCTAACAAATTACAAGAAAATCATATTAAAAGTAAAGTGACTATTGCATTTGAAAACGCAGGTACTTTGATTGAATATGTCGCCACATTTAAAGAATGATTTGGTGCAGTGAACAAGTGGACTGTGAATGTATTTGTTCTACTTAGTCAATTGAAAATGTGCTTAGAGTTGTGAAAACTCTAAGCACAAAGTGATTGAAAGAACTTGTAATAATGATGGCATTTAAATAGTGTCTCAATTAACCTATTAAGTTATAGGACACTGTTTCCACCAAGATTAAGTACCTAATTTGGCTGTGGGGATGAAGTTGGTTGGAAAATTAGGTCACTATAATATCACTAAAGCACAAAGTATAAACCAAAGTTGCATGTAGCCTTTATCGTACTGTGGCCCAATCCCAAACAGATCGCTCTGCCTAATCCCTAGGGCTAGGCCATTATTGATCTAGGATCCTTGAGGATGTTACGACCGCCACTTTTTGTCTTCAGTCTTTTATTTGCATACCACTAAAGGACTCTAACAACTTCCCCTTTGAGGCTTTATGAGCCCTTGATACTATTGTAGTGTATTTTTTCACCATCTCTACATTTCTGTTCTGTCAGACTAGTGCCCTGAATGTGTCTACTGTAATCTATCAATAGTATTTGAGTATTTTATTGGGATCCCCATTAGCTGTTGCAGCAGCTACTCTTCCTGGGGTCCACACAGGGGCACAAATTTGGTTTTAGAAGTGGGGGGGGGGGGGACATAACCTGGCAGGGATTATCCGTAATCATGGTAGCATCCACATTAATGTAGAAGTGTTTAGAAACATATTATATTCTTATTTATAATAAAAGTGACGCAAAATGACACAATACATTATTTACCATGAATTTCTATTGGACAAAAAATAATCTGAAACAAAGCCAAAACAACCAGTAAATGCATCCCAAAAAATTGTAGTCACAAGCTTGATGTAGTCATTGCGTGCTATGAATGTGGGCCCAAATACTTAACTTTTTACTACTTTAATACACATACAAGTGAATTTGTCCCAATACTTTTCCTATGTACAAAAAGTGCCATCATTTCTAAACGGTTCACCCGATATGGATGAAAATACCCTCAAATTAAAGCTGACAGTCTGCACTTTAACTTTCTAGTCATTGTTTGATTTTAAATCCAAACTCTTGGAGTATAGAGCCAAAAGAAGAAAAAAATGCTTCACTGCCCCAATAATTACAAAGGGCACTGTAATTCATATCATAGGCCTAATAGTACTGAGAGCTCTTTTATTATTGGTTTCAGGTGTGTTAGGCCAAGACCAGAATGACAACCAACAGTACGGCAGACCCCCAGGGCCAGGACTGAGCAGCCCAGCAGCTAGGGATTGCCTAAATAGGTCTCCCCTGACGTGGGCATGTTTTCAATACAGACTCCTTTTGTCGTACAGTATTCCGTATAAGGCATCAAGACCTTATGTTGCACGGTATACCTTTAATCTTGTAATCAATCACACTGATACATAACTTGACATTTCTGCCATCCATTGTGACATTGTGGGAGGATAACCAACCTTCCAATTAATGGCAATGCATTTTCTATAAAAGCTAGATTACACAGTTTATTCTGATAACAGTTTCCAGTATCAACATTTCCAAGCAAACAAAAGCAGGGATAAGGGAGAATCTGTAGACATGCTGAGATAAAAGGACACACTCTTTGCTAGATTTCAGCAAGCTTTCACAAGAGCATAACATATGCAAATATGTCCCCTTTTGTGTTTTACACCTCAAGCAGAGGAATTAAATTTCTGAGTGCATGATATTCAGTTTTACACCTGATTTAAGGTCTTTATACCTTAACACTGCCATAAATTAGAGAGGAGGAGAATCTACAGTTGAAGTCTGAAGTTTATATACACCTTAGCCAAATACATTTAAACTCAGTTTTTCACAATTACTGTCAAAAAATTCCCTGTTTCAGTAAGTTAGGATCACCACTTTATTTTAAGAATGTGAAATGTCAGAATAATAGTAGAGAAAATGATTTATTTCAGCTTTTACTTATTTCATCACATTCCCAGTGGGTCAGGAGTTTACATACACTCAATTAGTATTTGGTAGCATTGCCTTTAAATTGTTTAACTTGGGTCAAACATTTAGGGTAGCCTTCCACAAGCTTCCCACAATAAGTTGGATGAATTTTGGCCCATTCCACCTGACAGAGATGGTGTAACTGAGTCAGGTTTGTAGGCCTCCTTGCTCGCACACGCCTTTTCAGTTCTGCCCACACATTTTCTGTAGGATTGAGGTCAGGGCTTGGTGATGGCCACTCCAATACCTTGACTTTGTTGTCCTTAAGACATTTTGCCTCAACTTTGGAAGTTTGCTTGGGGTCATTGTACATTTGGAAGACCCATTTGCGACCAAGCTTTAACTTCCTGACTGATGTCTTGAGATGTTGCTTCAATATATCCACATAATTTTCCTTCCTCATGATGCCATCTATTTTGCTGCCACCCCCGAGCTGCACGGTTGGGATGGTGTTCTTCGGCATGCAAGTTGCCCCTTTTTTCCTCCAAACATAACGATGGTCATTATGGCCAAACAGTTCTATTTTTGTTTCATCAGACCAGAGGACATTTCTCCAAAAAGTAGATCTTTGTCCCCATGTGCAGATCCAAACCATAGTCTGGCTTTTATATGGTGGTTTTGGAGCAGTGGCTTCTTCCTTGCTGAGCGGCCTTTCAGGTTATGTCAATATAACACTCGTTTTACTGTGGACATAGATACTTTTGTACCTGTTTCCTCCAGCATCTTCACAAGGTCCTTTGCTGTTGTCCTGGGATTGATTTGCACTTTCCGCACCAAAGTACGTTAATCTCTAGGAGACAGAACGCGTCTCCTTCCTGAGCGGTATGACGGATGCGTGGTCCCATTGTGTTTATACTTGCGTACTATTGTTTGTACAGATGAACGTGGTACCTTCAGACATTTGGAAATTGCTCCCAAGGATGAACCAGACTTGTGGAGGTCTACAATTCTTTTTCTGAGGTCTTGGCTGATTTATTTAGATTTTCCCATAATGTCAAGCAAATAAGCACTGAGTTTGAAGGTAGGCCTTGAAATACATCCACAGCTACACCTCCAATTGACTCAAATGATGTCAATTAGCCTATCAGAAGCTTCTAAAGCCATGACATCATTTTCTGGAATTTTCCAAGCTGTTTAAAGGCACAGTCAACTTAGTGTATGTAAACTTCTGACCCACTGGAATTGTGATACAGTGAATTATAAGTGAAATAATCTGTCTGTAAACACTTGTTGGAAACATTACTTGTGTCATGCACAAAGTAGATGTCCTAACCGACTTGCTAAAACTATAGTTGGTTAACAAGACATTTGTGGAGTGGTTGAAAAACGAGTTTTAATGACTCCAACCTATGTATGTAATCTTCCGACTTCAACTGTACATTAGTACATATACATATGCCCATGAGTGAGGCCTAATTAGGTCAAATAGGGGAGCGGCGTTGTGGTGTGAAAAAATGAAATAAATAATGCCTTTCGTGAACTAAAAAAAGAATGCCTTTCGTAAATTAACACTTGCTATTTCTGGTGGGTTAAGTATGTCTGTCAGAGCTATATGTAAGTTGATTATACAGACAATTTGGAATATTCAACACAGTAATATCATAGAAACAAGAATTGATGCCGAGAGACTGTGGACATTAGGCCTCTGTGTACATTGAACGACAAGACGTGCTGCTCTGTTCTGGGCCAGCGGCAGCTTTTCTAGGTCCTTCTTTGTAGCACTTGACCATGAGACAGCCTACAGGGAGGTGGCCAGTGACCTGGCAATGTGGTGCCAGGACAGCAACCTCTCCCTCAATGTTAGTAAGACCAAGGAGCAGATCGTGGACTACAGATAACGGAGGGCGAGTATGCCCCCATCCACATCAATGGGGCCGTATTGGAGCGGGTTGAGAGCTTCAAGATCCTTGGTTTCCAAGGACTTAAAATGGTCCACACACAAGCAAACAGTCATGAAGAAGCCACAACAGCGCCTCTTCCCTTCAGGAAGTTGAAAATATTTGGCATGGGCCCTCAAATCCTCAAAAGGTTCTACAGCTGCACCTTTGAGAGCATCTTGACTGGCTGCATCACTGCTTGGTATGGCAACTGCATCCCCCTCGATCACATGGCACTACAGAGGGTGGGGCAGACAGCCCAGTACATCACTGGGCCGAGCTCCCTGCCATCCAGGACCTCTATATCAGGCGGTGTGAAAGGAAGGCCTGGAAAATTGTTAAAGACTCCAGCCATCCAAGCCATAGACTCTCTCTGCTTCTGCACGGCAAGCGGTACAGGAGAAACAAGTCTGACACCAACAGTCTCCTGAACTGCTTCTATCCCCAAGCCATAAGACTGCTAAATAGCTAACAAAATGGCTACACAGACTATCTGCATTGACCCTTCTATGATTTTTTTATTTTTTTTCACTGACTCTATGCACACTCACACACTCATTCACACAAACTCACACTCCAACATACACACACACACACTTAATTTGCTCACATATAACACGCACACACATTCATACTGACTACACACACACACACGCACTCACATACAATCATCATGTACGCTGATGCTACTCTGTTTAGCATATATCCTGATGCTTAATCACCTTACCCCCATACATGTCTAACCATACCACTCCAGTATCCCTGCACATTGTTAATATGGTATTGACACTGATCCTAGAACTGACCCTGTACCTAGCTTACTTACTTTCTCGTGTTCTTCTTATTTCTATTTCACGTGGCTTTTTGTTCTACTTGACTTTTTTTTATATATATTTTTATTTTACTATTGATATTGTTTACTGCATTGTTGGGATAGAGCAAGCAAGAAAGGAACTTCACTGTACTTGTGCACATGACAATGAAAACTTGAGCCTGGAGGACTTGTTTGGGCGACTGCCGTGTTAAAAATGCTGAGAATCTCTTTATCACAGACATACCTTTCCCCATCTTTACAACAATTTAATCAATATGCCTTGACCATGACAATTCACAGTCTAAGGTGACACCAATAAGTTTAGTCTCCTCAACTTGCTCAATAGCCACATAATTCCTTACCAAATTCAGCGGAGGTCTAGAATATAGGGAATGATTTGTACCAAATACAATTATTTTAGTTTTAGATATGTTCAGGACTAGTTTATTAATAGTCACCCACCCATTCCAAAACTGACTGCAACTCTTTGTTTAGGGTTGCAGTGCTTTCACTAGCTGTGGTTGCTGACGTGTATAATGTTGAATCATTAGCGTACATAGACAAACAGGCTTTGTTTAATGCTAGTGGTAGATCATTAGTAAAAAAAAGAGAACAGTAAACAGCCAAGAGAGCTTCCTTGTGGAATACCACAATTTACATGTTTTACGTTAGAGAAGCTTCCATTAAAGAAAACCCTCTGTGTTATAATATAATATAATAATATAATATATAATGCCATTTAGCAGACGCTTTTATCCAAAGCGACTTACAGTCATGCATGCATACATTTTTTGTGTATGGGTGGTCCCGGGGATCGAACCCACTACCTTGGCGTTACTAGCGCCGTGCTCTACCAGCTGAGCTACAGAGGACCACAGTGTTCTATTGGATAGCTCTCAACCCATTATATGGCAGAGGATGTAAAGCCATAACACATACACTACCGTTCAAAAGTTTGGAGTCACTTCGAAATGTCCTTGTTTTCGAAAGAAAAGCATTTTATTTGTACATTGAAATAACATCAAATTGATCACAAATACAGTGTAGACATTGTTAATGTTGTAAATGGCTATTTTAGTTAGAAACGGCTGATTTTTAATGGAATATCTACATAGGCTTACAGAGGCCCATTATCAGCAACCATCAGTCCTTTGTTCCAATGGCACGTTGTGTTTGCTAATCCAAGTTTATCATTTTAAAAGGCTAATTGATCATTAGAAAAACCTTTTGCAATTATGTTAGCACAGCTGAAAACTGTTGTGCTGATTAAAGAAGCAATAAAACTGGCCTTCTTGAGACTAGTTGAGTATTTGGAGCATCAGCAATTGTGGGTTTCACTTACAGACTCAAAATGGCAAGAAACAAAGAACTTTCTTCTGAAACTCGTCAGTCTATTATTTTTCTGAGATATGACGGGTATTCTATGCAAGAAATTGCCAAGAAACTGAAGATCTCGTACAATGCTGTGTACTACTCCCTTCACAGAATAGCGCAAACTGGCTCTAACCAGAATAGAAAGAGGAGTGGGAGGCCCCGGTGCAAAACTGAGCAAGAGGACAAATACATTAGAGTGTCTAGTTTGAGAAACAGACGCCTCACAGGTCCTCAACTGGCAGCTTCATTAAATAGTACCCACAAAACACCAGTCTCAACGTCAACAGTGAAGAAGCGACTCCGGGATGCTGACCTTCTAGGCAGAGTTGCAAAGAAAAAGCCATATATCAGACTGCCCATCTTAACCTTTTCTTTTTATTGACCAGTCTGAGATATGGCTTTTCTTTGCAACTCTGCCTAGAAGGTCAGCATCCCTGAGTCGCCTCAAGACTTAGCGTTTTCCTTGATGGCCAAAAAGCTCAATTTTAGTCTCATCTGACCGGAGTACCTTCTTTCATATGTTTGGGGAGTCTCCCACATGGCTTTTGTCGAACACCAAACATGTTTGCAATTTTTTTTCTTTATGCAATGGCTTTTTTCTGGACACTTTTCCGTAAAGCCCAGCTCTGTGGAGTGTATGGCTTAAAGTGGTCCTATGGACAGATACTCCAATGGTTTGGGGCAGCAAAGCATCCCAACCATCACACCACCACCACCATGCTTGACCTTTGGTATGATGTTCTTACTGTGGAATGCAGTGTTTGGTTTTCACCAGGCATAATGGGACCCATCTCGTCCAAAAAGTTGACATACGTTTGCCAAAAAGCACCTGGATGATCATCAAGACTCAGGAAGAACGTTCTATGGACAGATGATTCAAAAGTATAACTTTTTGGACGACATGGTTCCAGTAATGCCTGACGAAAACCAAACTCTGCATTCCACAGTAAGAACATCATACCAAAGGTCAAGCATGGTGGTGGTGGTGTGATGGTCTGGGGATGCTTTGCTGCCTCAGGACCTGGACGACTTGCCTTAATGGAAGGAACCATGAATTCTGCTCTGTATCAGAGAATTCTACAGGAGAATGTCAGACCATCCGTCTGTGAGCTGTAGCTAAAGCGCAGCTGGGTCATGCAGCAAGACAATGATCCAAAACACACAATCAAGTCTACATGAAAATAGCTAAAAAGCAACAAATTGGAAGTTTTGGAATGGCCTAGTCAAAGTCCAGACCTAATCCCAATTGGGATGTTGTGGCAGGACTTGAAACGAGCAGTTATGCATGGAAGAGTGGGCCAAAATTCCTCCACAGTGACGTGAGAGACTGATCAACAACTACAGGAAGCATTTGGTTGGAGTCATTGCAGCTAAAGGTGGCACAACCAGTTATTGAGTGTAAGGGGGCAATGACTTTTTTCACACAGGGGAATTGGGTGTTGCATAACTTTGTTTATGAAATAAATATGTAATTGTTGTGTTATTTGTTCACTTATGTTCCCTTTATCTAATATTAGGTTTTGGTTGAAGATCTGATAACATTCAGTATCACCAATTTGCAAAAGTAGAGAAAATTAGAAAGGGGGCAAATACTTTTTCATAGCACTGTATTTAATCCATTTTAGAATAAGGATGTAATGTAACAAAATGTGGAAAAAGTCAAGGGGTCTGAATACTTTCCGAATGCACTGTATATATGTATTATTTTTTGAAAAATGACAGCGGTAGTGTAGTAGGAAAGAATTTTCAACTTATGATATCTACCAGTAAATGCTCTAGACAACAATTTGTATGCAACAATGGCTTTCCCAAAAACCTTCCCAATTAAATGTTGACTGAAGGTAGACCTACCTGGCAGAATGATATCAAGAAAATGTTTGTCAATCGGGTCAGCATTTGTTTTCCAAACTCTGCCATCATATACACTGAGTATACCAAACATTAGGAACACCTTCCTAATATTGAGTTGCACCATCCCCCACCCCCTTTTTGCCCTCAGAACAGCTTCAATTCGTCGGGGCATGGACTCTACAAGGTGTCGAAATCGTATGCTGACCCACGTTGACTCCAATGCTTCCCACAGTTGTGTCAAGTTGTCTGGATGTCCTTTGGGTGGTGGACCATTCTTGATACACACGGGACACTGTTGAGCATGAAAAACCCAGGAGCATTGCAGTTCTTGACACAAACCAGTGTGCCTGGCACCTTCTACCATAACCCTTCAAAGGCACTTAAATATTTGGTCTTGCCCATTCACCCTCTGAATGGCACACATACACAATCCATGTCTCAACTGTCTCAAGGCTTAAAAATCTTTAACCTTCTTTAACCTGTCGCAATTCAACGGCTCAGACACGAGACGTATGTGGCAGGGTCTACAGACAATCAAGGACTACAAAAGGAAAACCATCCCGTCGCCGACACCGACGTCTTGTTTCCGGACAAGCTAAACACCTTCTTCGTCCACTATGTGGATAACACAGTGCCACCGACGCGGCCCACTACCAAGGACTGCGGGCTCTCCTTCTCCGTGGCCAACATGAGTAAGACATTTAAGCGTTTTAACCCTCGCAAAGCTGCTGGTCCAGACGGCATCCCTAGCCGAGTCCTCAGAGCATGCGCAGACCAGCTGGCTGGTGTGTTTATGGACATATTCAATCTCTCCCTATCTCAGTCTGCTGTCCCCACATGCTTCAAGATGGCCACAATTATTATTGTACCCAAGAAAGCAAAGGTAACTGAACTAAATGACTATCGCCCCGTAGCACTCACCTCTGTCATCTTGAAGTGCTTTGAGAGACTAGTCAAGGATCATATCAGCTCTACCTTACCTGTCACCCTAGACCCACTTCAATTTGCTTACCACCCCAATAGATCCCCAGACGATGCAATCGCCATCACACTGCACACTGCCCTATCCCATCTGGACAAGAAGAATACCTATGTAAGAATGCTGTTCATTGACTATAGATCAGCATTCAACACCATAGTCCCTCCAAGCTCATTATTAAGCTTGAGGCCCTGGGTCTGAACCCCGCCCTGTGCAACTGGGTCCTGGACTTCCTGACGGGCCGCCCCCAGGTGGTGAAACAACACCTCCTCTTCGCTGATCCTCAACACTGGAGCCCCACAAGGGTGCGTGCTCAGCCAACTCCTGTACTCCCTGTTCACCCATGACTGCGTGGCCAAGTACACCTCCAACTCAATCATCAAGTTTGCAGACGACAAAACAGTAGTAGGCTTGATTACCAACAATGACGAGACAGCCTACATGGAGGAGGTGAGGGCTCTGGGAGTGTGGTGCCAGGAAAATAACCTCTCACTCAACATCAACAAAACAAAGGAGATGATCGTGGACTTCAGGAAACAGCAGAGGGTGCACCCCCCTATCCACATTGACGGGATACACATCACTGGGCGTACACATCACTGACAAACTGAAATGGTCCACCCACACAGAAAGTGTGGTGAAGAAGGCGCAACAGAGCCTCTTCAACCTCAGGAGGCTGAAGAAATGTGGCTTGGCACCTAAAACCCTCACAAACTTTTACAGATGCACAATTGAGAGCCACTTGTCGGGATGTATCACCGCCTGGTATGGCAACTGCACCGCCTGCAACCACAGGGCAGTGGTGCGGTCTGCCCAATGCATTACCGGGGACAAACTACCCGCCCTCCAGGACACCTACAGCACCCGATGTCACAGGAAGGCAAAAAAGATCACAAGGACATCAACCACCCGAGCCACTGCCTGTTCACCCCGCTATCATTCAGAAGGCAAGGTCAGTACAGGTGCATCAAAGCTGGGACCGAGAGACTGACAAACCTGTTCTATCTCAAGGCCATCAGACTGTTAAATAGCCATCACTAGCACATTAGAGGCTGCTGCCTATAGACATAGACTAGAAATCACTGGCCACTATAAGAAATGGAACACTAGTCACTTTAATAATGTTTACATATGTTACATTACTCATCTCATATGTACAGTATATACTGTATTCTACTGTATCTTAGTCCATGCCCCTCTGTCATTGCTCGTCCATATATGTATATATTCTTAATTTTTTATTTAACCTTTATTTAACTAGGCAAGTCAGCTAAGAACACATTCTTATTTACAATGACAGCCTACACCGGACAACGCTGGGCGTTTTGTGCGCCACCTTATGGGACTCCCAATCACGGCCGGTTGTGATACAGCCTGGAATCGAACCAGAGGGTCTGTATTGACACCTCAAGCACTGAGATGCAGTGCCTTAGACCGCTGCGCCACTCGGGAGCCCTACCACAATTCCATTCGTTACTTAGTTTTGTGTGTATTGGGTATATGTTGTGAAATTTACTTGTTAGATATTACTGCACTGTCGAAGCTAGAAGCACAAGCATTTCGCTACACCCGCAATAACATCTGCTAAACACCTTTATGTGACAAATACAATTTGATTTGATTTGATTTGAGTTTCTCTTTGAGGTGCACTGTCAACAAGTGATGCTGGTCATGGTGCTGGTAGGCTTAAATAATAAATGAATCTCAAATCAACTGCACTAAGTTGTTGTTCTTTTTTTTTCTGTCACAGTTTACCATAAGGTGTCAAAAATGTAGACTAAATTAGTAAAAACTAGTACTCTGACCAGATACTTTTTTACTTTTACTTGAGTAGTTTCTTAAGCGGGCATGAGTAAATTACAATCTATTTAACATAACTTTTAATTAAGTACAGATTTCAGTACAGATTTTTGCTGAAGGGAATAAAAGCCACAAGCCCGGGACACTTCCGCGGTCCCAGCCACAAGTGCTAACCGCGTCGTGGGCTGTGTTCAAGCTGTTCATGGAAAACCCTGTTAGCTTAATAGCTACCATCTAGGCTAGTAGCTAGCTACACCAAACAATTTCAGACTTTTGGTCTGGCAGGATCCCAGGACAGATAGTAGCAGTCTAGCCTAGGCAGCCCCCAATAAAAATAAAAATATTTGAATGGCCCAAGATACATTTCCAAGTTGAGCAGTTTATGGTGGTCTGGTAGGTCCAGAGATATACATAAGGAGATTTGGACACACACACGCAATACAATATGTCCTGTTTATAAGAAATAATAACAATTAAATATATTGAAAGTGCACTTACGCTCACAATATGTCTCTTAAAGCGTGTCCTGCTTTGAAGGAGCTGTCCATCAAGTCCCCATATCCCTATATGCCCACAGGGTTTATAGATAAACTAGTGTGTGTGTTTGTGTGTGTGTGTGTGTGTGTGTGTCTGTGTCTGTGTCTGTGTGCATGTGGTAAGACTGTGATAAGACCATAAGGAAGAACTCAAAAGCAGTGGCTTGCAACATTTGTGATTTGTTTGTTCACATAAAGTGTGGAGATATCCAACCCTTGTCATATGTGACCGACCGGCTCGATTCGGTCTTATGTAGCAACATTTGAATTTTTGTTTTTTGCATTGGATAAAAGTAGAGACTCAGAGCTAGAAAATTGTATATCATATACTACAGTTGAGGAACAATGGGAAAGTAATTCTGCTTGAAAGTTGATAAACTTGTAACCTCACTTTTGAGAAAATGGCCCTTGAATGTTTTGGTACCTACTGGAGAGCTCTTCTTTGTCTACACCCATTCAGTATCGTTCATATTCTCTTATGATTTAGCCAACCCATCTCTTTAAGGATTCACATGTGAGGCTATGTACTAAACAACCAAAGATTTCAAGACTAAAGGCTGGTGTGTTCGTAAATTGAATCTGGAGTGCCAGAGTGTGCTCTGGGCGTTCGTAAACTCAGAGTGTTGTCAGATTGTCCATTCGTAAATTCAGAGCGTTTCGGTCCCGGAGCGTTCAGAGCGCACACTGGACACTTGGCCGAGGACTAGGGTTGATCCGAGCATTCTGACCTAACAACAGCAGTCAAACACCCAAGCTAACTGGCTAATGTTGGCTAGCTTGCTAGCTACTTCCAGACACAAATGAGAGAACAGCTCACACTGACCATTTTACTCCCCGTAGCAGAGCTGGTTAGGCAGTTTTTATGTTATCCAGAGCGTTGGTGACTGCAACTGTGCTAATGGCAAGAATTTAATTACGCTTTTTTGCCAACGTTTACTGAGACCGGCCATATTCAACGGGTGTTGAGAGTTCGTAAATGTGTCAGTTATTCTGCGCTCTGGCACACTCAGAGCGAATTTACCAGCTACGTCTATCGACAGTTGTCGCAGTGACATCATGAACATTCTATTGAAATAGTTACTTACATAGTGGAGTCTTTTGTTTAGACTTGTAGCTAGCCAGCTAAACAATGAACCATAATCCCAACTCATAACGTTACTACCCTGCATTAATCTGCAGGTAGCTAACCAACTAGGTTCAATGTTAGCTAGCTAGCATTAGGCTATAACTAGCAATGCAAATGGCTCTGAGATACGAATAATATTACTACACAGATCATAAAGGTAATGTTAGCTAGCTAGCCAGCCAGCTAACGATAGCTAGCTAGCTACCAGTACACTTTAACCTGAAATGAAAGAAGGTGAAACGTGTAATATCTGAAAATGTAGCTAGCTAGACTATCTTACCCGTATACATGGATGGACACTTCTCCCTCTCTGTCACAGATACCATGGTTGCCCTTAGAATGAAGATGTAATCTGGTGACGTGTTTTATACAATAGCCTTCTGTGTGTTCTCTTTTTGACTCCGTCTGCATATTTGCAATCAAACTCCAGAATTTTCTCCATCTCCTTAGCTATCATGCTCTAATTCCACTGTTTTCAAAACTCAGTCCTCCAGAAAGTGGAGAGCAACACTTATGCAGTTCTAGTAAGTGATATATTTTCAAAAAGTTGCGTTAGAAAGGATTACCTACACATACTGACCAGCTCATGTTATGGACAGAAGCGTGCTACATAGCAGACCAATCCGAACTCATCTCTCGGCATGTCCAGCCCACTCATTATCTCAGCCAATCATGGCTAGCGGGAAGGTTGCTGTCTTTTCCCATAGCTAAACCAACTAGGCTCTTAATTTAACAATTGAATTGGTATTTACAGATGGCATACAAGTTTGTTATTAAGGCACATGAAATTTCATAATTTTCCAGAAGGCATTTCTGCCCAAAAATGCATTTTGATAAAACAAAAAAAAGGTTTATGTTCAAATGACGCTCCTGTGAAGTAGTGATGCGTGACATATGCCTAGTTTCCTGAAACGAGTCACATACGATGAAGCTATAAAGTCTCAAAGTAATATTTCGCTTGTTTGCAATGTATGCTGTTTAAACGCAGTGGCAAACATTGGGCTTCTGGACACGAGCAGGGATAATGAGTGCAATCTAGATGAGATAGTCAACGTATCAGCAGTGGGCATGGGAAATGACGTTTGATTGTTTCAATCTAAGAGGACTTCACTTTATCTATGTGAACGCACTGAGCCTGCTGCCGAAATTAGAGGAATTAAAACTCTTCGCTTCTAACACCCGGGCTGCAGTAGTTGCTGTGACTGAGACATGGCTCGATGGGTCAATTGAGGACAAAATGGTTGAGCTACCGGGTGATAGCATTCAAACTGTGTGTTTTTACTAGATATTATGTGCATTTTAACCCATGTTCAGATCTGAAAATTGATGGATTTGAGGTTGCATGGGTAGATATACTCGTTCCTAAATGTCGTCCTACAGTGCATTTGGAAAGTATTCAGACCCCTTGACTTTTTCCACATTTTGTTACATTACAACCTTATTCTAAAATGGATCAAATAAATGTTTTTCCTCATCAATATACAAATAATACCCCATAATGACAAAACAAAAACAGGTTTTTAGACATTTAAATTAAAAAAACAGAAATACCTTATTTACAAAAGTATTCAGACCCTTTGCTATGAGACTCAAAATTGAGCTCAGGTGCATCCTGTTTCCATTGATCATCCTTGAGATGTTTCTACAACTTCATTGGAGTCCATCTGTGGTAAATTCAATTGATTGGACATGATTTGGAAAGGCACACACCTGTCTATATAAGGTCCCACAGTTGACAGTGCATGTCAGAGCAAAAACCAAGCCATGAGGTCGAAGGAATTGTCCTTAGAGCTCCGAGACAGGATTTTTCAAGGCACAGGGTACCAAAAAATGTCTGCAGCATTGAAGGTCCCCAAGAACACAGTGGCCTCCATCATTCTTAAATTGAAGAAGTTTGGAACCACCAAGACTCTTCCTAGATCTGGCCGCCCGGCCAAACTGAGCAATCGGGGGAGAAGGGCCTTGGTCAGGGAGGTGACCAAGAACCTGATGGTCAATCTGAAAGAGCTCCAGAGTTCCTCTGTGGAGATGGGAGAACCTTCCAGAAGGACAACCATCACAGCAGCACTCCACCAATCAGGCCTTTATGGTAGAGTGGCCGACGAAAGCCACTCCTCAGTAAAAGGCACATGACAGCCCGCTTGGAGTTTGCCAAAAGGCACATACAGAGTCTCAGACCATGAGAAACAAGATTCTCTGGTCTGATGAAACCAAGATTGAACTCTTTGGCCTGAATGCCAAGCGTCACGTCCGGAGGAAACCTGGCACCATCCCTACGGTGAAGTATGGTGGTGGCAGCATCATGCTGTGGGGATGTTTTTCAGCGCCAGGGACTGGGAGACTAGTCAGGATCGAGGGAAAGATGAACGGAACAAAGTCCAGAGAGATCCTTGATGAAAACCTGCCCCAGAGCTCTCAGGACCTCAGACTGAGGTGAAGGTTCACCTTTCAACAAGTCAACGACCCTAAGCACAGAGCCAAGATAACGCAGGAGTGGCTTCGGGACAAGTCTCTGAATGTCCTTGAGTGGCCTAGCCAGAGCCCGGACTTGAACCCGATCGAAGATCTCTGGAGAGATCTGAAAATAGCTGTGCAGCAACTCTCCCCATCCAACCTGACAGAGCTTGAGAGGATCTGTAGATAAACATGTGAGAAACTCCCCAAATACAAGTGTGCCAAGCTTGTAGCGTCATGCCAAAAAAGACTTGAGACTGTAATCGCTGCCAAAGGTGCTTCAACAAAGTACTGAGTAAAGGGTCTGAATACTTATGTACATTTGATATTTCTGTTTTTTTATTCGTAATGAATTTGCAAAAATGTCAAAAAACAGTTTTTGCTTCGTCATTGTGGTGTATTGTGTGTAGATTGTCTGAATACTTTCCAAATGTGCTGTATACTCGTTTGTGTGTGCTATCGGCCTCCTAAGCAGAATAATTTATATGATTTAGTTGAATCAAATTGCTGTGATCACAATGTACTTGCTGATAGGCAATGTATTCTGCTTAGCGATTTTAATAGAAATGTGCAGTTACCACCCAAGAAAAGTACACTAGTAAATGCCCTGTATAACTTTAATCAGTTATTTGGACTGAAACAACTGATTGTTAAGCCATTGTATGGACAGTAAATCAACTTTCGATTTGATTATTGTATCAGAAAAAGAGAAGGTCTGTCAGTCAGGTGTCTTAAATATAGTTTTTTTGTGTGATCATATGGTAACCTACTGTACTCGTAAGAAATCCACAATACTACTTGAGCCAAGTAATAACTACATGAAGGTACAGTCTATGAAACAATATTCAAAGGAACATTTTGTAGAAGTACTTGGACATTTTGATTGGTCTTATGTAGTAAACTGTGATGATGGTGATCAAGCTTGGTGTCTTTTTAAAAATATATTTCTGTCTGCACTCAACTCTCTGGCTCCGATGAAACAAATTTGAATCAAACAGCAGTCAGGGAAATGGATCACCTCCGAGATCTTAGACACAGTGGCCAGTCTTTCATCAACAACTTTTACCATAGCAAAGATATCACAAACGATTTGTTTGAGCTGTGCATGGTAACAGAGGACAAAGTGTCCAATCTACTATGCTTAATGAGCACAAACAAAGCATCTGGGTTGGATAACCTTCCTGCAAGATTCATAAAGGATAGTGCTTGTGTCACTGCTAAGATGATAATGCATATTGTAAACCTTTCTATTAGTAGTGGTAAATTCCCCAATGATCTCAAAACAGTCAGGGTGGTTCCGCTCCAAAAGAACAGCAGTAAAACAAATGTAGAAAACTACAGTTCTGTGTTGAGAGATTCTTTTTTTTTTTTTATCAACTTGAGGGATACCTTCTCGAGCACAAACTTTTTTTATGAATTCCAATCTGGCTTTAGAACAGCTCATTCCACTGATACTTGCCTTATCCACATCAAGCAGGAAAGTGAGAAGGGGATCTATACAGGTAGGTTCATGTTAGACTTGCAGAAAGCCTTTGACACTGTGAACCATGATATTCTCCTAATTAAACTGAAATGCATGGGTCTGAATGATGTAGCAGTGAATTGGTTTAGGTCTTATCTGACCAACAGAACACAAGTATGTAATGTTGGTGATGATCTGTCAGAGGCCTAAGAAATATCCTGTGGAGTACGCAGGGATACATTTTAGGGCCTCTCTTATTTCTTATATATGTCAATGATATGCCAGATACAGTAAAGTGCAAACATCTGCTTTATGCTGATGGCTCATCCTTACTGATATCAGGAAATGATACAGCTTGCATAGAGGAGACCCTGAGCAAGGAATTGAATTATGTTAGAGATCGGTTGACTGACAACAAATTGTCGCTACATTTGGGAAAAACTGAATTGATTTTGTTTGGACAAAACATAGATTTCTTGGGCTGACAAGATACAGGTAAACTGTGCAGGCAAGGAGATTGAAGTTTAACTTATCTTGGTGTGTCCCTAGATCAATCCCTTTCTGGAGACCTGATTGCTGCTAAAATTCTTTCAAAAATGGCGAACAAATTATTTTAACATCAAAGTTAAGAAACTGCATGTCTCAACTTTGATTCAGTGTCATTTTGATTATGCGTGCTCTGCTTGGTATAGTGGGCTATCAAAAAAGCTGCAAAAGAGAATGCAGGTCATGGAAAATAATGTTATCAGGTATATGTTGAGTTCCGGGATACAGGAGTTCTGGGAGGTGGGCTTGTTGCCTTTGGAGTCCAGAGTGGACCAACTTAAACTCAATCATATGTTTGACATCTTAAATGATTGTGCCCCAGGTTATATAAAAACCACATTGATATGGTCTATAACCAGCACAGTTACAATACCAGAGCTAGTGTTATGTCTTGTAAAATCCCAAGAGTAAACAGTACTGCGAGGAGCACGTTTTTCTAAACAGGCATTTGTCTATGGAATAGCCTCCCGTTGGATATCAAGCAAAGAATAAGCTTTAAAAAGCAAGTAAAGGTTTTTATTTGGACAAGGTTGTCTAAGTAAGATAAACCCCTCCACTGCCCCTTGTGCCTCATACTGCTGGTCAGGTGCATTTATTTAAATGAAAGTTATGATGCGCAATGAATACATTATTTTTTAAGGTTGAAATGTGAAATGAATACGTTTCGATTTTTTAGGTTAGGGGAAAGTGCAGTGAATAATACCACTTTCTAGGATGTCAATATAAATGAATGCATTTATGGTTGTTTGTCATTTTGTCTTGACTTTTAATCTGTATATGTGTTATTGTTTTTACCATCGAGGACCACTTTGGAAACAAGCGTTTTAATTAACACTTTTAAGTGATCTTCTCTGGGCCCACATTGTACATTTTGCTGTAATGTCTGTTACCCAAAGAAATTCAATTCAATGTGCATGCATGTGTGTATGTGTGTGACCAAACCTCCTCATCTATATCTCTGGACCTACCAGACCACTCTAAACAGCTCAACTCTGAAATGTATCGTCGGCCATTAAAATACATTTTATTTTTATTGGGGGCTGTTCTTGTGCTGGTGCTTCTGTACTACCCTAACCCCCCTTTTATAGCTCTGTCTTTAACCTTCTCTTTACCCATAAACTGTCATCTCTTCTTCCTGCTATCCTCCCCTTTCTACTATCTCTCCATCTATCTCTACCTCCTCCTCCTCATCGTTGTCAACCCTCCCTCCATCTCTATCACTCTATCTCCATTATCGCTCTCTGCCTCCTGCTTCTCCCTATATTTCTCTTCATCTCTC
Organism: Coregonus lavaretus; assembly: GCF_964263955.1. NCBI lineage: Eukaryota > Metazoa > Chordata > Actinopteri > Salmoniformes > Salmonidae > Coregonus > Coregonus lavaretus. The sequence goes on along the minus strand of NC_140003.1, from coordinate 6,288,915 downwards.
TGGTCATTTCTGTCCAATTTCTCTGGTTAACCTCCCACCCCGTTCATTTCTGCTTCTCTCTGTCCGTCTCTCATTCGCAGGTCCATGGGCAGAGTGTAATTTGTTTCTCATATCTGGTTCCGGGATACTGTTTATTCCAGCATAAGCATGCATGAATGAATACACTTGCATGGACAAACACACATACACACACAGGACCACACAAATGTGAGCATGAACGAACTAGCGCACTCAAACGCACGCACACACACTAACTCATACACACACAAATCAACAGTACATAAGCTACACAAACACCGAAAATACAGCGACAAGAATTACATCTCTCTCACACACATGCATGTAAGCACACACACACACACCTTTCCTGTCATCTGCTCCAAAGATTCCCACTCCTTTCTACTTTTATCCCAGATCTGCAACCATACTCCAATCACCTTTCCAATTGTCTACACACTCTACACCCCTTCTGACTCCCACCACTCATTGAAAAAAAATATTGAACATACTGTACATCCAACACTTCCAGCTTGTGCAAATTAACCCCATTCACATACTAATACCTATTTAAGACATAATTCATGGTATGTTACCTGTAAAAATACATAAGGCAATGTTTATGTCCCCCTTTCAAACAGTCCATTATTATAAAATGTATACCCCCCTTTTATTGTTTTTGTCTAGATATGAAAGGGGTAATACACACACACACACACACACAGACACATGCACAGCTGGCTCCCCCGGGAGAAGAGTAATTTCTGAATTAAGAAGAGGAGTGTGAAGAGAAGGGGAAAGGGAGAGGGAAAGAGAGAGAGAGGGTGATGGAGAGATAAGGTGATGGAGAGAAAGAGATGGAGAGAGATTGAGAAAGAGAGAGAGAGAAAGAGAGAGAGAGAGAGAGAGAGAGAGAGAGAGAGAGAGAGAGAGAGAGAGAGAGAGAGAGAGAGAGAGAGAGAGAGAGAGAGAGAGAGGGAGCAAGCGACACAGAGAAGAAACTCATTTCCCTCGTCAGGCTCTGTGACCATGGCTGCATCCCAAATGGTGTACTATAAAGAGAATAGGGTGCTATTTGGGATGCAGGCAATGCTCTCGTGTCTTTCACTCTTCACACTCAGGAGAAAAGGTTCCACAATCACCTTGCTCTCAGAAGTGGATATATGTGGGCATAATTGCGTTGAGAAGGAGGGGGGGTTGGAGTCTGTGTGTATGTTGGAAGTGGTCAGAGAGTTGGCAAGACTATGTGACTGTGTATGATAGTACAGGTGTGTGTACAAGTGTGTGCTAAGCACCTGAGAGTGTGTTTACTGTATACCTGCATGATTGTTCAGTTCAAGGTTAGGATTGCACGGTGTGTGTCAGGATGTGCCTGCTTGTCTGAGAGAATACAAACATGTGTTTGTCAAATTTTCCATGCAGTGTGTTCACTGAGGGCATGCGTGCATGTTTGTGAAGATGTATTTTTTCCCCAATCTGAAAGAAGTGTTAAGTGAAAGGTCAATTCCAAGTAGTGTGATATGGCCAGTCTTGTTTCTAGGGAAGGAAAACGACTACAGAGACAACAGTAAGGGATAATGGAAACAAGTGAAGATTAAATAGTTGAGCAATCTTACCATCATCTCCCGAGCCTGAGCCGGCATCTGTGAGAGAGAGAGCAAGAGAGAAAAAAAGAAAGAAAGAAAGAAAAGAAAGAAAAGAAAGAGAGAGAGAGAGAGAGAGAGAGAGCGAGAGAGAGAGAGAGAGAGAGAGAGAGAGAGAGAGAGAGAGAGAGAGAGAGAGAGAGAGAGAGAGAGAGAGAGAACAAACACAGTTGTTAATTAAAGACAACTTCTGAGAGGGCTTTGCGACAACATATGAAGCAGGCCACCTGCTAAACATCTTTATTTCGTGTGTGTGCCTGTCTGTGTGTGTGTGTACAAGTGTCTGTGTGTGGGCTAATGTGTGTGTGTGTGTGTATGAATATGTGTCTGAATGTTTGTGGGCACTTTACATGCGGACACATCCGTGTGCATTGGTCGCGTTACAATCCGCACAATCCCGACCTCACATCACAAACTTCTATGTGATCATGTATTCTATTTCCCATTGCTCAATATGTTTGTGTGGTACATCTTTCTGTATGCCCATTCGAATCCTGCTGAATGCTTGTAAAGCTTCCTCCAAGACATCTAGCGTACTCTTTTGTTTAGCGATACACCTCTGAAAGGGATACTGATGGCCACTTATTGGAGCTGCTGCAGTGGTAACATGACCAGCCAGGTCACCTGTGATACAAGTCAGTATTCGACATCCATCCATGTCTGAGGGCGTCGGGAGATGACGTGGTAAATGGCCACTAGGGGCAACAGTGAGCACTGTAACCTTCAAGTAGGTTCCGGTTTTGCTTTGTGGTTGTGGACGGGGAGGACGGGGATGGTCCTAAGCAACTGCCTGTGGTGCCAAAGGTTGCATGCTTGAATCCTGTGATAGAAAGTTGTTTTTGAGTTTTGTGTTTTAAGCCTATTCCAAACCTTAACTCTTACCTTAACCATTTGGAGTTAATGCTTAACCTTAAAAAAATCAGAGTTAATGCCTAAACTTGACCTTAAACACAAACTTCGAAATTTGACGTTTGAGAAACATGAATGAACTTCTAATTCTGATGTGAGACTGTGAAAGCTAGTTGAACATGAGATGCAGCAGACCACTCTGCTAAAACGCCTAGAGGGGAAAGCAGACATTGAACATTCACTACAGTCATGTTTATTATGCACCAAACTGAAGAAAATGGGCTGAAACAGGGAGGCACTACCAGGACTTGTCCAATAAGAAACGTTATTTTAATTTTAATGCTGCAAATTTTTAAAAAGGTTTTGTTATGGTATGACTTAAAAACACAACCTAGGTTTCCTTTGCAAATCTGATTCGGCTGGAAACCAGGACCCCTAGTTAACCATCTTTGTTCTTCACTGTAAAGCTTATGACATACTTTAAGTCTCTCAATGAGTTAACGAGAATAAGACAATCATTTTACCTTTGTTTTTAACAAGGAGATCCACATGAGATAAAGACTACCTTTTACTGGGGAGGAGAGGAGAGGAATAGCAGGGGAAGGTTATTAACCTTGCTTTGCCTCGCTGTGCCCCAGTCACCTAAGGCAATGTTGCATTACTCTCTATCACACAAATACTTTTAGAAAAAATGTGATATCTAGAACATAAAAGGGTTATTTGGCTGTCCACATAGGAGCACCCTTTGAAGAACCCTTTTTGGTTCCAGGTAAAACCCTTTTGGGTTCCATGTAGGACCCATTGTACAGAGGGTTCTACATGGAACCCAAAAGGGTTCTACTTGGAACCAAAAAGGGTTCTCCCTGGAAACAAAAAGGGTTATCCTATGGGGACAGCTGAAGAACCCTTTAGGAACCCTTTGTTTTCTGAGTGTACCATACACACACACATACACTAACACACACACACTAACACACATTTAAAAATGACAATTTGAGAAACTATATACACTGAATGTACAAAACATTAGGAACACATTCCTAATATTGAGTTGCACCCCCTTTTGCCCTCAGAACAGCCTCAATTCATCGGGGCATGGACTCTACAAGGTGTCAAAAGCATGCCATAGGGATGTTGGTCCATGTTGACCCCAACGCTTTCCACAGCTGTGTCAAGTTGGCTGGATGTCCTTTCAAAGAACTTACATATTTTGTCTTGCGCATTAACCCTTTTGAATGGCACACATACACAATCCATGTCTCAATTGTCTCAAGGCTTAGAAATTCCTCCCCTTCATCTAAATTGGTTGAAGTGGATGTAACAGGTGACATCAAAAAGGGATCATAGCTTTCACCTGGATTCACATGGTAATGGTCATGGTCATAGTCAGTCTATGTCATGGAAGGGGCAGGTGTTCCTAATGTTTCGTACTCTCAGTGTATACTCATAGAGTAGAATAGATTATGTAGGAGGGAGAGAGAACAGAGAAAGAAAGCGAGAGGGGGAGAGAGAAAGAAGAGAGAGAGAAATAGGTTTCTCTGAGAGAGAGAGAGAGAGAGAGAGAGAGAGAGAGAGAGAGAGAGAGAGAGAGAGAGAGAGAGAGAGAGAGAGAGGTGTAATGGAGGCTGAGGGTATTAGCCGCACTGCAAGCAGCCAAGTGTATCAAACCACTTCTCATCCCATGTAAAAATGATGTACATGTTTAATGGGTTATTACTGCGGCCCACAGTTCTCATTATTATTTCTGGCTGAGACCAGACGGAAAGCCCATGACATGAACCAGAAGCAAAGCTATAATGACGTCAGTGAGTGTAGTGTCTTTGCATTACACACACACACACCTAAATGCACGCACAAACAAAAATCACCAAAACAGCAAAAACATGCAAAAATGTATCCAGCCATTATGATATTGTTTGCTCTAGCTTCATTCACCTCAGTCGATCTACAAACATATAGCCCATTAGCTATACAAATAGCCACTACACATTAACTCACATTAAGTTAGCACCGGGATTAAAAACTATAATTTAATACGTACAGTCAGATCTGTTAACAAAAGTTAAACAAATATGTTTGCTTTCCAAAACTCGTACATTTTTTTGGGCAGTTTTACAGCTAATTTCCTGCCATTTTAAAAAAATTGTAAAAGCACATTTCTTGCAATTCTACACATTTTGCCATGACTTATGCCATGTTAATATTATTACTGAGTGTGACTAAGAAAATCAAATGGGGGTCAGGGCCCCTGGGCACGTGCCCTGTATGCCCAGTCGGTAATTTGGCCATGATTACTACAAGTTTAGATAGCTGGCTAGACTAACTAGACTAACTTACCAATCCATTAATTATTTTTTTTACTGACATGGGCTAATTGAGTGACGTAACTGTTAGATTAATTTGGATTTTAAGAATAATGACTAAAGAATTTCACCCCAAACACAGTATAAATGTTAGAATTATCATGTAGTGTCAACCCACTAACAGAGGGGGCGGTACTAACCATTCAAGGGGGAAGGCGGGAACTGTTTAAGAAAGCCACCTAAAGGTGGGAGGAGCATAGTGCCTTTGTTTGTCAAGAAGTATAAAAACAGTATGTTGTGTCATTGGCAGCAGAGCTCTCTCCATGAATAAAAATACAGATAAGACTTGTGGACCTTGAATCATTGATGATTAAAACCAGAGCCTTACAACCTCTGGTAATGATTCAAGCTTAGGGTGAATTAGAGATAGAAATTCACATGACAGATTGGTCCTTCGAGCCGGATCTTAATACATCTTTATCGTTCTAGAGACACCGAAATCCGTGCACGGCCGGGTGATTGCATCCGTGAAGAATAGTCCTGGCCTTCGACGTTAAGGTTAATAAACAGGCCGGTGATTACTCTTTATGAACGATAAAGACGTTAACAAGTTTGAAAAAGCATTTTAATCCAGACTGCGAGGAAAAGGTCAGTAATTTTTATTCATGGATTTTGGTAAAATGATTTGAACTTGTATGAGAATAAGTGATTCTTGTATGAGGGCAGATAATAGTTACCAAAGTCAAAGGAAGTAATAATTATTACGAAACAGGGATGGTCCGCAATTGACCCTAGGTAAATAGCTATTACCAGAATAATCTAGTCCGAAATGACAAGGGGTGAAGGCCATCACCAATGTAAACTAGTTTTTTATTGAGACTGTACTGGGTACAGTGCTACGATAAACAGGGAAAGGGATGATTTTTCGTCGTGTGCTATGGATGAACGTGTCAAAAGTCGCGTATACGGCTGGGGATTTGCTAGAACTCTGTGTGTTTCATGAAACTAGAGCAGTTACGACCTCTAGGTTACAAATAGGTTTAGCAAATGATTGTATAATGTTGTGTACGTGTGAGACTTAAGGATCCATCAGTATACGTGATAATTATTTCTAGGAAGGAGCTAAAAAAAAATAGGTTGCGTGAGAAAAAATGGTTATCGACCCCTTTCATGAAACCAGAGTTTTAAATAAAAGCTCTGGGTTAGGGGTTAAATAATTTTAAATGGTTAATTACAAAAGCAAATCATACGTTGGCTCAAAAGACGCACTAAAATAATAGCTCCTAGAAGAATAATTCTGGGAATTATTACTAGAGGGGGGATTTTATTTTTCCGCCATGGGAAATAAAACTTCTAAAGAGATCGAATAAATATGGTTTATGGATCCATTTGTGAGAAGAGGTATGAATTTATTGGGCATCTCGAAGTAAAAAAGTTAGTAGGCAGATGCATATAAAATTAGATGAAAAAAACAGCGAAAGGAGGGGCTGGAGACAGCGAGTGTGTTTTTTAAGCGCGAAAATGCATTAACGGGGACAAAGGAATATTTAACCATCGTGACTGCAGGGGAAAAGGAATAGGACAGTCAATTTTTTTGGTTCAACGGGTAAAATGTTTGAAAAAATGATTCTTGTCAATTAAGAATTGGCTAAAAACACCACAAAGCGATTATTTGAGAAGTCCAACGATGCATATGTATGAACTTTCGCACTCAAACGTAGACGTACGTAATGAGTGAGAAAGTACAGAATAATTACATTTGCATTTTTGGTCATTTGGCAGACGCTCTGTTCCAGAGCGACTTGTAAGAACCAATAGAGAATTGCATGGAACTATTCTGTTGTGTTGGGCATTTGAATGGCATAAGGTGAAATATGTGTGTATGAGGGAATTCAACGGCGGGTATAAATGATAACCGGATACTACTTAGTATTTGGTTGGTTAAATGCTAAATAAAATATTTGAGGCGTGATTATGGGGTAACTAGGAAGACGCACTTATTCAATAAGGAATGGGTGGAGAGAGAGAGTTTTTTTACGTGTATTAAAAGTTGCATTAGACAGGTCTATGAAAATATGTTATAAGTACGAATGACATTATTTCCTAAGAAGGAAGATTGTAGGGAAGTTTCCCGCGCCTCCCCCATAATGTAGGAAGGAGCAGGAGAGGGGGGGGAGTGAGAGACAGGACGTAGTTCAAATGGTAGGAATGTCATTAAGTGTATGCTGATGGACAATATCAAGCATTTGTTTTATTGATTGGGGCCGAATCAGAGAAAACTGTTAAAGATATTGAATAGCGAACTGAAATGGGTTAGCGGGAAAATACAAATAGTTGGAAAATTTTAAAAGCGATAATTTTTTTTCGTTACAGGGAAGCAAGTGGCATTGGCTGTTGTGCTGGGGGAATAGCGCCAGCCTGTGGTGGGTTCTGGATTTGTTATAAATAACTTTATATTTTAAACTAAAGTGATGGAATAGACTACATTTAGAACATCAGAAAAAGGACAATGTAATTCGTAATAGTTATTATAATTATTATTGATAGTTATTGCAGTTATTATTATCCTGAGTGGCGCAGTGGTCTAAGACACTGCATCGCAGGGCTAACTGTGCCACTAGAGATCCTGGTTCGGATCCAGGCTCTGTCGCAGCCGGCAGCGACCGGGAGACTCATGGGCGGCGCACAATTGGCCCAGCGTCGTCCAGGGTAGGGGGGAAAATGGCCGGCAGGGATGGAGCTCAGTTGATAGAGCATGGTGTTTGCAACGCCAGGGTTATGGGTTCGATTCCCACGGGGGGAGGCCAGTAAAAAAAAAAATATAAAGATAAAAATAATAAAAATGTATTCACTAGGTTGCTCTGGATAGGAGCGTCTGCTAGGTGACTAGAATGTAAATGTATTATCATTGATTCAGTAATGATAGGAGGGAAGTAGCGATAGAGCTGTGAGGGTTGAGTTGAGGACAAGGAGAATGATTTGTGGCTCTGGTTGGCGGGAAAAAGGAGAGGCAGAGACAGACTTAGAGAGACAGAGGAAGTTAGAGAGGGAGAGAATAAAAGAAAAAGAGAGAAGGAAACTGTTTAGGTTTGAAAAACAAGCAGGCTGAGAGACAGAGATAACAGTTTCTGGAGCTTGAAAAGCAGAGACTAACAGAGTAAGAAAAGGAACAGACGAGTATTTAATGGCCACTAGGGGAAATAGCTGGGAGAGGTAGAACTCCAGAATAGAAGGGGAGAGAGATTTTACTAGGGGGTGGATCAAATAATTGATAATGGATCATTTGAATGAGATCACATGTAGCAGATTTAGAGTAATCAATTAAATAATCATTGTATACTCGAGGAATTTTGAGGGATTTTATGAAGTTAGCCAGTATTTAGGTCATAAGAGGGAGCTACCAAATTAAGTTGAGCCTAACTATCTTTGATTGTTATTTTTCAAATGGGTTTTTCAAATAAAATAAAAACACACCCAGCATGATGTTTATAAAGGGTTGTTATGTTGAATTTAGGGAATTTTCAACAGTTCATAGGTGGTGTTTACTATGCTGTGGGATGGAACGGTTTATTGGGTGATATTTGAAACTAAATTCATGGAATAAGCTGCAGTAATCAGATGAATGTACAATCTAAGGCGAGACAACTATTGCCTAGATCATTGATTTAGCAATAGGATCAGGTAGATAAGGACTAGAAGAAAAAAAAATTAGATGAAGAATGATGAGCTTTTTGGTAAGGATAGACTGCTGTAAAGCTTGGGTACTCATTATGTACTGCATACGGGTAAATTAAGTGATCTTATCTATGGGAAGGCAATGGCAGCCCATGGTAAAATCATTTGGAACTCTGAGGAGGAAGAACAGGTTATGTTGTTGCTCTCTTCCCAAACAGTCTTAGCTTTTCATAAATATATCAGGGATGTTACCCAAATGGTAGAGAGTAAAGAGGGATGACATTGGTCGTGGTTTAAAGATGATGGTTTTTTTTGGTGGGCTATTAGAAATAACTGGGTTAATCACGAACATAGAGGTTTTTATTCTTTGTTGCTAGGCAGAATACTTAGGTGACCTAAAAAATAGACTTGTCATGTCCAACAATCAGTCTTCAGGTCAAGCCCGGGGGAGCCGGGGTAGAACAGAGGTTGAACTAAACATAAGTGTTTTTACAAGATAAGAGATTGTTTGATTGGATTACTAATTGATTCTGAACTGAATGAAAGTCGAATTTAGCCACCATAAAGACAAAGGAAGTGGGAGGAGCAATAAAGAAGCAAAAAACAATCTAAAAAATGAAAGGCATGGCAATTGGTTGATAAATAACCTAAGGGAATGTTTAGGAAGGTGGAAAAAATTGACACATAAGCAGAACTATGTGTCAAGAGGGGGGAAGAGGCTAATTGTATTAGATAATATACGAAGGAGAGGACAAAATACTTTAAAAAAAAACATTTTTTAGATAGTCTAAAAAGAGAATGCAGTCAGAAATTGTTACATTAATCTGAACATGTGTGAAGATAGTTTATTAACCACACCCGTATGTCAGAGGTTTTGTGCCCCACAGGTGAACTAAAGGAGAAGGTGACCCACTATCTAACCAGGTGACTGGTGAGCATCCAGTCACTAGAAGGAAAACTGGAAGCAGGCCTGTTGGGAAAGGCCCTATCAGGTTATGTTGGTCACCACCTTGGCCATTAGAATAGCAGAGAGAGGAACCTGGGTCCATGTTACCCACTGCAAGAAGGTAAGACCACATACAAGCACCGCTTAGCACACGCAGAGTTGACGAGCGGAACTGGGCCACAGGGTCCGGGGGTCACCTCTGTCAACGAAGATCTCCTACCCAGACCTATCATCACTGTAGTGTGTTCCTAGGGTGTGAGTATGGGGTGGTACCGAGCAGAAGGACTCAAGACAGGAGAGGGTTGGCGGTTTTTGGGAATATGGGTGACCCTGAGCTGCATCATAGTCTCGGCAATAGTCATGGTATGTCAAGATCCACCACCACCTCGCACCAATTACGCTATGGCCTTACCATTATTAAGAAATAAAAGGGAAGCGACCCGACATACTGACCGTCAAGGGCGAGTGATCTACAAAATAGGAGTCAGAGAGGGGTGGGGAGTAAGATTCAAAATTAGGATTAGGGATCTTATCAGAGCAAGATAAGCAAGCAACATGGGATTATAAGATCCCGTTGTATTTATGTTCAGCTCCCTCGGCAGATTGTTCCTGGGCTCAGGTATTTAGATATACTGGGGGACGGAGATATGAGACGGGGGGGGCTGGACGTCCAGATGGAGGATAAGATAACGACATCCCCACGGAGATGGTAGTAACGATAGTAAAGGTCACTAAAGAGGACATGAAAAGAACTTACTGGGCTGGCGCGGACGTATACGGACGGGATACTTGTCTAAGATTACATTTAATGGAGTAAAAAGATATATAGAGAGCAGGTACTGTCATTAATCCATTAATGGCAATAGACCGAGTAAATCAGTCAAGGGATGACGGAGTCAATTTGACTAACCCGTCCACTATGAAAGATTTTCTCCTCCAAGAATGGAACAATGGGGAATTGGAGGGGGTCCCTGATGAGAATCTCTGGTTAAAGTGGATGAAATACACCGCTAGGGCCTTGGGGGAGACCAATTGTTATGCATGCTCCATTGGGCGACCAACAATGTTGACCGCCCCAATGCCAAAGGCAATGTTTCCCTGTGTATTAGACCTGGGGTCCAATCAAAAAGAGCCAAATTGCACAGGGATTGGGCTGGCAAAATTGACATACTGGGCCAGCCCACCTAGATTCACTTTAACTCCTGGTGAATAACAGTGTTACAGACATAGAAATGGCACCCGTAACTTGGGTGATTTTGATGGCTGTAAGGAGATAATTAATGTGACTGATTTAGATAAGGAAGGAAAAAAAAAAAATTAGGAGCCTAACCATCCCTCTGACTGATGTGTGGTGGGCATGCACTAACAAAGGGAGCATTCGACAGACATTACCAGAGGGATGGGTGGGTACTTGTGCACCAGTATTGTTGGTCCAACCTGTAAGAATTGGTCATCAAAGACCAGTGACAGGAAGAATAATTAGGAGAAAAATAAATAAGTCAGGAAGGAAATAGCCCAATTTGGATAGATGGTATAGGCATCCCCAGGGGTGTTCCAGACGAATACAAAGCTATAAATCAAATATGGGAGAGTTTTACTACAACATTTTTCTGGTGGGTGACAATAAACAAAAATATGGATTGGATAAATTATATCTATTACAACCAACAACGATTTATTGACCAGACTAGAGATGCAGTAAAGGGGATCTCTGAGCGATTATCCGCCATCCTGCTCATAACTTAGTAGAGGTTGGTTCTAGATCAGGCAGAAAGGGCCGGTGTCTATAGAAAGATAAGCCATTGTTGCACATTTATCCCTAACAACACCACACTGGATGGGACAGTCACCAGAGCTCTTACAGATTTAACTGCACTAAGTGAAGGATGAACTGAACTCAGAAGTTAGTACATTGTGGATAGATGGTTTGATGAAATATTTGGTAAATGGAAAACCCTAGCAGCCACCATCTTAGGAGCGATCAGTGTTTGTATGGGTATTCTTGTATTATGTGGTTGTTGTCTTGTTCCCTGTGTCCGAGGATTGGTGACTCAGGCGTTGGTGAAATGCAGTATCTAAACAATGATGAGAGATGGACTGACTCCGGACTCTGACCAGGGGAATGTGAAAAACGATCCTCCAGGCTTGGTGGATGACGAGGATTTGGACCCTGAAAGACCGCAATTGGATGAAATGTTTATTAGTTCTGATGTGATCTCTGAGATTAATCATGCTTGTAAAATACATGTATCCTGAATGTGGGAATATTTAGTCAAAGGGGTGGATTGTTAGATTAATTTGGATTTTAAGAATAATGACTAAAGAATTTCACCCCAAACACAGTATAAATGTTAGAATTATCATGTAGTGTCAACCCACTAACAGAGGGGGCGGTACTAACCATTCAAGGGGGAAGGCGGGAACTGTTTAAGAAAGCCACCTAAAGGTGGGAGGAGCATAGTGCCTTTGTTTGTCAAGAAGTATAAAAACAGTATGTTGTGTCATTGGCAGCAGAGCTCTCTCCATGAATAAAAATACAGATAAGACTTGTGGACCTTGAATCATTGATGATTAAAACCAGAGCCTTACAACCTCTGGTAATGATTCAAGCTTAGGGTGAATTAGAGATAGAAATTCACATGACAGTAACATACAGTGTAAGAGGAAAACTGATGATGCATAGGGCTGTTGCGTTGACCGTATTACCGCCACATCAGCGGTCACCAGTCATGAAGGTAGTCAAATTCCATGTGAACATTTAGTCATGCTAATTAGGCTTCTCCGAGCTCTGATGCTGCTGATGGTCAATAGTAGCCTACCAAACTTGCTAACTGCCTGGTACTCAGCACTCTATTGTCCCTCTAATCACTCTGACATCAATGCAAATGTTTTCGAAAATCAAATCAAACACTTCATGAGAGCCCATGAGCTCATGTTGTGCAACATTTCAATAGGCTACGCAATTGTGCGAGAAAACAGAGTGATGGCCTCTACTGAAAAGAGGAGGATCAGCTTTCTATAGGCTAGGCTTACTATATTTATTTTTCAACTTTTCAAATATTAATCACATTGCTTATATTTACAACAGGCTGGCATGAAAATAAACCACGAAGAAAATACTCCTCCATTCACTATTTAAGTGCATAGATGACATGTATTTCTGTATGAAAATGTATGCACTCACTAACTGTAAGTCGCTCTGGATAAGAGCGTCTGCTAAATGACTAAAATGTAAAATGTAAATGTATTTTTTTCCCGCTGCCCCTGTTTCGATACAGAAGAACAGCTATATCTCAGATTGGCAAATAACATTTTTTTATTAAGATGGGCAGTCTGAGATATGGCTTATTCATTGCAACTCTGCCTAGAAGGTCAGCATCCTGGAGTCGCCTCTTCACTGTTGACGTTGAGACTGGTGTTTTGCGGGTACTATTTAATGAAGCTGCCAGTTGAGGATCTGTGAGGCACCTGCTTCTCAAACTAGACACTCTAATGTATTTGTCCTCTTGCTCAGTTGTGCACCGGGGCCTCCCACTCCTCTTTCTATTCTGGTTAAAGCCAGTTTGTGCTGTTCTGTGAAGGGAGTAGTGCACAGCGTTGTACGAGATCTTCAGTTTCTTGGCAATTTCTCGCATGGAATAGCCTTCATTTCTCAGAACAAGAATAGACTGACGAGTATTAGAAGAAAGTTATTTATTTCTGGACATTTTGAGCCTGTAATCGAACCCACAATTGCTGATGCTCCAGATACTCAACTAGTCTCAAGAAGGCCAGTTTTATTGCTTCTTTAATCAGCACAACAGTTTTCAGCTATGCTAACATAATTGCAAAAGGGTTTTCTAATGATCAATTAGCCTTTTAAAATGATAAACTTCGATTAGCAAACACAATGTGTCATTGGAACAAAGGACTGATTGTTGCAGATAATGGGCCTCTGTACGCCTATGTAGATATTCCATTAAAAAAAACAGCCGTTTCCAGCTACAATAGCCATTTACAACATTAACAATGTCTACACTGTATTTCTGATCAATTTGATGTTATTTTAATGGACAAAAAAAAATGCTTTTCTTTCGAAACAAGGACATTTCTAAGTGACCCCAAACTTTTGAACGGTATTATGTATACAGTACCAGTCAAATGTTTGGACACACCAACTCATTCAAGGGTTTTTCTTTATTTGTACTATTTTCTACTTTGTAGAATAATAGTGAAGACATCAAAACTATGAAATAATACATATGGATTCATGTAGTAACCAAAAAAGTGTTAAACAAATCAAAATGTATTTTATATATATATATATATATATATATAAATATATATATACTGTATATATATTTGAGATTCTTCAAAGCAGCCACCCTTTGCCTTGATGATAGCTTTGCACACTCTTGGCATTCTCTCAACCAGCTTCATGAGGTAGTCACCTGGAATGCATTTCAATTAAAAGTTAATTTGTGGAATTATTTCCTTCTTAATGCTTTTGAGCCAATCAGTTGTGTTGTGACAAGGTAGGTGGGGTATACAGAAGATGTAAAATGCCAAGTCCATATTATGGCAAGAACAGCTCAAATAAGCAAAGAGAAACGACAGTCCATCATTACTTTAAGACATGAAGGTCAGTCAATACGGTACATTTCAAAAACGTTGAATGTTTCTTCAAGTGCAGTTGCAAAAACCATCAAGCACTATGATGAAACTGGCTCTCATGAGGACCGCCACAAGAATGGAAGACCCAGAGTTACCTCTGCTGTAGAAGATACGTTCATTAGAGTTACCAGCCTCAGAAATCGCAGCCCAAATAAATGCTTCACAGAATTCAAGTCACAGACACATCTCAACATCAACTGTTCAGAGGGGACTGTGTGAATGTTATTTTTAATTTTTTATTTAACCTTTATTTAACTAGGCATGTCAGTTAAGAACAAATACTTATTTACAATGACGGCCTACACCGGCCAAACCCGGACGACGCTGGGCCAATTGTGAGGTGCCCTATGGGACTCCCAATCACAGCCGGTTGTGATACAGCCTGGAATCGAACCAGGGGGTCTGTAGTGACGCCGCAAGCACTGAGATGCAGTGCCTCAGACCACTGCGCCACTCGGGAGCCCAATCAGGCCTTCATTTTTGAATTGCTGCAAAGAAACCACTACTAAAGGACACCAATAAGAAGAAGAGACCTGCTTGGGCCAAGAATCATGAACAATGGACATTAGACCGGTGGGAATTTGTTGTTTGGTCTGGGGTCCAAATTGGAGATTTTTGGTTCAAACCGCCGTGTCTTTGTGAGACGCGGTGTGGGTGAACGGATGATCTCCACATGTGTAGTTCCCACCGTAAAGCGTGGAGGAGTTTGTGTTATGGTGTGGGGGTGCTTTGCTGGTGACACTGTCTGTGATTTATTTAGAATTCAAGGCACACTTAACCAGTATGGCTACCACAGCATTCTGCAGCGATACGCCATCCCATCTGGTTTGGGCTTAGTGGGACTATCATTTGTTTTTCAACAGGACAATGACCTAACACACCTCCAGGCTGTGTAAGGGCTATTTTACCAATACGGAGAGTGATGGAGTGCTGCATCAGATGACCTGGCCTCCACAATCCCCCAACCTCAACCCAATTGAGATGGTTTGGGATGAGTCAGACAGCAGAGTGAAGGAAAAGCAGCTAACAAGTGCTCAGCATATGTGGGAACTCCTTCAAAACTGTTGGAAAAGCAATCCAGGTGAAGCTGGTTGAGAGTATGCCAAGAGTGTGCAAAGCTGTCATCAAGGCAATCGCAAATATAAAATATATATTTTGATTCGTTTAACACTTTTTTGGTTACTACATGATTCCATATGTGTTATTTCATAGTTTTGATGTCTTCACTATTATTCTACAATGTAAAAAATACTACAAATAAAGAAAAACCCTTGAATGAGTAGGTGTGTCCAAACTTTTGACCTGTACTGTATATATATATATATATATATATATATATATATATATATATATATATATATATTATATATATATATACATATATATATATACTGAAGAAAAATATAAATGCAAAGATTTTACTGAGTTACAAGTCATATGAGGAAATCAGTCAATTGAAATACATTCATTAGGCTCTAATCTATGGATCTCACGACTGGGAATACAGACATGCATCTCTTGGTCACAGAAACCTTTTAAAAAATGGGCCTCACAAATTTCGTTACGGTATATTTGTGCATTCAAATTGCTATCGATAAAATGCAATTGTGTTCATTGTCCATACCTTATGCCTGCCCATACCATAACCCCACCATGGGGCACTCTGTTGACAATATTGACATCAGAAAACCACTCACCCACACGTCGCCATACACATTTTCTGCGGTTGATGTATTGCCAAATTCTCTAAAATGACGTTGGAGAATGTAGAGAAATTGTATAGAAATTAACTTTATATTCTCTGGCAACAGCTCAGGTGGACATTCCTGCAGTCAGCATGCCAATTGCACACTCACACAAAACTTCAGACATCTGTGGCATTGTGTTGTGTGACAAAACTGCACATTTTAGAGTGGCTTTTTATTGTCCCCAGCACAAGGTGCACCTGTGTAATGATCATGCTGTTTAATCATCTTCTTGATATGCAACACCTGTCAGGTGGATGGATTATCTTGGCAATTGAGAAATGCTCACTAACAGGGATGTAAAAAAATGCTTGCACAACATTTCAGATAAATAAGCTTTTTGTGCATATGGAAAATTTCTGGGATATTTTATTTCAGCTCATGAAACATGGGACCAACACTTTACCTGTTGCGTTTATATTTTTGTTCAGTGTATACACAGTATACACTATACATAAAAAAGTATGTGGACACCCCTTCAAATGAGTGGATTCGGCTATTTCAGCCACACCCGTTGCTGACAGGTGTATACAATTGAGCACACAGCCTTGCAATCTCCATATACAAACATTGGCAGTAGAATGGCCTTACTGAAGAGCTCAGTGACTTTCAACACGGCACCGTCATAGGATGCCACCTTTCCAACAAGTCAGTTCGTCAAATTTCTGCCCTGCTAGAGCTGCCCCCGTCAACCGTAAGTGCTGTTATTGTGAAGTGGAAACGTCTACGAGCAACAACGGCTCAGCCGCGAAGTGGTAGGCCACACAAGCTCACAGAACGGGACCGCCAAGTGCTGAAGTGCGTAAAAATCGACTGTCGGTTGCAACACTCACTACTGACACTCACTACCGAGTTCCAAACTGCCTCTATTTTTATAAAAATTATAGAGGTCCGGACCTCGATGTAATCATATGTACTTGAAAAAGTATTTACCCTGTTTCTGATTCGTTCTATTTTTGCATATTTTTGACACAGAATATTATTAGATCTTCAACCAAAACCTAATAGTAGATAAAGGGAACCTGAGTGAACAAATAACACAAAATGTGGATACTTCTTTCATATATTTAATAAACATAAGGTATGCAACACCCAATGCCCCTGTGTGAAAAAAATAATTGCCCCTTTACACTCAATAACTGTTTGTGCCACCTTCAGCTGCAACCAAACGCTTCCTGTAGTTGTTGATAAGTCTCTCACATTGCTGTGGAGGAATTATGGCCCACTCGTTCATGCAGAACTACTTTAACTCAGCAACATTTGTTGGTTTCTGAGCACGAAATGCTCATTTCAGGTCCTGCCACAACATATCAATAAGGTTTAGTACTGGATAATCAAAAATGTGAGTGTTCCACAATGGAAGTTGTATGGACAGCTTTATTGGCTGGAATACAGTTTGACAAGGGACGCTGTTTTTTGTAAAATGTGCAGACATTTCCCCAACGCCACTATGGAAGGTTTATTTGTTAGAGACGGATATAAGGATTGTAAGCACCTTCGCGAGGCATCCTTCAAGGATGCAGTGCAAGCCTTCGCAATCAAAGCCGGGGTAATGTTTTAAATCAACTTAACCATGATTTCATTTGTAGAGAGGAATCGTGATCACATTTAAATTTAAGTCATTTAGCAGATGCTCTTATCCAGAGCGACTTACAGTTAGTGAGTGCATACATTATTTTTTATACTGGCCCCCCGTGGGAATCGAACCCACAACCCTGGCGTTGCAAACGCCATGCTCTACCAACTGAGCTACATCCCTGCCTGCCATTCCCTCCCCTACCCTGGACGAATTGTGTGCCGCCCCATGGGTCTCCCGGTCGCGGCCGGCTACGACAGAGCCTGGATACGAACCAGGATCTCTAGTGGCACAGCTAGCACTGCGATACAGTGCCTTAGACCACTGCGCCACTCGAGAGGCGCAATGGTCACGTCATAGTGGTTCTGGACATTGTTATGGTATGTGCTAAACAGGACATAACACTACGTGGACATAGGGAGAGTAAAGAGGCGCTTAATAAGGGCAACTATTTGGAAATGTTTAAATTCATATTCAAATATTATCCTAAAATTCTAAATTGACTAGAGCACACGCCCAAAAATGCTAGACTCATCATCATGAACAGACAGCTGACTGAGCTACACACCAGATTCCAGGACGATCAATATGGAATAATGAGAGCAGCAGCAGCCTGTCTGCCAGGGTCTAGGACTTTTGCACTGAAATAATCACTGCTGGCCCCATGTGATCACTATCACTCTCTGTTGAGGATGCTGAATTAACTGTGTTTATTCAACAACTGCGTTGGAAAGTAAGGGGAGGTCAGGAATTCCCATCCCTTATTGACGTTTTGGACAGCTGCAGCACTGATATTTTCCCTAACATTTATAACTACTAAGGGCCATCATCACCCTTCCTATGACTTCATGTACTGTTGAGAGACTCTTCTCCACTACAGGCCATATAACAATATCCATCAGATCTTGCATGCTGACTGCACGTCTCAACAATCTAGCCTTGTTGTCCTTTGAAAAGGAACTCAGTGACTCTTTGGACTATGATGAAATACTCTCCATCTTCAACACCAAGCCTAGGCGTCTACGCCTTGTGCTGTAAAATGTGAAACACCAAAAAGGTACGCCTGAATACTGTTTATTTATGATTTTGCCTAATGTTTTCATGTCTGCCTTGGTAGGCCTACTAATGTTTGATTCAAAGTGAGCTACTGTATTCATACCCACCGTGATATTAGGCTATGTATGATGATGTCATGTTTTCATGCCTGCCTTGATAGGCCAGGTTTATGTTTGCTGATTCAAGTGCTTACTCAAAGTGAGCTACTCATTTCATACCCATCGTACAGTTCAAGATAAAGGCCTAAAGTGTTTATATTGTATTTTGTGTGACTTTTCATATGGCAAAAAGCGTGCACTTTTGGTCTTAATGAAAACACATTAAGGGATTTTATTCTTCCTTGCTTCTTTGTGAAATAGTGCGATAAGCTGTTTGTGCGTATTCCAATCCAGTGCCGAGCTGGTGTCCGGCCGATGTGCTGACCATGGTCCTGAATCCACCTGTTGTGCCTGAACTGTAGATCGCTCCATTGAGTGGTAGTGGTCGATCTGACCTGATAATATGTTGATTATTTCATGAGGTTTGACTGTCGGACTGTACACTTGATCCATTATCCGTATTTTGTGACAGCATAATTTTTCCCATTTCATCACTGCACTTGTCTGCTACTGTAGTTTGTTTACTGTCGGACTCGGACAGTCGGCCTGTTTTGTCAGCGGTGTTGTTGTAAGTGGTTGTCTAGTTGCACACTTGCGCTGCTTACTTGGCAATAATAACAGCCTTGTTTGTCACATTTATCCTGTGTTATGTGTTAAATGATGCAATGTGATTGCACTAATTTTCACTTAAATATGTCGGGCAGTGGTGGTTATTACATTTTACATATTTAGCAGACGCTCTTATCCAGAGCGACTTACAGTTAGTGAGTGCATACATCATTTTTTATACTGGCCCCAGGTGGGAATCGAACCCACAACCCTGGCGTCGCAAACGCCATGCTCTACCAACTGAGCTACATCCCTGCCGTTCATTCCCTCCCCTCCCCGACGCTGGGCCAATTGTGCGCCGCCCCATGGGTCTCCCGGTCGCGGCCAACTATCATGGTCCAAACACACCAAGACAGTCGTGAAGAGGGCATGACAAAGCCTATTCCCCCTCAGGAGACTGAAAAGATTTGGCATGGGTCCTCAGATCCTCAGAAAGTTCTACAGCTGCACCATCTAGAGCATCCTGACTGGTTGCATCACTGACTGGTATGGCAACTGCTCGGCCTCCGACCGCAAGGCACTTCAGAGGGTAGTGCGGACGGCCCTGTACATCACTGGGGCCAAGCTTCCTGCCATCCAGGACCTCTATACCAGGCGGTGTCAGAGGAAGGCCCTAAAAATTGTCAAAGACTCCAGCCACCATAGTCATAGATTGTTCTCTCTGCTACCGCACAGCAAGCAGTACCAGAGTGCCAAGTCTAGGTCCAAAAGGCTTGTTAACAGCTTCAACCCCAAAGCCATAAGATTCAGCTAATCAAATGGCTACCTAGACTATTTGCATTCCCCCCCAAAAAATAAATAAATAGAGAAAATCAGAAAAGGGGCAAAAAAAATTGACTTTTTCACGGCATTGTAGCTACAGCCCTGCACACACACACATTTCTCAATTTGTTTAACATTTTTACAATTTAGTTATTTAGCAGAAAAAAATCAATTTGCAGATTAATACACTGCTGCCATGAAAGGATGCACCTGATAGGCAATGATGTTCAGATATCATGTGGCATTCAAACGTTGCTCCACTTTTATCAAGGGGCCCCACACCATCACACCACAACCAGCCTGCAATGTTGACACGAGGCATGATAGATGCACATGCGCATGTAGTTTTCTCCATACCCTAGTCCTTTCATCAGCGTGAAACAACAGGAACCGGGATTCACCAAAACAGGCAATGTTTTTCCAATTCTCCAGTGTCCTGTGTTTTCGTTCCTTAGCCCACTGCAACCACAGTTTCGTGTTTTTTGCTGAAAGAAATAGAACTCTATAAGGTCGTCGGCTGCCACCCCATTCGACGAGTTGTTCATTCTTTTATGGATTTTTGGCCACCAATCTTGTACTGGACTGTCAGTTGACTAACTATAGCCCGTCTGTTGCTCTGCTCAATTCGTGTCAGCCTCCTTTGTCCTCTTTCATCAATGACCATTTCGACCACTGGCCTGCCGTTGGCTGGATGTCTTTTGGGTGGTGGATCATTCTTGATACACACAGGAAACTGTTGAGCGTGAAAAACCCAGCAGCGTTGCAGTTCTTGACACACTCAAACCGGTGCGCCTGGCACCTAATACCATACCCCATTCAAAGGCAGTTACATATTTTGTCTTGCCCATTCACCCTCTGAATGACACAGACACAATCCATGTCTCAATTGTCTCAATGCTTACAAATCCTTCTTTCATCTGTCTCCTCCCCTTCATCTACACTGATTGAAGTGAAATTAACAGGTGACATCAATAAGGGATCATAGCTTTCACCTGGATTCACCTGGTCAGTCTATGTCATGGTCAGTCTATGTTGCTAATGTTTTGTACACTCAGTGTACAGTGCTATGAAAAAGTATTTGCCCCCTTTCTAATTTTCTCTACTTTTGCATATTTGTGATACTGAATGTTATCAGATCTTCAACCAAAACCTAATATTAGATAAAGGGAACATAAGTGGACAAATAACACAACAATTACATATTTATTTCATAAACAAAGTTATGCAACACCCAATTCCCCTGTGTCAAAAAGTAATTGCCCCCTTACACTCAATAACTGGTTGTGCAACCTTTAGCTGCAATGACTCCAACCAAATGCTTCCTGTAGTTGTTGATCAGTCTCTCACGTCGCTGTGGAGGAATTTTGGCCCACTCTTCCATGCAGAACTGCTTTAACTCAGTGACGTGTGGGTTTTCAAGCATGAACTGCTCGTTTCAAGTCCTGCCACAACATCTCAATTGGGATTAGGTCTGGACTTTGACTAGGCCATTCCAAAACTTCCAATTTGTTGCTTTCTAGCAATTTTCATGTAGACTTGATTGTGTGTTTTGGATCATTGTCTTGCTGCATGACCCAGCTGCGCTTCAGCTTCAGCTCACAGACGGATGGTCTGACATTCTCCTGTAGAATTCTCTGATACAGAGCAGAATTCATGGTTCCTTCTATTAAGGCAAGTCGTCCAGGTCCTGAGGCAGCAAAGCATCCCCAAACCATCACACCACCACCACCATGCTTGACCTTTGGTATGATGTTCTTACTGTGGAATGCAGAGTTTGGTTTTCGCCAGGCATTACTGGAACCATGTCGTCCAAAAAGTTATACTTTTGAATAATCTGTCTATAGAACGTTCTTCCAAGAGTCTTGATGATCATCCAGGTGCTTTTTGGCAAACTTGAGTCAACTTTTTGGATGAGATGGGTCCCATTATGCCTGGCAAAAACCAAACACTGCATTCCACAGTAAGAACATCATACCAAAGGTCAAGCATGGTGGTGGTGGTGGTGTGATGTTTTGAGGATGCTTTTGCTTCTGAGGTGGGCTTGGTTGAAGGATGTAAACAATTATTTTCTGTGGTCTACATAGCAGTCACACTGCACGCAGCCAATGATTGCATGACATGTTATTGATGGTGTTCCACAACATCACACGTCCATCATTAGGCTAGCTAAAGTTAGTTGCAAAGTTAGGCTGGAAAGTTTTGCCACCAGCTCCTCCTTGATTGGTTTCTAAACCAGGGCGATGTTGGGAGGTAGGTCTGGTGTGTCAACTTTGGAGTCTGGGTCTTTGTATATGATCTGTTTATCTTCCCGCCGCTTGACAGCCTGCTGGACCAATCGGGTTCTAAAGTTGAATATCTTCTGTTCAGACACTCTTCTCTACCCAGTCCTTGGCCTGTCTGGAATACTCTACACGGCTTCTCGGATATCCTGAAAGATGTGTAACAGAATAACAAAACACTGAAATTAGTCCTATTTAGTCTTTCCTTGCATCCTCCTGATCATTTATTGGAGGAGGCATGACAGGAGGAACATCAGGTCCCCTCTTTGAAAAGGATACAAAGATGTGAGAAATTATGGTTCATTGTCCTATCCTCATGTCTGTTCCACCACCCCTCTCCTTCTTCCATTCCCTCCCAGGCAGGTATTTAATTTTTTAAAAAACATTTTAGTCATTTAGCAGACGCTCTTATCCAGAGCGACTTACAGTTAGTGAGTGCATACATTTTCATACTGGCCCCCCGTGGGAAACGATCCCACAACCCTGGCGTTGCAAGCGCCATGCTCTACCAACTGAGCTACAGGGGACCCAAGTATAAACAGAAAGACTGATTCTTGATGTCTTGATGTTGGCTGTCAATTCAGGGCATGAGCTGATATTCTAAATGTTTTAATTGAAATCATGTAAAGGTTGGGCTAGTTTGTTGTCATTACAACTCATGCACCAGCTAGGGCCAGAGCCATATATTTATCTATATCGCTCTGGCTAGGGCTATGTGTCCTACTCATGGACCTTAACTAGGGCAATACATTTTATTCAGTCAATAGCACTACAGAAAACTGTGATGACTAGTAAAAAATATTATACTATTTCTTATTAGTAATGTTATAATGAGAAAAAGGAAATTGGATCAAAATGCAAAATAAGCAAAACAGTCAGTAGGACAGGATAACCTTACCGTTACAGTAGTAGCTAAGGTAAAAACACCACAAACTAGTTCAAGGAATGTCAAACAAATACGTGAATTACTTTGTGGTGACTAGCTACAGGTGTTAGCAACTTAGCTAGCTAGCAACATACCTTGAATGGTTGGAGCTTTCCCGTCCATGGTTGAAAGACGGTGGGAACAGAACCCGATTTCAACCGGTCCCCATTGTAGTCAGTGGCCACAAAGTGATCACTGGGCACGGTCAACAGCGCACTGGTGAATGATTTCAGGTGTCATAAGCAGGATGTCGGATGGCCTGCAGCCCTGCCTGACACAAAGCTCCATTGCGGTCAAGAAAAGAGTGGAAATGTATCTGACCGGAACATTATTGTGGCCAACGTCACTAGCCTACTAACGTTATTCGCCTAACCTTACTTTATTTCAGAGATTACTAACCGCTAGCCTAGCTAGCTACCATCTCGTTGTTTACTTACTTTCATTCTGATGTCCTTTCTTGAAGGCACATAACTCCTGTAATTATCCATTTTAGAATCACGAAGAAGAGTATCTAATGGATTACAGACTATATGGAAGATGTTTGCACTAGCATGAAGTAGGTCTTTGTTTTATACACTTTTTACATTAAACAACATGTATTTGGCAATTCAATGCCGAGACACCAATCGTTGTTCATGTAACAATAAATACACAATTTTTAATGGATTTTAGGTAGTTTTGGAAATTCAGCATTTTGAACCT
Source organism: Coregonus lavaretus (assembly GCF_964263955.1). NCBI lineage: Eukaryota > Metazoa > Chordata > Actinopteri > Salmoniformes > Salmonidae > Coregonus > Coregonus lavaretus. The sequence continues at coordinate 6,265,097 of NC_140003.1, read as the reverse complement.
AAACACTGACTGGGGTACTGACAACCACCCAGGCAAGTGTTATAAAGGGCCCAGAAGTGTTTTTGGGTGAACTTCCCCTTTAAGATCTTTGATAGGCTGATGAGAAATTTGTTACAGGAAATAATCACTGCCACCTGGTGAGATTAGCATAGGGCTAACGTGTGCCAGGTTTGGTTCGCAAGTATGGCCCCACAGAGACTACTGGAGAGAAGTGACAGTGGCTGAATCCCAAATTACCCTCACCCCTCGGCCCCCATTTGCACATTAACTCGTGCCTCCGCCATTTGCACAAGTATCCCAAAGTTGAGAGAATTACAATTATCGATGGTGTAGGGGCTAATTAGACCCTCAGATAGCCACTTCGACCGAGCCAGCAAGGCTGCAGGCTTCAGAGCAAAGTGCTATCCCGACACGCACTGCGATATCATTGGAGTTTGCGCAATTTCATACAAAAGAATGGCGAGGCGTGCCTTTGTTTATGTCTGATATCGAGACTTGAAAACAGATGACCAAAAGTATGTGGACACCTGTTTGTCGAACATCTTATTCCAAAATCATGGGCATTAATATGGAGATGGTCCCCCTTTGCTGATATAACAGCCTCCACTCTTCTGGGAAGGCGTTCCACTAGTTGGAACATTGCTGTGGGGACTTGCTTCCATTCAGCCACAAAAGCATTAGTGAGGTCGAGCACTGATGTTGGTTAGGCCTGGCTCGCAGTCGGCATTCCAATTAATCCCAAAGATGTTTGATGGGGTTGAGGTCAGGGCTCTGTACAGGCCAGTCAAATTCTTCCACACCGATCTCGACAAAACATTTCTGTATGGACCTCGCTTTGTGCACGGGGGCATTGTCATGCTGAAACAGGAAAGGGCTTTCCCCAAAGTGTTGCCACGAAGTTGGAAGCACATAATCGTCTAGAATGTCATTGTATGCTGTAGTGTTAAGATTTCCCTTCACTGGAACTAAAGGGCCTAGCCCGAATGATGAAAAACAGCCCCAGACCATTACTCCTCCTCCATAAAACTTTACAATTGGCACTATGCATTGGGGCAGGTAGCGTTCTCTTGGCATCTGTCAAACCCAGATTTGTCCGTCGGACTGCCAGATGGTGATTATAATGGCGGCAAGCTTTACACCACTCCAGCCGACGCTTTGCATTGCACATGGTGATCTTAGGCTTGTGTGCGGCTGCTCGGCCATGGAAACCCATTTCATTAAGCTCCCAATGAACAGTTCTTGTGCTGAAATTGCTTCCAGAGGCAGTCTGCGGTCCCGTTTTGTGAGCTTGTGTGGCCTATCACTTCGCGGCTGTTGCTCCTAAATGTTTCCACTTCACCGGGGCAGCTCTAACAGGGAAGAAAGTTAATGAACTAACTTGTTGGAAAAGTGCCATCCTATGGCGGGGCCATGTTGAAAGTCACTGAGATCTTCAGTATAGGCCATTCTACTGCCAATGTTTGTCTATGGAGATAGCATGGCGGTGTGCTCGATTTTATACACCTGTCAGCAACAGGTGTGGCTGAAATAGCTGAATCCACTAATTTGAAAGGGTGTCAACATACTTTTGTATATATAGTGTCCCTCCCAAATTAAATGTTTAACTGTTACTGAGGTTTATATCTTTTAAAACAACAGTGGGGAATTTGTTCATTTGAAAGTGGAAAATGATTAAGTGATAATGCCCGAGAAGCCGGTGTTTGGAGGATATATTGGCACAGGTATTGTTTGTAAGGTGCTGGCAAACTGTGCAAATATATCCTCCAAACACAGGCATCAAGGGCATTATCACTTTTACACAACGGGTTACCAACATATTCAAATAATGATTGACATATTTTCATTAAAAATGTTATTTTGATTAATTTATTCACACTATTTCATCTTTCCACAAGATAGAGTCCCGACACAAATCTAGGGTTGCTACCCAAGCCAGCTGGTCATTCGTTCTATCGGTTAGGTTTCTAGAGACGCGACCCAGACGTTCGTTCTACAGTTTACATACACCTTAGCCAAATACATTTAAACTCAGTTTTTCACAATTCCTGACATTTAATCCTAGTAAAAATTCCCTGTCTTAGGTCAGTTAGGATCACCACTTTATTTTAAGAATGTGAAATAGTAGAGAGAATGATTTATTTAAGATTTTATTTATTTCATCACATTCCCAGTGGGTCAGAAGTTTACATACAATAAATTAGTATTTGGTAGCATTGCCTTTAAATTGTTGAACTTGGGTCAAACGTTTTGGGTAGCCTTCCACAAGCTTCCCACAATAAGTTGGGTGAATTTTGGCCCATTCCTCCTGACAGAGCTGGTGTAACGGAGTCAGGTTTGTAGGCTCGCACACGCTTTTTCAGTTCTGCCCACATATTTTCTATAGGATTGAGGTCAGGGCTTTGTGATGGCCACTCCAATACCTTGACTTTGTTGTCCTTAAGTCAGTTTTCCACAACTTTGGAAGTATGCTTGGGGTCACTGTCCATTTGGAAGACCCATTTGCGACCAAGCTTTAACATCCTGACTGATGTCTTGAGATGTTGCTTCAATATATCCACAGAATTTTCCTTCCTCATGATGCCATCTATTTTTTGAAGTGCACCAGTCCCTCCTGCAGCAAACACCCCCACATCATGATGTTGCCATCCCCGTGCTTCACGGTTGGGATGGTGTTCTTCGGCTTGCAAGCCGCCACATTTTTCCTCCAAACATAACGATGGTCATTATGGCCAAACAGTTCTATTTTTGTTTCATCAGACATTTCTCCAAAAATTACGATCTTTGTCACCATGTGTAGTTGGAAACCGTAGTCTGGCTTTTTTATGGCGGTTTTGGAGCAGTGGCTTCTTCCTTGCTGAGCGCCCTTTCAGGTTATGTCGATATATAAGACTTGTTTTACTGTGGATATAGATACTTTTGTACCTGTTTCCTCCAGCATCTTCACAAGTTTATTTGCTGTTGTTCTGGGATTGATTTGCACTTTTCTCTAGGAGACAGAACGCATCTCCTTCCTGAGCGGTATAATGGCTGCGTGGTCCCATGGTGTTTATACTTGCGTACTATTGGTTGTACAGATGAACGTGGTACCTTCAGGCATTCGGAAATTGCTCCTAAGGGTGAACCAGACTTAATGGAGGTCTACAATTTGTTTTCTGAGGTCTTGGCTGATTTCTTTTGATTTTCCCATCATGTCAAGCAAAGGAGCACTGAGTTTGAAGGTAGGCCTTGAAATACATCCACAGGTACACCTCCAATTGACTCAAATGATGTCATTTAGCCTATCAGAAGCTTCTAAAGCCATGACATCATTTTCTGGAATTTTCCAAGCTGTTTAAAGGCACAGTCAACTTAGTGTATGTAAACTTCTGACCCACTGGAATTGTGATACAGTGAATTATAAGTGAAATAATCTGTCTGTAAACAATTGCTGGAAAAATGACTTTTGTCATACCAAAACTATAGTTTGTTGACAAGAAATTTGTGGAGTGGTTGAAAAATGAGTTTTAATGACTCCAACCTAATTGTATGTAAACTTCTGACTTCAACTGTATATGTTCGATTGCCATACTGGCTCACAACATTCTTATCCCTTGCCAACTACGGCTAACTTACAGTCACGTCAAACAGGGAAGCCAGAATAACAGGAAAGTAGCTGCACTTCCATTTGTTTGGAACCACCAAGACTCTTCCTAGAGCTGGCCGCTCGGCCAAACTGAGCAATTGGGGGAGAAGGGCCTTGGTCAGGGAGGTGACAAAGAACCCGATTGTCACTCTGACAGAGCTCCAGAGTTCCTCTGTAGAGATGGGAGACCTTTCCAGAAGGACAACCATATCTGCAGCACTCCACCAATCAGGCCTTTAGGGTAGAGTGGCCAGACGGAAGCCACTCCTCAGTAAAAAGCAACTGTCAGCCGCTTGGAGTTTGCCAAAAGGCACCTAAAGGACTCTCAGACCATAAGGAACAAGATTCTCTGGTCTGATGAAACCAAGATTGAACACTTTGGCCTGATTGCCAAGTGACACGTCTGGAGGAAACCTGGCACCATCCCTACAGTGAAGCATGGTGGCGGCAGCATTATGCTGTGGGGAAGTTTTTCAGCGGGTGGGACTGGGAGACTAGTGAGGGCCGAGGGAAAGATGAACGGAGCAAAGTACAGAGAGATCCTTCATAAAACCTGCTCCAGAGTGCTCAGGACCTCAGACTGGGGTGAAGGTTCACCTTCCAACAGGACAACAACCCTAAGCACACAGCCAAGACAACGCAGGAGTGGCTTCGGGACAAGTCTCTGAATGTCCTTGAGTGGCCCAGCCAGAGCCCGGACTTGAACCCGATTGAACATCTCTAGAGAGACCTGAAAATAGCTGTGCAAATACGCTCCCCATCCAACCTGACAGAGCTTGAGAGGATCTGCAGAGAAGAATGGGAGAAACTCCTCAAATACAGATGTGCCAAGCTTGTAGCGTCATACCCAAGAAGACTTGAGGATGTAATCGCTACCAAAGGTGCATCAACAAAGTACTGAGTAAATGGTCTGAATACGTATGCAAATGTCATATTTCAGTTTCTTATTTTTAATACATTTGCTAAAAAATCTAAACCTGTTTTTGTTTGTCATTATGGGGTATTGTGTGTAGATTGATGAGGGGAAAAAAACAAACAATTTAATCAATTTTAGAATAAGGCTGTAATGTAACAAAATGTGGAAAAAGTCAAGGGGTCTGAATACTTTCCAAATGCACTATATATATCCACAAAATATGATTTTGACTAACTGAGAAAAGCTGCCTGCATGTCTGTCTTGTCCCGACTCCCTACCCCTACACGTTCATTACTATGGGACAACTGGAGATTGAATTTCAATATTGATTTTTTTTTGCTAATATCGGAAAGACAGACAGCAAGGTTTATACAAATCTCCGCTCTTGAAAACCAATTGCTAGTCTAAAGGAAATGGGAGATAATGTCTAAATGCTTTTTACAGTGGAGATCAAGTTTATAGATTGTCTGGCTGGGCTGATGAGACAGTGGATTGAGCAGTGAGATGGAACAGAATAACGTTATAGCTTTAGCCGGTGGTAAATTGTGGAATAGACACGGCTGGAATGTGGTTTTAACCAATCAGCGTCCAGGATTAGACCCACCCATTGTATAAATTGCATTAGGTCAGGAGTGTGTCCCGAAGTTGATGAATTTATTGATCCCATTGCCTCTCTCTGGAAGTCACCCTCTGAGTTTTGTCAGCAACACTTGACAACGAAGGGCGCTCCGAGCGAGTTGGTAGGGACGAGGGGGTGGTTTGGGATTCACTGAGTGACTCCACATGTTTGCCTTCGATTCCCTTGATATCTGGGATTGTGCATCCTCCCCAGTCAACCGAACATATGGCTCATGTCAGCTGTGACTTGCCTAATCAGCCCTGAAATCTGACAAACGGTTCCCCAAATGGTTCACTCTTCCCCATTGCTAAATTGCTGACTGCACTGTAGCACCACCACTCAATGGGATGGAGGAACCGTAGCATTTTGTGCTAATCAGCTATCATTCACTCTCTGTTAGCCCACTGCCTAGTGCTAGCTTGGTAAATACCTGCTTATCGGTAGCCCAGACTTAAACACACTCAACATCCATCCTTTCCCTCAATTCTAAAAGTATAAGTAAACAACAAATTTACTTAAGAAAAAATATATAATAAAACTCGAAGGCAAAATGGCCGCTAACTGTGGTGTTGCGAGGCAAAAATATTGGAAAACCAGTACTGGAACATTTAAGCAACCATTTAACATGGTATTCTTCCTTACAGAAACGCTCTACAGAGTCACCCGAATGTGACTCTCTTGTTTAAATAATACTTTTGAAAAATAACTTAAATTTCAGAAGCACACGGTGGTACCCAGTAGCATGACTTGGCACCTCGGCTCTGTGTTCTTCTGTTCGCAGTGCGGCAGCTAGAGAAGACCCCGGAGTCTGGCTTTTCGGCCTTGGCACTAGTCACACGGCGCTTCTGGGAGCACAGAGCCCTGCTGTCACATGGCTGCCGGATATGTTTATTGAGGTAAACAACAAGGAGCCTGGCTGTGTAGGCTACAGTACACATTAGCCAGTGTACTGATGTAGACCAGACTTTTTTACTTGTAATCACAGGTGTTTATGGAGACAGGGTAGCCAATCAGAGAACATACAAAGATGTCTGGATACTGGACAATCAATTAGAATTTTGGTGTGGATAGATGGGGTATGAACCATCCAATCATAGGATTTTAAGATATGCCTGGACATACATATAGTATCACATGTTTGTCCAGGCATATCTTAACAACAAACATATCACATTCACTGACAGTCCATTCCAGAGTTCAACATGAGTCCTACTTTATCATGAACAAGTTAAGCTCAAAGGAAACCATATGGGGAAACTTATCGGCATGGTATCCATATACAGTTGAAGTCGGAAGTTTACATACACTTAGGTTGGAGTCATTAAAACTTGTTTTTCAACCACTCCACAAATTTCTTGTTAACAAACTATAGTTTTGGCAAGTCGGTTAGGACATCTACTTTGTGCATGACACAAGTCATTTTTCCAACAATTGTTTACAGACAGATTATTTCACTTGTAATTCACTGTATCACAATTCCAGTGGGTCAGAAGTTTACATACACTAAGTTGACTGTGCCTTTAAACAGCTTGGAGAATTCCAGAAAATGATGTCATGGCTTTAGAAGCTTCTGATAGGTTAATTGACATCATTTGAGTCAATTGGAGGTGTACCTGTGGATGTATTTCAAGGCCTACCTTCAAACTCAGTGCCTCTTTGCTTGACATGATGGGAAAATCAAAAGAAATCAGCCAAGACCTCAAAAAACAAATTGTAGACCTCCACAAGGTTCATCCTTGGGAGCAATTTCCAAATGCCTGAAGGTACCACGTTCATCTGAACAAACAATAGTACGCAAGTATTAACACCATGGGACCACGCAGCTATCATACCGCTCAGGAAGGAGACGCGTTCAGTCTCCTAGAGATGAACGTACTTTGGTGCGAAAAGTGCAAATCAATCCCAAAACAACAGCAAAGGTACAACAGGTACAAAAGTATCTATATCCACAGCAAAATAAAAAACAGACAAGGTGTTGAGGGTACAAGGGGAAATGTCTGTGAACCTGTCAAACAGCTCTGGGGGGTTCACCACTTCACACCTTTCTTAAAACGCATGACCCATGTTAATCGAGCTATCAGTGTATGGACACATTCACTCTCCCCTCGATTACTTACCTGATGTGTAGGTACGCAGAGAAAGGTAGGTAAAGGGTGAACTGACAAAGAAAATACAGAAAAAGGGGGATGGAACAGGCAAGATCGGGTATTTTTTTGTGCCATGGACACTAATGTTTTACTCCCTTCTTTGTTCCTGTTGTTTGTTTGTAAGACCACTTCCAAGAGTGAACGGCCAGTACATAAATCTTATTTAATTTGATTTGACCATACATGCTCTTGACGTGACAATGAAGAATGGGGTGAAACAAAGACGGAGGGGGCTGGGCGTGGAGGAGGGAACTGAGCTGTCAGCCTATTCTCATCACTGTCACGCCCGTTCTGCCGAGGTGCGACTACATTCCTTTTGTTTTCTGAGGCTTGTTTCTCGAAATTAACTCTAATCGCATGGAGAAAAAACAACATTATTTCACTCTCTCTCTCACAGAAAAGACACACAGGCAGATGCGCACACACACACACACACACACACACACACACACATCCATGCACGCACATATACGTACACACACACACACACACAAAGGAAATTACAAACACACAAGCAATTTACAGAGAGTTAAGAGCTTCCATGTATGTGAGGCGAAGTGAAGGTTATTTTTGTGAAACAAATCAGAAACACACACACACACAACCCTCCAACACTCCCCCACCCACACACACACTCCCGCTCCAATTCCTACTGTGTTCCCTATGAGTGTGGTGGAGCTATATGAGTGTTTTAGGCCCCTTAAGTGGAGTTGACCAGGGTAGCAGTGAGGTTAACTGAGCCAGCAACATCCCCAGTGTACAACTCTAGCCCAACAGTGGAGCTTTGAGTGGAGCCAACATGTTCCCCTTGACAACATATTCACTTTAGTCTTGTTCAGGCACCAAACAGAAGAAAACTGACTGAAACAGGGAGGGACTACCTGGACATGTCCAATAAAAACGTTCATTTCTGTTTGCCACTGCAAAATGTTTTAAAACGTTTCCTGTTGCATGCCCTAAAGAACACGACCCTTGCTAAGCGTTAGACTACGTCAACATGCATGTAGGTTCTTATCTTGGAAAAAAAGAATTGTGAGATATTCCTATCCTCTCACACTATTGTGCTGACCAAACCATACTGTGCTGGCTTGGATATGTTCTTCTCACATGATTCTTTCCAGCACGGTTCCAGAAACTGTGGCTGATGCATAACCAGGCCAGCACAGTACAGCTTGACCCAGCTTGGCTCAGTAGTGAGAAAAGGGTATAACTTTCTTTCTCTAACAAATAACTCTGATGAACTAAATGATTGTGGATGAAAGCAGTTTGGCTTTATAGTTTGATAATGGACTGAAGGAGAGTGTAGTGCCTTCCAACAATATTCCAACTTTCTAGGCACTTCCGTCAGACACTTTTAGAGTTTATGCTTCAAATCTAACAATGGGCACACTAGCACTTAACTTAACCCTTGTAAGCAGGCATGTGTGACTGCAATTTAGAAAAGTCCCTGTCACTGAACTCTATTGTGCCTTGAATAATAGTTCATTGGCTGGCATTGCAGGTGGCAATAATTCTCCCTGGCTTTGGGTGTGTGTGTGTGTGTGTGTGTGTGTGTGTGTGTGTGTGTGTGTCCGCATGCAAACAAACGTGCAGATATGTATGTTTTCTATGTCTTTCCAAATCACTGATCATTGATCCTTTGTCTGCGTTTATGGACTGCTCTCTTCAATTCAAACCACAGGTTTTCAATGGGGTTCAAATCTGTAGACTAATGTTGATTTTGTGGTCAATTAACCATTTCTTTGTGGATTTTGAATAATGCTTGGGGTTATTGTCTTGCTGGAAGGCCAAGTGACAGCCTCCTGGCGGAGGCAACCATGTTTTTGGTACTTGGTAAAGTTCATGATGCTGTATACCTTAACAAGGGCCCCAGGACAAGTGAAAGCAAAATAGCACCATAACATCAAAGATCCACCACCATATTTTACCATAGGTATGAGGCATTGGCACTTGGATTGGAACCGGTGCTATGGTCAGATGACATGAAAATAGAGCAATTTGGCCATGCACACCAGCGGTGGGTTTGGCATTGAAAAACAGAAGCATACGCAGAAAAGTCCATAAGAGTATACGATTGATGTCAAGGATCTGGAAAGATTATGTGCGTGAGAATGGTCTCAGATCCCTCATAACGTGTTCTTCAATCTCATAAAACATTTAAGAAAAAGGCTCAGTGTCGTTATCCTCACAAGGGGAGGGTGCTAGAGTATTAAAAACAGGGGTGCCAATAATGTTTTAGATTTGTTTTCATTACTTGTTAAACAAAATCTCTTTCTCTGAGCAATTGTATTAATATTAGAGCTCTCCTACCCGACCCGAGCCCGACGGGCCCGACATTATACATCCGGTTTTTTTTCATCAATAACTAGGGTACGGGCAGGGCTCAGGTATCACTAAATTGATTACTAACATTTTTCAGCTGAGCCATTTACTCGTGCTCTGCTGTGCAGTACAGTCATATCTGACTAAGATCATAACGTTGTGTCAGAAATGCTTCAACATCATCAAATATAAAACAGGAGAGATTATTTCACAGAAGACTGCTTAAGTTTAGAGTGACGAAAAGTAGCTAACAGCTAACGGCTCTCTCATGTCTCGTCATTGAGCAGAGCAGCCTAAGCGGAGCCATTGCTATGGATCCTCACACACACACACACAAAGAGCACCATGAGCAGAGTGCATGCAGAGCGAGCAGCGCACAGGGAGTGAGTGACAGACAGAGAGAAGCAGCTAATGGATGTACTAACGAGGAAGTTATTTCTGATTTCGGGTTTTGGGCAGGGTAGGGCCTGAACGTCGTGGGCATGGGTAGGGCTCCGGCTTAAAATTAATGCCTGTGCAGGTCTCTAATTAGTATAAAATAATATAATTTCCCTTTTATTTTTTCAAAAATACAATATAGCACAGTATTTGTATTATTTATTTTATAGTCTTTTTTGCTCATGGCAATAATTATGGACCTGACTGTATGTATGCATCTATGGATATGTCCATCCTTAAGAAGGCTACGTAGGCTACGTACCGACCGGACAAGAGCCCTCTGACACCACCAGCACTTCAGACTGCTGCTTGCAGGCATCCCTGCGTAGATAACATTCGTTCTGGTAGTTCTCATTGTTGGAGCCACACATGGGGACGTAGTCATTGTTGCACTGCAGAGAGAGAGCAGAGGTAAAGGTTATGGTCAGATCACTACATTATGCATCTCTATGTCAGATAAATCCATCTCCCCTCTCCACATAATAGAGTATGAATTCTTATATACAAGCTTAGAGAGATAATGTTGTTTTTATTTACTTTTTTTTCCAACAGGACATTGTACAAAAGGCAGCAACATGCTGAATTGTGAGTACAACTACATTTGAATATTAAAATTGGCAATACTAACTAAAATACAATAATGTTCATCATCTACTGTTCAGCAGGCAAACCATGGCTGGGATGGTGCTGCAACGGAAACGCTCAGTCCTGCAGTGGATCAGTTCCAGTTTAGTTGAGGAGTGGGTCTGGTGTAGACTCACAGACTATCGTTGGGGTGGGAGCATATGGCGGTAGGGATCGGATTTAAGAAGTCATCTTGTGAAGGATCTTGAGAGACTTTCTCTGTGTGTGTAGTGATGTTAGGCCGAGAATGGTGCACGCATCTGAGTAGGAGGTGTCGTCTGTGCCAATGAAGATACAAACTACTCTTCTCTGGACTGTCTCGATGATATAGGATTGTTTCTTGGTTAGCCTGCATGCCACACTGGGGCAGCATATTCCACCGCTGGTCGGATGTAGGTTGTAAATACCGTTACCAGGTCCTTCTTATGGATGTGGAAGTACTTCAGGTGTCGGAGGAGGAACAGACGTTGGCTGGCCTTTTCACAGATGTTCTCTACCTGTGTTGACCATTTTAGATCTCCTTTGATCTTGATAACCTCAGCCTTCTGGAGTCCTGTGTTGTTAATAGACAAGTGGGTAGTACGGGTGGTGACTTGGTGAAGTGCACATGGAACACTTTGCACTTTTCTGGGTGCAGAACCATGTGGCTCACAACTGACCACTTCTCCAGGTCAACCAGGTCTTCTTGGATGGTGGAAGGTGATTTTTCTAATAAATTATGGTCATCCACAAACTTCAATGTTTTGACTGCAATTTGCCTGGCTGCACTGTTGATATATGTGTCACCTGTGTGAAATGGCTAGCTAGTTAGCAGTGCGCAGTAGTAGCGTTTCAATCGGTGACGTCACTCGCTCGAAAATAACTTGCAAGAGCAGCGGCTTTTGTGGAGCGACAGGTAATGATTCTTCGTGAGAGGCAGTTGTTTATGTGTTCAGAGGGTCCCTGGTTCGAGCCCAGGTTAGGGCAAGGAGAGGGACAGTGCCATGACCCGGATCACTCAGTTGTGCTCTGCCCGGTTGCTGCCGAGAATGAGGAGCTGGCCAGCCAGTTTGCGGTGCAAGGCTAGTAGCGTTTCAATCGGTGATGTCACTCCCTTGGAGACCTTGAAGTAGTTGTTAGGTAACGTTGAAGTAGTTGATTGGTAACAATGCTTTGTGGGAGGCAGTTGTTGATGTGTTCAGAGGATCCCTGGTTGGGGCGAGGAGAGGGGCGGAAGAAACACTGTTACATATGCAATAAAAATCAGCAGGCCAAGCAGAGTTCCTTGAGGTAGGCCACAAGATATACTGACACTGTTCGACAGCACAACATGATAGCTCACCACCTGGCGTCTATTTGGCTGCGTTTCGACAGGCAGCCCAATTCTGTTATTTTTCTCACTAATTGGTCTTTTGACTAATCAGATCAGCTCTGAAAAATATCTGCTGTGAAAAGTTCTGATGTGATTGGTCAAAAGACCAATTAGTGGAATGAATATCCGAATTTGGCAGCCTGTCTAAAGGCAGCCTTAGAGAGGAAGTTGACTATCCATCTGGCGAGCGATAGTCGAAGCCTGAGGTCTAACATTCTGTTGATGGCGAGGTTGTGGCAGACACGTTCGAAGGCTTTCCTGAAGTAGGTGATCACCAGGGAGCATATGGAACCATTCTTATCCTGGGACTTGAAGCGCTCGTTGGTTAAATCCACCAGTGTGTGGTTGATCGGCCTTGTAGACATCCGTACTGTTGAGTATCAATTTGGGTTAGGATATCACTAAGAGCCCATTCAGTGATAAAGCTCTCAGCTACTTTGCTCAGTCAGGAGAGATGTTAATGAGATAGGCCGTATATCACTGATGGAGGGTGGCTTGGTTTATGGTAAAGAGCCCACCATATCTTCTTTCCATTCATCAGGAACAATGCCTTCTTGTAGAGACAGGTTAAGAATATCAGCCAGTGGTCCACTCAATTCGTATGTAAACTCCTTGATTAGTCTGCCTGGGATTTCATCTGGGTCCTCTGCCTTACAGGTTTTCACCTTCTGCAGCTTTCTGTAGACTTCCCAGGGTATGACCGTTGGAGCAGGGCGTGCTGGTAAAAAGGAGGGCAGCAGTACAAGGTTGATGGATGGTAGGGACTGTGTTACTTTTGATAGTGCTTTGTTGATTTCATTTGGAGTGTTTACAGACATATATTCGATCTCTCCCTATCCCAATCTGCTGTCCCCACCTGCTTCAAGATGTCCACCCACCATTGTTCCTGTACCCAAGAAAGCAAAGTTAAATGAACTAAATGACTATCGCCCCATGGCACTCACTTCTGTCAGCATGAAGTGCTTTGAGAGGCTAGTTAATGATCATATACCCTCCACCTTACCTGACACCCTAGGCCCACTTCAATTTCCATACCGCCCCAATAGATCCACAGATTATGTAACCGTGTGTGCGTGTAAACAAACAAACATGTGCAGATACAGTGCATTCGGAAAGAATTCAGACCCCTTGACTCTTTCCACATTTTGTTATGTTACAGCCTTATTTTAAAAAAATACATAAAATCCTCATCAATCTACACACAATACCCCAAATAAAATAAAATAAAATTGTATTTGTCACATACACTTGTTTAGCAGATGTTATTGCGGGTGTAGCGAAATGCTTGTGCTTCTAGCTCCGACAGTGCAGCAATATCTAACAAGTAATATCTAACAATCTTACAACATATACCCAATACACACAAATCTAGTAAGGAATGGAATTTAAGCATATATACATATATGCACAAGCAATGACAGAGCGGCATGGACTAAGATACAGTAGAATATTATAGAATAGAATACAGTATTTACATATGAGATGAGTAGTGCAAGATATGTAAACATTATTAAAGTGGCTAGTGTTCCATTTCTTAAAGTGGCCAGTGATTTCAATAGGCAGCAGCAGCAGCCTCTAATGTGCTAGCAATGGCTATTTAACAGTCTGATGGCCTTGAGATAGAAGCAGTTTTTCACTCTCTCGGTCCCAGCTAATGCACCTGTACTGACCTCGCCTTCTGGATGATAGCGGGGTGAACAGGCAGTGGCTCGGGTGGTTGATGTCCTAGATGATATTTTTGGCCTTCCTGTGACATCGGGTGCTGTAGGTGTCTTGGAGGGCGGGTAGTTTGCCCCCGTTAATGCGTTTGGCAGACCGCACCACCCTCTGGAGAGCCCTGCGGTTGCGGGCGGTGCAGTTGCCCTACCAGGCAGTGATACAACCCGACAGGACGCTCTCAATTGTGCATCTGTAAAATTTGTGAGGGTTTTATGTGCCAAGCCACATTTCTTCAGCCTCCTGAGGTTGAAGAGGCTCTGTTGCGCCTTCTTCACCACACTGTCTGCGTGGGTGGACCATTTCAGTTTGTCAGTGATGTGTACACCAAGGAACTTGAAGCTTTCCACCTTCTCCACTATGGTACCGTCGATGTGGATAGGGGGTGCACCCTCTGCTGTTTCCTGAAGTCCACGATCATCTCATTTGTTTTGTTGACGTTGAGTGAGAGGTTATTTTCCTGGCACCACACTCCCAGAGCCCTCACCTCATGGGTGAACAGGGAGTAGAGGAGGGGGCTGAGCACGTACCCTTGTGGGGCCCCAGTGTTGAGGATCAGCGAAGTGGAGATGTTGTTTCATACCTTCACCACCTGGGGGCACCCACAGGGCGGGGTTCAGACCCAGGGCCTCAAGCTTAATGATGAGCTTGGAGGGTACTATGGTGTTGAATGCTGAGCTATAGTCAACGAAAAGCATTCTTACATACTGTAGGTATTCCTCTTGTCCAGATGGGATTGGCCAGTGTGCAGTGTGATGGCGATTGCATCGTCTATGGATCTATTGGGGCGGTAAGCAAATTGAAGTGGGTCTAGGGTGACAGGTAAGGTAGAGGTGATATGATCCTTGACTAGTCTCTCAAAGCACTTCATGATGACAGAGGTGAGTGCTACGGGGCGATAGTCATTTAGTTCAGTTACCTTTGCTTTCTTGGGTACAATAATAATTGTGGCCATCTTGAAGCATGTGGGAACAGCAGACTGGGAAAGTGAGAGATTGAATATGTCCGTAAACACACCAGCCAGCTGGTCTGCGTGTGTGTGTGTGTGTGGTCCCATAATGACAAGCGGAAACAGGTTTTTAGACATTTTAGAAATAACCTCTCCCTCAACGTCAACAAAATGAAGGAGCTGATCATGGACTTCAGGAGACAGCAGAGAGAGGACGCCCCCATCCACATCGACGGGACCACAGTGGAGAAGGTGAATAGCTTTCAAGTTCCTCGGCGTACACATCACTGACAATCGCAGTGGAGAAGGTGGAAAGCTTCAAGTTCCTTGGTGTACACATCACTGACAAACTGAAATGGTCCACCCACACAGACAGTGTGGTGAAGAAGGAGGCTGAAGAAATTTGGCTTGGCACCTAAAAGCCTCACAAACTTTTACAGATGCACAATTGAGAGCATCCTGTCGGGCAGTATCACTGCCTGGTACGGCAACTGCACCGCCCGCAACCGCAGCGCTCTCCAGAGGGTGGTGTGGTCTGCCGAAAGCATTACCAGGGGCAAACTACCCGCCCTCCAAGACACCTACAGCACCCGATGTCACAGGAAGGCCAAAAAGATCATCAAGGACATCAACCACCCGAGCCCCTGCCTGTTCACCCCGCTATCATGCAGAAGGCGAGGTCAGTACAGGTCCATTAGCTGGGACCGAGAGAGTGAAAAACTGCTTCTATCTCAAGGCCATCAGACTGTTAAATAGCCATCGCTAGCACATTAGAGGCTGCTGCCTATTGAAATCACTGGCCACTTTAAGAAATGGAACACTAGTCACTTTAATAATGTTTACATATCTTGCACTACTCATCTCATATGTATATACTGTATTCTATTCTATAATATTCTACTGGGACCGAGAGACTTAAAAACAGCTTCTATCTCAAGGCCATCAGACTGTTAAATAGCCATCAATAGCCGGCCTCCACCCAGTACCCTGCCCTGAACTTAGTCACTGTCACTAGCCGGCTACCATCCGGTTACTCAACTCTGCACCTTAGAGGCTGCTGCCCTATGTACATAGACATGGAATCACTGGTCACTTTAATAATGGAACACTGGTCACTTTAATAATGTTTATATACTGTTTTACTCATTTCATATGTATATACTGTATACTCAATGCCACTCCGACATTCCTCGTTCTAATATTTATATATTTCTTAATTCCATTATTTTACTTTGAGATTAGCGTGTATTGTTGTGATTTGTTAGATACTACTGCACTGGAGCTAGGAACACAAGCATTTCGTTACACCCGCAATAACATCTGCAAAATATGTGTACGTGACCAATAAATGTGATTTGATTTGCTGTTCCTTTTCTGTCGCCTGGTCCAAGACCGTCTATGTGGAAGGTTTCCTCCGTTTTGGAGAGGTTGGCTAAATCCTTGATGTTCTTATGCCGCTGGGCAGGATTGTGCTTTTTGAGGGCTTAGATCTTATCTCTGCAGAATGCAAAAAATAATATATATGTTCTATCGTCACATACACCAGAGAAACGTGTTGTTTTACAGGGTCAGCCATAGTAGTACAGCACCCCTGGAGCAAATTAGGGTTAAGTGCCTTGCTCAAGAGCACATCAACAGGTTTTTCATCTTATCGGCTCAGGTATTCAAACCAGCAACCTTTCGGTTACTGGCCCAACGCTCTAACCACTAGGCTACCTGCTGCCCTATCTAGTTTAGATTTTGTGATGCACCTTATTCCTTAATTCCTTTGATAGGGCTGTGTTTTGGTTGTGGAATGCTCACTGACAGTCACTAACCATTACCTTAATCTCCGGGGTTATCCTTAGCTTGTCATGGAAGTGTAGCCTAACTGATTTTGTTGGGAAGTGATCCTTTATTTTTGATTGAATGGAAGCATACATGGCTGCGGATTTCTCTCCGGTGTCTGACTTAGAGCAGACTTCATACCAGTGGTGGGAGGTGATCCACTGCCCGAATGACCGCATGCTTGAGTTTCACAGTGGCTTGAATACCTTTCTGACAGTATGGTTTTTGGACTTCTTCAGTTTAGGTTGTATTGTAACAACATTGTGGTCACTTGTGGCCAGGGGGTCAGAAATAGCAGGTTCAGAGTTGTCTATATCTATTTCTTACTAGTGTAGAGGTTATACATAGGACAGGTAACTACAATGCACAGAATTATTCCATCATCTCTATATTCTAGGCCTAGGGCACTATAGAACATGTATACCCATGTAAACTCTGAAGGCTACTATACAGTGGGGAAAAAAAGTATTTAGTCAGCCACCAATTGTGCAAGTTCTCCCACTTAAAAAGATGAGAGAGGCCTGTAATTTTCATCATAGGTACACGTCAACTATGACAGACAAATTGAGATTTTTTTTCTCCAGAAAATCACATTGTAGGATTTTTTATGAATTTATTTGCAAATTATGGTGGAAAATAAGTATTTGGTCACCTACAAACAAGCAAGATTTAAGGCTCTCACAGACGTGTAACTTCTTCTTTAAGAGGCTCCTCTGTCCTCCACTCGTTACCTGTATTAATGGCACCTGTTTGAACTTGTTATCAGTATAAAAGACACCTGTCCACAACCTCAAACAGTCACACTCCAAACTCCACTATGGCCAAGACCAAAGAGCTGTCAAAGGACACCAGAAACAAAATTGTAGACCTGCACCAGGCTGGGAAGACTGAATCTGCAATAGGTAAGCAGCTTGGTTTGAAGAAATCAACTGTGGGAGCAATTATTAGGAAATGGAAGACATACAAGACCACTGATAATCTCCCTCGATCTGGGGCTCCACGCAAGATCTCACCCCGTGGGGTCAAAATGATCACAAGAATGGTGAGCAAAAATCCCAGAACCACACGGGGGGACCTAGTGAATGACCTGCAGAGAGCTGGGACCAAAGTAACAAAGCCTACCATCAGTAGCACACTACGCCGCCAGGGACTCAAATCCTGCAGTGCAAGACGTGTCCCCCTGCTTAAGCCAGTACATGTCCAGGCCCGTCTGAAGTTTGCTAGAGTGCATTTGGATGATCCAGAAGAGGATTGGGAGAATGTCATATGGTCAGATGAAACCAAAATAGAACTTTTTGGTAAAAACTCAACTCGTCGTGTTTGGAGGACAAAGAATGCTGAGTTGCATCCAAAGAACACCATACCTACTGTGAAGCATGGGGGTGGAAACATCATGCTTTGGGGCTGTTTTTCTGCAAAGGGACCAGGACGACTGATCCGTGTAAAGGAAAGAATGAATGGGGCCATGTATCGTGAGATTTTGAGTGAAAACCTCCTTCCATCAGCAAGGGCATTGAAGATGAAACGTGGCTGGGTCTTTCAGCATGACAATGATCCCAAACACACCACCCGGGCAACGAAGGAGTGGCTTCGTAAGAAGCATTTCAAGGTCCTGGAGTGGCCTAGCCAGTCTCCAGATCTCAACCCCATAGAAAATCTTGGAGGGAGTTGAAAGTCTGTGTTGCCCAGCGACAGCCCCAAAAAATTACTGCTCTAGAGGAGATCTGCATGGAGGAATGGGCCAAAATACCAGCAACAGTGTGTGAAAACCTTGTGAAGACTTACAGAAAACGTTTGACCTGTGTCATTGCCAACAAAGGGTATATAACAAAGTATTGAGAAACTTTTGTTATTGACCAAATACTTATTTTCCACCATAATTTGCAAATAAATTCATAAAAAATCCTACAATGTGATTTTCTGGATTTTTTTTTCTAATTTTGTCTGTCATAGTTGACGTGTACCTATGATGAAAATTACAGGCCTCTCATCTTTTTAAGTGGGTGAACTTGCACAATTGGTGGCTGACTAAATACTTTTTTCCCCCACTGTATATACAATAGGATACATATCTCTATTGTCATTTTGATTCCACGTTAAACTGTTCTAAACAACAAGCCACTGCAAATACTGTATAGGCTTGTAGCCCAGTAGCACATACGCTAAACATTTCTGGAAAAGCAAACCATGACACAATATGTCACTGCCACATGTGATATCACAAGGACACCTTGGGCCCACAGTTTGGGTCTCACAGGAGCTAAACTGGCTACTACAGGCCCCTAATAGATGAACAGTGCAGGTGTACACAACGGCAAACCACACAGTAGTCGGCAGGTAGTTTAGTGGGTAAGAGCGTTGTGCCAGTAACCGAAAGGTCGCTGGTTCTAATCCCGAGCCGACTAGGTGAAAAATCTGTCTGTGCCCTTGAGCAAGGCACTTAACCCTAATTGCTCCTGTAAGTCGCTCTGGATAAGAGTGTCTGCTAAAAATGTAAAATGTAGTCATTTCATCTGTTCACACTCTGGCAGAACAATGCACACATACATACTCAAACATCTACATCAACAGGACTGCAGTAGAGAGAGTCAGCAGTTTTAAGTTCCTCAACGTCCACATCACCGGGGACTGGACATGGACCAACGACACCATCTACTTCCTAAGGCGGCTTAAGAAATTCGGCATGCCACCCCGGTTCCTCTCCAAATAGTACATTGAGAGCGTCCTGACCGGTTGCATCACGGCCTGGTATGATACTTGCTCCATCCACGACCACAAGGCCCTCCAGTGGGTGGTGAAGACAGCTCAGTACATCACTGGGACCGTGCTCCCACCCATCCAGGACATCTACTCTAAACGGTAACTGAGGAAGGCCCGCAGCATCATCAAGGACCACACACGCCACGAGCTGTTCACTCCCTTACTGTCTGGCAGACGGTGTCAGAGCATGAGGTCTGATACCAACAGGCTCAGAGACTGTTTGTTTCTATCTAGAAGCCATCAGACTGCTGAACACTTGAACTGGACTGACTTTCCATAGCATGCATGCACGCACGCACACACACAGACAGACATCCACTCATCCACACACACACATTAGGAACACATGATCTGTCCATGAAATAGACTGACCAGGTGAATCCATGTGAAAGCTATGATCCCGTATTGATGTCACTTGTTAAATCCACTTCAATCAGCATAGATGAACGGGAGGAGACAGGTTAAAGTAGATTTTTTTTGCCTTGAGACAATTGAAACATGGATTGTGTATGTGTGCCATTCAGAGGATGAATGGGCAAGACAAAATATGTAACTGCCTTTGAACAGGGTATGGTAGTAGGTGCCAGGCGCACCGGTTTAAGTGTTTCAAGAACTGCAACGCTGCTGGGTTTTTCACGCTCAACCGTTTCCCGTGTGTATCAACAATGATCCACCACCCAAAGGACATCCAGACAACTTGACACAACTGTGGGAAGCATTGGAGTCAACATGGGCCAGCATCCTTGTGGAATGCTTTCGACACCTTGCAGAGTGCCCCGACAAATGGAGGCTGTTCTGAGGGCAAAAGAGGGTGCAACTCAATATTAGGAAGGTGTTCCTAATGTTTTGTACACTCCCATCACATTACATTCATGCTACACACACACATCACAACTGCTGCTACCAGACTCCTATTTATATACAATTTAAACACTTGCCCCCCAATCCCCCCTTCCTTGCCTTCCTGTATTATATTTATGCTAACATGTTTATTCTATTCTACTGAGCCATTTACTTTATGTTTGTATTATTTCTTATTGGTGTTGCATTGTCGAGAAGGAACCTGTTGGACTGTGTATTCCATGTGTATCCTGTACATACGACTAATAAAACTTGAAACATACCCGCACGCGCGCGCACACACACAAACACACAGTCTGTCGACTGCCAGGAGCAGCACAAAAATATCCATGCCATCGATTCTGGAGCCTGGAAGCGATGCAGGGCTACAGAGCGGCGACCATTTTTAACTGGCTGAGAGAGTAAGGGAGGGAGGAAGAGACGGAGGGTTGGCTCCTGATCAAAGAGAGAGAGAGAGAGAGAGAAAGAGAGAGAGTGAGTGAGTGAGGGGGAGTAGAGGAAGGAAGAGAGTTGGAGATAGAAAGAAAGGGGGAGGGAAAAGGGAAGATAGAGAGGGAGTGTGAGGAGTGTGGAGTAGAAGGGGGTAGATAAAAGGAGAGTTGGAGATAGAAAGCAATGGAGAAGGGGGAAAAGGAAGATAGAGACGGACGAGGGTGAGGAAAAGTGAAGGAGAGAAGAGAGGAAAGAAACATAGGGTTGGAGAAAGAGAGGGATACTGGGAGGAAATGAGAGATAGGAACAAGAAAGAAACAGGGGAAAAAGAGATGAAAGAACTTCAGAGCTCAAGGACGGAGGGAAGAACTCTCCCTCCCCCTTTTCAAGATAAGAAAGAAAGGAGGGCCAATTCTACAGAGTGGACCTGGGTGGCTTATAATGTACGTTTTTATCCTCCTCTCTCCATCTGGCTCAGTGCTTTTTAACACCAGGGATGTCTTTTGCCAGACATGATGCAACTGAGGGAAAGATGCCCGGCAGGACCCCGCGGGTGTCTTGGTGTGTGCCTGTTTCTCTGTAAAGCCTCTCTTAGTATGATCTTCTCCCTATCTTTTTCTCCCCTAAGGGAAGTGAAAAGGATTTAAACATCCATCTCTTAGGGAGGTAGGCAGGGGAGGAGGAGGAACCGTGTGAATTCACCAGTGTGTCTCTCATCCTTTTCGATAAGGGAGGATGGTGGAGAGGAAGAGAGGAGAGAGAAAGAAGGCATGCAGGGGGATAAACAGGCAATGTGGGTAGGAGGAATCAGAGAGACAAACAGAAAACTGGAGGATGGAGAGGAAAAGACATGAGGGAGGAAGTGAAACAGAAACATAGGCAAACGTGCTACGGAGGGATATGGAGAAGTGGGGATTGAGTGCAAATGAGGGAGAGGAGGGTGAATGAGAAGGAAGGGATGGAGAGAGGGACAGACATAAGCTGAGAGAATTTGATCCCGTACTTTTCTCTGCAGACAGTGAGCTAAAGCGATGGGCTAAGGCCATATGCCACAGCCTTCTGCGCCCGCACTGGGCCTTACAAAACAGACCACACCTCTGAACGGAGCTTCAGCCCTCCGCTGTGACGAAACCTGGAGCACAGGGCAGCATTTCAACTACCTAGGTGGTAATGGAGTGTGGTATTGTCCGTAGGCGGGTGTGTGTGTGTGCATGTGTGTATGTGCTGTATGTATGTATGTGTATGTGTCTTTGCCCATCTACATTAACCAACGACATCCCATCCCATTGCACCTACTCCCGGCTGCTGGCTGAGCTGTAGTTCCCAAATCGACCTGCAGGGGCTGCTGTGGCTCTGCCTTGTGAGCAAGCCACCCCTGCCACCCCAACCTAACCTTCCTTGATATTAGGGCAGAGGAGTAAGGAACAGACATGTAGACCTGTTGTCTACCTGCTTGTGAGATTGGCCTGACACACAAACACAGGAGCCAGGGCACTTTGTAGAAAATGCCTCCTTTCAATTGCAGGTGACATCACACAAAGCAGTTGTGCATAGCAGTTGTCTGACATAGCAGTTGTCTGACAAGGTTTAACAAAAAGGGAGAGAGCAAGAGAGACATGCAAGTGAAAGAAAGGGATGGAGAAGAAGAGAGGTGAAAAGGAGAGAGAGAGAGAGAGAGAGAGAGAGAGAGAGAGAGAGAGAGAGAGAGAGAGAGAGAGAGAGAGAGAGAGAGAGAGAGAGAGAGAGAGAGAGAGAGAGAGAGAGAGAGAGAGAGAGAGAGAGAGAGAGAGAGAGAGAGAGAGAGAAAGCATCACTGTCTGTATATAGACAGTTGAAGTCGGAAGTTTACATACACCTTAGCCAAATACATTTAAACTCAGTTTTTAACAATTCCTGACATTTAATCCTAGTGAAAATTCCCTGTCTTAGGTCAGTTAGGATCACCACTTTATTTTAAGAATGTGAAATGTCAGAATAATAGTAGAGAGAATGATTTATTTCAGCTTTTATTTATTTCATCACATTCCCAATGGGTCAGACGTTTACATACACTCAATTAGTATTTGGTAGTGTTGCCTTTAAATTGTTTAACTTGGGTCAAATGTTTCGGGTAGCCTTCCATAAGCTTCCCACAATAAGTTGGGTGAATTTTGGCCCATTCCTCCTGACAGAGCTGGTGTAACTGAGTCAGGTTTGTAGGCCTCCTTGCTCGCACATGCTTTTTCAGTTCTGCCCACAAATATTCTATAGGATTGAGGTTAGGGCTTTGTGATGGCCACTCCAATACCTTGACTTTGTTGTCCTTAAGCCATTCTGCCACAACTTTGGAAGTACGCTTGGGGTCATTGTCCATTTGGAAGACCCATTTGCGACCAAGCTTTAACTTTCTGACTGATGTCTTGAGATGTTGCTTCAATATATCCACATAATTTTCCTTCCTCATGATGCCATCTATTTTGTGAAGTGCACCAGTCCCTCCTGCAGTAAAGCACCCCCACAGCATGATGCTGCCACCCCTGTGCTTCACGGTTGGGATGGTGTTCTTCAGCTTGCAAGTCCCCCCTTTTTCCTCCAACATAACGATGGTCATTATGGCCAAACAGTTCTATTTTTGTTTCATCAGACCAGAGGACATTTCTCCAAAAAGTACGATCTTTGTCACCATGTGCAGTTGCAAACCGTAGTCTGGCTTTTTTATGGTGGTTTTGGAGCAGTGGCTTCTTCCTTTCTGAGCGGCCATTCAGGTTATGTCGATATAGGTCTTGTTTTACTGTGGATATAGATACTGTTGTACCTGTTTCCTCCAGCATCTTCACAAGGTCCTTTGCTGTTGTTCTGGGATTGATTTGCACTTTTCGCACCAAAGTACGTTCATCTGTAGGAGACAGAACGCGTCTCCTTCCTGAGCGGTATGATGGCTGCATGGTCCCATGGTGTTTATACTTGCGTACTATTGTTTGTACAGATGAACGTGGTACCTTCAGGCATTTGGAAATTACTCCCAAGGATGAACCAGACTTGTGGAGGTCTACAATTTTTTTTCTGAGGTCTTAGCTGATTTCTTTTGATTTTCCCAAAGAGGCACTGAGGTTGAAGTTAGGCCTTGAAATACATCCACAGGTACACCTCCAATTGACTCAAATGATGTCAATTAGCCTATCAGAAGCTTCTAAAGCCATTACATCATTTTCTGGAATTTTCCAAGCTGTTTAAAGGCACAGTCAACTTAGTGTATGTAAACTTCTGACCCACTGGAATTGTGATATAGTGAATTATAAGTGAAATAATCTGTCTGTAAACAATTGTTGGAAAAATTACTTGTGTCTTGCACAAAGTAGATGTCCTAACCGACTTGCCAAAACTATAGTTTGTTAACAAGAAATGACGCAAACCGAAGTATATGTAAACTTCCGACTTCAACTGTATGTTTAATAAAGGTACCAAGCACATTTTTGTGTGTGTAAATCTAATACGTAGAGGAATCCAAAACCTGTACAAACCAAACATGACAGCCCATCAAAATCAGTAAATGAAAGACTAAATGAATCAGCTACCCATCCATCTAACCATTCATTTAAATTAGCATTAATCTACCTGGCCATCTAACCATGAATAAAAGCAACAATTAGTCAGTCCATTTGGATTTGTGGAGTGAAGTGAATAGTCAACAGAAGGCTAGATATTCACAGAAGGCTTTGCAGGACCAGACAATTAGATTTAGACAAGCAGAATCTGACAGTGGAGAGAGATATAAACATAGTGACGAGGGAATGGAACTGAGGCTCTGTAAAACTAGTTGGTTCAGTCCCAAATGGCACCCTTCAATGAGCACTACTTTTGACCAGGGCCCATAGGGCTCTGGTCAAAAGTTGTGTACTATGTAGGTGGTATGGTGCCATTTGGGACGTAACCTTTGACTTTGTACTATAAGCCTGTGTGAGCCTGGGATATACTTTAGTCCAGTAGATAAGCATAACAGTGATCATAATGTCATGGAAGCATGATGTAAAATGTAACTGGTAAACTTTGTTGTTTATTAAATGTGTTCCCCACATTGTTGTTACAATTGAGTTAACTTGCTCAACGCATTAAAACAAATGGAATAATCCTAAAGGTGTAAACCTTACCCATCAGGTGCTACACTGTCACGACTTCCTCCGAAGCTGCCTCCTCTCCTTGTTCGGGCAGGCTTCGGCGTTCGTCGTCACCGGCCTTCTAGCCACTGCCGCTCCTCATCTCATCATTCCATTTGTTTTGTCTTGTTTATTACATACACCTGGTTCATATCCCCTCATCAGTACTTGTAGAAGTGTTCCCTCTGCCCCCGTGTCTTAGTGTGTTATTGTTTATTGTCGAGGTTAGTTTAGCTCGGTGGAACTCCTTGTATTTTGTATCACCGGGATATTTCACCCGTGTGCCTTGTTGTTTCCCAGTTCGCCTGATTACGCACTGGAGTGTTCAAATCACTCGCCACAGAATCACACACCAAGACATGGAGTCAGCAGGAGAAGAGCACATGCCTGGAGTCGTAGCATGGGTCCGGGAGCATTCTACGATACTAGCCAGCTTGGGAGAAGCGATGGATCAGGTTCTCCAGGTCATCCAATGCCTGGAAAGGAGAGGACCCGACCCTTCGGGACAAGCTGAGCAACCGGATCCAGCCACCCACACCCCAGCACCCAGAGGAATTCATCTATCCCGATCTAGGGATTATGACGGGACAGCTGCCCGCTGCCAGGGATTCCTCCTGCAACTGGACCTATACTTCTCGACCATCAGCCCGGCTCCATTGGAGCGGGAGAAGGTGTCCGCCCTCGTCTCCTGCCTATCGGGGAAAGCCCTGGAGTGGGCCAATGCGGTCTGGAGTGAAGGAGGAGCCGCGTTGGACAACTACAGGGAGTTCGCTCACCACTTCCGGGCCGTCTTTGATCACCCGCCCGAAGGTAGAGAGGCGGGCGAGCGTCTGGTCCACCTGAGGCAGGGGATGAGGACCACGCAGGACTTTGCCCTGGAGTTTCGTACTCTAGCAGCTGGGTCCGGTTGGAACGAGCGTGCCCTCATCGACAGCTACTTGTGCAGCCTGCGAGAGGACGTCCGAAGGGAGCTAGCCTGCCGGGATACCATGTTGACTTTCGACCAGCTGGTGGACATGGCCATCCGGTTGGACAACCTGCTAGCTGCAAGAGGACGTCCTGGAAGGGGCCTGCCCGTTCCACCCCCTTGCAACCCGGATTCAGTTCCGATGGCGCTGGGTGGTGCAGAGAGCCCTCTGCTGTGCACTGCACCATACACGTCACCTTCCCTGATTACACAGTAGTTTCCCAGTGTAAGGCGCTGGTTCTTTTCAGGTGCAGCTGGGGACTTTATGGAAAGGTCGTTAGCTCATAGTATAGGTATTACTTGGGTCCCCTATCCATTCCACTACCCATCAAAGCACTTGACAGTTGACCATTAGGGTCTGGGTTCGTTAGGGAAGTTACAGCACCAATCACAATGGTTACGCACGAGACCCATAGAGAGCAAGTCATTTTTTTTATTATTGAGACTCCTGATTTCCCTGTTGTGTTGGGTCTACCCTGGTTAGCACTACACAACCCCACCTTTTCATGGCCGCAGAAGGTTATCATGGGGTGGTCGCGAGAGTGTCAGGGTAGGTGTCTAGCTGTTTCCGTTGGTGCAACCATGGTGGAAAGTCCAGACACTACCTCCACCATGCGCATTCCCCCAGAATACCTCGATTTGGCGCACGTGTTTTACAAAACACAGGCGACCAAATTACCACCTCATCGGGCGTGGGATTGTGTGATAAACCTCTGGGTAGACGCTGTGCCTCCCAGGAGTCATGTACAGTTGAAGTCAGAAGTTTACATACACCTTAGCCAAATACATTTAAACTCAGTTTTTCACAATTCCTGACCATTAATCCTAGTGTAAATCCTCTGTTTTAGGTCAGTTAGGATCACCACTTTATTTTAAAAATGTGAAATGTCAGAATAATAGTAGACAGAATAATTTATTTAAGCTTTTCTTAGTTTCATCACATTCCCAGTGGGTCAGAAGTTTACATACACTCAATTAGTATTTTGTAGCATTGCCTTTAAATTGTATAACTTGGGTCAAACGTTTTGTGTAGTCTTCCACGAGCTTCCCACAATAAGTTGGGTAAAGTTTGGCCCATTCCTCCTAACAGAGCTGGTGTAACTTTGTCAGATTTGTAGGCCTCCTTGCTCGTACACGCTTTTTCAGTTCTGCCCACACATTTTCTATAGGATTGAGGTCAGGGCTTTGTGATGGTCACTCCAATACCTTGACTTTGTTGTCCTTAAGCCATTTTGCCACAACTTTGGAAGTATGCTTGGGGTCATTGCCCATTTGGAAGACCCATTTGCGACCAAGCTTTAACTTCCTGACTGATGTCTTGAGATGTTGCTTCAATATATCCACATAATTTTCCTTCCACATGATGCCATCTATTTTGTGAAGTGCACTAGTCCCTCCTGCAGCAAAGCACCCCCACAGCATGATGCTGCCACCCCCGTGCTTCACAGTTGGGATGGTGTTCTTCGGCTTGCAGGCTACCCCCTTTTTCCTCCAAACATAAAGATGGTCATTATGGCCAAACAGTTCTATTTTTGTTTCATCAGACCAGAGGACATTTCTCCAAAAAGTACGATCTTTGTCCCCATGTGCAGTTGCAAACCGTAGTCTGGCTTTTTTATGGTGGTTTTGGAGCAGTGGCTTCTTCCTTGCTGAGCGGCCTTTCAGGTTATGTCGATATAGGACTCGTTTTACTGTGGATATAGATACTTTTGTACCTGTTTCCTCCAGCATCTTTTATTAATTTTATTTTATTTCACCTTTATTTAACCAGGTAAGCCAGTTGGGAACAAGTTCTCATTTACAACCTTGACCTGGCCAAGATAAAGCAAAGCAGTGCGATAAAAACAACAACACAGAGTTACATATGGGGTAAAACAAAACATAAATTAAAAAATACCACAGAAAATATATATACAGTGTGTGCAAATGTAGCAAGTTATGGAGGTAAGGCAATAAATAGGCCATAGTGCAAAATAATTACAATTAGTATTAACACTGGAATGATAGATGTGCAAGAGATTATGTGCAAATAGAGATACTGGGATGCAAACTTGCAAAATAAATAACAATACGGGGATGAGGTAGTTGAGTGGGCTAATTTCAGAAGGGCTGTGTACAGGTGCAGTGATCGGTAAGGTGCTCTGACAACTGATGCTTAAAGTTAGTGAGGGAGATAAGAGTCTCCAGCTTCAGAGATTTTTGCAGTTTGTTCCAGTCATTGGCAGCAGAGAACTGGAAGGAATGGCGGCCAAAGGAAGTGTTGGCTTTGGGGATGACCAGTGAGATATACCTGCTGGAGTGCATACTACGGGTGGGTGTTGCTATGGTGACCAATGAGCTAAGATAAGGCAGAGATTTGCCTCGCAGTGATTTATAGATGGCCTGGAGCCAGTGGGTTTGGCGACGAATATGTAGTGAGGACCAGCCAACAAGAACATACAGGTCACAGTGGTGGGTTGTATATGGGGCTTTGGTGACAAAACGGATGGCACTGTGATAGACTACATCCAATTTGCTGAGTAGAGTGTTGGAGGCTATTTTGTAAATGACATCGCCGAAGTCAAGGATCGGTAGGATAGTCAGTTTTACGAGGGCATGTTTGGCAGCATGAGTGAAGGAGGCTTTGTTGCGAAATAGGAAGCCGATTCTAGATTTCACTTTGGATTGGAGATGCTTAATGGGAGTCTGGAAGGATAGTTTACAGTCTAACCAGACACCTAAGTATTTGTAGTTGTCCACGTACTCTAGGTCAGACCCATCGAGAGTAGTGATTCTAGTCGGGTGGGCGGGTGCCAGCAGCGTTCAATTGAAGAGCATGCATTTAGTTTTACTAGTGTTTAAGAGCAGTTGGAGGCTATGGAAGGAGTGTTGTATGGCATTGAAGCTTGTTTGGAGGTTTGTTAACACAGTGTCCAATGAAGGGCCAGATGTATACAAAATGGTGTCGTCTGCGTAAAGATGAATCTGAGAGTCACCAGCAGCAAGAGCGACATCATTGATATACACGGAGAAAAGAGTCTGCCCAAGAATTGAACCCTGTGGCACCCCCATAGAGACTGCCATTGGTCCAGACAACAGGCCCTCCGATTTGACACATTGAACTCTATCTGAGAAAGGGTTGGTGAAACAGGCGAGGCAGTCATTTGAGAAACCAAGGCTATTTAGTCTGCCAATAAGAATGCGGTGGTTGACAGAGTCGAAAGCCTTGGCCAGGTCGATGAAGACGGCTGCACAGTACTGTCTATTATCGATCACGGTTATAATATCGTTTAGGACCTTGAGCGTGGCTGAGGTGCAAACATGACCAGCTCGGAAACCAGATTGCATAGCGGAGAAGGTACGGTGGGATTCGAAATGGTCGGTGTGCTGACTTGGAAATGGTCGGTTTGTTGACTTGGCTTTCAAAAACTTTCGAAAGGCAGGGCAGGATGGATATAGGTCTGTAACAGTTTGGATCTAGAGTGTCACCCCCTTTGAAGAGGGGGATGACCGCGGCAGCTTTACAATCTCTGGGGATCTCAGATGTTACGAAAGAGAGGTTGAACAAGATAGTAATAGGGGTTGCGACAATTTCGGCGGCTATTTTTAGAAAGAAAGGGTCCAGATTGTCTAGCCCAGATTTTGCAGCTCTTTCAGAACATCAGCTGTCTGAATTTGTGTGAAGGAGAAGCGGGGGGGGCATGGACAAGTTGCAGCGGAAGTTGCAGAGCTGGTGGCCGGGAAAGTGGTATCCAGGTGGAAAGCATGGCCAGCCGTAGCAAAATGCTTGTTCTCGATTATTGTAGATTTGTCGGTGGTGATAGTGTTTCCTAGCCTCAGTGCAGTGGGCAGCTTGGAGGAAGTGCTCTTATTCTCCATGGACTTTATAGTGCCTGGTGATAAAGGTAACGTCCTCAACATAGGAATGACCAATATCAATATTCAGACTATGGTGTCACTGCAGAATAATAAAAAGGAAGGTTCTAAGTAACATCATACCAACGTTTGGAGTATGTTGACCACAGCCCCATATTGCACCTAGCAAAGGACTTCCACCTCCTTTGATCATCATCACACATAGATGGGGCCGTTCAAAGTCCTGAGGAGAATAAATTAGGTTACCTATAGGTTAATACTCCCTCCAGACTCAAGAGACAGATTCCAACATCTGTAAAATGTAATACTTCCCCCGAAAAAACAAATCCTCCTCCAAATATGGTATTTTACAGTTAATACCGTCAATTTCTGTTTGAAAAAGCTTGCCTTTGCTTTCCTAACTGCTTGTGTATATTGGTTCCTAACTTCCCTGAAAAGTTGCATATCGCGGGGGCTATTCGATGCTAATGCAGTACGCCACAGGATGTTTTTCTGCTGGTCAAGGGCAGTCAAGTCTGAGGAGAACCAGGGGCTATATCTGTTCTTAGTTCTGAATTTTTTGAATGGGGCATGCTTATTTAAGATTGAGAGGAAAGCACTTTTAAAGAACAACCAGGCATCCTCTACTGATGGAATGAGATCGATATCCATCCAGGATACCTGGGCCATGTCAGTTAGGAAGGCCTGCTCGCTAAAGTGTTTTAGGGAGCGTTTGACAGTGATGAGGGGTGGTCGTTTGACCGCAGACCCGTTACTGACGCAGGCAATAAGGCAGTGATCGCTGAGATCCTGGTTGAAGACAGCGGAGGTGTATTTAGAGGGTAAGTTAGTCAGGATGACATCTTCACAAGGTCCTTTGCTGTTGGTCTGGGATTGATTTGCACTTTTCACACCAAAGTACGTTAATCTCTAGGAGACAGAACGCGTCTCCTTCCTGAGCAGTATGACGGCTGCGTGGTCCCACGGTGTTTATACTTGCGTACTATTGTTTGTACAGATGAACGTGGTACCTTCAGGCGTTTGGTAATTGCTCCCAAGGATGAACTAGACTTGTGGAGGTCTACAATCTTTTTTCTGAGGTCTTGGCTGATTTGATTTTCCCATGTCAAGCAAAGAGGCACTGAGTTTGAAGGTAGGCCTTGAAATACATCCACAGGTACACCTCCAATTGACTCAAATGTAGTAACCTATAGGTCCTCTCTCAATGCTCGGGCACGCCACCCAAGCTCAGCCCCTGTGACTTCTTCTCCAAGAAGCTAAGCACGGCGGAGCAGAACTACGACATTGGTGATTGGGAGCTGTTGGCTGTTGTCAGAGCCCTGACCGTGTGGAGGCACTGGCTCGAGGGGGCGAAACACCCTTTTCTCTTCTGGATGGACCACCGTAACCTGGAGTACATCTGGGCAGCGAGGAGGCTGAACCCTCGACAGGCCAGGTGGGCCCTATTCTTCACCCGGTTTGATTTGACACTGTCTTACATCCCGGGTACGAAGAACGTGAAGCCAGACTCACTGTCACGGCTGTACGACACAGAGCAGAGGCCAATAGACAGCACCCCCCATACTCCGGCCTCCTGCATTGTGGCGCCGGTAGTGTGGGCAATGGATGCGGACATAGAGCGGGCACAGAGCCACCTCCACCTCAGTGCCCAGCTGGGCTGCAGTATGTGCCCGTGACCGTCTGATCTATTGGGCACACACGTCCCCCACATTTGGTCACCCAGGTATCGGCCGTACAGTGCGCTGCCTGATCAGAAAGTACTGGTGGTCTACCTTGGCTAAGGACGTGAGGGTGTATGTCTCCTCCTGCTCGGTGTGCACCCAGAGTAATGCGCCTAGGCACCTCCCAGCGGGTAAGTGACATCCCTTACCAGTTCCACAATGGCCATGGTCCAACTTGTGTATTGACTTTCTTACTGATCATCCCCTCTCTCAGGGTAACACTACCATCCTGGTCGTTGTGGACCGCTTTTCAAAAGCCTGCCACCTCCTTCCTCTGCCCGGTCTACCCACGGCCCTGCAGACTGCGGTGGCCCTGTTTACTCACGTCTTCCAGCACTACGGGGTGCCAGAGGACGTAGTGTCTGACCGGGGTCCCCAGATTACAGCCAGGGTCTGGAAGGCGTTCATGGAATATCTGGGGGTCTCGCTCAGCCTGACCTAATGGGCAGGTTTTAGGTTATCAGCCGGTTCTGGCACCGTGGCATCAGAGCCAGACCGAAGCTCCTGCGGTGGATGACTGGCTTCGGCATGCGGAGGAGACGTGGAACGCTGCTCACGTCCATCTCCAGCGTGCCGTGCGTCGCCAGAAGGCCAACGCTGACCTCCACCGCAGTGAGGCCCCAGTCTTTGTACCGGGTGACCGGGTCTGGCTCTCGACCCGGAATCTGCCCCTCCACCTGCCCTGCCGGAAGCTGAGACTGCGGTTTGTGGGGCCGTTCAAAGTCCTGAGGAGAATAATTAGGTTACCTATAGGTTACTACTCCCTCCAGATTATCGTATTAAACCCTCGTTTCATGTTACTCTCCTCAGGCCGGTGGTGGCTGGTCCGCTCCAGAAGTCTGAGGTGCGGGAGGTCCCTCCGCCCTCTCTGGACATCGAGGGGGCCCCGGCGTACTCCGTCCGTTCCATCCTTGATTCGAGGCATCGGGTGGGGGGCCTTCAGTACCTCGTGGAGTGGGAGGGGTACGGTCCGGAGGAGCGCTGCTGTGTCCCGGTGAGGGATATCCTCGATTCCTCCCTGTTACGGGATTTCCATCGTCACCATCCGGCTCGCTCTGCTCCGTGTCCTCCTGGCCGTCCCCGAGGCCGGTGTCAGCACGCTGCTGGAGCTGCGCGTCGGGGGGTTACTGTCACAACTTCCTCCGAAGCTGCCTCCTCTCCTTGTTCGGGCAGGCTTCGGCGTTCATCGTCACCGGCCTTCTAGCCACTGCCGCTCCTCATCTCATAATTCCATTTGTTTTGTCTTGTTTATTACACACACCTGGTTCATATCCCCTCATCAGTACCTGTATAAGTGTTCCCTCTGCCCTCTTGTCTTTGTGTGTGATTGTTTATTGTGGAGGTTAGTTTAGCTCGGTGGAGCTCCTTGTATTTTGTATCACCGGGATATTCACCCGTGTGCCTTGTTGTTTCCCAGTGCGCCTGATTACACACTGGAGTGTTTGACGCATTGCTGCGTACCGCTGTGCCTTCGGAATAAACCCTTTTATTCTGTGATTTACCCTCCTGCACCTGACTCCTTTCAAATCACTCGCCAAATACACACAAGTGAAATTAAGCATGCATAAAGTTTGAAAGAAAATAAATACTATTTCTACCTAGACCTGGTTACATACTGTCACGCCCTGGCTCTGGGACTCTGTTATGTTGAGCCAGGGTGGGTTGTTTCTATGTGTTTTGTGTGCTAGGTTGTTTATCTAGTTCATTTGTTTCTATGTTGGCCGGTGTGGTTCTCAATCAGAGGCAACGTGAATCAGCTGTTGCTTGTTGTCTCTGATTGGGAACCATACTTATGTAGCCTGTTTTGCCACAGTGTTTGTGGGATCTTGTTCCATGGCAAAGGAGGCCTCCTTGGCAAAGGAGGCCGCCAGGTTACGGGAGTCACTGGTCACCAGGGGGAAGGAGAATGTAGAGGCACGGCGAGAGGTACTGGGGTGTGTTGCCAGTCCGGTCCGGCCCGTTCCTGATCCCCGCGTAGGGCCAGTGGTGTGTGTCCCCAGTACGGTCCGGCTTGTTCCTGTCCCTCGCACCGAGCCTGTGGTGCGCGTCGCCAGCCCGGTCCGGCCCGTTCCTGCTTCCCGCACCAAGCCAGTGGTGCGCGTCGTCAGCCCGTTTTGGTCCGTTCCTGCTCCCTGCACCAAGCCAGTGGTGCGCTTCGTCAGCCCGGTTCGGCCCGTCCCTGCTCCCCGCACCAAGCCTGTGGTGCGCATCGTCAGCCCGGTCCGGCCTGTTCCTGCTCCCCGCACCAAGCCAGTGGTGCGCTTCGTCAGCCCGGTTCGGCCCATCCCTGCTCCCCGCACCAAGCCAATGGTGCGCGTCGTCAGCCCGGTCCGGCCTGTTCCTGCTCCCCGCACCAAGCCGTCAGTCCGGCACAGCCCGTGCCTGGGTCACCGGTGCCTGGTCAGGTACCGGTTAGCTGCTCCACATCGGAGCCTGAGCGATCCGCTCCACCAATGTCCAGTCCAGATCCAGCCAGCAGGGCCAGACCGGACCAGGGGCGCTATGGGGGGTTTGTTGGAGGGTGGGGGTCAAGCCTGGAGCCGGAACCTGGCCCTCCCCTCTTCAGTTTATGTTTGGCGCGGTCGCAGTCCGCGCCTTTGGGGGGGGGGTACTGTCACGCCCTGGCTCTGGGACTCTGTTATGTTGAGCCAGGGTGGGTTGTTTCTATGTGTTTTGTGTGCTAGGTTGTTTATCTAGTTCATTTGTTTCTATGTTGGCCGGTGTGGTTCTCAATCAGAGGCAACATGAATCAGCTGTTGCTTGTTGTCTCTGATTGGGACCAATACTTAGGTAGCCTGTTTTGCCACAGTGTTTGTGGGATCTTGTTCCATGTTTGGTTAGTGTCTATTGCCAAGGACGTCACGTATCGTTTTGTTGTTTTGTTCGTGTGATCATTAAAAATAAAAGTATGTTCGCATTCCACGCTGCGCCTTGGTCCTCTGTGTTCGACGATCGTGACACATACAGTACATAGACTGAACTGGCTTAGCTGAGAATGTCTTTACCTGACATTGGAGATATTAGGGAGAAAGGAAACGGAAACATATGTGCACAAACATTTGTAAAATAGGATGCAGTTAGTAATAGATTAGATGGGATTGGAGATCATCCTCATAATAGATATTTATCTTGCAATTAAACGCATAGATACAATATCAATATACAAAATAAATAAATAAAATCAGACATTTCAGACATTTCAGCAATACACAAATAGCATAAACCTATGTCATGTCATGTCATCAAAATACCATTAACAGACAATAACAATTGCCAGGCCATGACTGTGTTTAAAGCAAGTTATGTGTTAGTTTAATATCATAATTGGCAGTCATTTTTGTCACATAGTGAATTATCATATTAATATATTTACATTACCTTGTGTGAGGGTCTAAAATATAAACCTGTAATATGAAAACCACATCTCTGCATTCAACATTAATGGGATTCTAAATTGATACCTGCACGGGTGATTTTCCAATTAACCTCACAGATATCCTTTTGTTTTAGATGTTGCCTACTTGAAGATCTCCTCAGCTTGACCCCATAGAGCACCATGTCAACCAGCACAAGCCACACCATTTGCGATTAACATTGATATTCTAATCAGCTGCTGCCGGACCCATTATAGCTACATTATGGCCAATTACTCAGCATGGTCACGCAACTCTTTGAAGTCCAGGCCATGGGTTGCCAAGCAGTGGACGGTTGCCCTGTAAAGAATCCATCCGCCCCCTCTCAATGTTTTTTCCCCTCTTAATTAAGTTTTTCATGGCCACCATCACTCTCTGTTTACTGTGAGTGATGTTAAAGGTTTATCTTCCTGCTGTACGACAACGCAACATCACAAACGTGTACGCACAAACACACACACACACAAACACACAGAAAATAAAACACACACACGGAAACAGACACACACTAACAGACTCTAGCCTCATGCATTTCCTGTCTCCATTAAAGCAAGCTCTCAATTATGAAATACATCCCAAGGCTATGATTCACCCCTATCAATAATAAACATCTCTACAAAACTGGGGCTCACCTCAGTGGATGGTACCGCACTGCATGGCACGTTCTGATTCTCATTGAATCACTTCACCATTTGACCTATACAATGCGAGGTATTCACGGTATACACGGTTTCCACTCAAAAGACCCTGAGGCATAGTCTTTTCTTACGTCTGCTCATACCAATCAAAGCTACGTCTCTTTAAGCCTCGGACTAAGATGACTCACTGGTTCCAGAAGCAGGGGTACCTGTGGCTCATGACAGGAGACAGATGTTTTCGTCCGAGATCACGTCTCAGTCTCTGATGCAGGCCTCTCATCTGTCAGCCGACCTTGGAGCGTGATGGATGTCTTTTACAGTGTTTCTGACATGGCACAGAGCTCGGGGGACAGAGAGCGTAAAATCAGGGGCTTTTGTCAGATCATTAGCTCCACACCGGGGGGAAGCTCTGACCTTCCATCAGCGAAAAGAAGACAACCGAGAAAGGCTTTTGTGAAGACAAGCCGCAAAACGGGAGGAGGCATCGGATAGCATTGGGTGTTTGTTTCTGCATTAAGAGACAAACACCCAGAGACAAACACCGACAATGATACTATAACATTAGTTGTTTATTCTCTCATCTTACAAGGGCCCCCTCTGTACAGTCTTCAATCAAAAAGTGGGTGTTAAAGTACATTGTTGCTTCTAGTCCAAAGTTGGTTCCAACACAGAGCCAGAAGCACAGACAACAACTCCCAGTTTCAGTTGATTTGGTTTGGCTCAGCCTTCGCCTCAACTCCACATTACCCAAGACACATCCGAGGGAGCGGGGGTCAGTGGGGGTCAATAACAAAAGGCAATGGACCAACAGCTAATTCCTGAGGAACACCATCCCAGGATAACATCTGTTCTGTGTCTAACCCAATGATGTTTTCCTCCTATCCCCCAGACAGACATGTGTTGAGCATTGTCTGAGTGATTGACAAACTCCCATGATGCCTTGCCATGGTTGCAGATGCTAGTCTGCTCTGACGGTTGGGGGGAGAGATAGACTGGGGGCTGCTTGGCTTGCGCTTCTGCTCTTTAACTGGTTGGCAGTCTCCTCTTGATTAGGCTCCAGTGCAGTCGCCGGAGATGGGCTTTGCTGTAATGGTGTCTGACAGGCCAGCTAGAGCTGCCAAGGAGCTGCCACAGATGCTACCTTCCTGGGTAGAGAGCCCTGCCCAAGTCACCCTGCCCACTGCCTTGACTGAATAAGGGCAAAAGGCAACTTGGAGGCCAGACATTGCATGCATTTTCATGGTGTTAAATTAGGATGTTTGGGGGACTGGCTGGGTTGTGAGGGCTTTCTGCCTTGAGTGACAAATTTAGGATAATCTCTTTAGATCTCATCTTAATTTCTAAAATGGTCACATGAGTTAGTTGGGCTAATGCATCCACCAATATCTGACACTCACCATTGAGTTTACCCTACTAAACATTTTCCTATTACTACTACATGTTAATCTACAGCCCACCTATTACAGTAGCATTATGTCGTACACCAAAGGACTGCCCTTCTGGCCTTTTCCAGGACCTAAAACAGCATGGACACTAAAGGAGTGCCCATCTATCGACATTGCCCTTCAGTCAATCTGAATCAGCTCACAAAGACACAGCTCTGGGAGCTGCCACCAGTGCTGTGCTCTTCTTTACACTGATTTGAATTGGCACAATTGCCATGCAAAGGTAGAAGTCAGTTTTGCATCTCACTATGACAGCATTTACATTTTAGTAATTTAGCAGACATTCTTATCCAGAGCGACTTACAGGAGCAATTAGGGTTAAGTGCCTTGCTCAACCGCATATCGACAGATTTTTCACCTTGTCAGTTCAGGGATTTGAGCCAGCAACATTTTGGTTACTGGCACAATCTCTTAACCGCTAGGCTACCTGCCGTCCAAGGGAACTCTCAGAGGGCTTGCAGATCCAGAGAACCTCTACTAACCAAAAGGGTTCTTCTGTTGTCCCTTTTTGATTCCGGGTAGAACCGTTTTTGGTTCCAGGTAGAACAATTTTGGGTTCCAGGTAGAACCCTTTCGGGTTCCATGTAGAACCCTCTGTGGAAAGGGTTCTACCTGGAACCAAAAAGTGTTCCACCTGGAACCAAAAAAGGTTCTTCAAAGGGTTTTCCTATGGGGACAGTCAAAGAACCTTTCAGATTCTAGATAGCAACTCTTTTTCTAAGAGTGTAGAGCGAGAGGTAGAGAGGCAGGGGGTAGAAAGTCAGCTGGAGGGACGAGGAAGGGAGTGGAGGAACAGATAAGAGGAGTTTGATGGAAAGAAGAAGGAAGGGGAAGCAAGATATAGAGCAATGAACGGGAGATAAAACATATTCTATCATGTTTTATCCTATCAAATTCTCATTTCACATGTTAGTGATGATACCTGTCAAATGGCTGCTGAATGGGCATTCCGCCATTGAATAGCATCCATTGATTCTCGCAGATCAAACCGACTTCCTCCTCACAGCTATACTGCACGTAATCCCTCAGCGGCTTAAAGTGTGTGTGTGTGTGTCTTGTGTGTGTGTGTGTGTGGAGGCGTACACAGCCTCCCCCTATAAGATAATCATGTTTGCTGAATTACAGTGCTTAATGGAATAAAGACATTGCGGCTATTAGGTTTAAGCACATTGACATCAGGTCCCGTCCCATCCATACATACAGAGACACAGGATGCCACGGCGGGCCGTGACCCAAGGCCAAACCAGTATTAAGTCAGTATGAAATGAATGCGGTGTGACCCGCTCCTTGCTATGCTTCACAGAGAGAGCTCTATCCCGAATGACATCCACTATCAGTGCGAGATCTCGGGGATGAGAAATGGAGAGGTAATGTCATTTATCTGTGCGCTTCTGCTAATGTTCGCTCCCAGGGAAGTACGAAATTGAGATTAAAGCAAACGACCGATCTAGTGTCGTCTGCCTAGAGCTTCGGCGCTGGGTGTGCTGATAAGCTCGTCGCATTGGACGAGAGGGTGTCGAGCTGAAAAGCATAAGGCATATCCTTATGCTTTATCTCAGTATCATCATTTACATGGGTAATATAAAGCATTATCGTTTGAATGAAGTAAAAGTAATACAAATATCTATCAATGGATGGCTGGTTTGATGCCTTTTTGTTATAGATTGGTAATAAACTGAACCATAAGCCGTCGTCAAGTACAGCATCATTCACTGGATTTATGTTACTAATGAGGGTATTTAAATCAGTTTTTTTGTCAATGGCACTACCATCAATAAAGTGGAATGCATAAAACAGCCACCATGATTGAGAGTGACATTCGGTTTAATGAGAAGTGGTAAATTATGTCTTTACTATACATTGTAGTCTCCTCCCTCTTGATAGCTAGTGGGTGTTGGGGTCCATCCACCAATCACATTTCTGAGTGGAAGCACTGTAAGGATGTAGAAACACTGACTTGTGTATACGACAATAAAACACAAACATTTACAGGGACAATCAGCAGTTCAAACAATAACAAAGCCGTTAACAGCTGAGGGATGGTGCTGGAAAAGTTTTACCACTCTCAAATTCATAGACAGAGCAATGGATGCAAGGACTGACCATCCATGATATCAAAATAATGCTTTTAACCATGTTTTGAGGCTATATAATGTTTGTTTACAATTACATTGTTTATAAAGGAGTAAAATAAGCGTATTAAGTATATATATATATATATATATATATATATATATATATATATATATATATATATGTATATATATATATATATATATATATGCAGTATATATGATATGTTGGGGGTTATGATAGGGATAGACAGTTGAAATAAGTTGAACTGAGCTCATGACGCATTCATAAGTTATATTCTTCAAGAATCAATGGCTATATATCATGAATTTAAAAGTCCCAAAATAGATGTAGCAATCACAGATTTCCCCTTTAAATTGAATATTTTGTACATTAAAATCCAACATCTTAATTTGAAAAACAACAAACTGGCAGCCCGCCATAAAATCCAACTCCAACCAAATGAGGTGGCAATAATGATCACTGCATATGAAAAGAAGAATATGCAACTTTTGCCCAAAACATTTTCTGAGAATAAAACATTGAACA
This sequence comes from Coregonus lavaretus, assembly GCF_964263955.1. Lineage (NCBI taxonomy): Eukaryota > Metazoa > Chordata > Actinopteri > Salmoniformes > Salmonidae > Coregonus > Coregonus lavaretus. Next base: position 6,225,719 of record NC_140003.1, on the reverse strand, counting down.
ATGTCTTACCTTGAAGTTGCAGATGCACGTCACTGTCTCTCCAATTCTCAAACACTCTCCGTCAAACTTGCAGGTGTTGGTGTCGCACAAGAAGAGGTCTGTGTCCCGGTCATCAAAACCTGCCATGTAAAAACACAAATAATAAAACGTTAGCTGAATGCATAAACATACTGAAGCAAAAGTGGGAGGTAGATTATTCACCCAATGCATTATTTTTTTCATTATGCCGATGAGTCCAAGGCCACGTCCCTAATGGCACCCTATTGTCTACAGTGCACTACTTTTCAGAAGTGCCCAATAAGCCCTGGTCAAAAGTAGTGCACTATATAGGGAATATGGTCCCATTTGGTATGCATCCCAAATCTCTTAGCAGAGTCATTAGTGGTTGTGTTCAATTTGTATGTTTAGTGTTTATTACGATCTTTAGTAGCTCATTATACATTTAAAATAAAATAAAACAATGACACAAAATATTTTACATTTATCTATACAATCCCATTGAGATTAAACTTTTGTGAGAGAGACTTGGTAAACACAAGAACCGTCGGGATTTGATGCCTACCGAATGGCGCCAAGAACAGCTTTCTAAGGTCTACATTTTGAGCTGTGTAATAATCGCATTTAACATACAGTACCAGTCAAAAGTTTGGACACACCTACTCATTCAAGGGTTTTTATTTATTTTTTAAAATGTTCTACATTGTAGAATAAGAGTGACGACATCAAAACTATGAAATAACACATATGGAATCATGTAGTAACCAAAAAAGCGTTAAACAAATAAAAATATATTTTAAGACATGAAGGTCAGTCAATACAAAAACTTTCAAGAACTTTTAAAGTTTCTTCAAGTGCAGTCACAAAAATCATCAAGCACTATGATGAAACTGGCTCTCATGAGGACTGCCACAGGAAAGGAAGACCCAGAGTTACCTCTGCTGCAGAAGATAAGTTAATTAGAGTTACCAGCCTCAGAAATTGCAGCCCAAATAAATGATTCACAGAGTTCAAGTAACACATTTCAAAATCAACTGTTCAGAGGAGACTGTGTGAATCAGGCTTTCATGGTCGAATTGCTTCAAATAAACCACTACTAAAGGACACCAATAAGAAGAAGAGACTTGCTTGGGCCAAGAAACACAAGCAATGGATATTAGACTGGTGGAAGTTTGTCCTTTGGTCTGGAGTCCAAATTGGAGATTTTTGGTTCCAACCGCCGTGTCTTTGTGAGATGCGGTGTTGGTGAACGGATGATCTCCGCATGTGTGTTTTCCACCGTAAAGCACAGAGGAGGAGGTGTTATGGTGTGTGGGTGCTTTGATGGTGACACTGTCTGTGATTTATTTAACCAGCATGACTAACACTGCATTCTGCAGCGATACGCCATCCCATCTGGTTTGCGCTTAGTGGGACAATCATTTGTTTTTCAACAGGACAATGACCCAACACACCTCCAGGCTGTGTAAGGGCTACTTGACCAAGAAGGAGAGTGATGGAGTGAACTGATGACCTGGCTTCCACAATCCCCCGACCTCAACCCAATTGAGATGGTTTGGGATGAGTTGGACCGCAGAGTGAAGGAAAAGCAGCCAACAAGTGCTCAGCATATGTGCGAACTCCTTCAAGACTGTTGGAAAAGCATTCCTCATGAGGCTGGTTGAGAGAATGCCAAGTGTGTGCAAAGCTGTCATCAAGGCAAAGGGTGGCTGCTTTGAAGAATCTAAAATATAAAATATGTTTTGATTTGTTTAAAACTTTTTTGGTTACTACATGATTTCATATGTGTTATTTCATAGTTTTAATGCCATCACTATTATTCTACAATGTAGAAAATTTTAAAAAATAAAGAAAAACCCTTGAATGAGTAGGTATGTCCAAACTTTTGACTGGTACTGTATACCATCGAAAAAGAAAGCAAAGTCAATTGGAAAAACAATTGAATGACTGAACAAATGTTTTTGCTGTCTTCCATTAGCCATGCTACATTTTGAAACAGTCTTTCTTTGTCTTTAGGGAAGTAAGTTCTGTCTGGCTTTACATAACAAGGTTGGCACTGCATCTGCATCCCAAATGGCACCTAAAAGTAGTGCAATGTATAGGGAATAGGATGACATTTTGGATTTGATCCAATTCAGTCTGAATTAGGCAGTTACATGGGCACGAGGCACGACAGAAAGCTCTGGGCTATTATTCTACCTGAGCCCATTGCTTACAAATAGCACCCACATATCAAAGTGGTTTTAAAGTGTCCATTCGAAATCAAGAAGCCTTAGTCTTTTATACAAAACAAAAACACAAAAAGAGTGCTATTATTGCCACAATTTCATACTTATGCATTAAATGTACAATGTCATGGTTTCTAAAATTCATTCCACAATTCTAATTTCGAAAGCTGCATGTAAATGCAAGCAGGAGCATATCATTAAGTAAGTTCCATGCTCCATACTATTTGGCCTATAATATAGGCTAAGGAATGGCATATTTTAACATAATACTGAATATAATGTATTTACTTCCCATTTTCATCAGATATGTGGTGAGACTAGGGCTGTGGCGGTCATGGAATTTTGTCAGCCTGTGATTGTCAAGCAACTAACTGCCGGTCTCACTGTAATTTTCTGTTAATAAACATAAACATATTTAGCATCTCCTGGCTTCCACGAATAGCCTACAAGCCACTGATGCAGAACTTTGGAACATCTACATTTTAAATCCATGTAATATAGCCTACACCATCACAATAAATCCATAATTTATTTTCGACAGGTCTAAGAAACATGATATGAAGAAAATGTAGTATTTTCAGAAGAACATAATAGCATACTCTGAGTTGTCCTTCTGTTAAGCCCTGATCTGTCTATGCCATATGGCTGTGGGCTACACTAGTTCATTTGGCAGACAGGATTTGCTTACAATTCCATGGCATTATTTTACATAATTTTATAGTATGAAGAATACAATTGAACAAAGCTGAATAAAATAGAAAGGATATTTTCTCCAAATGATTTGAGGGAGTGCGCACATGCGGTTATTCTGTGTTGAGCGATTAACAAAGAAACAGGTACTCCGATATGCTTAATTTAGAGTTATTTATGTAACTTTAGTTGTGATATACAGTGAGGGAAAAAAGTATTTGATCCCCTGCTGATTATGTACGTTTGCCCACTGACAAAGAAATGATCAGTCTATAATTTTAATGGTAGGTTTATTTGAACAGTGAGAGACAGAATAACAACAAAAAAATCCAGAAAAACGCATGTCAAAAATGTCATAAATTGATTTGCATTTTAATGAGGGAAATAAGTATTTGACCCCCTCTCAATCAGAAAGATTTCTGGCTCCCAGGTGTCTTTTATACAGGTAACGAGCTGAGATTAGGAGCACACTTAACGGTGAGGAATCAGCCCAGAACTACACGGGAGGATCTTGTCAATGATCTCAAGGCAGCTGGGACCATAGTCACCAAGAAAACAATTGGTAACACACTACGCCGTGAAAGACTGAAATCCTGCAGCGCCCGCAAGGTCCCCCTGCTCAAGAAAGCACATATACAGGGCTGTCTGAAGTTTGCCAATGAACATCTGACTGATTCAGAGGAGAACTGGGTGAAAGTGTTGTGGTCAGATGAGACCAAAATCGAGCTCTTTGGCATCAACTCAACTCGCCATGTTTGGAGGAGGAGGAATGCTGCCTTTGACCCCAAGAACACCATCCCCACCGTCAAACATGGAGGTGGAAACATTATGCTTTGGGGGTGTTTTTCTGATAAGGGGACAGGTAATTTTCACTGCATCAAAGGACGATGGACGGGGCCATGTACCGTCAAATCTTGGGTGAGAACCTCCTTCCCTCAGCCAGGGCATTGAAAATGGGTTGTGGATGGGTATTCCAGCATGACAATGACCCAAAACACATGGCCAAGGCAACAAAGGAGTGGCTCAAGAAGAAGCACATTAAGGTCCTGGAGTGGCCTAGCCAGTCTCCAGACCTTAATCCCATAGAACATCTGTGGATGGAGCTGAAGGTTTGAGTTGCCAAACGTCAGCCTCGAAACCTTAATGACTTGGAGAAGATCTGCAAAGAGGAGTGGAACAAAATACCTCCTGAGATGTGTGCAAACCTGGTGGCCAACTACAAGAAACATCTGACCTCTGTGATTGTTAACAAGGGTTTTACCACCAAGTACTAAGTCATGTTTTGCAGAGGGGTCAAATATTATTTCCCCCATTAAAATGCAAATCAATTTATATCATTTTTGACATGCGTTTTTCTGGATTTTTATGTTGTTATTCTGTCTCTCACAGTTCAAATAAACCTACCATTAAAATTATAGACTGATCATGTCTTTGTCAGTGGGCAAACGTACAAAATCAGCAGGGTATCAAATACTTTTTACCCTCACTGTAAATGTTGGGCTATATGTTTAGATTTTTTATACATTCTAAGGCTGCATGATGCAACTCTATTGATCATTTGAAAAAAGTTGCATGAAAGGCATGAGCTCTGCTTTGTTTTTTCGTGCAGGCTGTACACACTTAATCAGTCTCTCATTCACAATTTGACTAGCACTTGATAATGCCTTGAATTTCCTGGCGGCATCCCCTTTGTGTGGCCATTATGTCCCCTAACAAAATCAATGCCTGTGGCCGTTGTGCCCTTGGGCTGAATATAATAATTATAATTCCCCTCTCCCGGATGCGTGCTCTGAAGCAACTATCACTCACATGGCTCTCCATCACGTGATCGGGTCTTTCTCCCCCATAGTACAAAAGTTCACCTATTCTATTCTGTGCGAGAAATAAATATTCCAAACATAGTCTGGGACAGTTGTGGGATGCGATAGATCCCAAATTAATACTACCACTAGCATAAAAAAAAAAATATGTTAAGCAATTAGGCTGACTCAACAGATCAGAACGTTTAGCTTAAAATGCAGAGAGATGAGTTCGGATTGGGCTGCCATGTAGCAAGTTCTGTCTATAACATGAGCTGTTCAGTATGTGCATTTAATCCTTTCTAACGCTGCTTTTTTAAAAAGATATCATGTAGTAGAGCTGCAATTGTGTTGCTCTCCACTTTCTGCAGGACCGAGTTTTGAAATCAGTGGAATGCACAGTGGAATTAGAGTATAATAGCTAAGGAGATGGATAAAATTCTGGTGTTTGATTGCAAATATGCAGACGGAGTCGAAAAGAGAACACACAGAAGGCTGTTGTATAAAACGCTGGTGTACGGATTACATCTTCAAACTAAGGCAACCATGGCATCCGTGACAGAGAGGGAGAAGTGTCCATCCATGTATACGGGTAAGATAGTCTAGCTAGCTACATTTTCAGATATTACACGTTTCTAATTTAGTCAGAAAGCCGTTTTCATTTCAAGTTAAAGCGTACTGTTAGCTAGCAAGCTAACATTGATCCTGGTTGGTTAGCTACCTGCAGATTCATGCAGGGTAGTAATGTTATGAGTTGGGATTATGGTTCGTTGTTTAGCTAGCTAGCTACATGTCTAAACAAAAGACTCCACTATGCAAGTAACCATTTCAATAGAATATTCATGATGTCACTGCGACAATTGTCAATAGACGTAGCTGGTAAATTCGCTCTGGCTATCTAATCCGATTTCAGAGCACTCGTCTGAGTGTGCCAGACAAATTCATGAATGCTCAACACCCATTGAATATGGCTGGTGTCTTGAACTCTTTGGTTGTTTTGTACATGGCCTCATGTGAATCCTTAAAGAGCTGGGTGGGGCTAAAGCTTAAGAGGGTATGAACGATGCTGAATGGGTGTAGACAAAGAAGAGCTCTCCAGTAGGTGTACCAAAACATTCAAGGACCATTTTCTCCGAAGTGAGGTTACAAGTTTATCAACATTCAAAGCAGAATTACTTTCCCATTGTTCCTCAACTGTAGTGTATGATATACCATGTTCTAGCTCTGAGTCTCTACTTTTATCCAATGTAAAAAACACCATTTCAAATGTTGCTACATAATACCGAATCGAAACGGTCGGTCACAAATGCCCACTTAAAGGGATACAACACTGCAAAATCAAACTTGTCAGACTTTTCATACCATGGGAGGGTTCTAAAGTCCGGCAGTGTTCATATCTCACAGTATTTATGGCAAATACAGAAGGCTATCCAGAATAACCTCAGCATTCTTGACTCCCAGAAGGAATGGGAAAAATGGCAAATAGCTAATTTCAACAAAATAGCCCTAAAATACCCTACATCTTGAAATTTGCAAGTATCCATTATCACCACAGACACACTCCTTTGCAATATAAACTTGACTCACGCGCAAATATGGAGCTATTTCTCTTCTACCGTTGACAGAAAACAATTGGCCTAAATCACTTCAAGTTGTGTTTTCTGGGGTAATATGATAGTAAATACATGGCATGCAAATTGAATAAGGATTTACTAAGCAGGTGTCAGATGTGACACATGAGCAGTGACCCAAGAGGTTAGAGAGGTAATTTCTCATACCTGTCAAAAATAGCTCTGGGAATGCTGCCTTTAGAAATTGTACCACATTATCATCAATAGTCATCATTAATATATAACTGAGTGTAGGAGTACTGTACATGTTTATGTACAGCAGCGGTACTTAACTACTATTTGAGAAGGTCTGGTCACACAAATGTCCTATGTGGCAAAGGTTTAAATGGATATTGTCATTTATCGCAACCCATGCAACCCCAAACTGTTTACACCTCTCTTGTTTGTGGAGAGAAATGTCCTGCAATTCAACAAATTTTAACTGGACTAACTGGACATTTCTGACAGGTTATAAATAGCTCTCTAAGTTAATTCAGTGAATGACATAACAAGAGGAAATCAAATTTAGAAATTGCACCTTGTGCATTCTACTATTACAACTCTCAACAGCAGTAAGAAATGTGGGACCCGCGGTCCGAACTGAACCCGTTCTGGGTCCGCCTGTTGAGTATGGCTGATATACAGTATAAACATATTAAACAGACAAATGAATTGCAGAAATGTGTGTTCAATTTGTAGAAAATACAACAAAGCAGCATGACATTTTTCAATTCCTTTGAACTGTCTGCAGCACAACATTTTGAAAGATAAATACATTACATTTTGAAAGATAAAGATTTCCAATACACTTAGGGAGTAATTACTACACTCCAATTGTTGACTGTAAATGTTTTGAAATAGTAAATGTCATATGAAAAGACACAAAAGCAGTAACAATCAATCTAAGATAAAGGTAAACCCCACTGTGGGTTTACTCAGAATGTTTCGCTGTATTTTAAGGACAGGTGTAGTTACAGTGGGGGAAAAAAGTATTTAGTCAGCCACCAATTGTGCAAGTTCTCCCACTTAAAAAGATGAGAGAGGCCTGTAATTTTCATCATATGTACAAGTCAAATATGACTGACAAAATGAGAAAAAAAAATCCAGAAAATCACATTGTAGGATTTTTTATGAATTTATTTGCAAATTATGGTGGAAAATAAGTATTTGGTCAATAACAAAAGTTTCTCAATACTTTGTTATATACCCTTTGTTGGCAATGACACAGGTCAAACGTTTTCTGTAAGTCTTCACAAGGTTTTCACACACTGTTGCTGGTATTTTGGCCCATTCCTCCATGCAGATCTCCTCTAGAGCAGTGATGTTTTGGGGCTGTCGCTGGGCAACACGGACTTTCAACTCCCTCCAAAGATTTTCTATGGGGTTGAGATCTGGTGACTGGCTAGGCCACTCCAGGACCTTGAAATGCTTCTTACGAAGCCACTCCTTCGTTGCCCGGGCGGTGTGTTTGGGATCATTGTCATGCTGAAAGACCCAGCCACGTTTCATCTTCAATGCCCTTGCTGATGGAAGGAGGTTTTCACTCAAAATCTCACGATACATGGCCCCATTCATTCTTTCCTTTACACGGATCAGTCGTCCTGGTCCCTTTGCAGAAAAACAGCCCCAAAGCATGATGTTTCCACCCCCATGCTTCACAGTAGGTATGGTGTTCTTTGGATGCAACTCAGCATTCTTTGTCCTCCAAACACAACGAGTTGAGTTTTTACCAAAAAGTTATATTTTGGTTTCATCTGACCATATGACATTCTCCCAATCCTCTTCTGGATCATCCAAATGCACTCTAGCAAACTTCAGACGGGCCTGGATATGTACTGGCTTAAGCAGGGGGACACGTCTGGCACTGCAGGATTTGAGTCCCTGGCGGCGTAGTGTGTTACTGATGGTAGGCTTTGTTACTTTGGCCCCAGCTCTCTGCAGGTCATTCACTAGGTCCCCCCGTGTGGTTCTGGGATTTTTGCTCACCGTTCTTGTGATCATTTTGACCCCACGGGGTGAGATCTTGCGTGGAGCCCCAGATCGAGGGAGATTATCAGTGGTCTTGTATGTCTTCCATTTCCTAATAATTGCTCCCACAGTTGATTTCTTCAAACCAAGCTGCTTACCTATTGCAGATTCAGTCTTCGCAGCCTGGTTCAGGTCTACAATTTTGTTTCTGGTGTCCTTTGACAGCTCTTTGGTCTTGGCCATAGTGGAGTTTGGAGTGTGACTGTTTGAGGTTGTGGACAGGTGTCTTTTATACTGATAACAAGTTCAAACAGGTGCCATTAATACAGGTAACGAGTGGAGGACAGAGGAGCATCTTAAAGAAGAAGTTACAGGTCTGTGAGAGCCAGAAATATTGCTTGTTTGTAGGTGACCAAATACTTATTTTCCACCATAATTTGCAAATAAATTCATAAAAAATCCTACAATGTGATTTTCTGGATTTTTTTTCTCAATTTGTCTGTCATAGTTGACGTGTACCTATGATGAAAATTACAGGCCTCTCTCATCTTTTTAAGTGGGAGAACTTGCACAATTGGTGGCTGACTAAATACTTTTTTTCCCCACTGTATGTGTCAATATCTAATGACAATGTCTCAGAGGATAAGGGGATAGCTTGTGACAACTAGTTTCTACAGCTTGTGGGGTGTAGTGTCTCCTGAGTGGCGCAGTGGTCTAAGGCACTGCATCGCAGTGCTAACTGTTCCACTAGAGATTCTGGTTCGAATCCAGGCTCTGTCGCAGCCGGCCGCGACCGGGAGACTCATGGGCGGCGCACAATTGGCCCAGCGTCGTCCAGGGTAGGGGAGGGAATGGCCGGCAGGGATGTAGCTCAGTTGATAGAGCATGGCGTTTGCAACGCCAGGGTTGTGGGTTTGATTCCCACGGGGGGCCAGTATAAAAAAATATGTATTCACTAACTGTAAGTCGCTCTGGATAAGAAAGTCTGCTAAATGACTAAAATGTAAATGTAGTGGTTTCATTGCTGGTGAGCGCACCTGCAGTGCAGTCTGCATTTATTTGTTAATGAATAGGGGCCAAAAAGTCAAATAGATACCAGATACGAATACAGACTCAAGAGCTGTGCTTTCCGGACCGTCAGACACAAAAAGCAATAGTCACAGTCTTAGCGTTGACAAAATCAGAGAAATTACTAGATAGTCACAGAGCTATAACCAGTCAAAGACTAAAAGACACAGTCAGAACTACAGACTGCCAACATCTAGGACATTCATTAGTGAAGCCTGAAAGCTTCTTGTGTTCTCACTTCTAGGCTGAAAGTATTGCAATCCAGTTCTGAGAAGTTACAGATGTAACCAAGAACAGAGGCAAGGGTGGGTGAAAAACGTGTGTTTTGACAATTAATCTCATCAGTGGTGTAATGGTACCTGGAGACGTGGGTATACTATTATCTTGCCAAAAATGTCCCAAACAGCCTCCCCGGCTAAGGAAAAGCGCCCTGTGTGAATAATTCTATGACAGTGACATTCACTCTGAATTACCTAAAATTATAAATCCCATATTGGTCTTTCACAGTCAGGCATATCCAAGATGTCTATTGAAATAGAGAAATTAGGCTGTCAACTGAGTCAGAAATTCACATATTTTCCCAATTTGTTTCAGGTTTTCACTCTCAAAGTTTCACTTTGTAATAGAAAAACAACAACAGATGTTTTAAGTCCAGAACAATGCTTAAACCACATTAGGAGACCACTTTTGAGGTCTGGGAATAATCAAATAAATATTTTCAGGTGTAGTTACCATTTAATTCAACTGGGGAAGGCACCTAGCACTGTTTGGTTAGCGGTGTTTCTGTAGCGCACATGAGATGGAGTTTGCAAAACATATGGCAATTGGATTGATGCAAATAATCATATCATACTGCCAGGTAGGCATAGGTTACTTTGTAGCTACACTGAACAAAAACATAAATTCAACATGCAATAATTTCAAAGGTTTAGTTACAGTTCATATCAGTCAATTGAAATAAATGCATTAGGCCCTCTAATCTATGGACTTCACATGACTGGGAATACAAATATGCATCTGTTGGTCACAGATACCTTACAAAAACAAGGTAGGGGCGGGGATTACAAAACCAGTCAGTATCCAGTGTGACCACCATTTGCCTCATGCATGAAACCGGGATTCATCTGTGAAGAGCACACTTCTCCAGCGTGCCAGTGGCCATCGAAGGTGAGCTAATGCCCACTGAAGTCGGTTACGCCGCCATAACTGAAGTCAGGTCAAGACCCTGGTGAGTATGACGAGCATGCAGATGAGCTTCCCTGAGACGGTTTCTGAAAGTTTGTGCAGAATTTCTTTGGTTCCGCAAACCCACAGTTTCAGCAGCTTTCCGGGTGGTTGGTATCAGACGATCCTGCAGGTGAAGAAGCCAGATGTGGAGGTCCTGGGCTGGCGTGGTTACATGTGGTCTGTAGTTGTGAGGCCGGTTGGACGTATTGCCAAATTCTCTAAAACGACATTGGTAGAGAATGACCATTCAATTCTCTGGCAAAAGCTCTGGTGGACATTCCTCGCATTCTTGCTATGCCACACCTGTCAGGTGGATGGATTATCTTGGCAAAGAAGAAATGCTCACTAACACCAAAATGTTTGCAAAATAAGCTTTTTGTGCATATGTCAAATTTCTGGGATCTTATATTTCAGCTCATGAAACATGGGACCAACACTTTACATGTTGCGTTTATGTTTTTGTTCAGTGTAATTAACATTTTTGGAAAAGCCTTTACATCTAGGTTAACAGAAGACGGTTAGGCCTATCCTTAGCATCGATATATTTTTCCTGTTCCTTCATTGTTTGAAACCTGGATGTTTTACTTAATATTAAGAGGCATGCTTCAAAGTACACTACCAGTCAAAAGTTTGGACACACCTACTCATTCAAGGGTTTTTCTTAATTTTTTTACTATTTTCTACATTGTAGAATAATAGTGAAGACATCAAAACTATGAAATAACACATATGGAATCATGTAGTAACCACAAAAGTGTTAAACAAATCTAAATACATGTTATATTTGAGATTCTTCAAATAGCCACCCTTTGCCTTGATGAAAGCTTTGCACACTCTTGGCATTCTCTCAACCAGCTTTACCTGGAATGCTTTTCCAACAGTCTTGAAGGAGTTCCCACATATGCTGAGCACTTGTTGGCTGCTTTTCCTTCACTCTGCCGTCCGACTTCCAAACCATCTCAATTTGGTTGAGGTCGGGGGATTGTGGAGGCCAGGTCATCTGATGCAGCACTCCATCACTCTCCTTCTTGGTAAAATAGCCCTTACACAGCCTGGAGGTTTGTTGGGTTATTGTCCTGTTGAAAAACAAATGATAGTCCCACTAAGCCCAAACCAGATGGGATGGCGTATTGCTGCAGAATGCTGTGTTAGCCATGCAGATTAAGTGTGCCTTGAATTCTAAATAAATCACAGACAGTGTCACCATCAAAGCACCCCCATAACATAAGACCTCCTCCTCTGTGCTTTACGGTGGAAAACACACGCGGAGATCATCTGTTCACCCACACCGCGTCTGACAAAGACACGGCGGTTGGAACCAAAAATCACCAATTTGGACTCCAGACCAAAGGACAAACTTCCACCAGTCTAATGTCCATTGCTCGTGTTTCTTGGCCCAAGCAAGTCTCTTCTTATTATTGGTGTCCTTAAGTAGTGGTATCTTTGCAGCAATTAGACCATGAAAGCCTGATTCACACAGTCTCCTCTGAACAGTTGATGTTGAGATGTGTCTGTTACTTGAACTCTGTGAAGCATTTATTTGGGCTGCAATTTCTGAGGCTGGTAACTCTAATGAACTTATCTTCTGCAGAAGAGGTAACTCTGGGTCTTCCATTCCTGTAGAGGTCCTCATGAGAGCCAGTTTCATCATAGTGCTTGATGGTTTTTGCGACTGCACCGTATTGACTGACCTTCATGTCTGAAAGTAATGATGGACTGTTGTTTCTCTTTGCTTATTTGAGCCGTTCTTGCCATAATATGGACTTGGTCTTTTACCAAATAGGGCTATCTTCTGTATACCCCCCCCCCCCTACCTTGTCACAACACAACTGATTGGCTGAAACACATTAAGAAGGAAAGAAATTCCACAAATTAACTTTTAGGAAGGCACACCTGTTAATTGAAATGCATTCCAGGTGACTACCTCATGAAGCTGGTTGAGAGAATGCCAAGAGTGTGCAAAGCTGTCACCAAGGTGAAGGGTGGGTATTTGAAGAATCTGAAATAGAAAATATATTTTGATTTGTTTAACACTTGTTTGGTTACTATGTGATTCCATACGTGTTATTTCATAGTTTTGATGTCTTCACTATTATTCTACAATGTAGAAAATAGTAAAATAAAGAAAAACCCTTGAATGAGTAGGTGTTCTAAAACTTTTTACCGGTAGTGTAGCTTATAGCTGTCACGACTTCCGCCGAGGCTGCCTCCACTCCTTGTTCGGGCAGGCTTCGGCCTTTGTCGTCACCGGCTTACTAACCACTGCCGCCTTAATTATCATCATCACATTTGTCTTGTCTTGTCAATCACACACACCTGGTTCTAATCCCCTTATTATTCCTTGTATAAGTGTTCCCTCTGCCCCCTTGTCCTTGTGGGTGATTGCTTGAATGTGAGAGTAGTGTAGCTCGGTGGAGCTACTCGTACCATTTTGTTGCCAAGGTAAATATTTCCCCTCTGCCTATGTATTGTATGGAGATACCGTTACAGTGTATTGCCAGGGTAGATAGTTTCCCCTGTGCCTGTTTCGTTTGTCGCTATTCCAGCGTATTTTGTGTAACAAAGGAATAAACTCTGTATTCGGTGATTACCCTCCTGCGCCTGACTACTTCCATCACACTCATCACAGAATCACCCACCCGCTATGGAGTCAGCAGGAGAAGAGCGTATGCCTGGAGTTGTGGCACGAGTCCAGGAGCATTCCACGATGCTGGCCAGTTTGGGGGAAGCGATGGATCGTGTTCTTCAGGTCGTCCAACGCCTGGAGAGGACAGGAGCCAATCTGTCGAGACTAGCTGGTCAACCGGATCCAGCAACCTATACCCCAGCACCCGGAGGGATCCAGATATCCCGACCACGGGCGTTCGATGGAACGGCGGCGCTCTGCCAAGGATTCCACCTCCAACTAGAGCTTTACTTCTCCAGCATTAGGCCGGCGCCATCGGAGCGGGAGAAGGTGGCCGTCCTCGTTTCCTGCCTCTGTGGGAAAGCCCTGGTGTGGGCCAATGCGGTGTGGAACGAAGGAAGAGCCGCGTAGGAGGACTACGGGGAGTTCGCTCGCCTCTTCCGGGTCGAGAGGCGGGCGAGCGGCTGGTCCACCTGAGGCAGGGGACGAGGACCGCGCAGGACTTCACGTTGGAGTTTCGGACTCTGGCAGCGGTGTCCGGGTGGAACGAGCGGGCCCTGATCAACCATTTCCGGTTCCATCTGCGGGAGGACGTCCGACGGGCGCTAGCTTGCCGGGACACCATGTTGTCCTTCACGAGACTGGTGGACATGGCCATTCGTTTGGACAACCTGCTGGCAGCCAGAGGACATCCTGGTAGGGGTCTGCCCATTTCCACCCTGGATGACTCGGATCCCGAGCTGGTGGAGCCGCCGTCCGAGAGAGCGGAGGAAGACAGCGACAGTGCCACTCTGGTGGCACGAAGGGACAGTACACCACATATCGTTGTCAACGTTCTTTTTGGCCTGGAGGCGGCAGGCAGGGTTCTCTCGCATCACCCCAGGCATCGAACACCCACACTTGTTCAGAGCTGTGCACTGTACCCTACCTATCCACTTTCCCGATCACATGGTAGTTTCCCAGTGTAAGTCGCTAGTCGATTCAGGCGCAGCTGGGAACTTTATGGACAGGGCATTCGCACGACGTCAAGGCATTTCATTGGTTCCTCTATCAATTCCACTCCCCATCAGAGCACTTGACAGTCGACCATTAGGGTCCGGGTTTGTTACGGAAGTCACTATACCAGTCACCATGATCACCCAGGAGACACATTGTGAGCAGGTTATTTTTTCAATTATTGAGTCTCCTGCTTTCCCTGTGGTATTAGGTATCCCTTGGCTAGCACTCCACAACCCCACCTTCTTATGGCCGCAGAGGGCTCTCACGGGGTGGTTGTGAGAGTCTCAAGGTAGGTGTCTAGGTGTTTCCTTTGGTGCAACCATGGTGGAAAGTCCAGATGGTACCTCCACCGTGCGCATTCCCCCCGAATACCTCGATTTGGCGCACGTGTTTTCCAAGACGCGTGTGACTAAATTACCACCTCATCGGGCGGGGGATTGCGCGATAAACCTTCGGGTAGACGCTGTACCTCCCAGGAGTCATGTGTACCCCCTGTCGCAGGCTGAAACGGAGGGTATGGAAACATACGTCACCGAGTCCCTGGGCCAGGGGTATATACGTCCCTCCACTTCACCCGCCTCCTCGAGTTTCTTCTTTGTGATGAAGAAAGACGGCGGTCTGCGTCCGTGCATTGATTATCGATCACTTAACAAGGAGACAATTGGATTTAGTTATCCTCTCCCCCTCATTCCTTCAGTGATTGAGTCAATGCATGGGGCGCCCTTCTTCACTAAGCTAGATCTCAGGAGTGCATACAACCTGGTGTGTGTTCGGGAGGGGGATGAGTGAAAGACAGCATTCAGCCCAACCACGGGGCATTATGAATACCTGGTGATGCCCTACGGTTTGATGAATGCTCCATCCGTCTTCCAGTCCTTTGTGAATGAGGTGTTTCGGGACATGCTTGGTCGCGGTATGGTGGTCTACATCGATGAAATCCTGGTGTATTCCGCTACGTGCGCCGATCATGTGTCCCTGGTTCGCAAAGTGCTGGCCCGACTATTGGAAAATGACCTTTATGCCATGGCAGAGAAGTGTATGTTCACATTTCAGCTGTGCGTAATTGGCCGACTCCAACCACGGTTAAGGAGGTGCAGCGCTTCCTTGGCTTTGTCAACTACTATCGGAGGTTTATCTAGGGGCTTTGGCAAGGTCGCAGCTCCCATTACATCCCTGTTGAAGGGTGGGCTGTCCCGGCTCCGCTGGTCTGCTGAGGCTGACCTGGCCTTCAGGAGACTGTGGTGTCTGTTCACCTCAGCCCCGGTACTGGCCCACCCCGATCCATCACTACCCTTCGTAGTGGAGGTGGATGCGTCCGAGGTAGGGATAGGTGCTGTCCTGTCTCAACGCTCGGGCACGCCACCCAAGCTCCGCCCCTGTGCCTTCTTCTCTAAGAAGCTCAGACCGGTGGAGCAGAACTACGACGTTGGTGATAGGGAGCTGTTGGCTGTTGTCCGAGCTTTGACCGTGTGGAGGCATTGGCTCGAAGGGGCGAAACACCCTTTCCTCGTCTGGACGGACCACCGTAACCAGGAGTACATACGGGAAGCGAGGAGGCTGAATCCTTGCCAGACCAGGAGAGGTCCAGAGACAACACCCCTATACTCCCGGCCTCCTGCATTGTGGCGCCGGTAGTATGGGCGATGGACGCGGATATAGAGCAGGCATTTCGCACAGATCCATCTCCACCTCAGTGTCCAGTTGGGCTGCGGTACGTGCCTGCTCATATCCGTAATCGTCTGATCTTCTGGGCACACATGTCACCCTCCTCTGGTCACCCAGGTATCGGTCAACAGGGCGCTGCTTGATCGGAATGTACTGGTGGCCTACCTTGGCTAAGGACGTGAGGGTGTATGTCTCCTCCTGCTTGGTGTGCGCCCAGAGTAAGGCACCTAGGCACCTCCCAGCGGGTAAGTTACAACCCTTACCAGTTCCACAACGACCATGGTCTCAACTTAGTATTGATTTTTTGACTGATCTTCCCCTCTTCCAAGGTAACACCACCATCCTGGTCGTTGTGGACAGATTTTCCAAGTCCTGCCGCCTTCTTCCTCTGCCCGGTCTCCCCACAGCCCTGCAGACTGCGGAGGCCCTGTTTACTCACGTCTTCCGGCACTACGGGGTGCCAGAGGATATAGTGTACAAACGAGGTCCCAGTTCACGTCCAAGGTTTGGAAGGCATTCATGGAACGTCTGGGGGTCTCGGTCAGCCTGACCTCTGGGTTCCACCCCGAGTCAAATGGGCAGGTGGAACGGGTAAATCAGGATGTGGGTAGGTTCCTGCGGTCCTACTGCCAGGACCAGCCAGGGGAGTGGTCGGTATTCTTGCCATGGGCAGAATATGCCCAGAACTCTCTCCGCCACTCCTCTACTAACCTAACACCATTCCAATGTGTTTTAGGTTACCAACCGGTTCTGGCACCGTGGCACCAGAGCCAGACTGAGCCAGACCGTCTCTGAGGCCGGGGTGAGTATATGCAATGCCCACAAAAAAAGTGTGTATACGGCGTATACTTAAGTGATAATTCCCCGAGAAGGCGTTTTTTGTTGGATATATTGGCATGGGTGTTGTTACCCCAGAGACGAAGTCGAGGGCCGACAAACCGCACCAATATATCCAACAAACGCCGGCTTCGAGGGCATTATCACTTTCATACAACGGGTTACCAACATATTCAAATAATGATCGATATATTTTCATTAAAAACTTTATTTTCTTAATTTATTCGTACTATTTCATCCTTCCACAAAATATATAGCCCCAACACAGATCTAGGATTGCTAGAGACGCGACTCAGTCATTCGTTCTTTTTGTTCTGTATCTATGGACGCGACCCAGTCATTCAGTCTTTTTGTTCTGTATCGATAGACGCGACCCAGTCGTTTGTTCTAAATGTTCCATTGCCATACTGGCTGGCAATGTTCTTATCCCTTGCTTGCTAGCCAGCCAACTACGGCTAATTTAAAATAATATAATTGTATATGGCACTACAACAAACCTGCCAAGAGAGGGCCGCCCACCAAAACTCACGGACCAGGCAAGGATGCCATTAATCAGAGAGGCAACAAAGAGACCAAAGATAACCCTGAAGGAGCTGCAAAGCTCCACAGCGGAGATTGGAGTATCTGTCCATAGGACCACTTTAAGCTGTACACTCCACAGAGCTGGGCTTTACGGAAGAGTGGCCAGAAATAAGCCATTGCTTAAAGAAAAAAATAAGCAAACACGTTTGGTGTTCGCCAAAAGGCATGTGGGAGATTCCCCAAACATATGGAAGGTACTCTGGTCAGATGAGACAACAATTGAGCTTTTTGGCCATCAAGGACAATGCTATGTCTGGCGCAAACCCAACACATCTCGTCACCCCGAGAACACCATCCCCACAGTGAAGCATGGTGGTGGCAGCATCATGCTGTGGGGATGTTTTTCATCGGCAGGGAAACTGGTCAGAATTGAAGGAATGGTGGATGGCGCTAAATACAGGGAAATTCTTGAGGAAAACCTGTTTCAGTCTTCCAGAGATTTGAGACTGGGATGGAGGTTCACCTTCCAGCAGGACAATGACCCTAAGCATACTGCTAAAGCAACACTTGAGTGGTTTAAGGGGAAACATTTAAATGTATTGGAATGGCCTAGTCAAATCCCAGACCTCAATCCAATTGAGAATCTGTGGTATGACTTAAAGAATGCAGTAGACCAGCGGAACCCATCCAACTTGAAGGAGCTGGAGCAGTTTTGCCTTGAAGAATGGGCAAAAGTCCCAGTGGCTAGATGTGCCAAGCATATAGAGACATACCCCAAGAGACTTGCAGCTGTAATTGCTGCAAAAGGTGGCTCTACAAAGTATTGACTTTGTGGGGGGTGAATAGTTATGCATGCTCAAGTTCTGTTTTTTTGTCTTATTTCTTGTTTGTTTCACAAAAAAAGTGGTAGGCATGTTGTGTAAATCAAATGATACAAATCCATTTTAATACCAGGTTGTAAGGCAACAAAATAGGAAAAATGCCAAGGTGGGTGAATACTTTCGCAAGCCACTGTACATACAGAATAATATGAAATGCTATGAGACCAGCTTTGAGAGTTTGGTAGATCGCTTCATGCACAATACTTGTAAGCCCAGTGGTAGTGGTTTGAATGCAGACATGTTTCTATCCTTAACCAAAGCTAACCCTCACCTTAACTACTCACTAGCATGCTTAAACTTAACCTTACCCTAATATGTGCAAAACACATACGTGAAAAGACACACATAATTAGGTGAAAAAACTCATGCATATACATACATTTACATATAGTGAGCTGCTAATGTAATCACTGATCTATGAACCAATCGTGTGATTTTGTGCTGTTCCATCAGGCCATTATTTACCAGAACAACACCTGTTGGAGCCCCACCGGCACCTCCATAACATTATGAGAAATAGGCACCTCCACAACATCATGACAAATATCTGACCCTGTGTCAGTGGTTGGGGGCCACTTCTACCTACTCCTAGGCTTCATTGCTCCAGGCCTAATGTGCTCTCAGCTGCAAAATATGCCAGAGGCCAAGACTATTTGTACTTCCCATGCCCCACCCACTGTTACAGGAGGAGATTACAGTGAATTAATAATTAACCAAAACAAGCTGGCAAACATCAAATATGTAAAAGGTGGTGATGTTTATATGCCAACGATTAAGACGGCAAGCGAAGCACTTATGCAACCCAAAGCAATTTCTCCACAGTCCAATGTGTCACTAACACACAGTATGTGGAACTGCATCCGTCAGATAGAGCCAGATAGATCTATAACACTTTCCTTGTTTTCAAGCCTTGTGTTGGTTAAAATATAAAAGGAATGAATTAGAAATGTAGAATGTACCAACCGCAAGGCAGGGTGAGACTCTTCTTTGACCTCATTCATCAGGTATTTCATAGTTCCTGGCTACAGGTATCAATTGTTTCTCCTGTAAGATAACTTTTGCTTGTTAGTGGGAATAAGCATTGCAAAGATCAGGGAACTTACAGTGGGGAAAAAAAGTATTTAGTCAGCCACCAATTGTGCAAGTTCTCCCACTTAAAAAGATGAGAGAGGCCTGTAATTTTCATCATAGGTACACGTCAACTATGACAGACAAAATGAGAATTGTTTATACAGGTAACAAGCTGAGATTAGGAGCACACTCTTAAAGGGAGTGCTCCTAATCTCAGCTTGTTACCTGTATAAAAGACACCTGTCCACAGAAGCAATCAAAATCAGATTCCAAACTCTCCACCATGGCCAAGAAAAAAGAGCTCTCCAAGGATGTCAGGGACAAGATTGTTGACCTACACAAGTCTGGAATGGGCTACAAGACCATCGCCAAGCAGCTTGGTGAAAAGGTGACAACAGTTGGTGCGTTTATTCGCAAATGGAAGAAACACAAAAGAACTGTCAATCTCCCTCGGCCTTGGGCTCCAAGCAAGATCTCACCTCGTGGAGTTGCAATGATCATGAGAACGGTGAGGAATCAGCCCAGAACTACACGGGAGGATCTTGTCAATGATCTCAAGGCAGCTGGGACCATAGTCACCAAGAAAACAATTGGTAACACACTATGCCGCGAAGGACTGAAATCCTGCAGCACCCGCAAGGTCCCCCTGCTCAAGAAAGCACATATACAGGGCCGTCTGAAGTTTGCCAATGAACATCTGACTGATTCAGAGGAGAACTGGGTGAAAGTGTTGTGGTCAGATGAGACCAAAATCGAGCTCTTTGGCATCAACTCAACTCGCCGTGTTTGGAGGAAGAGGAATGCTGCCTATGACCCCAAGAACACCATCCCCACCGTCAAACATGGAGGTGGAAACATTATGCTTTGGGAGTGTTTTTCTGCTAAGGGGACAGGACAACTTCACCGCATCAAAGGGACGATGGACGGGGCCATGTACCGTCAAATCTTGGGTTGGAACCTCCTTCCATCAGCCAGGGCATTGAAAATGGGTCGTGGATGGGTATTCCAGCATGACAATGACCCAAAACACATGGCCAAGGCAACAAAGGAGTGGCTCAAGAAGAAGCACATTAAGGTCCTGGAGTGGCATAGCCAGTCTCCAGACCTTAATCCCATAGAAAATCTGTGGAGGGAGCTGAAGGTTCGAGTTGCCAAACGTCAGCCTCGAAACCTTAATGACTTGGAGAAGATCTGCAAAGAGGAGTGGGACAAAATCCCTCCTGAGATGTGTGCAAACCTGGTGGCCAACTACAAGAAACGTCTGACCTCTGCGATTGCCAACAAGGGTTTTGCCACCAAGTACTAAGTCATGTTTTGCAGAGGGGTCAAATACTTATTTCCCTCATTAAAATGCAAATCAATTTATAACATTTTTGACATGCGTTTTTCTGGATTTTGTTGTTGTTATTCTGTCTCTCACTGTTCAAATAAACCTACCATAAAAATTATAGACTGATCATGTCTTTGTCAGTGGGCAAACGTACAAAATCAGCAGGGGATCAAATACTTTTTTCCCTCACTGTAGTTTAATGGCTGTGATACGAGAAAACTGAGGATGTATCAACAACATGGTAGTTACTCCACAATACTAACCTAATTGACAGAGTGGAAAGAATGAAGCCTGTACAGAATAAAACTATTCCAAAACAATGCATCCTGTACGCAACAAGGCACTAAAGTAATACTGCAAAAAATGTGGCAAAGCAATTCACTTTTTGTCCTGAATACAAAGTGTTATGTTTGGGGCAAACCCAATACAACACATTACTGAGTACCACTCTCCATTTTTCAAGCATTGTGGTGGCTGCTCATGTTATGGGTATGCTTGTAATTGTTAAGGATGGGGAGTTTTTCAGGATAAAAAAGCACAGGAAAAATCCTAGAGGAAAACCTGGTTCAGTCTGCTTTCCACCAGACACTGGGAGATTAATCACCTTTCAGCAGGACAATAACATAAAACACAATTTAATACATTTTGAGTTCATGCGGTAACACAACAAAATGTGGAATAAGTCAAGGAGTATGAATACTTTCTGAAAACACCGTAATTCACAACCCCCTGATTTCAGCCCTCTTTTTCTGTGTAGATGTGTGCCACTTGTGAGGAGAATGATTTTCCACCTATATCCTCAGAGGCACATATGCCATTGACCTTCAGCAACGGATCATTCTAAAGCGCAATAAAAAACACTGACTGTATCAACTCCAGAGCAGAGAGTCTCACCAGCTTGTGTAAAGATCTGTAAACTGTACCCCTTGTTAAACCAATGACTCCATATTCACAGAGAGTTACAGTTTTGTTTAGCAGTTTTAGTGCAACAGTGTTTTATGTCTTTAGGGAAACAGTTCAGATGCAACTTAATTTGGGATCTAACTATGAACACAACAAAAGATCTTTGAAACGAGGCCCAGGTTGATGGAATTAACAATATATTGCCTATTCTCCTATTAGTGTTGGTCCAAAATCTCTATTGAAGACCAAGTCACGGGTATTTCAGATAAGGTCATCCTAAAATCCAAATTGACACGATAAAATAATAATTACACAATAATAACCTGCACCAATAGACACAATTTGTGCCAGAAAGTACACTATATCACATACTTTTCTAGTAAAGTACCAAGTACAATCAAATAAAGTCTACTGAGACTCCTGTGTATCAGAAATATGAATATCTCTTTCATAGGTCCATCCTTAGGTTTGTCAATAGCAAGGCCACAAAAAAGAGTCATGCCACATGCATGAGTTTCAATTTGTTTCCTTTTTCCATTAATCTTTACATCCCTTCTGCCTATCCAAGCACCATGTGGGACTTCCAGATACCACCAACTCATTGCCTACCAAGACCAGTAATACAATATCAAAATAATACGATGTCATCATCTTTGCCAAATTATTCTCTCTCTCATTCTCTGATCATGTACATTATCCAAGCACAGTCAATGAATTATTCACACCAGGGACACATGATCCTTTGTTCATTGTGGAAGGTTATGATGAAAAATACAATGCATTTCTTGCTTTGCAATAAAAGTAATTTCACTGTCATGCCAAATCAGCCACAGACTTGGAGTTGAAAACATTTATTCATTATATCATGAGTTTATATAGACCATGACGAAGAAAACAACTTCCATTGAGTGAAGCTGCTATTTAGGGGTTCAGTGTTTTGAGTCATTGAGGATTACCATTCATGTTCATAACGGACAATGTGTCACTTGTTACATTTTCATTTACTAATTGTATGGGTATGGGTATGGGTGTGGGAGGGTTGGGGTTGGGAGAGGTGAGGTGAGGGGGTGGAGATGTTGAGAGAGAGAGAGAGAGAGAGAGAGAGAGAGAGAGAGAGAGAGAGAGAGAGAGAGAGAGAGAGAGAGAGAGAGAGAGAGAGAGAGAGAGAGAGAGAGAGAGAGAGAGAGAGAGAGAGAGAGAGAGAGAGAGAGAGAGAGAGAGAGACTCCATTGATAAATCACATCACAGTTGCAAAGTTTACAGCCTACAAAACAAAACAGTTGAGTGTTAGTGAAACTAGTTCTATGAAGCCATTAATAAGATAGACATTCAGGATATAAAAAAGGCAATCCTATCCAAATACTAAAATAAGTCTCTTAAGTCTAGTCCATTACAGAGAAACGAGGGATGCAAACCAGGGTTGATAAACGACAGAGCGTTGACCGAATTATCTACAGAGGCCCAGTAATAGTTTAGCAACCAAGGTTGAGTCCCAAATGGCACCCTATTTCCTATATAGTGCACTACTTTTGACCAGAGCCCGAATTGGGTGCCATTTGGGATCCATCCCAAGTCATTCCTCACTGGCTGAGGAAATGGGACATAAAATGCAGGATAGCATCTTTAGTCATATGCTCCCAAGATTACCATCCCAACCTGTTACTCTGGCAATGTTGGCCACATTTGAATGTTGGCTTTAAGCATTCAGATCTCTCAGCCTACCATTTTCAGGTGATGCCCTGCATGCATTTACACTCAAATGTGTAGTTTAGAACATTCTTGCTAAAAATACAAATCCTGTGTCTATTTGCTTATCCATCATAATGTATTGTGTGGTAATAGGCAACCTGATGGGTGAAAGGACTGGGGATTTTAGAGTGTTTTGCTCAAGTAGGCCTACATTCACATTACTGCTTATGAAGGAAATTTGCTGAAGGCTATACAGGTCCAAGTGTATGGATGAAATAAAATAATTAATTGTCATCACAATCATTTAGCATTGTATGTAGGCTACAGGCTAAATAACAGTGATAATTTCACGGTGCAAAATCTGTGGATATAGGCTAATGTTTGCACTTACTTATTGTTCTCCAATGTGGGGAAAAGGGTTGAGGCTATTTTAGGCTTCAAACATGGAAATGCGACAGAAAAAAAGATACAATGGCACAGTCAGATAATTTACAAAGGCAGGCTGGCGCGCGGGCGTGCTTTACAGCCTCCCACCAATGTTTTTATCGGTTTGGCACCGAAAAGGGAAAACAAGTTTACTCCGGGCTATAAAAAAGCGGTAAGGTTCATATTCTCAGTAACACTAAATGAAAGTCCTGCAGGTTACGGGAGAAAAGGCAATATTTCCCCATACCGTAAACAACAGACAAATAGGCGACCTACATATCTATATAATCCACTGAGTGTACAAAACATTAAGAACACCTTCCTAATATTTAGTTCCACCCCCTCCCCCCTTTTGCCCTCAGAACAGTCTCAATTCATTGGGGAATGGACTTTACAAGGTGTCGAAAGCGTTCCACAGTGATGCTACCAATGTTGACTCCAATGCCTCCCACAGTTGTGTCAAGTTGGCTGGATGGATGTCCTTTGGGTGGTGGACCATTCTTGACACATGGGAAACTGTTGAGCGTGAAAAACCCATCAGCATTGCAGTTCTTGACACAAACCGGTGTGCCTGGCACCTACCACCATACTCCGTTCAAAGGCACTTAAATATTTTGTCTTGACCATTCATCCTCTGAATGGCACACATACACAATCCATGTCTCAATTGTCTCAAGGTTTAAAAAACCTTCTTTAAACTGTCTCCCCCCCTTCATCTACACTGATTGAAGTGGATTTAACAAGTGACATCAATAAGGGATCATAGCTTTCACCTGGACTCACATGGTCAGTCTATGTAATGGAAAGAACAGGTGTTCATAATATTTTGTACACTCAGTGTATGTATATGCACTGAGAATACATAACATTAATATATTGTATTCTAGTAAAATAGACTAAGCAATTGAAATTGTTTATAGCAGCCTATAGTGAAAAAATGCATTGTAGTGTGTGTGATGGGTAAAATAATATCGTTGGTGTAGGTTAAACTTGGAGTCACATTTCCAATTGCTCACAAGATTAATTAGATATTAGCATAAAATGAACAAAACATCAACTTGTAGACATTTATATAAATGTGTAAGAGGATTTCAGACCACTGTAGACTCTTTTTGGGAGTCTTAAATATCAACTACAATGTGGCACTTGAATTCCTCATGCGACGAACCGATGCTGAGAAATAATTGCAATTCAACATTTTGACAGAGACTAATAATAATAATAGACCTATTATAATAATAATAATAATGATAATAATAATAATAAAACAGGCTCGTAATAATAGCTAATTTAGGCTAATTAATTAATTAACAAAACAACAACGCAAGAAAGGTAAATATTTCATTTCATGGACATTTGCATCATTGTGCATTTTCAGGGAACCTTCTTTAGCATAATTTGTTTGCAAATGAATGTATATGTACGTTATCGATGAGAAAACCATAGACTATTATAATATAAGGGGACCTTAGGCAAACCTGAAATTCCCGAGATCTCAAGGGCTGATGACCATCCTCACTCCTCAGCAATTTGGAAGAATGTTTTCTCTAAAACCCAAACGATGCTATTTGCAGACGGTGTCCTCGATAACTTATAAGCTTATCCACCCCAAATTGCCATTTGCATGCGGACTAAGTTATTACCGTTACGACCGTTACAGTCGCGCTGCACAACAAGGTGCACACCTGGAACAGACAGACAAGCGATAATAATAATAATGTAGCCCAAATAAATGCCCCGGACTCATCGGTGTTCTTACCGGAGCAGTTCCAGCCGGTAGGCGTCTGACAGTCGCTCAGGGAAGACGGGAAAGCGCAAAGTTGCTCTACAGGTAAAGTGGCGAGAAACGAAACGATGGTGATCCAGAACCAATCTCCCACTGTCCGGCTCCACTGGTTCGGGCGTCGGGGCTCCGCCGCCACCGACAGACCCATTTCAGTTCAGCGGCGTCCCCCAAGAAGACAAGCGAGCTGGGCAGAAGAGGAAGACACGCACCAACAGCTCCGGTCCAGACGTTAGCTGTTTCAGCAGGGCGCTCACTGACCAAGAAAGGGACATTTTCCGTGCAAGAAAGCGTGCCCCATGAAGTGATGAACCAACGGTTCCGCCCGATCCAAGGTGGTGCAGCTACAATATGAAGGGGGTTCGGGTGCTAAGGGGGGGGGGGGGGGGGGGGGGGGGTAGCCAGGTAAATCAGCGTAATAGGACGGGCAGGCAGGTAGTGGATGATGTTCAACAATGAGGGGAGAAAATAACAAATAAAAAGAAAGAGGTGGGTGGAAGGAAGGAAGAAATAGAAACTAAAATAATATTTATATCCCACGGTTTCGATACGGCGACGTCCTAGTAATATCCAGAAATGCCACCGGCTTCCTTGATAAGCGGTCGGTTAGTGGTGTTCAGACGCTCAGTGAGTCCGTTAGTTGCGCTCCCCTCCTCATCTCTCTATATCTGGAATCAGCGTTGCGCGGACAAGCAGCAGGTTAGAAGTCTGGTTATGATCACGTGGTGTCGGATGCGTAAGAGGGGGAGGGGTTCTCGGTAATTATACAACGCTGATTGGAGGAAAAAATAATTCTGGAGAGAAAGAGCGAGAGAGCGAGAGAGATTGAGAGAGAGAGAGAGAGAGGTTTGTGCTTTCATTCCGACCCACACAACCCACTGGGGAAAAACTGGTTGAATCAACCTTGTTTCACGTCATTTCAACCAAACAAATATATGTGAAGACGTTGAATCAACGTGGAAAACTGATTGGGTTTGCAAAAATATATAAACGTTAAGGACATTTAGTATATTTTTCAACAAATGTTTTACCTAAATCCAATGACATGGTGACATTTTTTGTTGTTTCAACCAAATGTACATCAAAACTAGACGTTGAACTGACTGGAATGGTCAGTCTGTTTAATGCTTGGCCTTGGAATGAACGGGTTTCGGCTTTAGTCACAGCTGAACCTTACAGGTTGGGAAGGCTATTGTTGTCATAGCGCGATACACAACGTAAACCCAGTAATAATTGATAAGCTATTGGACACAAAGGCACTGTTATTTTTACCGCTTCTTTTTATAACGGAAATTGGAGCCGATGCATTGGGAAGCCCCAGCTTGTAGGCCTAGTCTAATGGCACAAACAGGCCACTGTTTTCGTGGCCAAATGTGGTGTCAAAATTCAGCCAAACATCTTTGACCTCGTGACGGTGCGTGCAGCTCCATTTCTCCTTATGGTTCGTTCTTCTGTAGTATAGGCCAACTGTTCATTGCCTGGGTGGGATAACAGATCTTAACTCCACCATACAAATACAATGATAACCAAGTAATACACATAATTGATTTAGCCTACAATTGCTTTGACTCTGTGTTGCAGTTATTTATTGGACTAGATAATAAGCATTTGCATTTCCTGTCTTTAAAAGTGATATGACCATAATAACAAAGCACTCAAACATAGTATATATTATGCCTGTATAGTACACTGTACCTATGATATAATAGCCTAAACACTAATTTTTCAGTCTCCTCCAATGGCATGCTTGTTTTTTTTTTCTGTCGGTCAGTTATTCATAGACAAATAACACGACACTGTAAAGGGGTTACCATGAATTTGACAGTAGCTTACAGACAGCTCGGTGGCAAGTAAAATTATGTATTTCATATTACAGTACACCTACTGTAATATAAATACGGGATCAAAGCAAGTACTGTGTAATGACCCACAGTACAATAGCTTAAAATGTACTGTATTATATTGTACAAAAAAGTAAATGCTAAAGTAATCGGAATGAATGAATGAATGGATGAGTTAAATTTGTTGAGGAGAGGGGTTTGTATTTCACATTATTTTACTGTAATTACAAGGGATTGATGCAAGCAGGTTGGCTGCTAGATAAAGTGTTTACAAACATTGCAGCATATTAATGAATATTTGGCGTTGTATATCACTTAACAAAAGGCTTCCTAACTGGCAATGACTACAGGGCAAAACAGATCAAAAGGATATGGCAAAATGCTCAACCGTTTAAGGTTTGAGACTTGCTGCCACTCCAATCTGTCCTCTATACATTTTAAATTGATAGGGCCCTATAACCACATAGGAGTTACATTGGTACAGCATTCTCACTCACAGGTGCAACAAATATAACCTCTTACAAGGCACGCCTCAAAATATGTTAATGAGACAGAAACAACAATATCATTCACCCACTGGTGGTCAAACGTTTTTTGGCGCTCCAAAGATATGGTACGGTACTGTATTCTGTGGGGTGGAATTATAGTGCCATTTGAAATACAGCAATTATTTCCCCACAAACAACATTTTGCCACAAAACACCATAATTTACAGTATGCTGCAGTAAAATGAGTATTTTACAGTTAATAATAAATACAAAATCTGTAAAATTTACATTTTTCCATTATAGTGTAGTGTTCAAACCAAGGACACATTCCCCCCCTCACACAGACTCGAATGCTCGTTCATCCATAAATATTATGTTTCTCTCGCTCTCTCGCAGCAAGGGTGAGGTATTATGAGGACACCATTAGCTACACGTAAACAATACTTTTATGTTAAATAGGTTGTTCTGTACACAGTCAGTGAGTACATAACCATCTGAGTGCACATGGAAGCATATAAGGGAGTTGGCCTTGTTTGTCTGTCTGTGCGTGTGCATGTGTGTGTGTTTGTGCCTTATGTAAAATTGAATCCCTCTTAACCCTTGAACAAATGTAGCCTGACGAGTGATGACTCACACTAAATTCTTCCGCTGGTCTGTCATTCACTACATACTTTAGTCTGAGACTGCCATGATTGAAGTTGTTTGTGGTGACGAGGGGCACGGGGGGCATTGTACAAAATAAAGTCATCAGCGATTGGATCGTCTCTAACCAATCAGAGTATCAAAGCCAATGATGAATTTTCAAACCACCGCTTTACCCAAGTGTGTTCTAGCTCTGGCCCAACCCATCGGTTTCTGGACCAATCATACTTCACCAAATGTGTTCGGATTCGGTGAAGGGTCGGGGAGGTACTCAGATCCAGACTCATTGCGGAGAAGAAACTAACATCTGTGGCCATGGTGTAGCATTTGACCGAGTCTGGGTAGCCAGGCAAGGACATACACTATGTGTGTGCATGTCAGAGAGATAATCTTTGTCAGGGTATTCAAGGACAATGGGGTCTGTGGGGATGCCTGTAAATGCTGGTTTGCGGAGTACATGGGGACAACAGGGAACTTGATGGTTGGTTGTATGCCTGCATATTGAGGACAGTCGGGTGTGTGTGTGTGTGGCTATGTGTATGTAAGAAAGAGAGAGAGAAAGAGATCATGCAAGTGTCTTCATATGAACACATTGCAGCTTGGAGGAAGTTGAGAGTTTTTAGAGCACCATTCCCCAAACAGGCCAATTAGCAGAATAGTGGAGTGTGAACCCAAGGCTGCCTTTTTGCCTGCGCTAATTTGAATGCCAAAAAGAGACTATTCTCTTGGCTGACTTTATCCTTGAATTAGTCTAACGCTACATGTTGAGAAGTGAGAAAGCCTAAGCATACTTACTGCATTGTAGACAACCTTACACGATCATACACAGTAATACATGCAACACCTGAAAATAGCGATAGACATTTTGAGTTAATCACTTTTTACATTTACGCCATTTATCAGACGCTCTTATCCAGAGCGACTTACAAATTGGTGCATTCAACTTATGATAGCCAGTGGGACAACCACCCTATTTTTTTTTTTATGGAGGGGTGCGGGAGGGGGGGTAGAAGGATTACTTTAATACTATTCCAGGTATTCCTTAAAGAGGTAAGGTTTCAAGTGTCTCCGGAAGGTGGTCAGTGACTCCGATGTCCTGGCGTCGTGGGGGAGCTTGTTCCACCATTGGGGTGCCAGAGCAGCGAATAGTTTTGACTGGGCTGAGCGGGAACTGTGCTTCCGTAGAGGTAGTGGGGCTAGCAGGCAAGAGGTGGATGAACATAGTGCCCTCATTTGGGTGTAGGGTCTGATCAGAACCTGAAGGTAAGGAGGTTCCGTTCCCCTCACAGCTCCATAGGCAAGCATCATGGTTTTGTAGTAGATACGAGCTTCAACTGGAAGCCAGTGGAGTGTGCGGAGGAGCAGAGTGACATGAGAGAACTTGGGAAGATTGAACACCAGACGGGCTGCAGCGTTCTGGATAAGTTGTAGGGGTTTAATGGCACAGGCAGGGAGCCCAGCCAACAGCGAGTTGCAGTAATCCAGATGGGAGATGACTGTGCCTGGATTAGGACCTGTGCCGCTTTCTGTGTAAGGTAGGGTCATACTCTGCGAAAGTTGTAGAGCATGAACCTGCAGGATTGGGTCACCGCTTTGATGTTAGCGGAGAACGACAGGGTGTTGTCCAGGGTCATGCCAAGGTTCTTTGCACTCTGGGAGGAGGACACAATGGAGTTGTCAACCGTGATGGTGAGATCATGGAGCGGGCAGTCCTTCCCCGGGAGGAAGAGCAGCTCCGTCTTGCCGAGGTTCAGCTTGAGGTGGTGATCCGACATCCACACTGATATGTCTGCCAGACATGCAGAGATGCGATTCGCCACCTGGTTATCAGAAGGGGGAAAGGAGAAAATGAATTGCGTGTCATCTGCGTAGCAATGATAGGAGAGACCATGTGAGGATATGACAGAGCCAAGTGACTTGGTGTATAAAGAGAATAGGAGAGGGCCTAGAACTTAGCCCTGGGGGACACCAGTGGTGAGAGCACGTGGTGCAGAGACAGATTCTCACACTTCCAATGTGAGGAAAGACCAACAGTGTTAATTCATGGGTAGGTGAAGAAAGTGGTTTGTGAGTGTTAATGCACACACACACACACACACACACACACACACACACACACACACACACACTGTGTGTGTTCAAGGGTTAAGAGGGATTTGATTTGACATAAATTGGAGGCTGTGCATAAGGCCTGTTTAATGATTACTAGATAGATATTCAAAACCATTTTCACTTAGGAAACCATTTAGTGTATCTCCTCCCAAGTCCTTTATGAAATATTTATACCTTTACACAAAGCATAATCTATTTCTATCTTTCTGCGTCATTGGCAGCCGACCAGACTGGTGTCAATGACGCCCATGCAGGTAGTTTTGAGGAGGTTAACCTAAACACAGCAGGCTCGGGGGCTAAAGGCTAATTACATTCCTGACTTGTTGAAATGCACACCATCTCCTGAGAGAGCATTCTAGAGCCACTCTCGCCCTGGTATCAAATATCTGATGATTGATTTTTACCTCATAATTACTATAATGAATTAATAAATAATCAATTTTGTTGCAAATCTGGAAGCTGGCATCATCGAGGGACTCATTCAGTGTGTATTACCGACTTCGAGAGTTGAAAGGTTAGAGTGCACGTTAGTGCACAGGTTGTGCTGTGTAGATTGTACAGTGCAGTTATTACGTTACGTGGACACAATTGTAGCAATATCTACAAAACAAATTTTAGCAAGGCAGCACATTTTGTGAAGGGTCTGGTACCCAGCAAACCTAGGACATTCCCAGGACATTAGCTAACATTAGATTAGAACATTCAATAAACATTCAAAGAACATCATCATCATCATCATCATCATCATCTCCCCTCCAAACATCCATACAATAATTTCCAACCTCTAGTCATGCAATGGTAACATAATCATTCCGTAGTCTTAGACCATTCACAAGATAGTCCATGCCTTGTGACCAGTGACTATAAAACAATGTTGACAAAGCGCCAACATACTAGTTGTCACGTCTTGCCTAGACTCCAGTACAAATCCCCCACTGGCATATGAGAAGGAGTTGACATGGCAACCAGAGAACATTTACATTTTAGCAGACGCTCTTATCCAGAGCAACTTACAGTTAGTGAGTGCATACATTTTCATACTGGTCCCCCGTGGCAATCGAACCCACAACCCTGGCATTGCAAGCGCCGTGCTCTACCAACTGAGCTACATGTGACTATAGAAGAGCCCATAGTAGTTGACTCATGTGTGTCTCCCTGTGTGAACCGTGAATGACTGTGTCCCAAATGGCACCCATTCCCTACATACTTTGACCAGAGCCCTATGGGTCTTGTTCAAAATAAGTACACTATAGGGAATAGGGTGCCATTTGGGACTCAAAAATTGGCTGGTATAGTAATGAGGTGGTGGAGCAGTGTGTCTACACTGTAAAAAATGCTGGGTTAAAAACAACCCAATTTGGGTTATTTGGTAACCCAGCGCTGGGTAAATATTGGACAGAACACATGCTGGGGTATTTTGACCCAGCCAGTTGGGTTGTGTGAATAACCCAACATGTTGGGTTGTTTTGATAGCCCAAACATGGGTTAATTTAATCATCAGTTGTGTTTCTATTCATATTCATGCTGGGTTGACCCAGCAGCTGGGTCTTTTTTAATGTAATCCATAGGTTATTTCCAGGAGCTGTGGCCTATTAGGGGCGTGGCTTTCAGATAGTTATTGTTAGCCACCAGTGAGAGTAAATGTAATTCCTGTTTATCATGTTAAGTTTGTACACTGCACATGTTAATTTTCCTTGAATATTTTTGCACATTACATATTCTAATATAACATTAATAACATTATAATTATAAAGTGGTAACTATCCCAACATTGGGATACAGTATGCATAGGCTCTTGAGGAAATCACACAGTAGTCATTCATTTTGGTACAAGCGATATCAAACTTCATAAGTCAGAGCAATTAAAAGATGACTTCAAAGTGCTCATAGGCAGGCTAAAGGAGACCGACAAGTGGGTTCTCATTTCCGGGCCTCCACGAACAATAGGTTGCGGAATTGATCGCTTTAGTCGTCTCCTCGGTCTACACTACTGGCTTAAATCCTACTGTTCCTTGATGAATTTGGAGTTCATTGACAATTTTGACAACTTCTGGGAGAGGCCCCAGTTTTACAAGAGGGATGGCTTGCATCCAAATAGGAGAGGGGCAAGAGTTATCTCGGCCAACATGAAGGAGGCTCTTATAAAACATTGTTAAAGTAATTCTTCCCATTCCCACTATTTCCCAGAGTTATCATTGTACTTCTACAGATATCCATATTCCCAGGGGTATTATCAGTAATAATCTTGTGACCATGAAGTTGAATTACACTGTTAGCTCTGCAACTGTTAGGCTAATTGGGAAGCCCACTGAGGTAAGCTCGTCCAGTGCTATTATATCAAGTACCACAAATATGGATACCACCACCGTTACATATCAATATACGAAGTTTGATGTCAATGATGGACCTTCTTGGTATCTGGGTGCATGACATGAGCCCATATGTTTTGGTTCTCACATAGATTTGGCTAAATGTCTCGATCGAGGATAAGGACATTGACATTGCTGATTACAACATCTTCAGGTGTGGCATACTGTAAAAAGGAGAGGGGTGGCTATATACAGTACCAGTCAAAAGCTTGGACACACCTACTCATTCAAGGGTTTTTCTTTATTTTTAATATTTTCTACATTGTAGAATAATAGTGAAGACATCAAAACTATGAAATAACACATATGAAATCATGTAGTAACAAAATAAGTGTCCCATGTTTCATGAGCTGAAGTAAAATATCCTAGAAATGTTCTATCCGCACAAAAAGCTTATTTCTCTCAAATCTTGTCCACACATTTGTTTACATCCCTGTTAGTAAGCATTTCTCCTATGCCAAGATAATCCATCCACCTGACAGGTGTGGCATATCAAGAAGCTGATTAAATAGCATGATCATTACACAGGTGCACCTCGTGCAGGGGACAATGAAAGGACACTCTAAAATTTGCAGTTTTGTCACACAACATAATGCCACAGATGTCTCAAGTTTTGAGGGAGCGTGCAATTGGCATGCTGACTTCATGAATGTCCAGCAGAGCTGTTACCAGATAATTTATTGTTCATTTCTCTACCATAAACCGCCTCCAATGTCGTAATTTGTTGTGGGACAGTATGTCCAACTGGCCTCACAATCGCAGACCACGTGTATGGCATTGTGTAGGTGAGCGGTTTGCTGATGTCAACGTTGTGAACAGAGTGCCCCATGGTGGCGGTGGGGTTATGGTATGGGCAGGCATAAGCTACGGACAACGAACACAATTGCAATTTATCGATGGCAATTTGAATGCACAGAAATACCGTGACGAGATCCTGAGGCCCATTGTGAGGCCCATTTTTTGCCTATCTGTATTCCCAGTCATGTGAAATCCATAGATTAGGGCCTAATTAATTTATTTCATTTGACTGATTTCCTCATATGGACTGTAACTCAGAAAAATATTTGAAATGGTTTCATGTTGCATTTATATTTTTGTTCAGTTTTGGCTTACCCCAGCCTCAGACCATTTTAAGAATATTTGTCTTGACTTTAACCCTACTCAACTGATTGCAAAACCCACACAGATGAATGTAAAAAAATCCAGCAAATTCCTAATTGATTCACGTAATTCTGACAAATAGCCCCCACAAGTGCTTGTCTAGTGGTGTCTTTGCTAATGATCTCAGTGGTTAAGAGCTTTGTGCCAGTATCCGAAAGGTCGCTGGTTCTAATCCCCGAGCCGACTAGGTGAAAAATCTGTCGATTTGCCCTTAAGCAAGGCACTTAACCCTAATTGCTCTGGATAAGAGTGTCTGCTAAATGACTAATGGATTAAATAAATAAAAATACTCATCAATACCCCATAATGACAAAGTGAAAACAGTTTTTTTGAAAAATTTATAAAAAAAAGAAAAACAGAAATACCTTATTTACATAAGTATTCAGACCCTTTGCTATGAGACTCGAAATTGAGCTCAGGTTCATCCTGTTTCCATTGATCATCCTTGAGATGTTTCTACAACTTGATTGGAGTCCACCTGTGGTAAATTAAAATAATTGGACATGATTTGGAAAGGCACACACCTGTCTATATAACGTCCAACAGTTGACAGTGCATGTCAGAGCAAAAACCAAGCAATGAGGTCGAAGGAATTGTCATTAGAGCTCTGAGACAGGATTGTGTCGAGGCACAGATCTGGGGAAGGGTACCAAAACATTTCTGAAGCATTGAAGGTCCCAAGAACACAGTGGCCTCCATCATTCTTAAATGGAATAAGTTTGGAACCACCAAGATTGAGAGGATCTGCAGAGAAAAATGGGAGTAACTCCCCAAGTACAGGTGTGCCAAGCTTGTAGCGTCATACCCAAGAAGACTAGAGGCTGTAATTGCTGCCAAAGGCGCTTCAACAAAGTACTGAGCAAGGAGTCTGACATGTACATGTGATATTTCCGTTTTTTATTTGTAATACATTTGCGAACATTTCTTAAAACCAGTTTTTGTTTTATCATTATGGGGTATTGTGTGTAGATTGATGAGGAGAATAAACTATTTAATCCATTTCAGAATAAGGCTGTAAAGTAAAAAAATGTGGAAAAAGTCAAAGGGTCTTAATACTTTCCGAATGCACTTTCAGCAAATTGTGTCAGACTCTGCTATCATTATTGAGAAGAAAAAAAAGAAAAGTGATGCTTTTAATCAGCATTTTAATCTCGGCAGGCTTTTTATTTGAAATTAATAGTAGTTTGATTGACCATGGTCAGCCAGTCGACTGCCTGCCCCTCTCCATTCCTCTAGTAGGCTCGATGGAAGTTCTGTCCATTTCTAGTAAATCTTAGTTTTCATTTCAACAACTTTCTACTTGTGAATAATATTCTGATGGCGCCGGAGAAGATGGCTGCCTTTTTACAGACCTCTAACCAATTGTACTATTATGAGTGTTTTTTCGCGTTATTTGTAATATATTCTGTACATAATATTTCTGCCATCGTCTCTTATAACCAAAAAGAGCTTCTGGATATCAGGACAGCGATTACTCACATCGTATTGGACGAAGATTTTTTCTTCAACGAGGCGGCTGCGAAGGATATCCTACAGACACCCGACAAGACCCAAATCCCCGTCATTCGCAGGAGAAAGAGACAGAGATATCGTGGAAGTAGGTCGGGGTGCCTCGTAAAGATCCGACGGCGAGCGAGTAAACTGCCTCTTCCATCAATCCTATTAGCCAATCTTCAATCATGGAAAATAAATTAGATGACATACGACTATCCTACCAACGGGACATTAAAAACTGTTATATCTTATGTTTCACAGAGTCGTGGCTGAACGACGACATGGACAACATACAGCTAGCAGGCTATACGCTACATCGGCAGGATAGAACGGCTGACTCCGGTAAGACAAGAGGTGGCGGTCTGTGTATATTTGTAAACAACAGCTGGTGCACAAAATCAAATACTAAGGAAGTCTCAAGGTTTTGCTCGCCTGAGGTAGAGTACCTTATGATAAGCTGTAGACCACACTATTTACCAAGAGTTTTCATCTATATTTTTCATAGCTGTCTATTTACCACCACAAACCAATGCTGGCATTAAGATTGCACTCAATGAGCTCTATAAGGCCATAACTAAACAGGAAAATGCTCATCCAGAGGCAGCGCTCCTAGTGGACGGGGACTTTAATGCAGGGAAACTTAAATCCGTTCTACCAGCATGTTAAATGTGCAACCAGAGGAAAAAAAACTCTAGACCACCTTTACTCGACACACAGAGATGCATACAAAGCTCTCCCTCGCCCTCCATTTGGCAATTCTGACCATAACTTTATCCTCCTGATTCCTGCTTATAAGCAAAACCTAAAGCAGGACACACAAGTGACTCGGTTAATAAAAAATGTGGTCAGATGACGCAGATGCTAAGCTACAGGACTGTTTTGCAAGCACAGACTGGAACACGTTCCGGGATTCTTCAAATATCATTGAGGAGTACACCACATCAGTCACTGGCTTCATCAATAAGTGCATTGATGACGTCGTCCCCACAGTGACCGTACGTACATACCAGAAGCCATGGATTACAGGCAACATCCACACTGAGCTAAAGGGTAGAGCTGCCGCTTTCAAGGAGCGGGACTCTAACCCGGACGCTTATAAGAAATCCAGCTATGCCCTCCGACAAACCATCAAACAGGCAAAGAGTCAATACTACACCGGCTCTGACGCTCGTCGAATGTGGCAGGGCTTGAAAACTATTACAGACTACAAAGGGAAGCACAGCCGCGAGCTGCCCAGTGACACAGGCCTACCAGACCAGCTAAACCACTTCTATGCTCACTTCGAGGCAAGCAACACTGAAGCATGCATGAAAGCACCAGCTGTTCCGGATGACTATGTGATTACGCTCTCCGTAGCCGATGTGAGTAAGACTTTTAAGCTGGTCAACATTCACAAGGCCGCATGGCCAGACGGATTATCAGGACGTGTATTCCGAGCATGTGCTGACCAACTGGCAAGTGTCTTCGCCGACATTTTCAACATGTACCTGACTGAGTCTGTAATACCAACATGTTTCAAGCAGACCACCATAGTCCCCGTGCCCAAGGACACTAAGATAACCTGCCTAAATGACTACCGACCCGTAGCACTGATGTCTGTAGCCATGAAGTGCTTTGAAAGGCTGGTCATGGCTCATATCAACACCATTATCCCAGAAAACATAGACCCCACTTCAATTTGCATACCGCCCCAACAGATCCACAGATGAGACAATGTCTATTGCACTCCACACTGCCCTTTCCCACCTACACAAGAGGAACACCTACGTGAGAATGCTATTCATTGACTACAGCTCAGCGTTCAACACCATAGTGCCCTCAAAGCTCATCACTAAGCTAAGGATCCTGGGACTAAACATCTCCCTCTTCAACTGGATCCTGGACTTCCTGATGGGCCGCCCCCAGGTGGTAAGGGTAGGTAACAACACATCTGCCATACTGATTCTCAACACGGGGGCCCCTCAGGGATGCGTGCTCAGTCCCCTCCTGTACTCCCTGTTCACCCATGACTGCATGGCCAGGCACGACTCCAACGCCATCATTATGTTTGCCGACGACACAACAGTGGTAGGCCTGATCACCGACAACAATGAGACAGCGTATAGGGAGGAGGTCAGAGACCTGGCCGTGTGTTGCCAGGATAACAACCTCTCCCTCAACGTGACCAAGACAAAGGAGATGATTGTGGACTACAGGAAAAAAAAGAGGACTGAGCACGCCCCCATTCTCATCGACGGGCTGTAGTGGAACAGGTTGACAGCTTCAAGTTCCTTGGTGTCCACATCACCAATGAACTATCATGGTCCAAACACACCAAGAAAGTTGTGAAGAGGGCACGACAAAGCCTATTCCCCCTCAGGAGACTGAAAAGATTAGGCATGGGTCCTCAGATCCTCAAAAAGTTCTACAGCTGCACCAACGAGAGCATCCTGACTGGTTGCATCACCGCCTGGTATGGCAACTGCTCGGCCTCCGACCGCAAGACACTACAGAGGGTCCCTCACCTTCCTCATGACCATTGATGCCGCACGAGGTGAGATCTTGCATGGAGCCCCAAACCGAGGGTGATTGACCGTCATCTTGAACTTCTTCCATTTTCTAATAATTGCGCCAACAGTTGTTGCCTTCTCACCAAGCTGCTTGCCTATTGTCCTGTAGCCCATCCCAGTCTTGTGCAGGTCTACAATTTTATCCCTGATGTCCTTACACAGCCCTCTGGTCTTGGCCATTGTGGAGAGGTTGGAGTCTGTTTGATTGAGTGTGTGGACAGGTGTCTTTTATACAGGTAACGAGTTCAAACAGGTGCAGTTAATAGGGGTAATGAGTGGAGAACAGGAGAGCTTCTTAAAGAAAAACTATCAGGTCTGTGAGAGACGGAATTCTTACTGGTTGGTAGGTGATCAAATACTTATGTCATGCAATAAAATGCAAATTAATTACTTAAAAATCATACAATGTGATTTTCTGGATTTTTGTTTTAGATTCAGTCTCTCACAGTTGAAGTGTACATATGATAAATATTACAGACCTCTACATGCTTTGTAAGTAGGAAAACCTGCAAAATCAGCAGTGTATCACATACACTGCTCAAAAAATATAGGGAACACTTAAACAACACAATGTAACTCCAGGTCAATCACACTTCTGTGAAATCAAACTGTCCACTTAGGAAGCAACACTTATTGAAAATACATTTCACATGCTGTTGTGCAAATGGAATAGACAACAGGTGGAAATTATAGGCAATTAGCAAGACACCCCCAATAAAGAAGTGGTTCTGCAGGTGGTGACCACAGACCACTTCTCAGTTCCTATGCTTCCTGGCAGATGTTTTGGTCACTTTTGAATGCTGACGGTGCTTTCACTCTAGTGGTAGCATAAGACGGAGTCTACAACCCACACAAGTGGCTCAGGTAGTGCAGCTCATCCAGGATGGCACATCAATGCGAGCTGTGGCAAGAAGGTTTGCTGTGTCTGTCAGCGTAGTGTCCAGAGCATGGAGGCGCTACCAGGAGACAGGCCAGTACATCAGGAGACGTGGAGGAGGCCGTAGGAGGGCAACAACCCAGCAGCAGGACTGCTACCTCCGCCTTTGTGCAAGGAGGAGCAGGAGGAGCACTGCCAGAGCCCTGCAAAATGACCTCCAGCAGGCCACAAATGTGCATGTGTCTGCTCAAACGGTCAGAAACAGACTCCATGAGGGTGATATGAGGGCCCGACGTCCACAGGTGGCATTTGTTCTCTGGCATTTGCCAGAGAAGACCAAGATTGGCAAATTCGCCACTGGCGCCCTGTGCTCTTCACAGATGAAAGCAGGTTCACACTGAGCACGTGACAGACGTGACAGAGTCTGGAGACGCCGTGGAGAAT
Organism: Coregonus lavaretus; assembly: GCF_964263955.1. Taxonomy (NCBI): domain Eukaryota; kingdom Metazoa; phylum Chordata; class Actinopteri; order Salmoniformes; family Salmonidae; genus Coregonus; species Coregonus lavaretus. Next base: position 6,186,423 of record NC_140003.1, on the reverse strand, counting down.
GTTCTGCTGCCTGCAACATCCTCCAGCATGACCGGTTTGGCGGTGGGTCAGTCATGGTGTGGGGTGGCATTTCTTTGGGGGGCCGCACAGCCCTCCATGTGCTCGCCAGAGGTAGCCTGACTGCCATTAGGTACCGAGATGAGATCCTCAGACGCCTTGTGAGACCATATGCTGGTGCGGTTGGCCCTGGGTTCCTCCTAATGCAAGACAATGCTAGACCTCATGTGGCTAGAGTGTGTCAGCAGTTCCTGCAAGAGGAAGGCATTGATGCTATGGACCGCCCGTTCCCCAGACCTGAATCCAATTGAGCACATCTGGGACATCATGTCTCGCTCCATCCACCAACGCCACGTTGCACCACAGACTGTCCAGGAGTTGGCGGATGCTTTAGTCCAGGTCTGGGAGGAGATCCCTCAGGAGACCATCCGCCACCTCATCAGGAGCATGCCCAGGCGTTGTAGGGAGGTCATACAGGCACGTGAAAGCCACACACACTACTAAGCCTCATTTTGACTTGTTTTAAGAACATTACATCAAAGTTGGATTAGCCTGTAGTGTGGTTTTCCACTTTAATTTTGAGGGTGACTCCAAATCCAGACCTCCATGGGTTGATAAATTTGATTTCCATTGATAATTTTTGTGTGATTTTGTTGTCAGCACATTCAACTATGTAAAGAAAAAAGTATTTAATAAGATTATTTCATTCATTCAGATCTAGGATGTGTTGTTTAAGTGTTCCCTTTATTTTTTTTAGCAGTGTACTTGTTCTCCCCACTGTAATGCTTTGTAGGTTAGCAGAAAAACCATGAAATCAGCCCTAGCCTTAACAGGAAGCCAGTTCTAGCCTAAAGAGGCTAGAACTGGAGTAATATGAACAAATGTTTTGATTCTATTCAAGATTCTAGCAGCCATATTTAGTACTAACTAAAGTTTATTTATTGCTTTATCTGGGTAGCCGGAGAGTAGAGCATTGCATTAGTCTAATCTAGAAGTGACAAAAGCATGCATTAGCTTTTTAGCTGCATATTTTTTAGACAAAAAGTTTAGGAACTTTGCAATATTATGAAGATGGAAAAAAGCTGCCCTTGAAATATTATTGATATGTTCATCAAAGAGAGATCAGGGTCCAGAGTAACAACGAGGTCTTTCACAGTTTAATTTGAGATGAATGTACAACCATCAAGATTAGTTGTCAGATCAAACAGAGATATCTTTGTTTCTTGGGACCTAGAACTAGCATCTCTATTTGGTCAGAGTTTAAAAGTAAAACATTTGCCGCCGTCCACTTCCTTATGTCTGAAAACACAGGCTTCCAGGGTAGGCAATTTTCACCATGTTTCATCGAAATGTACAGCTGTGTGTCGTCCGCATAGCAGGGAAAGTTGTCATTGTGTGTCCGAATGACATCACCAAGAGGTGGTCCTAAAACAGAACCTTGAGGAACACTGAAACTTGCAATTGATTTGTCAGAGGACAAACCATCCACAGAGACAAACTGATATCTTTCCGACAGATAAGATCTAAACCAGGGAAGAACTTGTCCGTGTAGACCAATTAGGTTTTCCAATCTCTCCAAAAGAACGTGGTGATCGATGGTGTGCCTCGGTCTGATGCAATTAAAATGTATTTTACCACCTTCACGAGTGCAGTCTCAGTACAATGATGAGGTGTAAAACAAGACTGGAGCTGCACAATAGCTTTTTCTACAATGTTTGAGAGGAATGGGAGATTAGATATACAGTACCAGTCAAAGGTTTGGACACACCTAGTCATTCAAGGGTTTTTCTTCATTTTTACTATTTTTTACATTGTAGAATAATAGTGAAGACATCAAAACTATGAAATAACACATATGGAATCATGTAGTAACCAAAAAAATATTCAAAGTAGCCACCCTTTGCCTTGATTAGAGTTTTGCACAGGTGTGCCTTGTTAAAAGTTAATTTGTGGAATTTCTTTCCTTCTTAATGCGTTTGAGACAATGACTTGTGTTGTGACAAGGTAAGGGTGGTATACAGAAGATAGCCCTATTTGGTAAAATACCAAGTCCATATTACGGTGAGGGAAAAAAGTATTTGATCCCTTGCTGATTTTGTACATTTGCCCACTGACAAAGACATGATCAGTCTATCATTTTAATGGTAGGTTTATTTGAACAGTGAGAGACAGAATAACAACAAAACAATTCAGAAAAACGCATGTCAAAAATGTTATGAATTGATTTGCATTTTAAATGAGGGAAATAAGTATTTGACCCCTCTGCAAAACATTACTTAGTACTTGGTGGCAAAACCCTTGTTGGCAATCACAGAGGTCAGACGTTTCTTGTAGTTGGCCACCAGGTTTGCACACATCTCAGGAGGGATTTTGTCCCGCTCCTCTTTGCAGATCTTCTCCAAGTCATTAAGGTTACGAGGCTGACGTTTGGCAACTCGAACTTTCAGCTCCCTCCACAGATTTTCTATGGGATTAAGGTCTGGAGACTGGCTAGGCCACTCCAGGACCTTAATGTGCTTCTTCTTGAGCCTCTCCTTTGTTGCCTTGGCCGTGTGTTTTGGGTCATTGTCATGCTGGAATACACATCCACGACCCATTTTCAATGCCCTGGCTGAGGAAAGGAGGTTCTCACCCAAGATTTGACGGTACATGGCCCCGTCCATCGTCCCTTTGATGCGGTGAAGTTGTCCTGTCCCCTTAGCAGAAAAACACCCCCAAAGCATAATGTTTCCACCTCCATGTTTTACGGTGGGGATGGTGTTATTGGGGTCATAGGCAGCCTTCCTCCTCCTCCAAACACGGCGAGTTGAGTTGATGCCAAAGAGCTCGATTTTGGTCTCATCTGACCACAAGACTTTCACCGTGTTCTCCTTTGAATCATTCAGATGTTCATTGGCAAACTTCAGACGGGCCTGTACATGTGCTTTCTTGAGCAGGGGGACCTTGCGGGCGCTGCAGGATTTCAGTCCTTCACGGCGTAGTGTGTTACCAATTGTTTTCTTGGTGACTATGGTCCCAGCTGCCTTGAGATCATTGACAAGATCCTCCCGTGTATGGAGCCCAAGGCCGAGGGAGATTGACAGTTATTTTGTGTTTCTTCCATTTGCGAATAATCGCACCAACTGTTGTCACCTTCTCACCAAGCTGCTTGGCGATTGTCTTGTAGCCCATTCCAGCCTTGTGTTGGTCTACAATCTTGTCCCTGACTTCCTTGGAGAGCTCTTTGCTCTTGGCCATGTTGGAGAGTTTGGAATCTGATTGATTGATTGCTTCTGTGGACAGGTGTCTTTTATACAGGTAACAAGCTGAGATTAAGAGCACTCCCTTTAAGAGTGTGCTCCTAATCTCAGCTCGTTACCTGTATAAAAGACACCTGGGAGCCAGAAATCTTTCTGATTGAGAGAGGGTCAAATACTTATTTCCCTCTTTAAAATGCAAATCAATTTATAAAATTTTTGACATGCGTTTTTCTGGATTTATTTGTTGTTATTCTGTCTCTCACTGTTCAAATAAACCTACCATTAAAATTATAGACTGATAATTTCTTTGTCAGTGGGCAAACGTACAAAATCAGCAGGGGATCAAATACTTTTTTCCCTCACTGTATGTCAGATCAAATAAGGAAAGAGAAACGACAGTCCATCAATACTTTAAGACATGAAGGTCAGTCAATCCGGAACATTTCAAGAACATTGAAAGTTTCTTCAAGTGCAGTCGCAAAAACCATCAAGCGCTATGATGGAACTGGTTCTCATGAGGACTGCCACATGAAAGGAACACCCAGAGTTACCTCTGCTGCAGAGGATAAGTTCATTAGCGTTAACTGCACCTCAGATTGCAGCCAAAATAAAATCTTCACAGAGTTCAAGTAACATACACATCTCAACATCAACTGTTCAGAGGAGACTGCGTGAATCAGGCCTTCATGGTGGAATTGCTGCAACGAAACCATTACTAAAGGACACCAATAATAAGAAGAGATTCTTGCTTGTTTCTTGCTTGGGCCAAGAAACAAGAGCTATGGACATTAGACCGGTGGAAATCTGTCCTTTGGTCAATTGAGTCCAAATTTGAGATTTTTGGTTGCAACCGCCGTGTCTTTGTGAGACGCAGAGTAGGTGAACGGATGATCTCCGCATGTGTGGTTCCCAACGTGAAGCATGGAGGAGGAGGTGTGATCGTGTGGGGGTGCTTTGCTGGTGACACTGTCTGTGATTTATTTAGAATTCAAGGCACACTTAACCAGCATTGCTACCACAGCATTCTGCAGCGATATGCCATCCCATCTGGTTTGCACTCAGTGGAACTATAATTTGTTTTTCAACAGGACAATGACCCAAAACACACCTCCAGGATGTGTAAGGGCTATTTGACCAAGAAGGAGAGTGATGGAGTGCTGCATCAGATGACCTGGCCTCCCAATCACCCGACCTCAACCCAATTTATATGTTTTGGGATGAGTTGGACAGCAGAGTGAATGAAAAGCAGCCAACAAGTGCTCAGCATACAGTGCCTTGCCACATACACAAAATAGTCCAAATTGGTGAAGTGAAATTGAAAAAAATGGAGAAAAAAAATTACTTGTTTCAAAAAATGCTAAAAAATAAATAACGGAAAAATGGTGTGTGCATATGTATTCACCCCCTTTGCTATGAAGCCCCTAAAAATATCTGGTGCAACCAATTACCTTCAGAAGTCACATAATTAGTTAAGTAAAGTCCACCTGTGTGCAATCTAAGTGTCACATGATCTCAGTGTCACGGTTTCGGCCGAGGCTGCTCCTCCTCCTTGTTCGGGCAGGTTTCGGCAGTCGTCGTCCCCGGAGTATTACCTATCACCGTTTGATGTTTTCGATGTCTGTTTGGTTTTGTCTGATTGTGTACACCTGTTTCCTGTTTGGTTAATTATGTCTCCTATAAGTTTCTCGTTTGGTTAGTCTTGTGTTGTGTGTTATTGTCTGCCTGTCAATAGGAGCTGCGTGTTTTCGCTCTGTTTGTTTGTTTGGTGTTTTTACGCACAGTTTGCGTAATCGCTCGCCTCTGTTTGTTTTCGAGGCCGTGTTTTGTATTTTGTCACATTTGACTAGTAAAGTCTGTTGGACGAAGCCTCTGTGTCCTGCGCCTGACTCCTACACCACATCCACATCAGTTTGTTTGACAGAATAACACACCACCTATGGAGTCAGCAGGAGCAGCGGCGGCACCCAAGTCGCTGGAGGAACGGATCAGCTATCAGGACACCATGATCCAGCAACTTGGGGCCGCCATGAACGATGTGTCTAACACTCTGCGCCGTTTGGTCACCGGAGAGGTGCCCACACCTCCGCACACCATACCATCACCATCGGCCAGTCCTTCTCTTCCAGCACCGGAACCCAGTGGTATTCGGCTCTCGCTCCCGAGGGCCTATGATGGTACCGCAGCCGGGTGTCAGGGGTTCCTCCTGCAGGTGGAACTCTACCTGGCTACCATACACCCGGCGCCCTCGGGATACGAGAGCGTCTCCGCCCTCATCTCCTGTCTCACCGGCAAGGCGTTGGAGTGGGCCAACGCCGAATGGAGGGGAATAGACGCCGCCACCATCACCTACGCGGAGTTCTCCCGCCGCTTCAGGGCAGTGTTCGACCATCCACCTGAGAGGAAGGCGGCGGGGGAGCATCTGTTCCACCTCCGACAGGGGAGGAGGAGTGCACAGGAGTTCGCACTGGAGTTCCGGACTCTAGCGGCGGATGCAGGGTGGAATGAGCGGGCCCTCATCGACCTCTACCGTTGTAGTCTACGGGAGGACGTCTGTCGAGAGTTGGCCTGCAGGGATGCCCACCTCACCTTCGACCAGCTGGTGGACATGTCCATCCGGCTTGACACCCTGCTGGCAACCCGCGGACGTTCCGAGTGGGGGTCGTCCATTCCACCCTCCAGCACCTCCGAGCCGAGCCCTATGGAGCTCGGAGGTGCTGGCGCTAGAGAGAGGATGAGGAGGAGCCCGAGGGGGGCTGTCCCCTGCACCAACTGTGGCCGTGGAGGGCACACTGCGGCCAGGTGCTGGGGAGGGTCTCCTAGGGGAGAGGACGACAGGTTACGCACTGGGGAGTCATTCCAGGTGAGTAGGCGTCCCACTTACCCAGAGCTCTCTGTTGTGCACGTCTGTTTACCTGTACATTTTCCACAGGTTGCACCTCATTCCCAGCATAAGGCGCTAGTAGATTCAGGCGCAGCTGGGAATTTTGTTGATCGACATTTTTGTTTGAAACTAGGAATTCCCCTTCTTCCTGTCGACGCCCCCTTTCCAGTCCATGCGTTAGACAGCCGTCCCCTGGGATCGGGGTTGATTAGGGAGGTCACAGCGCCACTTAGGATGAGGACGAGGGGGGGTCATGAGGAAACTATTCAGCTATATCTGATTGACTCTCCTGCGTATCCGGTGGTGTTGGGGCTTCCCTGGTTGATTACCCATAATCCTTCTATTTCGTGGCAACAGAGGGCTCTTAAGGAGTGGTCTGCTCAGTGTGTGGGGCGATGTCTAGGTGTTTCCGTGGGGGCGACCTCGGTGGAGAGTCCAAACCAGGTGCCCGCGCTGCACATTCCCCCCGAGTATGAGGATTTGGCAATCGTGTTCAGTAAATCGAGGGCGACGCGGTTGCCTCCTCATAGGCAGGGAGATTGTGCGATAGACCTCCAGGCAGGAGCAGCGCTTCCACGGAGCCATGTGTATCCTCTGTCTCAAGAGGAGAAGAGAGCTATGGAGACGTACATAGCCGAATCTCTGAGACAGGGATACATACGGCCATCCACTTCCCCTGCGTCCTCAAGCTTCTTTTTTGTGAAGAAGAAGGATGGAGGTTTGCGCCCGTGCATTGATTACCGTAGTCTCAATCAGATCACGGTGAAATACAGTTATCCACTCCCGCTGATTGCGACTATGACGGAGTCATTGCACGGGGCGCGTTTCTTCACAAAATTAGATCTCAGGAGCGCATACAACTTGGTGCGCATTAGAGAGGGCGACGAATGGAAGACAGCATTTAGTACCACCTCAGGTCATTACGAGTATCTCGTCATGCCATACGGGTTGATGAACGCTCCTTCAGTCTTCCAATCCTTCGTAGATGAGATCTTCAGGGACATGCAGGGGCAGGGTGTGGTCGTGTACATTGATGACATTCTTGTGTACTCTTCTACCCGAGCCGAGCATGTAGCCCTGGTGCGCCGAGTGTTGAGGAGGCTGTTGGAGCACGACCTGTATGTCAAGGCAGAGAAATGTCTGTTTTTCCAGGAGTCGATCTCCTTTTTGGGTTATCAGTTGTCTGCGTCAGGGGTGAAGATGGAGGTTGACCGAGTGTCAGCCGTGCGTAATTGGCAAACTCCAACTACTGTTAAAGAGGTGCAGCGGTTTTTGGGGTTTGCAAATTACTACCGGAGGTTTATCCGGGGTTTTGGACAGGTGGCAGCTCCCATAACGTCTCTGTTGAAGGGGGGTCCGGTGCGTTTGCAGTGGTCAGTCGAGGCGGACAGGGCTTTTGGGAGACTGAAGGACCTGTTTACTTCGGCTCCTGTGCTGGCGCATCCGGATCCCGCTTTACCATTTCAGGTGGAGGTTGACGCGTCAGAGGCCGGTATTGGAGCCGTACTTTCGCAACGGTCCGGCACGCCACCTAAACTCCGCCCCTGTGCTTTTTACTCCAAAAAGCTCAGCCCGGCGGAGCGAAATTATGACGTAGGGGACAGGGAGCTGTTAGCCGTGGTACAGGCCCTAAAGGTGTGGAGGCATTGGCTTGAGGGGGCTCAACACCCTTTTCTCATTTTGACTGACCACCGTAACCTGGAGTACATCCGGGCAGCTAGGAGATTGAACCCTCGCCAGGCGCGGTGGAATATGTTTTTAGCCCGGTTCGTATTTAAGATCACGTACATCCCTGGGTCCCAGAACGGTAAGGCAGACGCACTGTCTCGGCGGTATGACACGGAGGAGAGGTCCGTTGAGCCCACCCCCATACTGCCGGAGTCTTGTCTGGTGGCACCGGTAGTGTGGGAGGTCGATGCTGAAATCAAGCGGGCATTGCGTACCGACCCTAGTCCTCCACAGTGCCCGGTGGGTCGGACGTACGTTCCGCTCGAGGTTCGGGATCGACTGATATATTGGGCTCACACGTCACCCTCCTCTGGACATCCTGGTATTGGCCGGACTGTGCACTGCTTTAGCGCTAAGTACTGGTGGCCAACGTTAGCAAGGGATGTGAGGGTTTATGTCTCCTCCTGTTCGGTGTGCGCCCAGTGTAAGGCGCCTAGACACCTGCCCAGGGGTAAGTTACAACCTCTGCCCGTTCCACAACGACCATGGTCTCACCTCTCGGTGGATTTCGTCACAGACCTTCCCCCTTCACAGGGGAATACTACTATACTGGTCGTTGTGGATCGGTTCTCTAAGGCCTGTCGTCTGCTCCCAATGCCGGGTCTTCCTACTGCCCTACAGACCGCCGAAGCACTATTCACCCACGTGTTCCGGCACTACGGGGTACCCGAGGATATAGTGTCTGATCGAGGTCCCCAGTTTACCTCCAGAGTCTGGAGGGCGTTTATGGAGCGTTTGGGGGTCTCGGTGAGCCTGACCTCGGGTTACCACCCGGAGAGTAATGGGCAGGTGGAACGTGTGAACCAGGATGTGGGTAGGTTTCTTAGATCGTATTGCCAGGGCCGGCCGGAGGAGTGGGCGAGGTATGTCCCCTGGGCAGAGATGGCCCAGAACTCTCTCCGCCACTCCTCAACCAATCTAACCCCTTTCCAATGTGTGTTAGGTTACCAGCCGGTTCTGGCACCGTGGCAGCAGAGCCAGATCGAGGCTCCTACGGTGGATGAGTGGGTGCGGCACTCGGAGGAGACGTGGAACGATGCGCACGTCCACCTGCAGCGGGCCATCCGTCGTCAGAAAGCGAGCGCCGATCTCCACCGCAGTGAGGGGCCGGTGTACGCACCTGGTGATCGAGTCTGGCTCTCTACCAGAAACCTGCCCCTCCGCCTGCCCTGCCGGAAACTGGGTCGGCGGTTTGTGGGGCCTTTTAAAGTCCTGAGAAGATTGAACGAGGTGTGTTACAGGTTACAATTGCCTATTGATTATAAGAATATTAACCCCTCGTTCCATGTGTCTCTTCTCAGGCCGGTGGTAGCTGGTCCACTCCAGGACGATGAGATCAGGGAGACTCCTCCGCCCCCACTGGACATCGAGGGGGCTCCGGCGTACACTGTTCGGTCCATCTTGGATTCGAGACGTCGGATGGGGGGTCTCCAATATCTCGTGGAGTGGGAGGGGTACGGTCCGGAGGAACGGTGCTGGGTGCCGAGGAGAGACATCCTAGACCCGTCTCTCCTGACGGAGTTCCACCGTGGACACCCTACGCGCCCTGCTCCGCGTCCTCCTGGTCGTCCCCGAAGCCGGGGTCGGCGCACGGCTGGAGCCGCGCGTCAAGGGGGGGGTACTGTCACGGTTTCGGCCGAGGCTGCTCCTCCTCCTTGTTCGGGCAGGTTTCGGCGGTCGTCGTCCCCGGAGTATTAGCTATCACCGTTTGATGTTTTCGATGTCTGTTTGGTTTTGTCTGATTGTGTACACCTGTTTCCTGTTTGGTTAATTATTTATCCTATAAGTTTCTCGTTTGGTTAGTCTTGTGTTGTGTGTTATTGTCTGCCTGTCAATAGGAGCTGCGTGTTTTCGCTCTGTTTGTTTGTTTGGTGTTTTTACGCACAGTTTGCGTAATCGCTCGCCTCTGTTTGTTTTCGAGGCCGTGTTTTGTATTTTGTCACATTTGACTAGTAAAGTCTGTTGGACGAAGCCTCTGTGTCCTGCGCCTGACTCCTACACCACATCCACATCAGTTCGTTTGACACTCAGTATATATACACCTGTTCTCAAAGGCCCCAGAGTCTGTAACACCACTAAGCAAGGGGAACCACCAAGGAAGCGGCACCATGAAGACCAAGGAGCTCTCCAAACAGGTCAGGGACAAAGTTGTGGAGAAGTAGAGATCAGGGTAGCCTTATACAAAAATATCCGACACTTTGAACATCCCACGGAACACCATTAATTCCATTATTAAAAAATTGAAAGAATATGGCACCACAACAAACCTGCAAAGAGAGGGCCGCCCACCAAAACTCACGGACCAGGCAAGGATGCCATTAATCAGAGAGGCAACAAAGAGACCAAAGATAACTCTGAAGGAGCTGCAAAGCTCCACAGCGGAGATTGGAGTATCTGTCCATAGGACCACTTTAAGCCGTACACTCCACAGAGCTGGGCTTTATGGAAGAGTGGCCAGAAAAAAGCCATTGCTTAAAGAAAAAAATAAGCAAACACGTTTTGTGTTCGCCATAAGCCATCTGGGAGACTCCCCAAACATATGGAAGAGGGTACTCTGGTCAGATGAGACAAAAATTGAGCTTATTGGCCATCAAGGAAAACGTTATGTCTGGCGCAAACGCAACACCTCTCATCACCCCGAGAACACCATCCCCACAGTGAAGCATGGTGGTGGCAGCATCATGCTGTGGGAATGTTTTTCATCGGCAGGGACTGGGAAACTGGTCAGAATTGAAGGAATGATAGACGGCTCAAAATATAGGGAAATTCTTGAGGGAAACCTGTTTCAGTCTTCCAGATATTTGAGACTGGGATGGAGGTTCACCTTCCAGCAGGACAATGACCGTAAGCATACTGCTAAAGCAACACTTGAGTGGTTTAAGGGGAAACATTTAAATGTCTTGGAATGGCCTAGTCAAAGCCCAGACCTCAATCCAATTGAGAATCTGTGGTATGATTTAAAGATTGCTGTACACCAGCGGAACCCATCCAACTTGAAGGAGATGGAGAAGTTTTGCCTTGAAGAATGAGCAAAAATCCCAGTGGCTAGATGTGCCAAGCTTATAGAGACATACCCCAAGAGACTTGCTGCTGTAATTGCTGCAAAAGGTGGCTCTACAAAGTATTGACTTTGGGGGGGTGAATAGTTATGCACGTCCAAGTTTTCTGTTTTTTTGTCTTGTTTCTTGTTTGTTTCACAATAAAAAATATTTTGCATCTTCAAAGTGGAAGGCATGTTGTGTAAATCAAATGATACAAACCCCCCAAAAATCAATTTTAGAGAAGCAGGCCAAAGATCTTATCTTTGAAGTGCAGGTATAGTTTGAAATGACCCTGCTTGTGGTGCCTCAGATGTGCATAAATGTTGAGCCTGAAACAATCAAGTTATTCACTAAACATCCTTCTCTCCAGATAGACAAGGTGACATCACTTTAAGAATTCTGCCAGTGGTCCTCCCAACACCAGATTGGCAGGAAGACATTCCGACCCACCTTTGAAGAGACTAGAAAGTCCTTCATTTAAATAGTGGATAGGTATCTGATATCTGATTTCTATCACCTAGGACTTGACAGTGGTTAATCAAATATATAATATATTTCTCCCATGGGCAAAGAAATCCAAAAAGGGTGATGATATTAATTAACAGTAACTTTGATCTGAACGTGCAAATTCTCCAAACAGATCCTCAAGGTAGATGGATGATTTTAAATATGTTATTGGACCATAAACATATACAGTTGAAGTCGGAAGTTTACATACACTTAGGTTGGAGTCATTAAAACTCGTTTTTTCAACCACTCCACAAATTTCTTGGTAACAAACTATAGTTTTGGCAAGTCGGTTAGGACATGTACTTTGTGCATGATACAAATAATTTTTCCAACAATTGTTTACAGACAGATTATTTCACTTATAATTCACTGTATCACAATTCCAGTGGGTCAGAAGTTTACATACACTAAGTTGACTGTGCTTTTAAACAGCTTGGAAAAATTCCAGAAAATGATGTAATGGCTTTAGAAGCTTCTGAAAGGCTAATTTACATAATTTTAGTCAATTGGAGGTGTACCTGTGGATGTATTTCAAGGCCTACCTTCAAACTCAGTGCCTCTTTGCTTGACATCATGGCAAAATCGAAAGAAATCAGCCAAGACCTCAGAAAAAATAATAGACCTCCACAAGTCTGGTTCATCCTTGGGAGCAATTTCCAAACGCCTGAAGGTACCACGTTCATCTGTACAAACAATAGTACGCAAGTATAAACACCATGGGACCACGCAGCCGTCATACCGCTCAGGAAGGAGACGCGTTCTGTCTCCTAGAGATTAATGTACTTTGGTGCGAAATGTGCAAATCAATGCCAGAACAACAGCAAAGGACCTTGTGAAGATGCTGGAGGAAACAGGTACAAAAGTATCTATATCCACAGTAAAAACGAGTCCTATATCGACATAACATGAAAAGCCGCTCAGCAAGGAAGAAGCCACTTACAGTTAAGTGAGTGCATCCATTTTCATACTGGCCCCCATGGGAATCGAACCCACAACCCTGGCGTTGCAAACACCATGCTCTACCAACTGAGCTACATCCCTCCCCTACCCTGGACGACGCTGGCTAATTGTGCGCTGCCCCATGGGTCTCCCAGTCACGGCCAGCTACGACAGAGTCTGGATTCAAACCAGGATCTCTAGTGGCACAGCTAGCACTGTGATGTAGTGCCTTACACCACTGCGCCACTTTGTAGAAATAATCAAATAACTTATTTATAAACAATGAAGTTGTGTGTTTGAGCAGTGGTGTAGAGGCAACACTCTCCGCATTATAATTTTTTGTGTGATTATTTTTATTGGATTTCTTACATTATTTACATTGTAGAAAAGTAGACAGGGAGACAGACAAGAGACAGACAAGAGAGAGGACAGGCCAGACTGCCGACCCAGGTATTGAACCTGGGACCTTGGGGTAATGGTATATACATGTAATTGATGTCGGTTGGGCTATTGCTAGGCCATGACATCAGCATGCTCCCCGCCTCATAAGCTCACTGTGGCATGGGATTGAATCCTACCCCCGCCAGTTTCTGCACTTTCTCTCCTCATCTCCTCCCATCTCCTTCCATGCTGTCTTAAATAAACTGAAAAATACCACAGTAATTCATTAAATCTAATACAGTACCTGAACTATTGTACACTGAAAGCAGTAGAATGAATTGTTTGTAATATGACATTTTTTACTTGTGTCCATTGAAAATGTTAACTACTTCACTAAATGCACTCTGTTAGTGTTATTAACGTTAACGCAATTCATAGAAAAATGTGTGAGTCCTTGGGTGATTTATATTTATTTTAGGTGGCAAATGTTTGCTTCAACATCACTGAGGAAATTGCACAGTGTAAGGTATGTCGGCATATATAACTTAAACAAGCTTTTTGTGGCTGTGCTGTAAGTCCTTAGTTTTGCACGACAAAAACATATTTGTTGCAGCATTTCAACCTGGGTGCCACCAATCTAAAGAGATCGTCATCTAACTTTACCGTTAAGTTATGGAATGTAATGAAATACCATTTGGTCAAATTATTACTACTTTGAGTTTTTATGACATGAATACTTTCTAGCCTCTTAATATGAGACCTTGCAGCTCAAATCTAACACCCATATGAAGCACTATGTGGAAATCGCCTAAAAGCTGTTAAATGAACAATGGTAAACAATAATTAGTCATGAAGTATGCACAAAGAGCAGATGATCATGGATTTGGTGACATGGCCTATGTTGTAGTGTGCAGTTCCTTAGTTTTGTGTCTAAGTTGTGTTGCGCTAAACATGCAGAAGGTCTAGTTCTTCAGACCATAATAATTTTGTTAGAGTGCATGCTCTTTGTGCACTTTAGTTTTCTGATTAGTATTGAATCTCTGTCCCTTAGTCAGGAACATTGCACAGCAGATAGCTCCAGGTCCATGGACAACAAAGAATGGCTTTGACATGATAAGTTAAAGTTCTCTGTCTTGCCTTTGCCAAAACAGTATACCCCAACAGAAAAGTACACTACATGGCAGGTGTAGGTACATGTAAAACATGTTAGTTTATCCCTTTCGACTAGGAGCTTCCAAAACAGATGGGTTCTACTGACTGTGGAATTTTCATGTTGATGGTAAGGTTGATTGGTTGATTGGTGTTGGCTGTCCATTCATTTGGCATCAAATAAGACTTTGTAAACACCATAACAATTTTTTACAGTACGCTCTGTACATCGTCTTTGATTTTACAGAAATTAGTCCAAATAAGTGACTGTGTCTACTTTTTTTTTCCTTTGTCTTGTAGGCTGACATGCCAGCTTTACGCCAGTGGTGGTGTGTGATGCTGTTAGAAAACTCCAATCCAAAATGGTGATATGCAGTATAATATTATACATGAATTCAAACCGGCTGTGGGCATGTGTATTCATGAACAATCTCAGAGTAGGTGAGCTAACATATCAGGTTCCCACTGTCTACAGTATCTTCATTAAAACTAAGCTAATGGCATGCTGTGACATACTGTATGTTGCCTTATGTAAAGCTTTTGAGAGTACATTTTGTCTTGTCTTCATTGTATTTTGTTTCCCCTAACCCCACTGAAGAAAGTTTGTGCACTGGACACAAGCGGCCATCGGTCTGGCAGAGGGTGTGGAGCTTTTACCAGTAACCATCAAAAGACAACAGCAAGCTAATAGTTAGCACTAAAAATGTATTGTCTTTAAGGGAGAAATAAAATGCACTTTTACATACAGGTTTCAAATGGTAGCAGACGAGAAAATAGATAAATGTGACATGAACTGTCCAGAGAGGACATATGAATAAAAAAAGGTTTCCTTAGTTATGTCGAGATCACAACTTATTTACTTCACCTGGGGAAACATTGGGGAGTGTTTGGATCCTCCATAGTGGCGCCGGAGAAGATACATAATGTTCTGTACATAATGTTTCTGCCACTGTCTCTTATGACCAAAAAGAGCTTCTGGATATCAGGACAGGGATTACTCACCTAGTATTGGACTAAGATTTTTTTCTTCAACGAGTCGGACGCAAAGGATATCCTACAGACACCCGACAAAGCCCAAATCCCCGTCATTCACATGAGAACGAGATGAAGATATCGTGGACGTAGGTCGGGGTGCCTTGTAAGGATCCAACGGCGAGTGAGTAAACTGCCTCTTCCATCAATCCTATTAGCCAATGTTCAATCATTTGAAAACAAATTGGATGACCTAAGATTAAGGTTATCTTACCAATGGGACATTAAAAACGGTTATATCTTATGTTTCACAGAGTCGTGGCTGAACATCGACATGGATAACATACAGCTGGCGGGACATACGCTACATTCGGCAGGATAGAATGGCTGACTCAGGTAAGACAAGGGGTGGCGGTCTGTGTATAGTTGTAAACAACAGCTGGTGCATAAAATCTAATACTAAGGAAGTCTCAAGGTTTTGCTCGCCGGAGGTAGAGTATCTCATGATAAGCTGTAGACGACACTATTTACCAATTGTTTTCATCTATATTTTTCGTAGCTGTCTATCTACCACCACAAACCGATGCTGGCACTAAGATTTCACTCAATGAGCTGTATAAGGCCATAAGTAAACAGGAAAACGCTCATCCAGAGGCAGCGCTCCTAGTGGCCGGTGACTTTAATGCGGGGAAACTTAAATCCGTTCTACCTAATTTCTACCAGCATGTTAAATGTGCAACCAGAGGAAAAAAAAACTCTAGACCACCTTTACTCCACAAACAGAGACGCATACAAAGCTCTCCCTCGCCCTCCATTTGGCAAATCTGACCATAACTCTATGCATATAAGCAAAAACTAAAGCAGGAAGTACCAGTGACTCAGTTAATTAAAAATTGGTCAGATGATGCTGATGCTAAGCTACAGGACTGTTTTGCAAGCACAGACTGGAATATGTTCCAGGATTCTTCAGATAGCATTGAGGAGTACACCACATCAGTCACTGGCTTCATCAATAAGTGCATCGATGACGTCGTCCCCACAGTGACCGTACGTACATACCCCAACCAGAAGCCATGGATTACAGGCAACATCTGCACTGAGCTAAAGGGTAGAGCTGCCACTTTGAAGGAGCTGGACTCTAACCCGGACGCTTATAACAAATCCCGCTATGCTCTCCGACGAACCATCAAACAGGCAAAGAGTCAATACAGGACTAAGATTGAATCATACTACACCGGCTCTGATGCTCGTCGGATGTGACAAGGCTTGAAAACTATTACACATTACAAAGGGAAGCACAGCCACGAGCTGCCCAGTGACACAAGCCTACCAGACGAGCTAAATCACTTCTATGCTCGCTTCGAGGCAAGCAACACTGAAGCATGCATGAGAGCATCAGCTGTTCCGGATGACTATGTGATCACGCTCTCCGTAGCCGATGTGAGTAAGTCTTTTAAGTAGGTCAACATTCACAAGGCCGCAGGGCCAGATGGATTACCAGGACGTGTACTCCGAGCATGTGCTGACCAACTGGCAAGTGTCTTCACTGACATTTTCAACATGTCCCATACTGAGTCTGTAATACCAACATGTTTCAAGCAGACCACCATAGTCCCTGTGCCCAAGGACACTAAGATAACCTGCCTAAATGACTACCGACTCGTAGCACCCACGTCTGTAGCCATGAAGTGCTTTGAAAGGCTGGTCAAGGCTCACGTCAACAACATTATCCCAGAAACCCTAGACCCACTCCAATTTGCATACCGCCCCAACAGATCCACAGATGAGGCAAATTCTATTGCACTCCACACTGCCCCTTCCCACCTGGACAAGAGGAACACCTACATGAGAATGCTATTCATTGACTACAGCTCAGCGTTCAACACCATAGTGCCCTCAAAGCTCATCACTAAGCTAAGGATCCTGGGACTAAACACCTCCCTCTGCAACTGGATCCTGGACTTCCTGACGGGCCGCCCCCATGTGGTAAGGGTAGGTAACAACACATCTGCCACCTTGATCCTCAACATGAGGTGCGTGCTCAGTCCCCTCCTGTACTCCCTGTTCACCCATGACTGCATGGCCAGGCACGACTCCAACACCATCATTAAATTTGCAGACGATACAACAATGAGACAGCCTATAGGGAGGAGGTCAGAGACCTCGTATGGTGCAAGGATAACAACCTCTCCCTTAACGTGATCAAGACAAAGGAGATGATTGTGGACTACAGGAAAAAAAAAGATGATTGAGCACGCCCCCATTCTCATCGACAGGGCTGTAGTGGAACAGGTTGAGAGCTTCAAGTTCCTTGGTGTCCACATCACCAACAACCTATCATGGTCCAAACACACCAAGACAGTCGTAAAGAGGGCACGACAAAGCCTATTCCCCCTCAGGAGACTGAAAAGATTTGGCATGGGTCCTCAGATCCTCAAAATGTTCTACAGCTGCACCATCGAGAGCATCCTGACTGGTTGCATCACCGCCTGTTATGGCAACTGCTCGGCCTCCGACCTTAAGGCTCTACAGAGGGTAGTGCGTACGGCCCAGTACATCACTGGGGAAAAGCTTCCTGCCATCCAGGAACTCTATACCAGGCGGTGTCAGAGGAAGGCCCAAAAAATTGTCAAAGACTCCAGGCACCCTAGTCATAGACTGTTCTCTCTGCTACCGCACGGTAAGCGGTACCGGAGCGCCAAGTCTAGGTCCAAAAGGCTTCTCAATATCTTCTACCCCCAAGCCATAAGACTCCTGAACAGCTAATCATGGCTATTTGCACTGCCTCCCCACCCCACGCCATCCCCCTCTTTTTCACTGGTGCTACAATGTTTATTATTTATGCATAGTCACTTTAACTCTACCACATGTACATATTACCTCAATTTCTTCGACTAGCCGGTGCCCCCACACATTGACTCTGTACTGGTACCCCCCTGTATATAGCCTCCCTACTCTTATTTTATTTTAATGCTGCTCTTTAGTTATTTGCTTTTATTGTTTTTACTTAACACTTTTTTAATTTGTTGGTTAAGGGCTTATAAGTAAGCATTTCACTGTATATGTCTACACCTGTTGTATTCGGCGCATGTGGCAAATACAATTTGATTTGATTTGATTTATCTCATGATCACGACATAACAAAAGTTATGATAGATTGACAGTATGGCTGAGACGGCAGAGCACTCGGTGGATCAGCACATATACGTTTTTATTGAATGCTACACTTAGGGATGGCACATTTCATGCTAACATCATGCTTTCATTTGTGTTTGGAGCTAAGAGCTCGTGGGGGAGCTAAGACTTGTGAGGCATTTAAGCCCTGAACGATGCCTGACAGGCAAGTCTGTCTCCCAGGCTGTGTGCCACCCCCAAGACCACAGCCAATCGCATGCAAGCAAACATAGCTAACTTGGCTAGTCTTGTGAGCGAGTGAGCTAGCTAGTTAGCTAGCTAGTCTTGTTAGCTAGATAGCTAGCTTGTTATCTATGCTGGTTGTTAGCTTGCATAACTGATATGTGTATAATTGTAAGGGACACTTCATGTTTTATGGATAATATTTCAATTTACATAATGGGTGAGCTCCATTCCTGACAGGCTGATCAGATTCAATTTCAGCCTCAGAGCTTGATCAGATTCAATAGCAGCCTCAGAGGCTGATAAATCAGGATTCTGCCTTGTAGGCTCTTTCATAGGTAAAGCTCCTTGCAGGCATCCTGATTTATCAGCCTCGGAGGCTGCTATTGAATCTGATCAAGCTCTGAGGCTGAAATTGAACATCTAGCAACCCAAAGGTTGTGTGTTCAAGTCTCATCATGGACAACTTAAACATGTTCGCTAATTAGCTACAGTGCATTCGGAAAGTATGCAGACCCCTTCCCTTTTTCCACATTTGGTTACGATACAGCCTTATTCTAAAATTAATTAAATATGTATTTTTTCTCATCAATCTACACAAAATACGCCATAATGACAAAGTGAAAACAGGTTTTTATAAATTTTTACAAATGTATTAAAATTAAAATTAAAACACATAAATACCTTATTTACATAAGTATTCAGACCCTTTGCTATGACACTCAAAATGTCCATTGATCATCCTTGAGATGTTTCTACAACTTGATTGGAGTCCACCTGTGGTAAATTCAATTGATTGGACGCGATTTGGACAGGCACACACTTGTCTATATAAGGTCCCACAGTTGACAGTCAGAGCAAAAACAAAGCAATGAGGTCGAAGGAATTGTCCGTAGAGCTCCAAGACAGGATTGTGTCGAGGCACAGATCTGGGGAAGGGTACCAAAAAAAGTCTGTAGCATTGAAGGTCCCCAAGAACACAGTGGCCTCCATCATTCTTAAATGGAGCAATCGGGTTGAGAAGGGCCTTGGTCAGGGAGGTGACCAAGAACCCGATATACACTCTGACAGAGCTCCAGAGTTCCTCTGTGGAGATGGGAGAACCTTCCAGAAGGACAATCATGTCTGCAGCACTCCATCAATCAGGCCTTTATGGTAGAGTGGCCAGACAGATGCCACTTCTTAGTAAAAGGCACATAAAAGCCTGCTTGGAGTTGGCCAAAAGGCACCTAATGACTCTCAGACCATGAGAAACAAGATTCTCTGGTCTGACGAAACCAAGATTGAAATCTTTGGCTTGAATGCCCAGCGTCACGGCTGGAGGAAACCTGGCACCATCCCTACGGTGAAGCATTGTGGTGGCAGCATCATGCTGTGGGGATGTTTTTCAGTTGCAGGGACTGAGAGACTAGTCACGATTGAGGTAAAGAGGAACGGAGCAAAGTACAGAGAGATTCTTGATGAAAACCTGCTCCAGAGCTGGGGTGAAGGTTCACAGGACAACGACCCTAAGCACACAAACAATACAATGCTGGAGTGGCTTCGTGACAAGTCTCTGAATGTCCTTGAGTGGACCAGGCAGATCCCGGACTTAAACCCGATCTAACATTTCTGGAGAGACCTGAAAATAGCTTTGCAGCGACGCTCCCTATCCAACCTGACAGAGCTTGAGAGGATGGGAAACTCCCCAAATACAGGTGCGCCAAGCTTGTAGCTTCATACCCAAGAAGACTCAAGGCTGTAATCGATGCCAAAGGTGCTTCAACAAAGTACTGAGTAAATGGTTTGAATACTTACGTAAATGTGATATTTCCATTTATTCTTTGTTGATATATTTGCAAAAAATTCTAAAAACCTGTTTTTGCAAAATAAACAATTTCATCCATTTTAGATTATGGCTGTAATGTAACAAAATGTGGAAAAAGTCAAGGGGTCTTAATACTTTCCAAATGCTCTGTACATTGCAACTGCTTAGCACGTTAGCTAACCCTTCCCCTTTAACCTAACTCCTAAACATAACCCTTTAACTAATTAGCTATCATGTTAACTAACCCTAACCCCTAAACTGTAACCCCTAACCTTAACCCCTAGCCTAGCAAATGTTAGTTGATGAAACCATGTATATTTCATTCCACAGTAGCTAACATTATCCTCAACAAATTGGAATTCGTGTAATGTACACAAATGCGCTATGAAGAAATAAAATTGTGTAATACACACAAAATGCATTGTGATGAAAATCGCGTAATACACACAAAAAAGTGGACTTTTTCATTACATTTTCATCATTTAGCAGACGCTCTTATCCAGAGCGACTTACAAATTGGTGCATTCACCTTATGATAGCCAGTGGGACAACCACTTTACAATATATATATATATATCTTCTTCTTTTTTTTTTTTTTTTTTTTTTTTTTGGGGGTGGGTGGGGTAGGGGGAGGGTAGAATGATTACTTTTATCCTATCCCAGGTATTCCTTAAAGAGGTGAGGTTTCAAGTGTCTCCGGAAGGTGGTGAGTGACTCCGCTGTCCTTGCGTCGTGAGGGAGCTTGTTCCACCATTGGGGTGCCAGAGCAGCGAACAGTTTTGACTGGGCTGAGCGGGCACTGTGCTTCCGCAGAGGTAGGGGGGCCAGCAGGCCAGAGGTGGATGAACGCAATGCCCTCGTTTGGGTGTAGGGACTGATCAGAGCCTGAAGGTACGGAGGTGCCGTTCCCCTCACAGCTCCGTAGGCAAGCACCATGGTCTTGTAGCAGATGCGGGCTTCAACTGGAAGCCAGTGGAGTAGGCGGAGGAGCGGGGTGACGTGAGAGAACTTGGGAAGGTTGAACACCAGACGGGCTGCAGCGTTCTGGATGAGTTGTAGGGGTTTAATGGCACAGGCAGGGAGCCCAGCCAACAGCGATTTGCAGTAATCCAGACAGGAGATGACAAGTGCCTGGATTAGGACCTGTGCCGCTTCCTGTGTAAGGTAGGGTCGTACTCTGCGAATGTTGTCGAGCATGAACCTACAGGATCGGGTCACCGCTTTCATGTTAGCGGAGAATGACAGGGTGTTGTCCAGGGTCACACCAAGGTTCTTTGCACTCTGGGAGGAGGACACAATGGAGTTGTCAACCGTGATGGCGAGATCACGGAGCGGGCAGTCCTTCCCCGGGAGGAAGAGCAGCTCCGTCTTGCCGAGGTTCAGCTTGAGGTGGTGATCCGTCATCCACACTGATATGTCTAAAACTTGATAGCTTGATAAAAACGTGCATGCATCTTATGATCATAAAAAACATGCAAGAAAGTGAGAGAGGAGAGAACAATAATTGAAAAGAGAGAGTGTATTAAGATTTCAAACAGCGTTAGAAATCTATTTCAAGTGTGAATATCTGTGAATTTCAATGTATACATTTTAATTAGATTGATGTGTTTATTTATTAGACTCCACAGCTTACATCACAGCTCATATTAGAATTACTTTTATTTTCCCCGACATGAGCACAGAATGTACACAAGTTCCAGCTGATTCTTGTTCATTTCCTTATTACGCACGACAAGCAGTGGTGGGAAAAGGTACCCAATTGTCATACATCAGTAAAAGTAAAGATACGTTAACATAAAAGTGAAAGTCACCTACTAAAATACTACTTCAGTAAAAGTATAAAAGTATTTGTTTTTAAATATACTTAAGTATCAAAAGTAAATGTAATTGCTAAAATTCCTTATATCAAGCAAACCAGACGGCACAATTGTTTTATTTTTACGGATAGCCAGGGTCACACTCCGACACTCCGACATAATTGACTCCTTTCTCCTTAATTTCTTGTTTAATGCAACTGTTCTATAATCATATAAAGGGTAGTGTTTCTGTTAGTCATCTGCCTGACAGGCAGATATACCTCCTAGACAACAGTTGAGGCTAAAATGATCAATGAGCATGCACCCAATAGCCATGGAACCATTTTTCCAGTTCCCACAATTCTCATTTAAGACTGAAGGGCCAAACTCAATCCAGCAAGTTCCTCATCACTACTTAAATAATCCCCAATGGCTCTCCAAATTAGAAACGGCAGCCAGATGAACTCAACCTAACCAATTAACTGACTCAGATGCTAAGGCTAACGACAAGAACAAAAGCCTTGCATATTCTGCCAACCCTCCAGGAGGGCCTAGTCATCTCTGGGATGTTTCTTTCTCCCAGATAAAAGATAAAAAGATTTAAGAATGATTTGAGCTCCTGAGTCAATTGCAGCTTTAATTACTTAGAACCGAGAGCTGAGAATGTGATTAGTGGTGTAAAGTACTTAAGTAAAAATACTTTAAAGTACTACTTACGTAGTTTTTTGGGGTATCTGTACTTTACTTTACTGTTTATATTTTTTACTACTTTTACTTTTACTTCACTACATTCCTCAAGAAAATTATGTACTTTTTACTCCATACATTTTCCCTGACACCCAAAAGTACTCGCTACATTTTGAATGCTTAGCAGGACAGAAAATGGTCCAATTTACACACTTATCAAGAGAACATCCCTGGTCATCCCTACTGCCTCTGATCTGGCGGACTCACTAAACACAAATGCTTTGTTTGTAAGTGATGTCTGAGTGTTGGAGTGTGACCCTGGCAATCCGTAAAAATAAATCAATTGTGCCGTCTGGTTTGCTTAATATAAGGAATTTTTAATTATTTGAACTTTTACTCTTAGTTTTGATACTTAAGTATATTTTAGCAACTACATTTACTTTTGATACTTACGTATATTTAAAACCAAATACTTTTAGACTTTTACTCAAGTAGTATTTTACTGGGTGACTTTCACTTTTACTTGAGTCATTTTCTATTAAGGTATCTTTACTTTTAATCAAGTATGAGGCGGCAGGTAGCTTAGTGTTTAAGAGCGTTGTGCCAGTAACCGAAAGGTTGCTGGTTCTAATCCCCGAGCCGACTAGGTGAAAAATCTGTCCATGTGCCCTTGAGCAAGGCACTTAACCCTAATTGCTCATGTAAGTCGCTCTGGATAAGAGCATCTGCTAAATGAAAAAATGACAATTGGGTACTGTTTCCAGGAAGATAACTTCTGAGAAGTGAGGAGACATTGGTGGTCTTTCTATTTGCAAACTTTCTATTGACAACTTTCAATATGAAATCCTTTCATAAGGAACTGAACGCAAGCTATTTTGGGATAATTTAACACAATCCAATAGTATCAAGACAACCACTCACCCATGAACGCATCCAGAACCATTGCCAAGTCCCAGGAGGGGGCAAGTGGCTTGGAGACCAAACGGAGACGGCGCGCTCCCTTCATAAAACAACAAACCAGGGGGAGGAACTGGCGCCAAGTAGACCTTAACGGTGGAAAAGGACTTGTCCTCGTCAAGCAATTCCTGTAAGAAGGAGAGAACAGCAGGTATGGAACTTATTATTATCAGGTAGTGTAAATGGCAACTGTGTGACATATACAGAATCTCCCAAATCTGGAAAACTGCAACTAGTGTGCCCATTCCCAAAGTGAATAATCCCAAATGATTATTGTCCAATCTCCTTGACATCGGTGATAATCAATAGCTTGGACCACATTGTCCTGGGACACCTCTGGCCCACGAGAGCCTACTGGACCCGCTCCAGTTCGCATGTAAACCAGACAGTGTTGAAGATGCACTGCTCTTCCTCCTTCATAAAATCTACATGCACTCTAGATGAACCACGTTCATATGCCAAAATACATACTGCCTTTGACACATTACATCCTGATATTCTTGTGAGCAGACTTGCGACCATGGGTGTCAACACGCTTCTCATCAACTGGATCCAGTTTTTTCGCACCAGCCGGGTCAGAAGAGTGTGGTTCAATGCGAATACATCGGACCCACTAACCACCAATATAGGGGTACCCCAGGGCAGTGTCCTATCTCTGGTTCTGTTCACTTTCTACACCAACGATTGCACCCAAATAATATCAAGATGTGCAACAGTAAAGTGTGCAGATGACACAGCAATTGTTCGTGTAATAGAGGGTTCCGAGGATGACTACAGGACAGAAATAACACACTTCACCGAATGGTGCAAGGAAAACAGACTCATTCTTCATGTGATTTTTTTACCTCATTTTTGTTCAGTTTAGTCATATGATTTCTCAATTTACAGCATGTTTGCCAATTGGCTGTGAAGCCAGACTTATTTGCCATTCCTTTTGCCTCATCCCTCTCAAGCATACCATTTTCATTTCCTCATCAATCCACGTGGATTTAACAGTTTTATAGTCATTTTCTTAACGGGTGCATGATTATTATTAACTGGAATTAGCAATTTCATAAATGTGTCAAGTGCAGTGTCTGGTTGCTCCTTATTACACACCACAGACCAGCTAATTTTATTTACATCTTCAACATAGGAATCACTACAAAACTTATTGTATGACCTCTTATACACTATATTAGGCCCAGCCTTTGGAACTTTGGTTTTCCTAGATATGGATACTATCTTATGATCACTACATCCAATGGATTTGGATACTGCTTTACAGCAGCATTAGTAAAGATGCGACATAAAGATATGATCAATACATGTGGATGATTTAATTCCTGTGATGTTTGTAAATACCCTGGTAGGTTGACTGATAACCTGAACCAGGTTGCAGGCACTGGTTACAGTTTGAAGCTTTTTCTTGAGTGGGCAGCTTAATGAAAGCCAGTCAATATGTAGGTCACCCAGAAAATATACCTCTCTGTTGATTTCACATACATTATCAAGCATTTCACACATACTATCCAGATACTCATCTGTTAGCGCTTGGTGGTCTATAGCAGCTTCCCACAAGAATGGGCTTTAGCTGAGGGAGGTCAACCTGTAGCCATATTACTTCAACAGCATTTGACATGATTTCTCTCTAAGCTTTACAGGAATATGACTCTGAACATACACGGCAACACCTCCACCATTGGCATTCCTGTCTCTTCTGAAGATGTTGAAACCATGTATTGCTACCACTGTATCATCAAAGGTATTATCTAAGTGAGTTTCAGAGATAGTCATTATATGAATGTTATCTGTTACTAGCAAGTTATCAATTTAATTAACCTTGTTTCTTAGGCTGTATACTGTATGTTAATGTGGGCTGTTTTTTTTGCACTTTTCTGGGATTCTTTATTGTTTTTATTGCTTAACTGGGAGGCTTATCATAGGTAGACATGACAGTGATATTTATGTTCGAGCTGATAGTGCAGGGTGAGCTGCACACAGTGGACTTCCTACTAGGGCAAACCACCTCAGTGTTAACAGTATAACTCAGGTTCATAGGCGCATGATTACTGCATACAATAGCTGTAGGATTGACAGAACCATTCAGGGGAGTTAGAGGGACATAAATTAGGTTACTTACAGTACACATTGACTTGCAACGCCCCTGGGACAATGTACATTTGCTGCAGCACTATGACAACTCAGCGACACAATGGTAGGGATTATCTGAGCAGGGCTTGGGTCACTGATAAGTAATTGTCTCAATGCACTTTGAGAAAAAACAACAATGGAGGAAGCATGGATTTAATAGTAACGTTTTCAGACACAGCTCCTGCCTATGTGGTTGGTGCTAGCGAATGATTAGACTGGGAATCTCTTTTCCTCTCGCTCTCTCACCCTTACTCTCTTTCTCTATGACAGGAGGTCTTGCTAATTATCATCACGCTTTGTCTACCCTCTTCCTCGCTGTCTGCAGCTGTGAACTAATGAACAGCATGTTTGTGGCCCTAAACCCATTCCGGTTACAAATTAACAAGGACCTGTTCTGATGTTTGCTCTAAATGGCAAAGGTTAGAATCAGGTTTATGCAAGACCTGATCCACGATCAGTTGTTAGAAGAGGAAGCACGTACTTATGTGATGAGTGTGATGGAAGGAGTCAGGCGCAGGGGAAACTATCATCCCTGGCAATAAACTGTAACGGTAGATCCAACAAAACATAGGCACAGGGGAAATATCTAATGCCTGCTCTATATCCGCGTCCATCGCCCATACTACCGGCGCCACATTGCAGGAGGCCGGGAGTATGGGGGTGTTGTCTCTGGGCCTCTCCTCTGTGTCATACAGCCGGGACAGTGATTCTGTGATGAGTGTGATGGAAGGAGTCAGGCGCAGGAGGGTAATCACCGAATACAGAGTTTATTCCGTCTTTACACACAAATGCGCTGGAATAGCGACAAACGAAACAGGCACAGGGGAAACTATCATCCCTGGCAATACACTGTAACGGTATATCCAACAATACATAGGCACAGGGGAAATATCTACCCGAATATATAAGAAAAGCTGTGCCATAAGGGTACTAAAACAAGGGAAAATCAGATATTTTCAGAACATTTATTAAATGAAATATAGTAGACTCAAGCCCTCTTTTCTTAAGAGCATTTGTTCAGAACATATTTTTATTGTGCAAGAAGCACAATTGTCCCTCCCCTTGTCCCTCCCCCGCTGTCTCCATATGTCCTTGAACTCTCTCTCTCACCTGAATCTCTTTATCTCTCTCTCTCGCTCCCCTCCTCTCTCATCGATGTTTCTATCTCTTTGTCCTTTCCTATCCCTGTCCTCTCCTGTTTCTTTGTCCTCTCCTGTCCCGGTCTGTCTCTCTGTCCTCTCATTTTTACATTTACATTTTACATTTTAGTCATTTAGCAGATGCTCTTATCCAGAGCGACTTACAGTTAGTGAATGCATACGTTTTTTTTTCGTTTTTTTTTTTTACACTGGCCTCCTGTGGGAAACGAACCCACATCCCTGCCGGCCAAACCCTCCCCTATCTTAGACGACGCTGGACCAATTGTGCACCGCCCATGGGTCTCCCGGTTGCGGCCGGCTGCGACAGAGCCTGGACACGTACCAGGATCTCTAGTGGCACAGCTAGCACTGCGATGCAGTGCCTTAGACCACTGCGCCACTCCCGTCTGTCCTCTCCTGTCTCTGTGCCTGTCTGTCTCTTTTATTCTGGTTTTGGAATATTTCTTCCAGGAGTAAGTATTGTATACAAGTTGGGCATAAACTATTTTTTCACTTATTCTGGGGTCCATTCTTCCTTGCTGTCACTGCCCTCAAGGTCACTGTCATCACTATCAGATGGTATGATCCTAACTGCTCGATTAGGCTCCTTTCGCCCATAGAATGTCCCTGTGTCCATTGCCTGTGAATGTCAGAGCAGGACGAGCAGTCTGAGGATCTCCTCTCGTGGGAGCCTGTATTTTTGAAGGATAACCCCATCATTGTGAGTCTGCAAAGGGCTTAGGTTGTTTTGCGAATATGCACATTTATATACACCAACCGATGTTGGAGAGCAACAATTGTCTGAATAGCAGCCATGCTGTATTATTGTTATTCCACTGACCTCTGACAATGGCTTGGCGTTTATAGTGTTCCAGGTGTTTCCAATTTGTACCAGATGTGATTCAGCTTTGGATAAAACTAAGCTTGACAAAATGTTACAAATACATATTTCAAATATTGCACTAGATCCTATACATTACACAAATTACATATTTATTATCATATGATCATACCCATTCACACAAAACACTTCTACATTGTTTTAGAATGATATCTTGTGAGGTATGGCAGAAAATAAGCCTAACGATGCACTTTGGTTGCTCTATGAGTGGTCTGGATCACCTGTAGATGTGCAAAGGTTTGTAAGTGCCACGTTACTAACAAAGGCTCTAGGAAACACCTTGGCTACTAAAGATACATTGTAAAATGTTTCTAACGATGATCTTAATGCTATGAAGGCTCTGGGAAACAAGGCCCTGCTCAGTTTGTACCTCAGGCCCTCCCGGTGTCTCGCACCCTGACAGCCTTAATGCTCTGATCAAAGGAACCAAATGCACTAGAGCTCTAATGAGGCAAGGAAACAAAAACAATGGGAAATGTAACAAATGATTAGGCCAGACCCCGGCTAACTCTCTCTCCCTCTAGTCACCGCCACTCCTGCCTACAGGGTTCAGGGACCCACCACCTCATCCCCTTCAGCCTCTCTCCTCCTTAACCTGCATACCTCCTCCACTTACTCAGCCTCTCGTTTGTCTCCAAATGAATCATTACCTTCAAGCCAAAGGGATTGACGTCAGTACTCTACCGCTGGTGTTGAGTTGGTTTTTGTTGATCAGCAAAGAGGAGATTCATGTTTTTTCACTTAGAATACTGTAATAAATCAACTTGGTTTAG
The DNA here is from genome assembly GCF_964263955.1 of Coregonus lavaretus. Lineage (NCBI taxonomy): Eukaryota > Metazoa > Chordata > Actinopteri > Salmoniformes > Salmonidae > Coregonus > Coregonus lavaretus. The sequence continues at coordinate 6,158,036 of NC_140003.1, read as the reverse complement.
AGTGTTCTTAAACTGCACATTATAGAAAACTAAACATGCAAAATATGGACCCAAAAACGGTCTGTTTTTTTTTGCGTGGGCTGCGTCTCAATCTACGTCGGCCTTCCGCATCTGCGGTAGAAGGCGGCCGAGCTACAGCGGTGTTTGTCAGACCATGAGACATCCGAAAATCGCTCTTCTCACAAAAATTTCTGTAGCGTTCGAATGGTTTTGACCAGGGGGGACACTCACGAACACGATGTTCTCCGTTTTGCTCTATGATCCCCAAAAGTATCATGGGACTCGTCTGAAGGCAACCCATACAAACGAATGGAAGTATGGAGGTAGTTTTGTGCCAACAAAAATAAGGGGTTAAATATGTGTCCCATAAAAAAATATGTTTGTATGCTTTCTTATATCTCCTAGATACAGGACAGACACTTCAAACCTTATTCCTTATGATAAATTGTTTTAGCTGTCTTTTTTGCCATTTATGAATGTGTTATTCAATGTGTTTCCATGGGCTATAGTATTTATTTATATGTTTTTGGGGGAATACCTAAAGGGGTCCTAAAATTCTAAATCAAATAGCTAAATGATCCATGGTATGACCATCGTAAAATAATTCCATATGTTACCATAGATTTGCTCAAAAACTCAAGTTGCATGCATAGATGTGATCATCCAAACTCAATAATGTTATTATTATTATTATAATACAATTTGAATGTTTTTCTTTCTTTTTGTTGGCTATGGATGAGTATAGATTTTGACGTTTTTTAGAAATGTCCACAGTTGATACAGGAAAGGCTTGGAGCAAGTTCTCAGTCTAATTTGTAATTTTATTGTATTAGAAACATATTTCCTTTGAGAAAACATATATATTCCATCAAGGACAAAGTTCTGTGATTGTCCCGGTTGACAGTAAGCCAACACATACCAACAGAAAACCTCTGCTGACAAATAATCTCAAGACACAAATTAGCCCAGTGCCCCAAGTTGATATTTTCCTGAGAGAATGTCCACAAAGGCCCGAGTTAGAATTCAAAGAAATACCAGAACTCACCCGAGGCGCACACATGAGAACCGTATATATTTAATTTTCTCCGTCTAAACCTCTCTCTTTCTCACTCTCTCATACACACACACCCACCCTTCCCCTGATCCGCTAAATCCAGTGGTGCAACGTATCTCGAACTCACACACCCGCTTGTAATTAAACACCTCAATGAACAGATTACGAGTTTCCCCATTTGGAAATTTCATTACCATTCCCATAATTGGATTCCAAATTTAATTAGCTTTCCTGGGCTAAACAGCAGGTGATTCCAGAGCGACTGCAGACGCTGTCCGAGGTCATTAAGACTGTGTGATCCCCCCCGTTCCTCTGACACCTGGTCACCAGGGATAAACACATTGACCCATTTACAGTACTGTACAAAAAACGACACTGTAGTCCTTAGTCTAAGGCCTAGACTGGACATGGCTAGGGTAAGCCTTTTGGGGGCCTGTCATGCCAAATAGTGTCCCCCTGCCAAAAGGTGTACCCCCCCCCCCTTTTCTTTATATACATTTACATTTTAGTCATTTAGCAGACACTCTTATCCAGAGCAACTTACAGTTAGTGAGTGCATACATTATTTATTTTATTTCTCATACTTGCCCTCCCCCCCGTGGGAACCAGACCCTCAAGAATGTCCCTGTATTTAGCGCCATCCATCATTCCTTCAATTCTAACCAGTTTCCCAGTCCTTGCCGATGAAAAACATCCCCACAGCATGATGCTGTCAACACCATGCTTCACTGTGGAGATTATGTTCTAGGGGTGATGAGAGGTGTCGGGTTTGTGCCAGACATAACGTTTTCCTTGATGTCCAAAAAGCTCAATTTTAGTCTCATCTGACCAGAGTACCTTCTTCCATGCCTTTTGGCAAACACCAAACGTGTTTGCTTATTTTTTTCTTTAAGTAATGGCTTTATTATGGCCACACTTCCATAAAGCCCAGCTCTGTGGAGTGTACGGCTTAAAGTGTCCTATGGACAGATACTCCAAACTCAGCTGTGGAGCTTTGCAGCTCCTTCAGGGTTATCTTTGGTCTCTTTGTTGCCTCTCTGATTAATGCCCTCCTTGCCTGGTCTGTGAGTTTTGGTGGGCAGTCCTCTCTTGCCAGGTTTGTTGTGGTGCCATATTCTTTCAATTTTTTTTTATTATGGTGCTCCGTGGGATGTTCAAAGTTTCTGATATGTTTTTATAACCCAACCCTGATTTGTACAACTTTGTCCCTGACCTGTTTGCAGAGCTCCTTGGTCTTCATGGTGCCGCTTGCTTGGTGGTGCACCTTGCTTAGTGGTGTTGCAGACTCTGGGGCCTTTCAGAACAGGTGTATACAGATGAAGTCGGCAGTTTACATACACTTAGGTTGGAGTCATTAAAACTTGTTTTTCAACCACTCCACAAATGTCTTGTTATCAAACTATGGTTTTGGCAAGTCGGTTAGGACATCTACTTTCTGCATGACACAAGTAATTTTTCCAACAATTGTTTACAGACAGATTATTTCACTGTATCACAATTCCAGTGGGTCGGAAGTTTACATACACTAAGTTGACTGTGCCTTTAAACAGCTTGGAAAATTCCAGAAAATGATGTCATGGCTTTAGAAGCTTCTGATAGGCTAATTGACATCATTTGAGTCAATTGGAGGTGCACCTGTGGATGTATTTCAAGGCCTACCTTCAAACTCAGTGCCTCTTTGCTTGACATCATGGCAAAATCAAAAGAAATCAGCCAAGTCCTCAGAAAAAAAACTGTAGACGTCCACAAGTCTGGTTCATCCTTGGGAGCAATTTCCAAATGCCTGAAGGTACCACGTTCATCTGTACAAACAATAGTATGCAAGTATAAACACCATGGGACCACGCAGCAGTCATACCGCTCAGGAAGGAGACGCGTTCTGTCTCCTAGAGATGAACGTAATTTGGTGCGAAAAGTGCAAATCAATCCCAGAACAACAACAAAGGACCTTGTGAAGATGCTGGAGGAAACAGGTACAAATGTATCTATATCTGTCACGCCCTGACTCAGAGGACGCTTATATGTTGAGTCAGGGTGTGTATTTTCCTTGTTGTGTTTTTCTATGTTGTATTTTCTATGTTGAGATCTAGTATGTCTAGATCTATGTTGGCCGGGGTGGTTCCCAATCAGAGGCAGCTGTCGCTCTTTGTCTCTGATTGGGGACCATACTTAGGCAGCCTATTGGCACTAGTGGGTTGTGGGATCTTGTTCCGTGTGAGGTATGTTGTTTGTGTACCGTGGACTTCACGTTTCGTTTAGTTTGTTGTTTTGTCGCTTGTTTATTCATTCCAAATAAACATGTATACATATCACGCTGCACCTTGGTCCGTCCCGTTCATGAACGATCGTGACAATATCCACAGTAAAACGAGTCCTATATCGACATAACCTGAAAGGTCGCTCAGCAAGGAAGAAGCCACTGCTCCAAAACCCAAAAAAGCCAGACTACAGTTTACAACTGCACATGGGGACAAAGATCGTACTTTTTGGAAAAATATCCTCTGGTCTGATGAAACAAAAATATAACTGCTTGGCCATAATTACCATCGTTATGTTTGGAGGAAAAAGGGGGTTCTTGCAAGCCGAAGAACACCATCCCAACACTGAAGCACGGGGGTGGCAGCATCATGCTGTGGGGGTGCATTGCTGCAGGAGGGGCTGGTGCACTTCACAAAATACATGGAATCATGAGGAAGGAAAAGTATTTATTTTTATTTAACCAGGTAAGCCAGTTGAGAACAAGTTCTCATTTACAACTGCAACCTGGCCAAGATAAAGCAAAGCAGTGCGATAAAAACAACAACACAGAGTTACATATGGGATAAAACAAAACATAAAGTCAAAAATACAACAGAAAACAGAAAATATACATACAGTGTGTGCAAATGTAGCAAGTTATGGAGGTAAGGCAATAAATAGGCCATAGTGCAAAATAATAACAATTAGTATTAACACTGGAATGATAGATGTGCAAGAGATGATGTGCAAATAGAGATACTGGGGTGCAAATGAGCAAAATAAATAACAATATAGGGATGAGGTAGTTGGGTGGACTAATTTCAGATGGGCTGTGTACAGGTGCAGTGATCGGTAAGGTGCTCTGACAACTGATGCTTAAAGTTAGTGAGGGAGATAAGAGTCTCCAGCTTCAGAGATTTTTTAAGTTTGTTCCAGTCATTGGCAGCAGAGAACTGGAAGGAATGGCGGCCAAAGGAGGTGTTGGCTTTGCGGATGACCAGTGAGATATACCTGCTGGAGCGCATACCAAGGATGGGTATTGCTATGGTGACCAATGAGCTAAGATAAGGCGGGGATTTGCCTAGCAGTGATTTATAGATGGCCTGGAGCCAGTAGATTTGGCGACGAATATGTAGTGAGGACCAGGCAACAAGAGCGTACAGGTCACAGTGGTGGGTAGTATATGGGGCTTTGGTGAAAAAACTGATGGCACTGTGATATACTACATCCTATTTGCTGAGTAGAGTGTTGGAGGCTATTTTGTAAATGACATCGCCGAAGTCAAGGATTGGTAGGATAGTCAGTTTTACGAGGGCATGTTTGGCAGCATGAGTGAAGGAGGCTTTGTTGCGAAATAGGAAGCCGATTCTGGATTTAACTTTGGATTGGAGATGCTTAATGTGAGTCTGGAAGGAGAGTTTACAGTCTAACCAGACACCTAGGTATTTGTAGTTGTCCACATACTCTAGTGATTCTAGTCGGGTGGGCGGGTGCCAGCAGCGTTCGATTGAAGAGCATGCATTTAGTTTTACTTGTTTTTAAGAGCAGTTGGAGGCTACGGGAGGAGTGTTGTACGGCATTGAAGCTCGTTTGAAGGTTTGTTATTACAGTGTCCAATGAAGGGCCAGATGTATACAAAATGGTGTCGTCTGCGTAGAGGTGGATCTTAGAATCACCAGCAGCAAGAGCGACATCATTGATATACACAGAGAAAAGAGTCAGCCCAAGAATTGAACCCTGTGGCACCCCCATAGAGACTGCCATAGGTCCAGACAACAGGCCCTCCGATTTGACACATTGAACTCTATCTGAGAAGTAGTTGGTGAACCAGGTGAGGCAGTCATTTGAGAAACAAAGGCTATTTAGTCTGCCAATAAGAATGCGGTGGTTGACAGAGTCGAAAGCCTTGGCCAGGTCGATGAAGACGGCTGCACAGTACTGTCTATTATCGATCGTGGTTATAATATTGCTTAGGACCTTGAGCGTGGCTGAGGTGCACCCATGACCAGCTCGGAAACCGGATTGCATAGCGGAGAAGGTACGGTGTGATTCGAAATGGTCGGTGATCTGTTTGTTAACTTGGCTTTCAAAAACGTTCGAAAGGCAGGGCAGGATGGATATAGTTCTGTAACAGTTTGGATCTAGAGTGTCACCCCCTTTGAAGAGGGGGATGACCGCGGCAGCTTTCCAATCTCTGGGGATCTCAGACGTTACGAAAGAGAGGTTGAACAGGCTAGTAATAGGGGTTGCGACAATTTCGGCGGCTAATTTTAGAAAGAAAGGGTCCAGATTGTCTAGCCCAGATGATTTGTAGGGGTCTAGATTTTGCAACTCTTTCAGAACATCAGCTGTCTGAATTTGTGTGAAGGAGAAGGGGGGGGGGTGCAGAGCTGGTGGCCGGGGTAGTGGTAGCCAGGTGGAAAGCATGGCAAGCTGTAGCAAAATGCTTGTTGAAATTCTCAATTATTGTAGATTTATCAGTGGTGATAGTGTTTCCTAGCCTCAGTGCAGTGGGCAGCTGGGAGGAGGTGCTCTTATTCTCCATGGACTTTACAGTGTCCCAAAACGTTTTGGAGTTAGTGCTACAGGATGCACATTTCTGTTTGAAAAAGCTAGCCTTTGCTTTCCTAACTGCTTGTGTATATTGGTTCCTAACTTCCCTGAAAAGTTGCATATGTGGATATATTGAAGCAACATCTCAAGACATCAGTCAGGAAGTTAAAGCTTGGTCGCAAATACGTCTTCCAAATGGACAATGACCCCAAGCATACTTCCAAAGTTGTGGCAAAATGGCTTAAGGACGACAAAGTCAAGGTATTGGAGTGGCCATCACAAAGCCCTGACATCAATCCTATAGAAGATTTGTGGGCAGAACAGAAAAAGTGTGTGCGAGCAAGGAGGCCTACAAACCTGACTCAGTTACACCAGCTCTGTCAGGAAGCTTGTGGAAGGCTACCCGAAACGATTCGCCCAAGTTAAACAATTTAAAGGCAATGCTACCAAATACTAATTGAGTGCATGTAAACTTCTGACCCACTGGGAATGTGATGAATGAAATAAAAGCTGAAATAAATAATTATCTCTACTATTATTCTGAAATTTCACTTTCTTAAGATAAAGTGGTGATCCTAACTGACCTAAGACAGGGAATTTTTACTAGGATTACATGTCACGAATTGTGAAAAACTGAGTTTAAATGTATTTGGTTAAGGTGTATGTAAACTTCAGTCTTCAACTGTATGTAAATGTGATATTTCAGTTTATTTTGTATAATAAATTAGCAAAAAATTATAAATACCTGTTTTTGCTTTGTTATTATGGGGTATTGTGTGTACATTGATGAGGGGGAAAAAAACATTTTAATCCATTATAGAATATGGCTGTAACGTAACAAAATGTGGAAAAAGTGAAGTGGTCCTAATACTTTCCGAATTCACTGTATATGATTCAACAACCTGTTCATATATTTGTCATTCGAACTCCTCCAGTGACACGAGGTCCTGGAGTTTTTTGGTTGACTTGGAGGGAATTCCAAGACCAGGTGGCTGAGAAAGGACCTTTTTCCATTCTCACTTAAAAAAAACAAGGAGGTAAGAATACTGTTTTAACCCGTATTTTTTGAATTATAGAAGATTTCACACAGGGCAAATCTAAACAATTGTTTTTAGCTGTTGGACCATTGCAGATTTTGTCTATTACCCCGCTGGCGGCCATTTCCAATATGCCCACTACACCCCTTTTGCTAGTCTAAAAGCTCAAAGGTACAGATCAAGCCTGCACCAAGCACCTCTCAGGCACTAACCTAACGTAGCAAGCGTAAAATAAATGCCTGAGCAGGTTCGGAAGAAACCGGAAGCATCCGGTTCAGGATTCGCCTCTTCTTCTATGCTTCCAGTTTCTACTGACCCCACTGAGTGTGCTCAGGCAAAGAGAACCCCCCTTTTAACACTAAAACCGCTAAAGCAGTCTGCTCATGAATTATAATGTTTTATTACTCTGACATTTTTTTAAAGTCATGCCCCCCTCCGTTCTTGACTTTTCATAAATAAGTCTACAGTATATAACACACTGCTATTGTTAGAATCTTAATATAACACACAGAACTGGTGTTATAACCAGTTTTAGGTGCCCAGCTCACACATAAGAACAGATTAAAAAAATTAAGTAAAGTATGGTGTGGTTTGGAGAAAGGGGGTGAATGGGTGAGTTGATGAGCAAGGGGAAGTGAAAAACGCATAATAATGTTATCACCAATTGTGACTCGTTTCAGGAAACTAGGCGTATGTCTCACGTTACTACTTCACAGGGGAGGCATCTGATAGTAAAAAAAAATGTTTCAATCAAAATGTTTTTTTGGGCAGAAATGCCTTCTGGGACATGTGACCTTGCATGTGCCTTAATAACAAACGTGTATGCCATCTGTAAATACGAATAAAAATGTTAAATTACGAGCCTAGTTGGTTTAGCCATGGAAAAAGACAGGAACCTTCCCGCTAGCCATGATTAGCTGAGATAATGGCTGGGCTGGACATGCCGAGAGATGAGTTCGTGTTGGTCTACCATGTAGCACGCTCCTGTCTATAACATGAGCTTCACAGTATGTGTAGGTAATCCTTTGTAACGTGGCTTTTTTGAAAGATATCATGAAGAACTGCAAAGGAGTTGCTAATGCTCTCCACTTTCTGGAGGAACAAGTTTTGAAATCACTGGAATGCCCGGTGGAGTTAGAGTATGATAGCTAAGGAGATGGGGATAATTCACGTTTGATTGCAGGTATGCGGAGGGAGTCGAAAAGAGAACACACAGAAGGATTACATCTTCAAACTAAGGGCAACCATGGTATCTGTGACAGAGAGGGAGAAGCGTTCATCCATGTATACGGGTAAAAGAGTCTAGCTAGCTACATTTTCAGATATTATAAGTTTCAAATTTTCTCAGAAAGTTATTTTCATTGCAAGTAAAAGTGTACTGTTAGCTAGCTAGCTAATGTTAGCTGGCTGGCTTGCTAGCCAATGTTACATTTATGATCTGTATAGTAATATGATTTGTATCTCAGAGCCATTTGCATTGCTAGTTATAGCCTAATGTTAGCTAGCTAGCTAACATTGAACCAAGTTGGTTAGCTTTAGCTACCTGTAGATTAATGCAGGGTAGTAACATTATGAGTTGGGATTATGGTTCATAGTTTAGCTAGCTAGTTAGCTAAATGTCTAAACAGAAGACTCAACTATGCAAATCAAATCACATTTTATTTGCCACATGCGCCGAATACAACAGGTGTAGACATTACAGTGAAATGCTTCCTTACAAGCCCTTAACCAACAAAGCAGTTTTTAGAAAAAAATACAAAAATGCAAATAGTCTGGGTAGCCATGACTAGCTGTTCAGGAGTCTTATGGCTTGGGGGTAGAAGCTGTTAAGAAGCCTTTTGGACCTAGACTTGGCCCTCCGGTACCGCTTGCCGTGCGGTAGCAGAGAGAACAGTCTATGACTAGGGTGGCTGGAGTCTTTGATAATTTTTAGGGCCTTCCTCTGACACCGCCTGGTGTAGAGGTCCTGGATGGCAGGAAGCTTGGCCGTACGCACTACCCTCTGATGTACTGGACCATACGCACTACCCTCTGTAGTGCCTTGCTGTCAGAGCCAAGCAGTTGCCATACCAGGCGGTGATGCAACCAGTTAGGATGCTCTCGGTGCAGCTGTAGAAGTTTTTGAGGATCTGAGGACCCATGCCAAATCTTTTCAGTCTCCTGAGGGGGAATAGTCTTTGAAGCTCTCAACCTGTTCCACTACGGCCCCATCGATGAGAATGGGGGCATGCTCAGTCCTCTTTTTTTCCCGTCAGGAAGTCCAGGATCCAGTTGCAGAGGGAGGTGTTTAGTCCCAGGATCCTTAGCTTAGTGATGAGCTTTGAGGGCACTATGGTGTTGAACGCTGAGCTGTAGTCAATGAATAGCATTCTCACGTAGGTGTTCCTCTTGTCCAGGTGGGAAAGGGCAATGTGGAGTGCAATAGAGATTGCATCATCTGTGGATCTGTTGGGGCGGTATGCAAATTGGAGTGGGTCTAGGGTTTCTGGAATAATGGTGTTGATGTGAGCCATGAGCAGCCTTTCAAAGCACTTCATGGCTCCAGACGTGAGTGCTACGGGTCGGTAGTCATTTAGGCAGGTTATTTTAGTGTTCTTGTGCATAGGGACATTACAGACTCAGTCAGGGACATGTTGAAAATATCAGTGAAGACACTTGCCAGTTGGTCAGCACATGCTCGGAGTACACGTTCTGGTAATCCGTCTGGCCCTGCGGCCTTGTGAATGTTGACCTGCTTAAAAGTCTTATTCACATCGCTACAGAGAGCTTGATCACATAGTCATCCAGAACAGCTGATGCTCTCATGCATGCTTCAGTGTTGCTTGCCTCGAAGCGAGCATAGAAGCGGTTTAGCTGGTCTGGTAGGCTTGTGTCACTGGGCAGCTTGCGGCTGTGCTTCCGGGTTAGAGTCCCGATCCTTGAAAGCGGCAGCTCTACCCTTTAGCTCAGTGCGGATGTTGCCTGTAATCCATGGCTTCTGGTTGGGGTATGTACGTACGGTCACTGTGGGGACGACGTCATCGATGCACTTATTGATGAAGCCAGTGACTGATGTGGTGTACTCTTCAATGCTATCGGAAGAATCCAGGAACATATTCCAGTCTGTGCTAGCAAAATAGTCCTGTAGCTTAGTAACCATTTCACTGTACCGTTTACACCTTCTGTACCCTGTGCATGTGACAAATAAACTTAGATTTTATTTGATATAGTGTGTGTTTACCAGAGAGGGTAATGTAAAGAACAACATGACATGGCACCAAAGTCAAATTAGGATATAAAGTTAGGCCAACGAGACACTGTCCAAGTTCTAAAATTCTCCAGTAGAATAACCTGCTTTTATTTAGTCACACTCACAGCCGTAAGCTATTTTCTGTAAATAGCTCACCATTAACTTGTAAATAATGATATTGTTGTGAGTTTATTTTCCTGTCATAATGAATACAAATGAGCTAAAGTTAAGACATTGTCAGCTATGTGATATGGTTATTATTTGAACTGGCTAGCCAGCTAACTAAACGTTAGCTAACTAGGTAACAAGCTAGAAACAAAAAAAAACATTGTTTAGAAAGTTGCTTTTAGTTGCCTGGTTTGCTAGATTGACATATACTAAATTGATTTTTAAACGGATGGGTTTATTGGTGTTAAAATACACCAGTTATGCTATTTTGGACCACCAGGCTGCTGATGTCATGCAGCCTGTTGTTTTTGTATTTATACTTTTTCATAACGACAACGACAATTTTGATGTCGGACAACAGTAGAATGTTCATGATGTCACTGCGACAACTGTATACAGACATGTCGATAGATGTAGTATAAACCTGCCTTTAGTCTTGAAATCTTTGGTTGTTTACCACATGGCCTCACATGTGAATCCTTAAAGAGATGGGTGGGGCTAAGGCTTAAGAGGATGTGAACGATGCTGAATGGGTGTAGACAAATAAGTGCTCTCCAGTAGGTGTACCAAAACATTCAAGAGCCATTTTCTCTAAAGTGGGGTTATTAGTTTATCAACTTTCAAAGCAGAATTACATTCCCATTGTTCCTCAACTGTAGTGTACGATATACAATTTTCTAAGTCTCTACTTTTATCCAATGTAAAAAACACAATTTCAAATTTTGCTACATAATACCGAATCGAGACGGTCGGTCACAATTGTGAATGAAGAACAGGGCGGCCATTCTATTGTATTGATCTGTTTTAATTATAATCTCAGAATGATATGTACCCTATATCAGTCCGCCAAATCCAAACAGTTTTATCAATATACTCTGGCCTACTTGGAGTAGGCTACACAGTGAGAGCGTGCATAATTGTACATGCTGAATGGCTTTCATTGTCTGGGAAAAAATCCACATCGGGCAGCAGGTGAGCTAGTGTGTAGAATGTGGTGATGAGGCTTGTTGAATCTTACATTGGCAAGGGGAGAAATGTCACTTTGGACAATTTTTTTACTTCACTGTCATTGGCCGGCACCATAAACAAAGTGAGACGGGAGCTCCTGCACAGCCATTGTACTCCACAACGGTGCTGAAGAATGACAAGATGACAGGGACACAATAAAGAGAGAACCGGAGACTATTACACACTGCAACCAATCAAAAGGTACACTACATGACCACTACATGCTCGTCGAACATCTCATTCCAAAATCATGGGCATTAATATGGAGTTGGTCCACCTTTTGCTGCTATAACAGCCTCCACTTTTCTGGGAAGGTTTTCTACTAGATGTTGGAACATTGCTGCGGGGACTTGCTTACATTCAGCCACAAGAGCATTAGTGAGGTCGGGCACTGATGTTGGGCAATTAGGCCTGGTTCACAGTCAGCATTCCAATTAATCCCAAAGGTATTCGATGGGGTTGAGGTCAGTCGAGTTCTTCCACACCGATCTTGACAAACAATTTGTGCACGGGGCACTTTAATGCTGAAATAGGAAAGGGCCTTCCCCAAACAGCTGCCACGAAGTTGGAAGCACAGAATCGTCACTGGTACTAAGGGGCCTAGCCTGAACCATGAAAAACAGCACCAGACCATTATTCTTCCTCCACCAAACTGTACAGTTGGCACTATGCATTGCGGCAGGTAGCGTTCTCCTGGCATCCGCCAAACCCAGATTAGTCCGTGGGACTGCCAGATGGTGAAGCGTGATTCATCACTCCAGAGAACGCGTTTCCACTGCTCCAGAGTCCAATGGCGGCGAGCTTTACACCACTCCAGCCCATGCTTGGCATTGCACATGGTGATCTTAGGCTTGTGTGCGGCTGCTCGGCCATGGAAACCCATTTCATGAAGCTCCTCGACGAACAGTTCTTGTGCTAATGTTGCTTCCGGAGGCAGTTTGGATCTCGGTAGTGAGTGTTGCAACCGAGGACAGACAATTTTTACTCGCTTCAGCACTCGGCGGTCCCGTTCTGTGAACTTGTGTGGCCTACCACTTCTCGGCTGAGACGTTGTTGCTCCTAGACGTTTCCACTTCACAATAACAGCACTTACAGTTAACCGGGGCAGCTCTAGCACGGCAGAAATTTGATTAACTGACTTGTTGGAAAGGTGGCATCCTATGACGGTGCCACGTTGAAAGTCACTGAGCTCTTCAGTAAGGCCATTCTACTGCCAGTGTTTATCTATGGAGATTGCGTGGCTGTGTGCTCGATTTTATACACCTGTCAGCAACGGGTGTGGCTGAAATAGACGAATCCATTAATTTCAAGGGGTGTCCACATACTTCTGTATATAGTGTATACTGTATATATTTACTGAACAAAAATATAAACGCAACATGTAAAGTGTTGGTCGCATTTTTCATGAGATGAAATAAAAGATCCCAGAAATTTTACACACGCACAAAAAGCGTATTTATCTCAAATCTTGTGCACAAATATGTTTACATCCCTGTTAGTGAGCATTTTTCCTTTGCCAAGATAATCCATCCACCTGACAGGTGTGGCATATCAAGAAGCTGATTAAACAGCATGATCATTACACAGTTGCACCTAGTGCTGGGGACAATGAAAGGCCACTCTAAAATGTGCAGTTTTGTCACACAACACAATGCCACAGATGTCTCAAGTTTTGAGGGAGCGTGCAATTGGCATGCTGACAGCCGGAATGTCTACCAGAGCTGTTGTCAGAGAATTGACTGTTAATAAGCCACATCCAACGTCGATTTAGTGAATTTGGCACCACGTCCAACTGGCCTCACAACCGCAGAACACGTGTATTGTGTCGTATGGGTGAGTGGTTTGCTGATGTCAACGTTGTGAACAAAGTGCCCCATGGTGGCGGTGGGGTATCTGTGACCAACAGATGCTTATCTGTATTCCCAGTCATGTGAAATCCATAGATTAGGGCCTTATGAATGTATTTCATTTGACTGATTTCCTCATATGAACTGTAACTCAGTAAAATCAATGAAATTATTGCATGTTGTGTTTATATTTTTGTTCAGTATAAATACATTTACGCTCTTGACTGATATCACTAAATGGTGCACTTTGTATCTGCTACACTGAACATAAGAGACAATTTCCAGAAGTAGCTAACTACTCTGGTCATCACTACTCTCCATAACAGTGCCTCTTATCACTGACTGTAGACCTATCAATATTTATATTCTGACAAGGGGAGATAAATGCTAGCGTACACAGCAAAAGAGAGATGTTTGCACACTTACACTTCAAGCCATTTTGCTTCTTAATGGTCCTTATTGAAGTTTGTGACTAATGATTGAGAGAGTGGTGGAGTGCGACTTGGGCACCATAACCGTTATTTGACCTCTTAAAGACAAAGCACATCGGGGTACAAAGGTGCATCTCAGGAGAATCGGATGCGCGGTGCATTAGTGCACATTAGCAGCGACGCTAATCAGTGTTTTTGTGAGTCAGGAAAATCAGGCTGGAAGCTGAACTAAAGGGCCAATCCCCCGCTGATGCATACTGGTACCCTGCTAATGGCAGATAATTTGCTGGTGAGGCATAATTGGGTTCCGGCAGCGTGAACACCACGGGAGTATGAACCTCGACGGAGCGGAGATGGTGGTAAGCCGGAGAGAGAGAAGGGAAAGGAAGGTTTGGTTTTTCATAGCAATGTGTTTGTGTGTGTGCTAGCATGTTTGTGGACCTGTAGGGACTTTCATCATGTGATAGCGGGCCAAAGGCTACATACTGTAGGTCAGGGGTCAGCAACAGGTGGCCCGTGGGCCAAAACCGGCCCACGAGCGATTTTTATATGGCCCCCCAAAGTAAAAAAATTTATGCAAAAATTGGGGATTTTGTTTTTTGGGTCAAAAAAGACTGACAAAAAAGTGTTAAACAAATCAAAATATATTATATATTTGAGATTCTTCAAATAGCCACCCTTGGCTTTGATGACAGCTTTGCACACTCTTGGCATTCTCTCAACCAGCTTCATGAGGTAGTCACCTGGAATGCATTTCAATTAACAGGTGTGCCTTCTTAAAAGTTAATTTGTGGAATTTCTTTACTTACCCTTTGAATGAGTAGGTGTTCAAAAACGTTTGACTGGTAGTTTAGAACACCTACTCATTCAAGGGTTTTTCTTTATTTGTACTATTTTCTACATTGTTCTACAAGTTTTACCAGCCTCACATGTTTAAACGGCCTGCATATGGTCTAAATAAACGAAAGCCTGAATTAACGTAATAATGAACTGATAATTAACAATTATCATAAACAAATACCTGCTTGCCGCAATGACTCAAAAATCTTTCCAAACCTGGGATTTTTCTCGCGCAGCACCTGTTTCCACATTGGTGTATTCCACCATCATAAGCTTTCTTTTTATTTCTCTGGTTACGTTAGCTAGGCGGTATGGGTAGGCAACAACACATCCACCACACAGTGGCCCCTCAGGGGTGTGTGCTTAGTCCTCTCCTATACTCCCTGTTCACCCACGACTGCGTGGCCGTGCACGACCCAAACACCATCATCAAGTTTGCTGATGACATGAAGGTGGTAGGATTGATCATCGACGAGGATGAGGCGGCCTATAAGGAGGAGGTCAGAGAACTGGCAGTGTGGTACCAGTACAACAACCTCTCTCTCAACGTCAGCAAGACAAAGGACCTGATCGTGGACTACAGGAAACGGAGGTGCGAGCACACCCCCATCCACATCGATGGGGCTGTAGTGGAACAGGTCGAGAGCTTCAAGTTCCTCTGTGTCCATATCACTAAGGAAATAACATGGTCCATACACACCCAAACAGTTTTGAAGAGGCACGACAGCACCTCTTTCCCCTCAGGAGGCAGAAAAGATTTGGCATGGGCCCTCAGATACTCAAAAAGTTCTACAGCTGCACCATTGAGAGCATTTTGACTGGCAACTGCAAGGCATCCAACCGCAAGGCGCTACAGAGGGTGGTGAGTACGGCCCAGTACACCACTGGGGCCAAGCTCACTGCCATCCAGGACCTCTATACCAGGCGGCGTCAGAGGAAGGCAAAACAAATTGTCAAAGACTCCAGCCACCCAAGCCTTAGACTGTTCTCTCTGCTATCTCACGGCAAGCGTTACTAGTGCACCAAGTCTGGAACCAACAGGACCCTGAACAGCTTTTACCCCCAAGCCATAAGACTGCTAAACAAGACTGCTAAATAGCTAATCAAATGGCTACCCGTATGTTACGAACCCCATGGCTTTAAACGTCTAGGGTGGATGGACAAGAGACCCGTAACATAATTCATGCTAATTAGTATCGTGACGTGAAACAGTGAGAACAAAAACCATAAACTACCTGCATTGACCCTTTTTTGCATTAACTCTCTTGCACTGACTCTATGCACACACACTGGACTCACACATGCTTACACTGACACTCCAACACACACTACATACGCCCACACACACATAACACGTGCACACTGGAGCCACACACTCACTTTCACACTCACCACTGTACACTTCTGCTACTGTCTATTATCTATCCTGCTGCCGAGTCACTTTACCCCTACCTATACTGCATGTTCATAGCTACCTCAATTACCTCATACCCCTCCACACCGACTCGGTACTGGTACTCCCTGTATATAGCCATGTCATTTTTACTCGTGGTTATTTAGCAGACGCTCTTATCCAGAGCGACTTACAGTTAGTGAGTGCATACATTATTTGTTTATTTTTCATACTGGCCCCCCGTGGGAATCGAACCCACAACCCTGGCGTTGCAAACGCCATGCTCTACCAACTGAGCTACATCCCTGCCGGCCATTCCCTCCCCTACCCTGGACGACGCTGGGCCAATTGTGCGCCGCCCCATTGGTGACAAATACCATGCGAAAATAAGCGTTAAGCAGAGCAAGTAAGGAGTTTTTGTATGGGTAACAATGAGAGTGTCGAATTTGGTCAAGATAAAAGTGAATTGCTATTTTGAAACGTGGGGCTTATTTGATCGAATAAAAGTTTCATTTTGTGTACTGAAATAAGAATAATGCACGTGACATTCCGGCAACTTTGAGATAAAATGTTTTATATCGGAGTTGTATCTGTCTCTCATTGGCTAGAATGTTCCCACCTGCCTTTCACTTTTGCAGACATGTATTTCCATTGTTAGAGCAGTCAGTTGACCATCTTGTCAATATAATAGATAATCTTTGCTAACGTTCTTCTCCTTTGCTAGCTAGCCAATTGCACAGCTAACACAATCACGTCAAACTCTGCAGCTGGAATGACAGCAAACTAGCTGTTTTCTATCAACATTTATTTGGATATATCCATATGCTGATGCATGATTTCGACCTGACTCAGAAAAGTTGCTGTCTCATCAGGACACCTTTCACTCTCTATGGTACAGGGGGGAAGGCATTTCAAATTTGACATCAAGGTAACAGCAAGGCTTACACAGACCCCTGCTGTTGTAAATGAAATACTCGACTAGAACCAAGGGGAAATAATGTGTTAATAAAAGCCTTATTGTTTTTCTTTTTGTCATTTGCCGTGGTATATCAAGCACTGCGTAGTGATACTTTAGATAGAACAGTAAACAAGCATTTTTGCATCATACCCATGGTATATCGTCTGATATACACATGGCTGGAATGCTGTTTCAGCCAATCAGCATCCAGGATGCAAACTACCCAGAAAATCCCAATATTGGTATGTCCCGCGTCATGTTTGTCCAACTTCTAGGAATAATTTAATAATTTATCCCACTTTCCCAAGTTGTCACCATCATTGATCAGCCACACTCAAAACAACAGTTGACTGTTTGCAAATCCAACAAAAATAGAAACGCAACATGCAACAATTTTCAAAGATTTTACTGAGTTGCAGTTCAAATCAAATCAAATCAAATGTAATTGGTCACATACATGTGTTTAGAAGATGTTATTGCGTGTGTAGCGAAATTATTGTGTTTCTAGCTCCGACAGTGCAGTAATATCTAACAAGTAATATCTAACAATTTCACAACATATACCCAATACATACAAATCTAAGTAAAGCAATGGAATTAAGAATATATAAATATATGGACAAGTAATGTTAGAGCGGCATTGACTAAGATACTGTAGAATAGTATAGAATACATTATATACATATGAGATGAGTAATGCAAGACATGTAAACATTATTAAAGTGGCCAGTGATTTATAATCTATGTATATAGGCAGCAGCCTCTAATGTGCTAGTGAAGGCTGTTTAACAGTCTGATGGACTTGAGATAGAAGCTGTTTTTCAGGCTCTCGGTCCCAGCTTTGATGCACCTGTTTCATATAAGGAAATCAGTCAATTGAATAAATTAATTATGCCCTAATCTATGGATTCCACATGACTGGGAATACAGATATGCATATGTTGGTCACAGATACCTTAAAAAAAAGGTAAGGGTGTAGATCAGAAAACCATTCAGTATCTATTTACCTCATGCAGTGCGACACATCTCCTTCACATAGAGTTGATCAGGCTGTTGATTGTGGCCTGTGGAATGTTGTCCCACTCCTCTTCAATGACTGTGCAAAGTTACTGGATATTGGGGGAAACTGGAAAACGCTGTCTTACACGTCGATCCAGAGCATCCCGAACATGCTCAATGGGTGACATATTGGTGAGTATGCAGGCCATGGAAGAACTGGGACATTTTCAGTTTCAGGAATTGTGTACAGATCCTTGCGACATAGGGCTGTGCATTATCATGCTGAAACATGAGGTGATGGCGGCGGATGAATGGCACGACAATAGGCCTCTGGATCTCGCCATGGTACCTCTGTGCATTGAAATAGCCATCAATAAAATGCAGTTGTGTTCATTGTCCGTAGCTTATGCCTGACTATACCATAACCCCACCGCCACCATGGGGCGCTCTGTTCACAACGTTGACATCAGCAAACCACTCGCCCACAAGATGCCATACATGCTGTCTGCCATCTGCCCGCTAGTGTTGAAACCGGGATTCATCCGTGAAGAGCACACTTCTCCAGCGTGCCAGTGGCCATCGAAGGTGAGCATTTTCCCACTTAAGTCGGTCATGACGCCAAACTGCAGTCAGGTCAAGACCCTGTTGAGGACGATGAGCATGCAGATGAGCTTCTCTAAGACGTTTTCTGACAGTTTGTGCAGAAATTATTTGGTTGTGCAAACCCACAGTTTCATCAGCTGTCTGGGTGGCTGGTCTCAGATGTTCCCGCAGGTGAAGAAGCCGGATGTGGAGGTCCTGGGCTGGCATGGTTACACCTGGTCTGCAGTTGTGAGGCTGGTTGGACGTACTGCCAAATTCTCTAAAACAACATTATTGTAGAGAAATAAACATTCAATTCTCAGGCAACAGCTCTCGTAGACATTCTTACAGTCAGCATGCCAATTGCACAATCCCTCAAAACTGTGGCATTGTGTTATGTGACAAAACTGCACATTTTAGAGTGGCCTTTTATTGTCCTCAGCACAAGGTGCATAATGATTATGCTTTTTAATCAGCTTTTTGATATGCCACATCTGTCAGGTGGATGGATTATCTTGACAAAGGATTAAATGCTCACTAACAGGGATGATAACAAATTTGTGCACAACATATGAGAGAAATAAGCTTTTTGGGCATATGGAACATTTCTGGGATATTTTATTTCAGCTCATGAAAGATGGGACCAAAATGTAATATGTTGCGTTTATATTTTTATTACTATCTTTGCAGATGAGAAATGCTCAGTAAATAATAGAGCTGTAAATTGTTTTAAATCACATGGCCTGCAGTCGGAAGGGCCCGCAATTTGCAGAAAATAGCAAATAGATTATTGTTGAGTTGTGATTGTCAGTGAAAAGCAGAGAGACTCAGCCAGGCATATCGCAATATTTCAAAAAACAATCGAGGAAAAACAGTTTGGAAAGCAAATGGCTATTGCTGTAAAGAGAAGACAATAAAAAGACTCCAATCCGTCTTTTAGTTATCAAAATGCTCAGCTTAATTGAGCAAACAGTAGCCTATCGTATTGGCACTACCGGAGAACATTGGCCATATCCCTGGTGAGTGTGCATATTCACTTCTTTATTAATGGGCCAGTGCCACTTTTGTTTGTTTTTGGATAATAATTTCCTCCTCCAGGTTAGATGGGCGTCATATTCAGTCACGTGTATTCATGGATGCCAAGGAAAGCCGGGCTTCCCCAAAAAATGTACCTAGAAAAAAGAGAAGAAAATAAACAAAAGTAATTTATTTAGTGTTTCATACATTTCCTTCAATTCGCTGAAAGAGGCTGAATGTATCTCACAGGAGAATGCATCCGAGCGAATGAAACAGCGCCCCCTCTGTCTCAGTATGTGTAGCTTATCGATCTGATGCTGTCTGGTCATAAAGAGTATGACACTCTTTTCGCCCATAGCATTGAATGCAAGAGAAGCCAGCGAGCATTTGACCTCCCTCAATATTTTTTTAAATTAAATAATAGCCAATCCGCGTTGCGCTAAACTGAGTGAGCTTAGCTGTGGATTTAATTGTTGCATCGCGTTGTGTTGTTGTTCTCCGGTGGCAAGCTAGCTAGATAAAATCGCCCCTTTCCTAAATTAGCCATGGATGGAGAAGGGTATTTGAACTTGTGGTTTTACTTAATTCTCTGTACTGGCCAATGATTATAACGGCAATTCTGATCGAACCATATATTCATACATTGTGCCCCTGGCCTGAAAGGATGGAAGTTCAACATGTAGTTAGATGTAGTAGGCTAATGTTAACTAGCTGGCCTGGAGCATTGTTGCCCATGAAAGGTAGTTAGGCTAGTGAGCAAACATTTCAGCCAGGTAGCCCAGGACAACAAAAACTAATAGCGTGTACTGTATAACAGAGTCATAGACCGTTTAGGCAACATGAAAGAGGAGGATGACATTGGTGTTTCTCTACAGGTAGGGTGAGTCAACATGTTTTTTCTACTTGACCATGATGTCCACTGTTGACCATGATGTCCACTGTTGACCATGATGTCCACTGTTGACCATGATGTCCTTCTGGACAGACTGTAGAGGTGGGTTGGCCTCTCCGGTCCAGTTCTAAATTGGTTTAGGACCTATTTAACCGGTCGAGAGTTTTTTGTCACCCTTGGTGAACATAACTCAGAGAAAATACATATCACATGTGGCATTCCACAAGGTTGGATTTTGGGTCCGGTACTGTTCAGTTTATATATGTTACCCCTTGGCAGTGTTATCAGAAAGCACAGCATTGATTTTCACTGCTATGCAGACAATACACAACTTTACATTTCTGTGTCACCAGAGGATTTTAGCAGGTAGGATGGGGTGAGTCAACATGTTTTTTCTACTTGCACGCACGCACACACACACACACGCACAGAAATCAGTAACATGGACAGCCACATCATATTTAGTTTACGTTGATTGGACTAAATAGTTTTTTGGTATCTTTTAGTTGTCACTGTATTAGACTAAGTATAGGTGATTAAATGATGTTGAAATGTTGAAGTTGAAATGGTTTTGGAATAGTGGAGGCAGCGCATGTTTTCTTTGTGACTTGCGGTAACTCTCCTTTGTTCTAAATCAATAGTTGTTTAGTAGTCTGAAAATGTCGGAAACATGAACTTGCTTGACCATGGTGAAGGTCATGTAACTGTTTGTTACATGCAATATGTTTTGTGGACTTCATCGGATAGCTCTTGCTCTCTGGTTTTGTGATGAAACAAAGGTGTGGTTGAATTTATTCTGCCACTGTGTCTTCTTATTGCCTCGGCCTTAGGCCTATATATCACGTTGTCAAGGCATATGAACTAACAGGTTATAGAGCAAACAACGCAATTATCACAACACATAGGTCGCAATATAGATTTTCTTCCCTGGCTTCCCTGGTGATTTTACCCATTCACCGCTACTGGTCATATTGTATTTGTCTCCCCTTTTATATGGATCAGACAATGTCATTTTCATTGATCTGTTTGTCAGTGACATCAGAATAGGCTACCGTGTATTTTTTGTCGTATTAAAAATGATTCAGCTATTGTCTCCTGTCATATAAAGTGTAGTAGAATTACCTGAAATGTTTTTACAAAAAGGCCGACATTTTCCTGTGCAAAGAAAGGATATTTTTAAAATCTCATACAGCCTATAGCAGGGTTCTTCAATTCCGGTCCTGGAGGGCCGAAACACCTCTGTTTTTCATCCTCTCCTTCTAATCAGGGGCTAATTCAGACCTGGGACACCGGGTGAGTGCAATTAACTACCAGGTAGAAATAAAAAACAGAAGTGTTTCGGCCCTCCAGGACCAGAATTGAAGAACCCTGGCCTATAGCCTAGGCCTAATCTATGCCATTACGCGCTGTCTTTTTTGTGAACAGTGATTGAGTTATATTATTAGCCTAAATTATGACTATCCAATTTAATCACCACATTAGGAATAGTAGGCTATCTTACATAAACCTGCAAATGTGAGGATGCATGGAATAAAGGTGTATTTTTTATTAGCTTCCCCAAACTTGAAACCCACGCACCACCTATGGTTAAAAGCTATATACAGTATAATAGGTAGCTATCAATCATTGGGGTGTTGGGCACAATGACAAGGCAGATAAAGCCATGGAGGTGTTACCATCTTACCTTCACTTTTTCCACATTTTGTTACATTACAGCCTTGTTCTAAAATGGATTAAATTGTTTTTTTTCCCCTCATCAATATACACACAAGACCCCATAATGTCAAAGCAAAAACTGTTTTTTATAAAATTTTCCAAATCTATTAAAAATAAAAAACGGAAACATCACATTTACATAAGTATTCAGACCCTTTACTCAGTACTTTGTTGGTCCTCTGTAGCTCAGCTGGTGGAGCACGACGCTTGTAACGCCAAGGTAGTGGGTTCGATCCCCGTGACCACCCATACACAAAAATTTATGTACGCATGACTGTAAGTCGCTTTGGATAACAGCGTCTGCTAAATGGCATATTATAAATAACTTTGGCAGCAATTACAGCCTCGAGTCTTCTTGGGTATAACGCTACAAGCTTGGCACACCTGTATTTGGGGAGTTTCTCCCATTCTTCTCTGCAGATCCTCTCAAGCTCTTTCAGGTTGGATGGGGAGCGTCACTGCACAGCTATTTTCAGGTCTCTCCAGAGATGTTGGATTGGGTTCAAGTCCGGGTTCTGGCTGGGCCACTCAAGGACATTCAGAGACATGTCCCGAAGCCACTCCTCCCCCGATTGCTCAGTTTGGCCGGGCGGCCAGCTTTAGGAAGAGTCTTGGTGGTTCCAAACTTCTTCCATTTAAGAATGATGGAGGCCACTGTGTTCTTGGGGACCTTCAATGCTGAATAAATGTTTTGGTACCCTTCACCAGATCTGTGCCTCGACACAATCCTGTCTCAGAGCTCTAGAGACAATTCCTTCAACCTCATGGCTTGGTTTTTGCTCTGAGATGCACTGTGTCAACTGTAGGACCTTATATAGACAGGTGTGTGCCTTTCCAAATCATGTCCAATCAATTGAATTTACCACAGGTGGACTCCAATCAATTTGTAGAAACATCTCAAGGATGATCAATAGAAACAGGATTCACCTGATCTTTTCGAGTCTCATAGTAAAGGGTCTGAATACTTATGTAAATAAGGTATTTCTGTGTTTTATTTGTAATACATTTGCAAACATTTCCAAAAAATGGTTTTTGCTTTGTCATTATGGGGTATTGTGTGTTGATTGATGAGGAAAAAATGTCATTTAATCCATTGTAGAATAAGGCTGTAACATAACAAAATGTGGAGAAGGGGTCTGAATACTTTCCGAATGCACTGTATAGTATGTGATTGTGTCTCAATGTAATCAACGTATGAAATGATTGTCGTTTTCAAATACAATCTATTTTTGGGCTTAGTTGTGGTCAATTTGCAGTGTACAAATTGTTATAATTAGTGTATGTTCCGACCATTTGCTCCAACAAAAATCAGCCCACAAAGTAGGTGCTCTATTTCTTTTTTTTTTATTGTACGCTTTATGTGATGTCATGTTTTCTTGTGATTAATGTAATCTGCTGCTATCCAAAATGGGTGTGATAGTGTAAAATACATAAATACATACATAAGGTAAATACAGCAAATGCTAATAGCCGTGAATTAAATTGATAACTGAAACATTACTGAAACACAACATTGTGAATTCACAGATGGCATTTGTTGATTCTCTTCAATTCCCACTACAACGATGTTTAGTAAAATAACTAATACAATCCTAAATGAGCTGATTTGATTTCCCCATTGATACACGAGATTAAGATGAATTAGCATATTGATTAAGACCCTTTATAAGGTTCCTTGAAATAAGCCTTTAAGATTTTTCAGGATCTCTACTCCCCCTTTGAACAATATTATATAATACACATGCAAAGAGGGAAATAACATGTGGAGAAACATACCTTTTTTGTGTCAATATACAGGGGAAACCAACACTTTCAATCATTCATCTGTGGGAGAAAAAATAAATATTTAATACACTCTTTGATAGAAACAACTATGTCTGTGCAATCTGCTGCTGGAAATAGGACTTTTAGTATCTGTCTCTGAGGGAAGTAGACCAGCCACAGTCTGTGTTAGATACACAGTAGAACCTATTCCGAATCTATCTTCATTATCTCAGAAGAGTGTGTGTGGTGTGTGTGTGTGTGTCCGTGTGTGTCCCTTTGTGTGTGTGTGTGTGTGTGTGTGTGTGTGTGTGTGTGTGTGTGTGTGTGTGTGTGTGTGTGTGTGTGTGTGCGCACATGCATTACTTCTGTGTGTTGTCATGGAGTGTCACCAAATTCCTCCTGTGTGTGTGTCTGTGTCTGTAGGAGCCTCAGGTGTGGGTATATTGGAGTAATCAGGCCTACATTCCCCTAGCTGACAGCTATTTTATTCTGTCTGAAGTCCGGTGCTTCCTAGCCAATATATTTATCTTGCAAGCCACAGGGTCAGTTTCACATAGTTTCAGACTCTGAGGATAACCAGTGAAATCCTGTCTCAAAAAGCAAAAAAAGGCCTACACTAACCCACAGAAATCTGTTGCGGAGTTTGACTTCCTATTTTTCACAACTATTATTGATTTAGACATACTGAGCTGCAGGCTCCATACTCGCAAACTCTGGCTTAAACCGGAGGTTTAGACCTTTGGTTTAAAATGGTTAGCTGCTAGCTTTTCACATAGCATAGTGCTAATTGTGCCAGGTTTGCCTAAGTATAACCTGCTGAGCAGCATGATTTGACATAGTTGGACATGATCCAACACTTTTTCATTAAACCTTCCCCATCGAGTTGATGTCCGCGCCCCACCGAAATCGAATTAGTATAATGACAGTTGTACATTTTGTAAATATTTTTGTAATTAATACATAAAATGAACAATTAATACAGCTAATTAATATAATCAGAATCCACCACAGCGTTAAGACTGAAGCTGGCAAGTCGTTTGTTTGTTTGGTTAGCTAGCTGTTTTCATTCGAATGCCAACCAGTTACCAGAGGTTAAAGATGGAGAGAACCCAAAAGCAAGATGGCAGAGGTGTGCAGCGATAAGAATCGTAGGGAGGACAAAGTTACAAGCCTGCTCTTGAATTATTATTGAAATGTGGTGTGCTTTCTGGTAACACGTGACTGCCGTAGCATTATCCAAGTGGGTGCTTCATTTTGGTAGTAGTAAACGAGTAGCTAGCTACCTACTATGGAGTCCATGAGCAGTGGCTGGCTCAAACTTCATCTGACTGAGTTCTACTATGGAAAAGACAGAGACAGCGAGACACCTTGATGAGACCGTGCTTCTTGCATATGTACTTTCTCTCCCTGCTTGGTCACCTCCCTCAGATGACCTCTCAAGTAATGAACTTTCTAATAACTGTCCACCTCATGATGTTCTGATGTTGTTTTTCTAAATTACTTGACTCGTTTGGTGTGCTTTGAAGCGCTTTGAGATTCATTGAAAAGTGCTATATAAGTTGAATAAATTATTATTATTATTATTATTTTTATTATTATTATCAAAATCTGTCTACTTAAAAAGCCTCATCCACTTTAATGGTTTTTCTTTCATTCTAAGGGTACCATTGTGAAATCATGACTTCCAACGTATACAGTAAATAATGTAACTTGTGACACAAATCAGCTACTTTGTCCCCTTTCCCTTTCCCAACAGGTTAGATAAAAAGTTAGAGAGTATGACATCTTGGGCTATTTCTTTGCTATTCAAATCTGGAATCAGAACATACAGTGGGGAAAAAAAGTATTTAGTCAGCCACCAATTGTGCAAGTTCTCCCACTTAAAAAGATGAGAGAGGCCTGTAATTTTCATCATAGGTACACGTCAACTATGACAGATAAATTGAGAAAAAAAAAATCCAGAAAATCACATTGTAGGATTTTTAATGAATTTATTTGCAAATTATGGTGGAAAATAAGTATTTGGTCAATAACAAAAGTTTCTCAATACTTTGTTATATACCCTTTGTTGGCAATGACACAGGTCAAACGTTTTCTGTAAGTCTTCACAAGGTTTTCACACACTGTTGCTGGTATTTTGACCCATTCCTCCATGCAGAGCTCCTCTAGAGCAGTGATGATTTGGGGCTGTCGCTGGGCAACACGGACTTTCAACTCCCTCCAAAGATTTTCTATGGGATTGAGATCTGGAGACTGGCTAGGCCACTCCAGGACCTTGAAATGCTTCTTATGAAGCCACTCCTTTGTTGCCCGGGCGGTCTGTTTGGGATCATTGTCATGCTGAAAGACCCAGCCACGTTTCATCTTCAATGCCCTTGCTGATGGAAGGAGGTTTTCACTCAAAATCTCACGATACATGGCCCCATTCATTCTTTCCTTTACACGGATCAGTCGTCCTGGTCCCTTTGCAGAAAAACAGCCCCAAAGCATGATGTTTCCACCCCCATGCTTTACAGTAGGTATGGTGTTCTTTGGATGCAACTCAGCATTCTTCGTCCTCCAAACACGACGAGTTGAGTTTTTACCAAAAAGTTCTATTTTGGTTTCATCTGACCATATGACATTCTCCCAATCCTCTTCTGGATCATTCAAATGCACTCTAGCAAACTTCAGACGGGCCTGGACATGTACTGGCTTAAGCAGGGGGACACGTCTGGCAGGATTTGAGTCCCTGGCGGCGTAGTGTGTTACTGATGGTAGGCTTTGTTACTTTGGTCCCAGCGCTCTGCTGGTCATTCACTAGGTTCCCCCATGTGGTTCTGGGATTTTTGCTCACCGTTCTTGTGATCATTTTGACCCCACGGGGTGAGATCTTGCGTGGAGCCCCAGATCGAGGGAGATTATCAGTGGTCTTGTATGTCTTCCATTTCCTAATAATTGCTCCCACAGTTGATTTCTTCAAACCAAGCTGCTTACCTATTGCAGATTCAGTCTTCCCAGCCTGGTGCAGGTCTACAATTTTGTTTCTGGTGTCCTTTGACAGCTCTTTGGTCTTGGCCATAGTGGAGTTTGGAGTGTGACTGTTTGAGGTTGTGGACAGGTGTCTTTTATACTGATAACAAGTTCAAACAGGTGCCATTAATACAGGTAACGAGTGGAGGACAGAGGAGCCTCTTAAAAAAGAAGTTACAGGTCTGTGAGAGCCAGAAATCTTGCTTGTTTGTAGGTGACCAAATACTTATTTTCCACCATAATTTGCAAATAAATTCATTAAAAATCCTACAATGTGATTTTCTGGATTTTTTTCCTCAATTTGTCTGTCATAGTTGACGTGTACCTATGATGAAAATTACAGGCCTCTTTCATCTTTTTAAGTGGGAGAACTTGCACAATTGGTGGCTGACTAAATACTTTTTTTCCCCACTGTATGTCAATATAGCCCAACTATCACTACTTCCTTTCACCCGCTTATGAAATCATGTCATTATTAAATTGTCTCCACAAATCAATACTACCTAATAACATATTTTCATTCACCTAAATATAAATAATTATTTTAATACCAGTCTATTAAACAATCCAAGTCAACCTTTCACATCTCCCAATAAACCTACTTAACCTTCTTCAAACAATTCAATTCAACATTTCACATCTCCCCATTAATATCTATTATTCTCTATTGCTGATGTTCCATCTAATGGTACCTCAACAGATGACAAATTATTTCTAAGTTATAGTCAAAGCAAACAAAACATCTATTCACAGAGATGCAACTTTAATTACGATGTTATACTATTCGCTATGTGTTGGTAAGACAATATCTTTGTATAATTATATCAATAAATCCAGTAATTCATGTCAACATCATAAATATAAGAGTTTTGCTTCCTTCCCTACATGGGCTTGAACCAGGGACCCTCTACACACAGACAACATTCACCATCGAAACACCATTACCTGTTGCTCCATAAAATCTGTGGTCCTTGCAAAGCAAGTTAAACAACTACTTCCACGTCGCATAGCAAGTTACGTCACCACTCTAAACATCACTAGTTCTCACCACTAACTAGCTAGCCCTTTCACACAAAACATTCAACCCCCTATGACTTCCTTCTCCACAACAACCATTGATCCTTGTACACCTAATGTAAGCCATAATGTCCCTTACAGCGCTCTCACGTTTCAGCGAGCTCCCAATGGTTAACACCCGCAGACAAAAAACATGGCAACTCTCTTCCATTTTTACTTGTAGACCAAATAACACATTCTCAAACAGAGTTGTGCATTTACCTCTATCGTAGGGTTTAAAAACTAACGTAACAACATTAACCATCCTACATTGCTGTAGTAACGTCATGTTTGGTTCAGTTTATCACCAATCCACCATTATTAGAATACATCAGATCTAGGTAAATGTCCTTTACATTTACGTCATTTAGCAGACGCTCTTATCCAGAGCGACTTACAGGAGCAATTAGGGTTAAGTGCCTTGCTTAAGGGCACATCAACAGATTTTTCACCTAGTCGGCTCAGGGATTAGAACCAGCGACCTTTTGGTTACTGGCACAACACTCTTACCCACTAAGCTACCCGCCATCCTTTCTAAGTAGGCTACAAGTAACACCAAACACTTGCTTTAGTTTACCAGTATATATTGAATTTACATCCAGAGTATCAATATACAGTTTATTTATAGACATTACGCCACCATTCTCAATCGTTTAATTTAGCCAACCCTTAGTCAACGCAAAAAAATTACTATCACGCAATCGTCTCCCATCCTGTTAAATAAGTGAGTCTTACCATTACAACCACGCACGCTTAAAACCTTCCATTCTACATCACCAAACCAAATACTTTGTAGTATCCGTTCAAGCAATACATACCAGTAGTTGAATTACACTCATAAACCCAGATTTTACTCTATGCCATTGAAATCCGAATAAATTCCACAAATAGTGCAATTACAATGGTTTTGTCACGCCCTGGCTCGGGGGACTCTTAAATGTTGAGCCAGGGTGTGGAGTTTCTGTTACATTTTCTATGCTTTTGTTCTAGATCGTTTATATCTATGTTGGCCAGAGTGGTTCCCAATCAGAGACAGCTGTAGCTCGTTGTCTCTGATTGGGGACCATACTTAGGCAGCCTGTTTGGCACTAGTATTTTGTGGGATCTTGTTCCGAAAGGTTTGTGTTGTAACCTAGGACTTCACGTATCGTTTGTTTATTGTTTTGGTTCGTGTTGTGTACACAAATAAAGATGTACGCTTATCACGCTGCGCCTTGGTCCGCTTCATCTGTCGCTTGGTCCGCTTCATCTGTCGACGATCGTGACAGGTTTGTCATCTTACCCTCTGAATGAAATGAAGTTCCTTCACTTCACCACCTTATCTCCACACTGATAATTAGTTTAATGGAAACCCTAAATTCGTTTTTCACTATATTATAAAATACGTCTATAACCACATTACTTATGGTCAGTTTATTCCTTAAACCTTATCTCTCACATGATCCCACAACGGTACAACTTATAAAACACGTATTCATTATTTCTCCACCCGTGACGTACGTCTACGTTTGGGTGAGCAAGTTAATAAATATACAGTACTATGAAATAGTATTTGCCCCCTTTCTAATTTTTTCTCCTGTAGAATTCTCTGATACAGAGCAGAATTCATGGTTCCTTCTATTAAGGCAAGTCGTCCAGGTCCTGAGGCAGCAAAGCATCCCCAAACCATCACACCACCACCACCATGCTTGACCTTTGGTATGATGTTCTTACTGTGAAATGCAGAGTTTGGTCTTCTCATTGCATGTTTCAGTCTGATCATTTAGATTTCTTCTGCCTCCTGTAGCCTGCTGCAACTATGCTAAATCAATAGGTGAGGATGTTTGCTAGTAAGCTATCAATGTGCATAATACCTAACAAGCGAAGCGAGAGTAGGGAAAGAAGAAGAAACACAGATGCGCGTTCTGTCTGAGTGACAGCAAACTTGTCTGCCCCGCTGCAAGTTTTGAGGACAGGTCACACACACACATACCTCTGCGCACTGCTCCTAATCTGCAGATTTTTTGGACTATAAACCTGCAGGGAGATCTACTTAGGCATAATAAAGCACTTCAGTTTTTTTCCAATCACCAGTCTCAACTATCAGTTTACGTATATGATTACAAGTATAGCCAGGTTCACCCCTAATAACAACACAGCTGATGAATCTGATACATAGGCTAAAGGGGAAAACATATTTTTTTGGGTGTTGTGTGTGAAAACTCTTTCAGTTTTCACACACAACAACTGTAGTATAAGACATTTGAATTTGAATGAGAGTTGTGTAGCCTAGTCAGTCAGCATCACTGATTCTTATTTTCCTGCAACGGCACCGGAATGCCCCTGTCTGTGTGTGTGGTGCACTCATGTGTCTACACTTTGTGTAGCTGTTATCAATAATGCTAATGATAAACCTCTGGTAAACCTTCTCAATTAAATGTTAACTGCAAATTAGCCTATGCCTACCTGGCAGGATGATGTCATGATTATTTGCATCAATCCCTTGACCATTTGTTTTGCAAACTCTGCAATCACATGAGCGCTGAAGAAACATTGCTGCAAACCCCCTAAGGTCGATGTCCGAGCCCCGCAGAAATACAAAAATCCCCATAAAAATCAGTCAGTTTAAGCTAGAGATATCTTTTTTTTTTGCATTGGAAGCGTCTGTGATGAAAGGTGACAGAGCTAGAGCGGTGTTTGCCAGACCATGAGACATCCCGAAAATCGGTCTTCTCACAAAATCGTCTGTAGTGTCCGAAACGGTTTGACCTATAAACTACTATGCCCCTCTATGGAAAGATGAGACTCTCACGAACATGGTGGTGTTCTCCGTTTGCACTACAACCCCCTGAAGCGTCTTGTGACTCATCTGAAGTCGGTACAGCCGATCTGCCAACTTCTGTCTGTAGCGTCCGAGCAGTTTAGGCTACACACTAATATGACCCCTTTGTAGAAAGGTGAGACTCTTACGAACACGTACATGTCGGTACATGTTTTTCTCTAGGATGCCCACAGGCCTCACAATACTCGTCTGAAGGTCCCCCGGTACCAGTTGAAGAAATGAATGGAAGTACAGTGCTTTCGGCAAGTATTCAGACCTCTGCACTTTTTCCACATTTTGTTACGTTACGGCCTTGTTCTAAAATGGATTAAATTGATTTCATTCCCTCAACAATCTACACACAATACCCCATAATTACAAAGCAAAAAAAATAATTTTTTTAACATTTGAAAATATATAAAGAATACAAAAATTACACAATTAAACAGAGATTTCACATTTAAATAAGTATTCAGACCCTTTACTCAGTACTTTGTTGAAGCACCTTTGCCAGCAATTACAGCCTTGAGTCTTCTTGGGTATGATTCTACAAGCTTGGCACACCTGTATTTGGGGAGTTTCTCCCATTCTTCTCTGCAGAGCCTCTCAAGCTCTGTCAGGTTGGATGGGAAGCGTCGCTGCACAGCTATTTTCAGGTCTCTCCAGAGATGTTCGATTGGTTTCAAGTCCGGGCTCTGGCTGGGCCACTCAAGGACATTCAGAGACTTGTCCCAAAGCCACTCCTGCGTTGTCTTGGCTGTGTGCTTAGGGTCGTTCAATCTTGGTTTCATCAGACCAGAGAATCTTGTTTCTTGTGGTCTGAGAGTCCTTTAGGTGCCTTTTGGCAAACTCCAAGCGGGCTGTCATGTGCCTTTTACTGAGGAGTGGCTTCTGTCTGGCCACCCTACCATGAAGGCCTAATAGGTGGAGTGCTGCAGAGATGGTTGTCCTTCTGGAAGGTTGTCCCATCTCCACAGAGGAACTCTGGAGCTCTGTCAGAGTGACCATCGGGTTCTTGGTCACCTCCCTGACCAAGGCCCTTCTCCCCCGATGACTCAGTTTGGCCGGGCGGTTCCAAACTTGGTTGTTCCAAACTTCTTCCATTTAAGAATGATGGCGGCCACTGTGTTCTTGGGGACCTTCAATGTTGCAGAAATGTTTTGGTACCCTTCCCAAGATGTGTGCCTCGACACAGTCCTGTCTCGGCGCTCAACGAACAATTCCTGTGTCCTCATGGCTTGGTTTTTGTTCTGACATGCACCGTCAACTGTGGGACCTTATATAGACAGGTGTGTGCCTTTCCAAATCATGTCCAATCTATTGAATTTACCACAGGTGGACTCCAATCAAGTTGTAGAAACATCTCAAGGAAGATCAATGAAAACAGGATGGACCTGACCTCAATGTCGAGTCTCATAGCAAAGGGTCTGAATACTTATGTAAATAAGGCATCTGTTTTTAATTTTTTATAAATTTGCTAAAATGTCTAAAAACCTATTTTCACTTTGTAATTATGGGGTATTATGTGTAGGTTGATGAGGAAACTGTTTTATTTCATCCATTTTAGAATAAGGCTGTAACGTAACAAAATGTGGAAAAAGTGAAGGGGTCTGAATACTTTCCGAGTGCACTGGACACTGTTCAGTGCCAAATATAAGGGGTTAAATTCATGTTTAAAAAAAATTACATATATGTATCTCAGATATAGGACAGACACTTCAGCACAAACTTCGTTTAGATTTTTTTGGGGGGACTATCTGTTGTCCCATGTAATGAATCTGTTTTTCAAAGTGTTTGTATGGGCTATTAGCAGTAAGGCCTAAAACATTTTTGTTGTGGACTTAGAACATCCAATTCTGTTCTTTTTCTATTTAAAAAGTGTGATTTTGAGAGCAAAAATAAATAAAATAGAAATAGAATCAAACAGAAATTATAATGATTTTTATAGGGCCCAATGAATGCTATTCTCAGTTAACTTATGTGTCCCCTCTGGGGGCAGAAGTGCTCAGAGGGAAGGGGTTTCCCCTTTCCGGCCAGTGGGTCCCTCTTCCCACTAATCCCCCTCATGCCCAGAGAAGACTTCATGAACATGCCGCTGTCGTCCAAATACGTTGTGAATAAATGTTTTTAATACTTCAACAATGCCTCATTGTCTACTGTGCTCTATTGTTAGAGTTTGCATATACGGTGGTATTCTAGTAGGAGAGTGTATACAAGTGTAGTGGTCAGAGTGTAGTTATTTCTGATTAAATGTGTGATATAACTGCCCCACAATACAATGTAATAAGGTTGATATAGTAGTATATCAAAGTAATCAGACCAATTATTTCACTACATATAACTTTGACTATATGCAACTGCTTTGCTTTGAACACTACCACAAAAATACTTTTAAAGAGCTTAAAGCAAGCTCCACAACTATACTTCATGTAAAGTTACCATCTAGTTATTATTATTATTAATACTAATAATATGATTATGTACTTCCTGGGTTGGGGTTCAGTCTATTAAAGCATGAGTTAATGCTTACGCACAGCCTTGTTTCCTTGCTGCACATCAGTCATCTAATAACAGTACCAGAAAGTGAGATGTTTTGCAGAGTAATCAACATTCATTTAAAGTTTCTCAGGGCAAGTCAACTAAGCAGTTGAGCAAGTCCACTCTGTTGTTGCCTGAGTGGGTGTATGTTTACATGATGCTTGTGCCTGTAAAAATGAAAATTAATTTTGGAGCCATGTGCCAATCACCTGCGGACCTGTGAAAATGTTGGCCAAGTGCCTTACACCATGGCTACACCGGCCCTGCGCATGCGCCATCGTGCGCGTGATCATTTTGTCTATCCCCACCAGAAACGATCATGACACGCAAGTTAAAATACCAAAATCAACTGTGAATCAATTATATTAATTTCAAGGCAGGTCAAAACACACATGAAACATTCATGAATATTTAACTAGTGTTTCTCCACTCCGACAATTAATCCACTGATAAAAGGGTAAACCTAGTTAGCTTTTAGTTAGTTATCTTTGATTAATTTCTCCTCGTTTGTCTTTCAAGCATCCACATGGGTTTGTATCTTCGAGATAACCAATAAGGCACGCAACGTGTGTCACACCCTGATCTGTTTCACCTGTCTTATGCTTGTCTCCACCCCCCACCAGGTGCCTCCTATTTTCCCCTGTGTATTTATACCTGCGTTTTCTGTTTGTCTGTTGCCAGTTCGTCTTGTAAAGTCTTACCAGCATTTTATCCCGTTATCCAGCATCTCTAGTTTCTGTTTTCTAGTCCTCCCGGTTCTGACCATTCTGCCTGCCTTGACCCTGAGCCTGTCGTTCTGTCCCTGATTGATGCTGCCTTGGATTACTGACCATTCTGCTTGCCCTGAGCCTGCCTGCTGTTCTGTCCCTGATTGACGCTGCCTTGGATTACTGACCTCTGCCTGCCCTTGACCTGCTGTTTTCCTGCCCCCTGTTTTGTAATAAACATCTGAGATTCGAACTGCCTGCCTCCTGTGTCTGCATTTGGGTCTTATCCTGAAACGTGTTAACGTGGCCGGTAAAGTTTGCCTATTGTCAGCCCCTGGTTATTACAACTTACACACTTTGTAGAGGTATGGATGAAGTTGAACACAAAACGTAACCCATTTGATCCTTATAGGCTCAGGATATTTTTTTAGAGGAATATGATTGAATGGTTTGAAATCTTGAAAGAAAAGAGAAACCCACACACTGCTCTTGCTAGTACAGTTTTTTTTTTTAAGCTTACTTGTCGGCCTCTTGGTTCTGACGAAGGCCAAGAGGCAGACACAAAAGCTTCTATAACTAGCAAGAGCAGTGTGCAGGTTTCTCTTTGCTTTCAAGTGATCTAATTGTTACCATGCACCTGCAACAACATAGCTCAGATGTGCAAGTGCCTTTTTGAATATTGAAATGTTGAAAGTAAAACACAACTACTGATGTACAGCTATTAAATAAAAATGTTTATTACAAACAGTTGAAAACTGAAATCCAATTTAGGTTTAAAAATACTTCTTAAGTGCAATAAAACTAGACCCATTCAGGTAGAAACTAATATTGCGTAACATGAAAATAACAATCAGCTCAACACAGAAACTGATGTGACAAGTCAGGAGAACTAGAAGAAAAGAGAAGTGTTGGGCCCACCGCTGTGAATTATTTTTTTAGGCTAGCACATTTGTTATTCTATTTATTTGACCCTTTCAAACACAATACAACCACACGTGGATACAGTACAATGCCATTAAAATCATTGAGGATGACAAAGTTTAACAACTTATTTATATTGTGGTCCTCATGAAAGTACATGAAACAACATTATAACATGAAAATAAAATACATCTCAAATACGTCTCATCAATAGGGAGGAAACCATAAAAGGAATCAAATGGAGTAACGGATGTCAACAGTTTTTTCAGAGGTTGAGCTTGAGGTGGTGGGCCGACATCCAAGTTGAGATATCTGCCAGGCACGCAGAGATGCATGTCGCCACCTGGGTGTCAGAAGGGGTGGAAGGAGAAAAGTAGTTGCCTGTCATCCGCATAGCAATGATAGGAGAGACCATGCGAGGATATGACGGAGTCGAGTGACTTGGTCTATAGAGAGAAGAGGAGAAGGCCTAGAACCGAGCCCTGGGGGACACCAGTAGTGAGAGTACGTGGTGCAGACACAGATCCTCTCCACGTCACCTGGTAGGAGCGGCCTGCCAGGTAGGATGCAATCCAAGTGTGTGCAGAGCCTGAGACGCCCAGCCATGAGAGGGTAGAGATGAGGATCTGATGGTTCACGGTGTCGAAGGCAGCGGATAGATCAAGGAGGATGAGAACAGAGGAGAGAGAGTCAGCTTTGGCAGTGCGGAGAGCCTCCACGACACAGAGAACAACAGTCTTGGTTGAGTGACCCGTCTTGAAGCCTGACTGGTTAGGGTCAAGAAAATCGTTCTGATAGAGATAACGAAAAAGTTTCAGAGACAGAACACTCAAGTGTTTTGAAAAGAAAGGGATACAGGTCTATAGTTTTTGATGTCAGATGAGTTTAGTGTTGGTTTCTTGAGGAGGGGAGCAATTTGGGCATTTTAGAAGTCAGAGGGGACGCAACCAGTATTCAGGGATGAGTTGATGAGGGAGGTGAGAAATGGGAGAAGGTCTCCAGAGATGGTCTGGAGAAGGGAGGATTGGATGGGGTCGAGTGGACAGGTTTTCGTGTAGCCAGACCTCACTAGTCGCAGGATGTCATCTGGAGAGAGAGGGGAGAAAGAGGTAAAGGCATAGGGTAGTTCTGTGTGAGTGAAACCAGTTTACTCAATAGGCTGAGTGAATGAGTAAAGGATGTCAACCGTTTTTTCAAAGTGGTTGACAAAGTCGTCCGCAGAGAGGGAGGAGGGAGGGAGAGAGGGAGAGGGAGGGGGTGGAGGATTAAGGAGGGAGGAGAAGGTGGAAAAGAGTTTCCTAGGGTTAGAGGCAGAAGCTTAACATTTAGAGTGGTAGAAAGTGGCTTTAGCAGCAGTTACATAGGAAGAGAGGTAGAGAGGATGGAGTTAAAGGATGATATGTCCTTCGGAAGTTTAGTTTTCCTCCATTTTTGCTCAGCTGCCCACAGCCCTGTTCTGTAAGCTCGCAATGAGTCACTTAGCCATGGAGCAGGAGGGGAGGGCCGACCCGGCCAGGAGGAAAGGGGACAGTGTGAGTCATAGGATGCGGAAAGGGGGAGAGTAGGATGGAAGAGGCAGAATCAGGAGACAGGAGGGAGAAGGATTTAGCAGAAGGGAGAGATGACAGGATAGAAGAGGAGAGAGTAGTGGGAGAGAGAAGGGAAGATTGTGACGGCGCATGACCATGTGGGTAGGGGCGGAATGGTTAGGGTTGGAGGAAAGGGAGACAAAAAAGGACACAAAGTGGTGATCAGAGACCTGGAGGGGGGTTGCAGTGAGATTAGTAGGCGAACAGCCTCTAGTAAAGATAAGGTCAAACGTATTGCCTGCCTTGTGAGTTGGAGGGGATTGGGAAAGGGTGAAGTCAAGAGAGGCAAGGAGGGGAAATAGAGAGTTGGAAAGAAAAAAAATGAATCAAAGGCAGATGTCAGGAGGTTGAAATCGCCAAGTACGAAGCCATCTTCAGGAAATGAGCTTATAAAGGTGTCAAGCTCATTAAGGAACTCTCCAAGGGCACCTGGTGGGCGATATATGACATTAATGTTAAGATTGAATGGACAAGTGACACATGGAATTCAAATGAGGAGATGGACAGGTGAGAGGGAGAAAAGAGAAAATCTCCGCTTAGGAGAAATGTGTAGACCTGTGCCACCACCGTGATGACCTCTCAGACTATAACAGACTATAACAGAAAACATAGTCAAATGAAGAAAGAGCAGCTGGAGTAGGAGTGTTCTCTGGGGTGGTCCATGTCTCCGTCATGGTCAAAATGTCAAGGGACTGAAGGATAGCATAGGCTGAGATTAACTCGGCGTTCTTGACCGCAGAGCGGCAGTTCCAAACGCTGCCAGAGACCCGGAATTCCGGGTGGGGACGTCTGTAAAGCCTACAGAGAGAGGTGCGAACAAGTATAGAAAACACACACATAGTTGACAAAGCTACAAAAGAGCAAAATGAGAAATATAAATAACTAGGTAAGATACTCAAGTGAGAGAGTGATGTGGAATATACCTCTCTTTCCTTCCTTGAAAAACTCTGCAGAACAACTTGGCAGAACGGTATTTGTTTCGGCGACGGTCTTAGTTTTGTGACAAAACCGCCGCTGACACGGCTGCCGCTGAAAAACCAGGGGAGACTGAAGAACTAACACTAATTGCTAATTACCTAACAGAGGCACACCTACCTGTACTAATTGTTGATTGCCTAGAAGAGGTGAGACCACTCCCCCTCGAATACAGTCACTGATTACCAAAACAAGTCACAAATTGCCCCTTGATCATGGTTGAGCAGTCAGCAGTTCACACACCAAGTAGGCCACTGGGAAGACAGGCAGCACTTAAAGTAGATGGCCCTAGCTAGCAAAAAGACAGTACTAGACCACAACAGATAAAGACAAAAAAATTATACTCATCACTCCTGGAGATCTTCTAGCTATAGAATGAAGCTCATCTTGTAATTGTAGTTGGTTATGTAAACATGATCAGAACAGGCATTGAATGATAAACAGAAAAAAACATGGACCTATTCTGTGATCTTTTTTTTATCCACATCCTCACTTTATGTCAATATTACAATATTGCTGCTTGCTCAGCCTCTGTCATTGGTCTGCATCACACAGCCCGGGAGTCCTCAGTCCTGTAAGACACGTGAAACACATAGGTAGGCTGTTGAATTGTCAATATGTCTGTCATGGATCCGGTCCATACATTACCATTTTGCTGTTTTTAGTTTAGCTCAGAGAACTGAGAATCAAGCAGGGATACTATCTCTCTGTGTAGCTCAGTTGGTAGTGCATGGTGTTTGCAAATGTAAAATGTATACAGTCAAGACAGTGCTGCTGGGTTCCTACCCTCTGTGTACATCAACACCCGGATCAAGCCACCCATGATTGTCCAGCCTTGCTGTAGAACTTACTCCACTCTACCTCACCTAGGTGGTGTAGGGATTTTAGCAGGGTTGGACAATCATGGACGGTGACCTGATTTGCATTTTTTGGTAGAGAGAGAATCCTCTCTCAGTTTTCTGGCTGTTATGATGTTATTTACAGTGACAGAGGCGTACCTTCACAATAAGATACTCAAATGAATGTGTACACTGCATTTTTCTGGGCAAACTTCAGTGAGGCTGAATTGTTGTTGTCTACTGACTCCTGAAACAAATACACAAATGTGACCGACCGGCTCGATTTGGTCTTATGTAGCACAATTTGAAATTGTGTTTTTTTACATTGGATAAAAGTATAGACTCAGAGCTAGAAAATTGTATATCATACACTACAGTTGATGAACAATGGGAAAGTAAGTCTGCTTTGAAATTTGATCAACTTTTAACCTCACTTTTGAAAAAATGGACTTTGAACATTTTGGTACACCTACTGGAGAGCTCTCCTTTGTCTACACCCATTCAGCATCGTTCTTAAGCCTTAGCCACACCTATCTCTTTAAGGATTCACATGTGAGGCCATGTACTAAACAACCAAAGATTTCAAGACTAAAGGATGGTTTATACTACGTCTATCGACAGTTGTCGCAGTGACATCATACACCTAGTGTATTTTAATACCAATAAACCCACCAGTTTAAAAATCTATTTAGTATGTGTCAATCTAGCAAATCAGGCAACCAAAATCAACTTTCTAAACAATGTTTTGGTTAGTTTCTAGCTTGTTAGCTAGCTAGCTAATGTTAAATTAGCTGACTAGCCAGTTCAAATAATGACCATATCATATAGCTGAAAAAGTATTCACTTTAGCTCATTTGTCTTCATTATTACAGGAATATAAACTCACAAGATCGTTATTTACAAGTTAATGGCGAACTGATTACAGAAAATAGGTTACAGTTGTGAGTGTGACGAAATAAAAGCAGGGCATTCAACCGGATAATTTTTGAACTTGGACATTATCTCGTTGGCCAAATGTTATATCCTAATTTGACTTTGGTGCAGTTCATGTTCTTCACATTTCCATCTCTGGTAATAACATACTGTATCAAATAAAATCAAAGTTTATTTGTCACATGCACAGGACACAGAAGGTGTAGTTAAATGGTAGCTTGCATAGTGGAGTATTTTGTTCAGACATGTAGACAGCTAGATAGCTAAACAAAGAACCATAATCCCAACTCACAACATTACTACCCTGCATGAATCTGCAGGTAGCTAACTAACCAGGTTCAATGTGAGCTAGCTAACTAACAATGCAAATGGCTCTGAGATATGAATAATATTACTACACAGATCATACATGTAACGTTAGCTAGCGAGCCAGCCAGCTATAGTTAGCTAGCTAGCTAACAGTAAGCTTTAACTTGAAATGAAAACGACTTTCTGACAAAATTAGAAACGTATAATATCTGAAAAGGTAGCTAGCTAGACTATCTTACTCGTATACATGGATGGACGCTTCTCCCTCTCTGTCACAGATGCTATTGTTCCCTTAGTTTGAAGATTAATCCGGAGACAGGTGTTTTAAACAATAGCCTTCTATGTGTTCTCTTTTCAACTCCCTCTGCAGATTTGCAATCAAACACCAGAATTTTCTCCATCTCCTTAGCTATCATACTCTAATTCCACCGGCATTCCACTGATTTCAAAACTCGGTCCTCCAGAAAGTGAAGAACAACACTTATGCAGGTCTACTACGTGATCTTTCAAAAAAGCAGCGTTAGAAAGGATTACCTACACATACTGAACAGCTCATGTTATAGACAGAAGAGTGCTACATGGCAGACCAATCCGAACTCATCTCTCAGCATGTCCAGCCAGGAAGGTTCCTGTCATTTTCCTTTGCTAAACCAACTAGGCTCGTAATTTAACAATTTCATTTGTATTTACAGATGGCATACAAGTTTGTTATTAAGGCACATGAACGTTCACTTGCTCCAGAAGGCATTTCTGCCAAAAAACACATTGTTTAAGTTCAATTGGCTCTCCTGTGAAGTAGTGACGCGCGACATACGTCTAGTTTCCTGAAACAAGTCACAAATGTGGAGTTAGTGAATAGTCACATTGTTTGTCTGTCATGGATCAATGGAATTCTATGAACTTGACAATGACATACAATGTTATACTCTGAACTAAACCAACCCTCGCAAGACACGTATAGTCAGATATGCAGTGCTTTCAGAAAGTATTTACACACCTGGACTTTTTCCACATTTTTTTCAGTTGCAACCTGAATTTTAAATGGATTAAATTTAGATTTTTTTGTTACTGGCCTACACACAATACCCCATAATGTCAAAGTGGAATTATATTTTTTCAAAATGTTTACAAATTAATTAAAAATGAACAGCTGAAATGTCTTGAGTCAATAAATATTCAACCCCTTTGTTATGGCAAGCCTAAATAAATGCAGGAGTAAAAATGTGCTTAACAAGTCATATAATAAGTTGCAAGGACTCACTCTGTGCAATAATTGTGTTTAACATGATTTTAGAATGACTACCGCATCTCTGTACCCCACACATACAATTATCTGTAAGGTCCCTCAGTCGAGAAGTTCATTTTAAAGACATATTCAACCACAAAGACCAGGGAGGTTTTCCAGTGCCTCGCAAAGAAGGGCACCTATTGGTAGATGTGTAAAAACATATTAAAAAGCAGACATTGAATATCCCTTTGAGCATGGTGACAATATCAATTACAATTTGGATGGTGTATCAATACATCCAATCACTACAAAGATACAGGCATCCTTCCTAACTCAGTTGCCAGAGAGGAAGGAAACAGCTCAGGGATTTCACCATCAGGCCAATGGTGACTTTAAAACAGTTATAGAGTTTAATGGCTCTGATAGGATAAAACTGGGGATAGATCAACAACATTGTTGTTACCCCACAATACTAACTTAAATGACAGAGTGAAAAGAAGGAAGCCTGTACAGAATAAAATAATTCCAAAACATGCATCTTGTTGAAAACGTGGTTCAGTCAGACACTGGGAGACAAATTCACCTTTCAGCAGGACAATGACCTTAAACACAAGGCCAAATCTACAATGGAGTTGCTTACCAAGACGACATTGAATGTTCATGAGTGGCAAAGTTACAGTTTTGACTTAAATCAGCTTGAAAATGTATGGCAAGACTTGAAAATCGATTTCTAGCAATGATCAACAACGAACTTGACAGAGCTTGAAGAATTTGAAAAATAATAATGGGGCAAATATTGTACAATCCAGGTGTGCAAACATCTTAGAGACTTACCCAAAAAAGACTCACAGCTGTAATCTCTGCCAAAGGTGTTTCTAACATGTATTGTCTCAGGGGGATGAATGCTTATCTAATCAAGATATTTTAGTTCTTTAGTTTTATACATCCTTTTCAAATGTTAGAATTTGTCTTCACATTTGACATTATAGAGTGTTTTGTGTAGATTGTTGACCAAAAATGAAAATGAAATCCATTTTAATCCCACTTTGTAACACAACAAAATGTGTAAAAAGTAAAGGGTTGTGAATACTTTCTTAAGGCACTGTATGTCCATTGAAATGTGCTTATAATTCATTACATTTTGATGACGGTAGTATGCAACTAACAAAAATAAAAATGTCCATCAACTTTTTGACATTTTTTATTTTTAACAATATTAATTCACCAAAATACCCCAAAATCTTAAAATGTGTAAGTACATCCAAAAAATGTCATTTTAGCCTCTGGTGTCTAGCTTTAAACAACCAAAATACCAAATAATCTCCAAATCGATAAATTGATGCAGAAATGCAGACCTGTCAAATGCACACATTTTGTATACAATGCAAGCAATTTGATGTCAAAGTACGCTGGTACGAAAAACTACTCTAAAATACTCTAAAATAGACTTCTAGTTGCACATTGTTGTTTTTGACTCAAACGTCTGAAGTTGGAGCTGAGACAATCAAACGAATTGGGCGAGGGGAAAACAATTTTAGCTCTCCGCTCCGGCCCGCACCCGTAGTCGTAGTACTATTTTCCAAAGTTGTATGTGTTAGTCAAGCACATAGCCACTATAATTTCGTAGTTAGCTCCTTAGCTAAGACGATAGTTAGCTACAGCGTTTAGTCAACTAAGAGAGAAAAACACTTTCTTTGCATTTTATCTCCGCAACTGTAGTTCCATGCACATTGATTGACGAGCAAGGAAACGTGCTGTGTTGGAATACTTTTTTTTAAGAGTCTATGTTTTGCTCAGTCTGGCAATAACCCAACTATCAGAGGTAGAGGATCTCTTTCGGCTGCTGCTGATGAAAACAAATGCATGTAAGTTGTCATCATTATAATTATATGTTTGCATATCATTTTGTCTTTATTTTGGCTGATTAAGACATGTTTTCTCCTTTTTTCTTCTTATCAGGAACCAGCCAGGCAACAACCCATACTGTTCTGTTCCATAAAGAAGTCAGCCAGAATTGGTACCAAGATTGACATTGGCCATTATCCAAACAAAGAGATGCCTCCGTGGCCCCCAGTGCATATTTCCAAACTACACTCTCAGAAAAAAAGGGTTCCAAAAGTGTTCTTCGGCTGTGCCCGTTTGGAATCCTTTTTTTCTGAGAGTGCATTACCGGATCTGTTTGTGTTTGAGTGCGACTGTAGCGACAATAACATCTCAAAGCCTATGCTGGTATTCTCTTGTCCATTATTTAATTATTGATTATATTCTATTCTTATCTAGAAACATTACTATTTATTAGTAGTATTCATAATTCATAAATGTCACCATACAGGGTTCT
Organism: Coregonus lavaretus; assembly: GCF_964263955.1. Lineage (NCBI taxonomy): Eukaryota > Metazoa > Chordata > Actinopteri > Salmoniformes > Salmonidae > Coregonus > Coregonus lavaretus. Next base: position 6,115,065 of record NC_140003.1, on the reverse strand, counting down.
ATATGGAACCAATTTTGGTTCAGTGAAGAAGAACACTTAGGGTTCTACATTTGGTTCGGTGAAGAAGAACCCCTAGGGTTTTTAGGGGTCCATAAATGAAGCAAGCGATAGAACCCTTTTTGGTTCTATATGGAACCTTTTTTTCTAAAAGTGTGATTCTAAAATTCTATAGGGTTTACCTAATTTCAGTTTATGTGATGAAACAAGCAATGTATAGTGTAGACCAGGGGTATTCAAATATTAATGTACGAGCTCTGGAGTACTGCTGGTTGTTTGTTCTACCTGATTTCAAGGTTTAAATCAGTCCCTGATTAGAGGGGAAGCATTAACACAAGCTGTGTAACTGGCATTGAGGTCCAGATTTGAATTTGAGGGGTGTCTCATTGTACAATCCAAATTTACAAAAATCAAATATCATATTGTCAGCTGCTTGAAGATCTGCTAGCATGCCATAGACTTCCAGTCATGCTAGTTAGCATAGCCTCGCGAAACTACCTCTAACTTCCTTCACAGAGACCTAAAAATGGTATCCACGAGTTTATCTGACTCTGGGGAACTAGATAAAGGGCCTCATTCCCAAAATCCTGAAGTATCCCTTTAAGGATGGGATGCATAGATATAGTGCAAATAAAACGGATCTCCGCTTATCAGACTTGCTTTCAATGAGAATGACAGATCTACAACTCACTTTTCTATGTGAATTAGGTAAAGTCCCCAACAAAGCTACATACTGGACCTTTAATATTTTTACTATAGGAGCCAATACTGTATACAAACCCTGGATTGCTGATGCTATGTATTGGCCATAGAGAGGCTTTGAAGCCACCGGCCATATTGGAACTCCCCAGTTGGACCACTCTTCCATAGGAATGAATGGAATTGTACAGTATTTCAATTAAATGTTTCAAAGACAAAATTACATGTATTTAGGTATTTTTTTGTTTTAATGGGGACAGTAACATTAGTCATCTAAAGAAAAAATACTTTAACGAAAATATTCTAATATATTTTTGCTCACAGATCATTTAAAAGTATGCATTAAGGTGTCTATAATATAATAAATGTGGCAAAAACTAATGTAAACTAGACATCAATAAATGCATTTCTATAGCTTCAAAAATATGTTTTACAACGTTGTAGGTGTGCCAAGATGGAAGTGCGGTGGCTCCAACACAGCACCCCAAATTAGTCATCTAGTATAATATAATATAAATTATTGGTAGGAGCATTTGGCTTGAAGAGACCATTTTGTTTACATTCCACTATTCAGAGGGGGGTAAGTGAAATTGTAGTGTCGTACTCTACCCAAGGATATGTAATATGTGTATACTGTATGTGGTTATTTTTGCCATAACTCTTGTAATTTTAGAGTCAATGTAAAAAGGCTCTAATCTCTGTGTCCTGAGACATTAGACTATAAAGTAATCTTCTAATCTTCATGTCGACAAATCTTTCTCTTCCTATAATGACGTATAATACTCTTCAAACCAGCTGACCACTGACTTCAGAAACCTTGTTAAGAAACAAACTTGGGAGTCTGCAAAGAAACGAGGATCCATAATTTGGGCTTTTAGAATGCTAGTCTGGTGTTATGGAGGAGGCGACAATCTCTGGAGAGCCATTATCTAATCCCCCCCCCCCCCCCCCCCCCCAAAAAAAAGAGAAAAACTATAATTGCCTGACCTTCAGCGAATCCTCATGAGGAGAATCAGGCGTGTGCCATCCCTCATTACATTCGCATAATTAAGGGAAATCAATTGGGCTCCAATTTTTCTCTGCCTTGATGCGGACAAGTGGACGAAGTGATGGCTGACATGAAGTAACACTAGGTGAATACATTAGCCCGGCCGGTCAATGATGGTGATGAAAACAGAGCAGAGAGATAGAGGTCCATTGTGCTGCCAGAGACCAGCTTCAGACATTAGTCAAACTGTATTGACAGACATTATTTGAATATCAATGCCTTTGTTCAGTGGATTGACTTTTGGTTTGTGCTCGACTATCAGAAATATTGTAATGAGCAATGAGACTTCGCCAGTCATGTGGTGATAGACAAAGTACAATGCTTGCCCCAAGGTTTTACAATGGCCCCGTGTAGCTCAGTTGGTAGAGCATGGAGCTTGCAACGCCAGGGTTGTGGGTTCGATTCCCACAGGGGGCCAGTATGAAAATGTTTTATGCACTCACGAACTGTAAGTTAGCTCTGGAGAAGGGCGTCTGCTTCAATGACGTAAAATGTGAAATGTAAATGTCTGTGGCAAAAAACCTAATCCTGAATTTTTGCCACCTGGGGGAAATAAACGTTTTGTTGCCTCTGTGGGACTCCATTTCCTTTCCCCTGTCAGTCTTGGGTGATTTACATTAAGGTCAAGAGGTTACAGACAGAGCTGCACAGTCTGACATTTTAATTCCCCTTACCGTATAAACAGGTTTCTGGCAAACAGTTGTGGCAAATCAAACTCATATTTTCGGCAAACTCATTAACAATATGCAAATTTGATCAGCCTTTTGGTTACTTTGTGTATTAACAACATTGAAAAGTTGTAGCTACATAAACCAAATCACATATAACTTTAAATTAACTTTCTTCTAACAGAGAAAATTTAACTAAACTTACTAAATGTACTAAATATACTAAACATTGTGTATTCCATGTCTTAACAGAAAAATTAATCCAATACAACTTGAAATCATCAGCATGCTAATGAAGAAAAGAGCAAAGAATGAATATATACCAAATACATTTTTTTTTTAAAGGAGCAATCAGCAGTTGCTACATAAATGTTTGGACTTATAAATTAACATTCTCAGAACTTCCCTGCAACCTAAAAATGTAAATTCCCAAAACAGGCTACGTTTTCACTTCCTTTCTCAGAACGTTTAAAAACTATTTTGTTTTAATGGTCAGGAAACGTATGGCTTTGTTCCCAGAACCAATTGGAAACCAAAAACGTATATTCCCACGACTTCCAAGGAACCAAATGTGCTAGCAGGGAAAGGTTTTGGAACCTAACCCTGGTAATTTGACCGGTAAACTCAAGGGTTTATGGATTCTATGGATTCTCTTCGCGCTGTCATTGAATAGATAAAGGCCTTTCGCAAATTTTCCCAAAAGTATCATAAGGCTAAGTTAGTCTTAGAACCATAGGATCCTAAATGAAGTAGGCCTAAATTAAGTAGGCATAAGTGAAGTAGGATTGCTTGAAATACATTTATAAAAGGCAAATAAAAATCCCCCCATTTGTGTAAATCCTAAAAACGCTTCTGCTGAACTGTATGCCATTAGGCGAATGTGATGATAGAATGCACCCCCAACTCAAAACATCTTCCCGCGGTTATGCTTAGCTGTTGTGCTAGATAACATGCTACTGAACAGAAATGACCGCAACACAAAAAGCTGCAGTTCATTTCAGAATGGGTGGCAAGAAATAAGTTAGTCCTAAATATTTCAAAAACTTAAATAATTGTATTTGGTACAAATCATTCACTAAACCCTACATCTCAACTAAATCTTGTAATAAATAATGTGGAAATTGAGCAAGTTGAGGTGACTAAACAGCTTAGAGTAACGCTGGATTGTAAACTGTCATGGTCAAAACATATTGATACAACAGTAGCTAAGATGGGGAGAAGTCTGTCCATAATAAAGTGCTGCTCTACCTTCTTAACAGCACTATCAACAAGGCTGGTCCTACAGGCTCTAGTTTTGTCGCACTTGGACTACTGTTCAGTCGTGTGGTCAGGTGCCACAAAGAGGGACTTAGGAGAATTGCAATTGGCTCAGAACAGGGCAGCAAGACTGGCCCTTGGATGTACACAGAGAGCAAACATTAATAATATGCATGTCAATCTTTCCTGGCTCAAAGTAGAGGAGAGAATGACTTCATCACTACTTGTATTTTTGAGAGGTTTTGACATGTTGAAAGCACCGAGCTGTCTGTTCAAACAACTAGCACACAGCTCAGACACCCATGATTTCTCCACAATACATGCCACCAAAGGTCTCTTCACAGTCCCCAAGTCCAGAACAGACTATGGGAGGCGCAGAGTACTACAGAGAGCCATGACTACATGGAGCTCTATTCTACATCAAGTAACTGATGCAAGCAGTACAATTAGATTTAAAAAACTGATTAAAAAAACACCTTATGGAACAGCGGGGACTGTGAAGCAAAACAAACATACACAAACACACACAATAACATATGCACTATACACACATGCATAATGTCAAAGTGGAACTATGTTTTTCCATTTCTTTTTACAAATTCATTAAAAATGAATAGCTGAAATGTCTTGAGTCAATAAGTATTCAACCCCTTTGTTATGGCAAGCCTAAATAAGTTCAGGAGTAAAAAAAGGTCCCTCAGTCAAGCAGTGCATTTCAAACACAGATTCAACCACAAAGACCAGGGAGGTTTTCCAATGTCTCGCAAAGATGGGCACCTATTGGTAGATGGGTAAAAATAAATGTAATTACACATTTGTTTGTGTAAATCACTACAAAGATACAGGCGTCCTTCCTAACTCAGTTGCTGGAGAGAAAGGAAACCTCTCAGGGATTTCACCATTAGGCCAATGGTGACTTTAAAACAGTTACCGAGTTTAATGGCAGTGATAGAAAAAAAAACTGAGGATGGATAAACAACATTATAGTTACTCCACAATACTAACCTAATTGACATGCATCCTGTTTGCAAGAAGGCACTAAAGTAATACTGCCAAAAATGTGGCAAAGCAATAAACTTTTTTCCTGAATACAAAGTGTTATGTTTGGGGCAAACCCAATACAACACATGACTGAGTAGCACTCTCCATATTTTCAAGGATAGTGGTGGCTGAATAATGTTATGGGTATGCTTGTAATCGTTAAGGACTGGGGAGTTTTTCAGGATAAAAAAGAAACGTAATGGAGCTAAGCACAGGAAAAATCCTAGAGGAAAACCTGTTTCAGTCTGCTTTCCACCAGACCCTGTGAGATGAATTCACCTTTCACCAGGACAATAACTTAAAACAAGGCCAAATCTACACTGGAGTTGCTTACCAAGAAGACAGTGAATGTTCCTGAGTGGCTAAGTTACAGTTTTGACATAAATCTGCTTGAAGACCTGAAAATGGTTGTCTACCAATTTGACAGAGCATGAAGCATTTTGAAAAGAATAATGGGCAAATGTTGCACAATCCAGGTGTTGAAAGCACTTTATTATTATTTTTATTTCACCTTTATTTAACCAGGAAAGCCAGTTGACATAAGTTCTCATTTACAACTGCGACCTGGCCAAGATAAAGCAAAGCAGTGCGATAAAAACAACAACAACAGTACAGTCAATAACACAATATAAAATCTATAGACAGTGTGTGCAAATGTAGTAAGTTATGGAGGTAAGGCAATAAATAGGCCATAGTGCAAAATAATTACAATTTAGTATAAACACTGGAGTGATGGATGTGCAGAAGATGATGTGCAAATAGAGATACTGGGGTGCAAATGATAAAAATAAATAAAAATGTAAATAACAATATGGGGATGAGGTAGTTGGGTGGGCTAATTACAGATGGGCTGTGTAGAGTTGCAGTGATCGGTAAGCTGCTCTGACAACTGATGCTTAAAGTTAGTGAGGGAGATAAGTGTCTCCAGCTTCAGAGATTTTTGCAGTTCGTTCCAGTCATTTGCAGCAGAGAACTGGAAGGAATGGCGGCCAAAGGAGGTGTTGGCTTTGGGGATAACCAGTGAGATATACCTGCTGGAACGCATACTATGGGTGGGTGTTGCTATGGTGACCAATGATCTAAGATAAGGCGGGGACTTGCCTAGAAGTGATTTATAGATGACATGGAGTCAGTGGGTTTGGCGACGAATATGTAGTGAGGGCCAGCCAACGAGAGCGTACAGGTCACAGTGGTGGGTAGTATATGGGGCTTTGGTGACAAAACGGATGGCAATGTGATAGACTACATCCAATTTGCTGAGTAGAGTGTTGGAAGCTATTTTGTAAATGACATCGCTGAAGTCAAGGATCGGTAGGATAATCCGTTTTACGAGGGCATGTTTAGCAGCATGAGTGAAGGAGGCTTTGTTGCGAAATAGGAAGCCAATTCTAGATTTAACTTTGGATTGGAGATGCTTAATGTGAGTCTGGAAGGAGAGTTTACGGTCTAACCAGACAGGTAGGTACAGTGGGGGAATAAAGTATTTAGTCAGCCACCAATTGTGCAAGTTCTCCCACTTAAAAAGATGAGAGAGGCCTGTAATTTTCATCATAGGTACACGTCAACTATGACAGACAAAATGAGAAAAAAAATCCAGAAAATCACATTGTAGGATTTTTTATGAATTTATTTGCAAATTATGGTGAAAAATAAGTATTTGGTCAATAACAAAAGTTTCTCAATACTTTGTTATATACCCTTTGTTGGCAATGACACAGGTCAAACGTTTTCTGTAAGTCTTCACAAGGTTTTCACACACTGTTGCTGGTATTTTGGCCCATTCCTCCATGCAGATCTCCTCTAGAGCAGTGATGTTTTGGGGCTGTCGCTGGGCAACACAGACTTTCAACTCCCTCCAAAGATTTTCTATGGGGTTGAGATCTGGAGACTGGCTAGGCCACTCCAGGACCTTGAAATGCTTCTTACGAAGCCACTCCTTCATTGCCCGGGCGGTGTGTTTGGGATCATTGTCATGCTGAAAGACCCAGCCACGTTTCATCTTCAATGCTCTTGCTGATGGAAGGAGGTTTTCACTCAAAATCTCACGATACATGGCCCCATTCATTCTTTCCTTTACACGGATCAGTCGTCCTGGTCCCTTTGCAGAAAAACAGCCCCAAAGCATGATGTTTCCACCCCCATGCTTCACAGTAGGTATGGTGTTCTTTGGATGAAACTCAGCATTCTTTGTCCTCCAAACACGACGAGTTGAGTTTTTACCAAAAAGTTCTATTTTGGTTTCATCTGACCATATGACATTCTCCCAATCCTCTTCTGGATCATCCAAATGCACTCTAGCAAACTTCAGACGGGCCTGGACATGTACTGGCTTAAGCAGGGGGACACATCTTGCACTGCAGGATTTGAGTCCCTGGCGGCGTAGTGTGTTACTGATGGTAGGCTTTGTTACTTTGGTCCCAGCTCTCTGCAGGTCATTCACTAGGTCCCCCCGTGTGGTTCTGGGATTTTTGCTCACCATTCTTGTGATCATTTTGACCCCACGGATGAGATCTTGCGTGGAGCCCCAGATCGAGGGAGATTATCAGTGGTCTTGTATGTCTTCCATTTCCTAATAATTGCTCCCAGAGTTGATTTCTTTAAACCAAGCTGCTTACCTATTGCAGATTCAGTCTTCCCAGCCTGGTGCAGGTCTACAATTTTGATTCTGGTGTCCTTTGACAGCTCTTTGGTCTTGGCCATAGTGGAGTTTGGAGTGTGACTGTTTGAGGTTGTGGACAGGTGTATTTTATACTGATAACAAGTTCAAACAGGTGCCATTAATACAGGTAACGAGTGGAGGACAGAGGAGCCTCTTAAAGAAGAAGTTACAGGTCTGTGAGAGCCAGAAATCTTGCTTGTTTGTAGGTGACCAAATACTTATTTTCCACCATAATTTGCAAATAAATTCATTAAAAATCCTACAATGTGAATTTCTGGAATTTGTTTCTCTCAATTTGTATGTCATAGTTGACGTGTACCTATGATGAATTACAGGCCTCTCTCATCTTTTTAAGTGGGAGAACTTGCACAATTGGTGGCTGACTAAATACTTTTTCCCCCACTTTATTTGTAGTAGTCCACATATTCTAAGTCAGACCCGCCGGGAGTAGTGATTCTAGTCGGGCGGGCGGGTGCCAGCAGCGTTCGATTGAAGAGCATGCATTTAGTTTAACTAGTGTTTAAGAGCAGTTGGAGGCTACGGAAGGAGTGTTGTATGGCATTGAAGCTCGTTTGGAGGTTTGTTAACACAGTGTCCAATGAAGGGCCAGATGTATACAAAATGGTGTCGTCTGCGTAGAGGTGGATCTGAGAGTCACCAGCAGCAAGAGCGACATCATTGTTATACACAGAGAATAGTCGGCCCAATAATTGAACCCTGTGGCACCCCATAGAGGCTGCCAGAGGTCCAGACAATAGGCCCTCCGATTTGAGACATTGAACTCTAACTGAGAAGTAGTTGGTGAACCAGGCGAGGCAGTCATTTGAGAAACAAAGCTATTTAGTCTGCCAATAAGAATGTGGTGATTGACAGAGTCAAAAGCCTTGGCCAGGTCGATGAAGACGGCTGCACAGTACTGTCTTTTATCAATCGCGGTTATTATATCTTTTAGGACCTTGACCGTGGCTGAGGTGCACCCATGACCAGCTTGGAAACCAGATTGAATAGCGGAGAAGTTACGGTGGGATTCGAAATGGTCGGTGATCTGTTTGTTAACTTGGCTTTCAAATACTTTCGAAATGCAGGGAAGGATGGATATAGGTCTGTTACAGTTTGGATCTAGAGTGTCACCCCCTTTGAAGAGGGGGATGACCGTGGCAGCTTTCCAATCTCTGGGGATCTCAGATGATATGAAAGAGAGGTTGAACAGGCTAGCAATAGGGGTTGCGACAATTTCGCGGCTAATTTTAGAAAAAGGGTCCAGATTGTCTAGCTCAGCTGATTTGTATGGGTCCAGATTTTGCAGCTCTTTCAGAACATCAGCTATCTGAATTTGGGTGAAGGAGAAGCGGGGGGGGGGGGGGGGGGGGGGCATGGGCAAGTTGCAGCGGAGGGTGCAGAGCTGGTAGCCGGCGTAGGGGTAGCCAGGTGGAAAGAATGGCCAGCGTAGCAAGATGCTTATTGAAATTCTCGATTATCGTAGATTTGTCGGTGGTGACAGTGTTTCGTAGTCTCAGTGCACAGTGGGTAGCTGGGAGGAGGTACTCTTATTCTCCATGGACTTTACAGTGTCCCAAATCTTTTTGGAGTTAGTGCTACAGGAAGAAAAATTTCTAGCCTTTGCTTTCCTAACTGATTGTGTATATTGGTTCCTGACTTCCCTGAAAAGTTGCATATCGCGGGGGCTGTTCGATGCTAATCCAGTACGCCACAGGATGTGTTTGTGCTGGTCAAGGGCAGTCAAGTATGGGGTGAACCAGGGGCTATATCTGTTCTTAGTTCTGAATGGGGCATGCTTATTTAAGATGCAGAGGAAAGCACTTTTGAAGTACATCCAGGCATCCTCTACTGACGGAATGAGGTCAATATCCTTCCAGTATACCCGTGCCAGGTCAATTAGACAGGCCTTCTCGCTGAAGTGTTTTAGGGAGCGTTTGACAGTGATGAGGGGTGGTCATTTGACCGCGGACCCATTACGGACGCAGGCAATGAGTCGGTGATCGTTGAGATCCTGGTTGAAGACAGCGGAGGTGTATTTAGAGGGTAAATTTGTCAGGATGATATCTATGAGGGTGCCCATGTTTACGGATTTAAGGTTGTACCTGGTAGGTTCCTTGATAATTTGTGTGAGATTGAGGGCATCTAATTTAGATTGTAGGACGGCCGGGGTGTTAAGCATATCCCAGTTTAGGTCACCAAGCAGTACGGACTCTGAGGATAGATGGGGGGCAAGCAATTCATATATGGTGTCCAGGGCACAACTGGGGGCTGAGGGGGGTCTGTAGCAAGCTTCAACAGTGAGAGACATATTTCTGGAAAGGTGGATTTTTTGAAGTAGAAGCTCAAACTGTTTGGGCACAGACCTGGATAATATGATAGAGCTTTGCAGGCTATCTCTACAGTAGATTGCAACTCCGCCCGCTTTGGCAGTTCTATCTAGACGGAAGATGTTGTAGTTCGGGATGGAAATTTCCGCATTTTTGGTGGCCTTCCTGAGCAAAGATTCAGACACTGCTAGAAGATCAGGGTTGGCAGAGTGTGCTAACGCAGTGAATAACTCAAACTTGGGGAGGAGGCTTCTGATGTTAACATGCAAGAAACCAAGGCTTTTACGGTTACAGAAGTCAACAAACTATAGTGCCTGGGGGGTAGGAGTGATACTGGGGGCTACAGGGCCTGGGTTAACCTCTACATCACCAGAGGAACAGAGGAGGAATAGAATAAGGATACGGCTAAAGGCTTTAAGAACTGGTCTGTGTTGGGTACAGAGAATAAAAGGAGCAGATTTCCGGGCGTTGTAGAATAGATTCAGGGCATTATGTACAGACAAGGATATGGAAGGATATGAGTACAGTGGAGGTACACCTAAGCATTGGGTAACTATGAAAGAGATAGCATCACTGGAGGTACCGATTGAGCTGGTCTCTGTGTGTATGGGGGGTGGGACAAAGGAGCTCTCTGAGGCTGGTTGAGCGGGACTGGGGGCTCTACAGTGAAATTGTATAATAAGAACTAACCCAAACAGCAATAGGCTAGGCATATTGACATGGGAGAGAGGCATAACGCATTCACAGGTGTTATTCGAGAGGGCTAAGACAACAACTGGTAATGGCGACGAAAGTTTGGGCTGAGGCTAAAGAGATAAACAGGATGGGGTACCGTGTAAAGGAACAGTCCAGCAGGCATTAGCTGTGTAGCTGAGTGATCATAAGGTCCAGTGAACAGCAATAGGTAAGTCCGGGAGCAGTTCGTAGGCTGCTACAGCACAGGCGAGCAGGAGGCATGGCTGTTGATTGCGCGTGCTAGCGGGCCGGGGCTAGCAGATGGATCTTCGTGGTCGTCGCAACGGGAAGCCTGTTGAAACCACATCATACGATTACATCCGCAGACCAGTCGTGATGGATCGGCGGGGCTCCGTGTCGACACTAGGAGGTCCCGTCCGGTTGACAGAGAGGCAGATAGCCGGGAGATGGGCCTGGCTCGAGGCTAGGTCAAGGCTAACTGGTACGTCGGGACAGTGGTGATTAGCCAACAACAGCCATTCGGTTGCAGCTAGCTAGTTGTGATGGTCCGGTGTTAAGGTCCAGTGATTCAGTGATTCCGGCAGAAAATCCGATATGCTCTGGGTCGATAGCACGCTGTGCAGACTGGCCGATAATTGTCCAGGCTACAGCTGGCTGATAGGTAGTGCAGGCCACGGACAGTGGTGAAGACCGCTAGCGGTGGCTAATAGCAAGTAGCTAGTTAGCTGGCTAGCTGGCTAGTTTCAGCCGTAGGTTCTTGATAAAAATAAAGAAATAATAGAATCCATTCCACATTGGGTGAGAAGGGTTGCAGGAAAGTATATTTTGTTAAAGGATGGAAAGTGAGATAGAGAAATATATACGAAAAAAAGACAAAAAACTAAAAAACAGGCTATTTACACGAGGACACAACATAATACACGACCACACTACTACACCATCTTGGAAGCGACTTACCCAGAAAGACTCACAGCTGTGATCGCTTCCAAAGGTGCTTCTACAAAGTATTGACTCAGGGGTGTGAATACTTATGTAAATTATATATTTATGAATTTTCATTTTCAATATATTTGCTAAAATTTCTAGAAACATGTTTTCACTTTGTCATTATGGAGTATTGTGTGTAGACGGGTGAGAGATAACAAATCTATTTAATCAATTTTGAATTCAGGCTGTAACACAACAAAATGTGGATTAAGTCAAGGGGTATGAATACTTTCTTGAAGGCATTGTAAAGATGAGAAATCGGTGAATAAATACTGCAGACTATATCGAAATAGTGGGAATTTGAGTTAAATCTTACAAGCCTGAAAACCAGACTCCAATGTGATGAGGGCTCCAAATCCAAATGAGTAAAGTCCAAATTAAATCCAAAAATATCGACAACCAGATACCGACTCAATGTTATTACGTGGCCTAAAAGGCCTTTTGACATGATTAAACTTGAAATAACATATCTTCAGAGAATCCCTTCCCCTCCTGTTTTTGGTTGACTTTCTTGTTGAATTCGATCTCACTCTGTAACACAGAATCAAAACTATTTATTTAATTAGCAAAATATCCAAGCTGTCACAGCAGGGGGATAATTTAATGTCCTTGGGCTCAGTTTAGGTTGCATGCATTATCCTACCTCCACCAACCAGCAGAGCTCGATTCAAAGCACAGCAGCACACTGTAGTACAGCAGCACTCAACATCCTGTTTGCCACCCTTTAGGATGCCAGTGTGACGATCAGGCTGCAGCACTTTGTTTGATCTGTATTTCTATATTTTCACAGATGTTTTCCCCCGAGACGCTTATTAATTTGATCTGGGATCCCGGAAATTATTTATTTTGCAATCCTGGATATCTTCCTCTCATCTTGTATACATAACAATTGATCATTGAGTGCATTCACTTTGTTTCGCCTGAGTGTGCTTATGGTATATCTCATATTGTGGCAGCGATATAAATGTTGGACTGGGGCAATCGCCAATACAGGCTCTAATCAAATTATGCAACCACACGATCTCATTCACTTATTTAAGAGATTGTTATTATATTTAGCAATATATACTGAGTGTACAAAACATTAACAACACCTGCTCTTTCCATGACATGGACTGACAAGTTGAATCCAGGTGAAAGCTATGATCCCTTATTGATGTCAGTTGTTAAATCCACTTCAATCAGTGTTGATGAAAGGGAGGAGACAGGTTAAAGAAGGATTTTTAAGCCTTGAGACAATTGAGACATGGATTGTGTATGTGTGCCATTCAGAAGGTGAATGGGCAAGACAAAAGATATAAGTGCCTTTGAACAGGGTATAGTAGTAGGTGCCAGGTGCACTGGTTTGTGTCAAAGACTGCAACGCTGCTGGGTTTTTCACGCTCAACAGTTTCCCGTGTGTATCAAGAATGGTCCTCCACCCAAAGGACATCCAGCAACTTGACACAACTGTGGGAAGCATTGGAGTCAACATGGGCCAGCATCCCTGTGGAACGCTTTCGATACCTTGTATCGAGTCCATGCCCCAATGACTTGAGGATGTTCTGAGGGCAAAAGGTGGGTGTATTACTCAGTGTATTTGGTAACATATATGTTGAGGATTTTGGCAGAACATGTTATTTTATTTTAATAATGTATTTATTAAAAGAATTACGCAATTTATGTAACCCATGTCTGTTCAAATCAGGATTATTGAACAATGGACAAATCAACACTTAGCCAAAACTGAACGGAGACTTGGAAGCTATTTTGCTTTCACCTTCCACATTGTGTCCCTGTTAACATACAGTGGCACAATTTTCAATCTCATCTGAAATAACCCAGCCATAAAATGAGGCCATGGAATGCCCCATTATTCTCTAATCAACACAGAAGAGCCAATAATCTTTTTTTACTCACTTTTGAATGGTGAGAATGAAAACCAAGGAAAAAATTGATTCAAGACAACTTTGAGAACTTGAAATTTGATTTTCTTCACAGTAATCCAGATAAAAGATGACAATAAAAAATATATATATTTAATTCCATTCAGTATGTCATTAGAAAATGTAATAACCTTTTTCTTTTTACATTAATTCTTAACTGGTAAAACGACAGACCCACTAAAGAATAGATCAGAGACAACTTTGAGTACCTGAAGTATTTTTTCCCCCCCCAATAATCCAGACAAAAATGTAAAAACATTAGCGTTTTCCATTACATTCCATATGTGTGTATGTGTGCCTCACACACACACACACACACACACACACACGTGTATGCCTGTGTTCGCTTATCCGTGTGATTGTGCGAGGCAGCTTTTATATACAGTGCCTAGTGAAAGTCTACATACCCTTAGCATAGTTTTCACATTTTGCTGCCTTCAAATTCAATCGAAAATTGATTAAATGGGATTTTTTTCCTACAGATATATACAACCTACTCCACATTTCCATAGTCAACGGGGAATTGTAGAACATTTTCCAAATTAACAAAATATAAAAATCTAAGATGTGTTGATTGCATATGTCTACACAACCCAGAGTTAATACTTTGTGGAAGCACCTTTGGCAGCCATTGCAGCTGTAATACATTTTGAATAAGATTCTACCAAATTTGCACAACTCTTAGGGCAATTTATATCCATTGTTTTTGTTAAAATTGCTCAAGGTCAGTAAATTTGGTTGGGAATCATTGATGCACAGCAATATTCAAACCTTGTCTCTGATTTTTAAGCAGATTTAAATCAGGACTGAGACTGGACCTTTCAGGAACACTCAACACCTATTGGAAAGCCATTCTGCTGGCATTAAGATTTGTGTAATTGTCCCGCTGAAAAATGTAATTATTCAGAAGACTGAGGCAGGGTTTCCTCTAACTTTTTACCTGGACTTTGCTCCTTTCATATTTTTTTTTTATCCTGACAAACTCCACAGTTCCTGCCGGTGACAAGCATACCCATAACATGAAGCTGCCACCACCACTTGAAAATATACTCAACCGGATTTGAAACAAAGCAAACCACTACATCAATAAACCCAATGGGATAGATTTAAAACAAGTTGAGCTGACAGCCGTTTTGCACTGTTTCGCTATTGTTTTAGTGATCAATCTAGCAAGAGGGCAATATTTTATTAATGTAGTAGTGTTTCCCCCCCTAGAAAGCTATGGCCTTTGGCTTGCACCTGGAATTGTTCATTTATGTGTACCATATGATCTACTACACAATACATGTATAATAAAACATATACTCTACAAATATGGTGGTATGATAAAAAAATTAACAATTGTGAATGAATAAGCCTTTTCATATTTTATAATATGTCCATATATAGTTCTAATCTGTTTTTAGGAACATCTACCCAATATATTTCACCTTCTTTATTACTTTGCAAACATATAATGACATTAGTGATAGTCAGAATCTGTTAAATTTGTGAACGTCTAAATCAATATTTGGGCCATTTAAACAGCGTGCATCCCTCCTATAGACAAGCTATGTAAAGGGCTCGATTTTGTCATTCTGAGCATATACAATATGTCTGCCTCTGACGTGCTCAGTTGTCAGATTTTTTTAAAATCACAAGCAGAAAAGTATTTAGAGGCTAGTTTCCTGCTATTACTACCGTAAGGGGCCAAGACAAATGTGGCATAAGCCGTTGGTTCCCAGCCGCTAATGTGTGTCTCTCCTGAATGTCTGAATGACGTCAATGGATGAATGGGCAATAGAAACCAGATAGAAACTGATAATTGTGCACACGACTTCACGATTTACTTTTAATGAACTGAACAATGAGGATGAAGAGGAGGGTGAAGAGGGTGATTGAATTTAGAACAATAGTGTAAGAATTGTGGCAGGCGCACCTCCTACTCTGCGTCCCGCTCTTCCTCTTCCCCGCACGCACAACAGCTCACACCAGCTGGTTGATAATCTCTTTTTCGTTTCTACTTTGTCAGAATAAGGTTTAACTGGACTGAATTATTTACTATAACTCTAGTACTAATCAAATCTACAAATAAAATGTATCAAATGTATTACACTGAAATGTTTTTCTTGTAAGGGAAACTAAAATCAAATCAAATCAAATTGTATTCGTCACATACACGTGTTTAGCAGATGTTATAGCGGGTGTAGTGAAATGCTTGTGCTTCTAGCTTCGACAGTGCAGTAATATCTAACAAGTAATATCTAACAATTCCACAACATATACAGTACCCAATACACACAAACTAGTAAGGAATGGGATAAAAAAATATATACAGTGTACATATATGGACAAACAGTGACAGAGCGGCATGGACTAAGATATATTAGAATATTATAGAATGGAATGCAGTATATACATATGAGATGAGTAGTGCAAGATATGTAAACGTTATTAAAGTGACTAGTGTTCCATTTCTTAAAGTGGCCAGTGATTTCAATAGGCAGCAGCAGCCTCTAATGTGCTAGTGAAGGCTATTTAACAGTCTGATGGCCGTGAGATAGAAGCTGTTTTTCAGTCTCTCGGTCCCAACTTTGATGCACCTGTACTGACCTCGCCTTCTGGATGATAGTGGGGTGAACAGGCAGTGGCTTGGGTGGATGATATTTTTGGCCTTCCTGTGACATCGGGTGTTGTATGTGTCTTGGAGGGCAGGTAGTTTTCCCCCTGTAATGCGTTCGGCAGACCGCACCACCCTCTGGAGAGCCCTGCGGTTGCGGGCGGTGCAGTTGCCGTACCAGGCTGTGATACAGCCCGACAGGATGCTCTCAACTGTGCATCTGTAAAAGTTTGTGAGGGTTTTATGTGCTAAGCCAAATGTCTTCAGCCTCCTGAGGTTGAAGAGGCTCTTTTGCGCCTTCTTCACCACACTGTCTGCGTGGGTGGACCATTTCAGTTTGTCGGTGATGTGTACGCCAAGGAACTTGAAGCTTTCCACTTTCTCCACTGCGGCCCCGTCGATGTGGATAGGGGGGTGCACACTCTGCTGTTTCCTGAAGTCCACGATCATCTCCTTTGTTTTGTTGATGTAGAGTGAGAGGTTATTTTCCTGGCAACACACTCCCAGAGCCCTCAAGGCGTTGCAGTATGCCTTTGTAGAATAATGCAAAACATATCCTTGACTATATATGTTTTGATAACTTTTCATAGATATATTGCATGAATAGTCCCATGTAGCTCAGTATAATACTGTGTAGCTCAGTTGGTAGAGCATGGCCAGGGTTGTGGGTTCGATACCCACGAGGGACCAGTACGAAAAAGGTAAGTCGCTCTGATTAAGACCGTCGGCTAAATGACTAAAATATCAATGTAAATGAACATTTCCCTTTCTTTATGCAATATTTTCATGAATATTTCTTTATGTAATGCATCCATTACAATTGTGTATGCACTATTTATCAAACGTATTTATAAAACGTTGGTGCTTACCTTTACTACAAATAATTTGTCCTCTATTACTAATCGAATCTACAAACAAAATGTATCAAATGTATTACACTGTAATGTTTTTATTGTAAGAGAAACAAAATACAAAACATATCCTTGACTTATTTTCACAAATATTTATTTGTGGGCTTTCTAATTATTTTATTATGAATGGCTTGAAATGGTACAGTTGAAGTCGGATGTTTACATACACCTTAGCCAAACACATTTAAACTCAGTTTTTCACAGTTCCTAACATTTAATCCTAGTAAAACTTCCCTGACTTAGGTCAGTTAGGATCACCACTTTATTTTAAGAATGTGAAATGTCAGAATAATAGTAGAGAGAATGATTTATTTCAGCTTTTATTTCTTTCATCACATTCCCAGTTGGTCAGAAGTTTACATACACTCAATTAGTATTTGGTAGCATTGCCTTTAAATTGTTTAACTTCGGTGAATTTTTTTGGGTAGCCTTCCACAAAATTCCCACAATAAGTTGGGTGAATTTTGGCCCATACCTTGACTTTGTTGTCCTTAAGCCATTTTTCCACAACTTTGGAAGTATGCTTGGGGTCATTGTCCATTTGGAAGACCCATTTGCGAACAAGCTTTAACTTCCTGACTGATGTCTTGAGATATTGCTTCAATACATCCACATAATTTACCTTCCTCATGATGCAATCTATTTTGTGAAGTGCACCAGTCCCTCCTGCAGAAAACCACCCCCACAGCATGGTGCTGCCACCCCGTGCTTCACGGTTGGGATGGTGTTCTTTGGCTTGCAAGTTTCCCC
Source organism: Coregonus lavaretus (assembly GCF_964263955.1). Classification (NCBI taxonomy): domain Eukaryota; kingdom Metazoa; phylum Chordata; class Actinopteri; order Salmoniformes; family Salmonidae; genus Coregonus; species Coregonus lavaretus. Next base: position 6,097,501 of record NC_140003.1, on the reverse strand, counting down.
CTTTTTCTTCCAAACATAACAATGGTCATTATGGCCAAACAGTTCTATTTTTGTTTAATCAAACCAGAGGACACTTCTCCAAAAAGTACGATATTTGTCCCCATGTGCAGTTGCAAACCATGGGCTTTTTTATGGTGGTTTTGGAGCAGTGGCTTCTTCCTTGCTGAGCGGCCTTTCAGGTTATGTCGATATAGGACTCGTTTTACTGTGGATATAGATATTTTTTACCTGTTTCCTCCAGCATCTTCACAAGGTCCTTTGCTGTTGTTCTGGGATTGATTTGCACTTTTCGCACCAAAGTACATTCATCTCTAGGAGACAGAACACGTCTCCTTCCTGAGCGGTATGACGGCTGCGTGGTCCCATGGGGTTTATACTTGCGTACTATTGTTTGTACAGATAAACGTGGTACCTTCGGGCATTTGGAAATTGCTCCCAAGGATGAACCAGACTTGTGAAGGTCTACACATTTTTTTCTGAGGTCTTGGCTGATTTCTTTTGATTTTCCATAAACTAATAAAAATTGTAGACCTCCACAAGTCTGGTTCATACTTGGGAGCAATTTGCAAACGCCTGAAGGTACCACGTTCATCTGTACAAACAATAGTACACCATGGGACAACGCAGCCATCGTACTGCTCAGGAAGGAAACGCGTTCTGTCTCCTAGAGATGAGCATACTTTGGTGCCAAAAGTGTAAATCAATCCCAGAACAACAGCAAAGGACCTTGTGAAGATGCTGGAGGAAACAGGTACAAAATTATCATTATCCACAATAAAACGAGTCCTATATCAACATAACCTGAAAGGCCGCTCAGCAAGGAAGACGCCACTGCTCCAAAACCGCCATAAAAAAGCCAGACTACAGTTTGCAACTGCACATGAGGACAAAGTACATACTTTTTTGAAAAATGTCCTCTGGTCTAATGAAACAAAAATAGAACTGCTTGGCATAATGACCATTGTTATGTTTGGAGGAAAAAGTGGGTTCTTGCAAGCCGAAGAACACCATCCCAACCGTGAAGCACGGAGATTGCACCATCATGCTGTGGGGGTGCTTTGCTGCAGGAGGGTCTGGTGCACTTCACAAAATAGATGGCATCATGCGGAAGGAAAATTATGTGGATATATTGAAGCAACATCTCAAGACATCAGTCAGGAAGTTAAAGCTTGTTCGCAAATGGGTCTTCCAAATGGACAATGAACCCAAGCATACTTCCAAAGTTGTGGAAAAATTGCTTAAGGACAACAAAGTAAATGTATTGGAGTGGCCATCACGAAGACCTGACCTCAATCCTATAGAAAATCTGTGGGCATAACTGAAAAAGCGTGTGCGACCAAGGAGGCCTACAAACCTGACTCAGTTACACCAGCTCTGTCAGGAGGAATGGGCCAAAATTCACCCAACTTATTGTGGGAAGCTTGTGGAAGGTGACCCGAAACGTTTGACCCAAGTTAAACAATTTAAAGGCAATGCTACCAAATACTAATTGATTTTATTTAAACTTCAGACCCACTGGGAATGTGATGAAAGAAATAAAAGCTGAAATAAATCATTCTCTCTACTATTATTCTGACATTTCACATTCTTAAAATAAAGTGGTGATCCTAACTGACCTAAGACAGGATTAAATGTCAGGAATTGTGAAAAACTGAGTGTAAATGTATTTTGCTAAGGTGTATGTAAACGTCTGACTTCAACTGGATGGGGAATACAACCATCCCAGCTCTGCAGATTTTGCTGCGAAGAGACAGAATCATTAGATCACTTGTTTTGGTATTGCCCATATGTAGCTTGTTTTTGGTCGTATGTTCAGGAATGGCTGAGGAATTACAACATATACCTGGAGCTAACTCTGCAAATAAAACTGCTGGGTGATTTGAAGTCATAGTCAATCGATCAATAATATAATTATACTCTTAGCAAAACATTTTATCTTTAACTTACAATCTGTAGAAACTATTAGAATAGAAAGGTTCAGGACTTTTGTGAAACATCACAGCACAGTTGAAGAATATATGGCTAATAGAAATCAAAACTGGATGGTGTTCAGAGATAGATGGGAGGGGTTGAGGGGAGCTGAAGGGTGAAACTAGAAATATCAAAAATAACACAAAATCAAGATAACTAATGTAAAATATACTGTGTCCGTAAAATGCATATAGTACATATAAACTGGAAGTAGAAGCCTAAGTATTGTTGTCTATTAGTTTACTCCAATTAAAGGAGGGATGATAGGGTTAGGGGGAAATAATAAAGAAGGAAAATATATTTTTAAAAAAATATATGGGGGATTGGAAATGATGCAGTCAATGTTCTTGATAGAAGCCACACTCTATCTGCAATATTAAAGTTGATCTACCCCCTAACAAAACTTTCCATGAGCTCGGCTTAGTATGCTCACCTATTATCATGCACTCATCCATTGATACTTTCTTCAGTTAAACATGACAAACTACACAGTATGTATTTATTAACATATCATGATCATATAGTGTAGTAAGAAAACATTTGTGACGTGAATGGCCAACATTTCACTTCAAACAAGAGATGATTTTCTCTTACTTCAGCTAAAAAACATTCACCATGTTTTCCAAAATATTTTTGAATGGCAGACTGATCACATGACCAATATCTGTGCTCTGATTGGAGGATTTCGAAAAATTGCCCAATAGGTGCCACTTCCGGTCAAAATTCCCCAGATAATAAAAAGTTGCTCATTTACAATGGGAAAATGTTGTAACAATAATTGCAGGAAGGCAACTTTCCTTGGCAATATTGCCCCCCAGAATGGCCTTGAGCCTCACCACAGAAAAACCAGAACAGGGCCAACTGAAATGGTGAGCCCAACCAGCACAGTGAGACAGGAGTCTGGGAGGGAGGACACGGTTCGAGTAGGAAATACTGACAAGAGTGCATTTGACCTGCGTATCACGTATCAAGAGAAGACCCAGATGCAGACAGTGTTGAAGTAACAAAAGTTTATTACAAAAACAGGGGACAGGCAAATGAGGGGTGGGCCTGGAAACAGGAATCAAAGGGCTGTGAGACTTCCTCTTGCTCCGGAAGAGTGGGGACTGATAACCCAGGGAACACTCAAAGGGTGAAAGACCCGTGGCCGAGCAGGGAAGGGTGTTGCGGGCGTATTCGACACACACTAATTGCTGGCTCCAGGTGGTGGGGTTGGCAGGGACCAGGCAGTGCAGAGTCGTCTCCAGGTCTTGGTTAGCTCGCTCCGACTGGCCGTTGGACTGAGGGTGGAAACCGGAGGACAGGCTGGCCGACGACCCAATGAGTGAGCAGAACGCCTTCCAGAACCGGGACAAGAACTGAGGACCCTGGTCGGAGACCATGTCCACTGGGAGTTCATGGATCCGAAAGACGTGCTGCACCATGAGCTGGGCCGTCTCTTTGGCGGAGGGTAGCTTGGGGAGAGGAATGAAGTGGGCGGCTTTGGAAAACCGGTCCACAACTGTCAGGATCGCAGTGTTGCCATCAGACTGGGGAAGATCCATGACAAAGTACAGGGATATGTGAGACCAGGGACGGTGAGGAACAGGCAGAGGTTGGAGGAGACCAGCCGGAGCTTGCAGTGGAGTCTTGTTCTGCGCACAGATCGTGTAGGCGGCGATGAACGCGGAGACGTCAGGAACCAAGGTAGGCCACCAAAAGCATTGTTGCTCAAAGGCCAGGGTCTGACCGGAGCCCGGATGGCAGGCAAGCCTGGAGGAGTGGGCCCACTCCAGGACCGAGGAGCGGACAGCGTCAGGAACAAACATCCGGTTATCTGGGCCCCCACCCCCCGGGATTTGGCTGGGAACACTGCGCCTCCCAGTCCTGCTTCCCTATTCCCCAACTGAGTGCTGTCGCCAAGCACGAGGTGGGAAGGATGGTCTCGGATTCCGGGGGGTGTAGCCGCGGAGCTATAGAGGCGTGACAGCGCATCTGGCTTGACATTCTTCAATCCCGGTCGGTATGAGAGGGAGCAGTTGAACCATGTGAAAAGCAGGGCCCACCTAGCTTGCCTGGAATTGAGATGCTTGGCGGTGCGTAGATATTCCAAGTTCTTGTGGTCTGTCCACACAATGAACAGTTGTTCCACCCCCTCTAGCCAGTGCCTCCACTTCTCCAACGCCATCTTCACCGCGATAAGCTCACGATTCCCCACATCGTAATGACTCTCCGTGGTGTTGAGGCTATGGGAGAAGAAGGCACAGGGATGTAACTTGAGGTCCAGGGCCGAACGCTGGGACAGGACCGCCCCCACTCCGACATCCGGAGCATCGGCCTCCACCACGAACTGGCGGGACGGGCCAGGATGAACCAAGATGGAAGCAGTGGTGAAACGGTGTTTGATGTTCCGGAACGCCCGGTCAGAAGCTGGGGACCATATGAACGGAACCTTGGGAGAGGTGAGTGCAGACAGGGGGGAAGCCAGGATGCTGTAACCCTGGATAAAGCGGCGATAAAAGTTGGTGAATCCCAGGAAACGTTGCAGCTGCACTCTGAACGTAGGCTGGGGCCAATCCACCACCGCTCTCACCAGGATCCCTACTGTACACTCACTGCAGCGATGATGTAGCCCAGGAAGGGGATGGTGGAGCGATGGAATTTGCATTTCTCCACTTTCACAAAAAGCTGGTTCTCCAGGAGGCGCTGGAGTACCTGTCGGACGTGGAGCACGTGTTCTTGGTCAGAGCGGGAGAAGATGACGATGTCGTCGAGGTAGACGAAGACCAACCAGTTGAACATGTCGCGGAGAACATCATTAACAGGGGCCTGGAAAACAGCTGGAGCATTGGTAAGGCCAAATGGAATGACCAGATACTCGTAGTGACCGCTGGCCGTATAGAAGGCAGTCTTCCACTCGTCCCCCTCCCGTATTTGCACCAGGTGGTAGGCATTCCGTAGGTCCAGCTTGGAGAACATGTTGGCCCCGTGGAGCGGCTCGAAGGCCGAGGAGATGAGTGGTTGCGGGTAGCGGTTCTTCACCGTGATGTCGTTGAGGCCCCGGTAGTCGATGCACGGGCGCAGGATTTTGTCCTTCTTCTCCACAAAGAAGCACCCTGCGCCGGTGGAGGAGGCAGAAGGACGGATGAACCTGGCAGCTAGGGAGTCCTCAATGTAGGTCTCCATAGCCTTGGTCTCCGGATCCGACAGCGAGTACAGTCATCCCCGGGGCGGAGTGGTGCATCGGAGAAGGTCGATTCCGCAGTCGTAGGGTCGGTGCAGCAAAAGAGAAGTGGCTCCGGCCTTACTGAACACCTCCCGGAAGTCCTGGTACTCTGCGGGAATGGCGCAGATGTCCGAGGCAACTTCCGAGCACCCAGGAAGACGTCCCGGCAAGCTGCGCTGACTTCAGGCAATGAGCATGGCAGAACGGGCTTCAGCCAATGATGGCACCAGTAGACCAGTTAGTAAAGGGGTTGTGTTGCTGGAGCCAAGAGAAACCCAATACCACAGGAACCTGAGGAGACTTAATTAGCAGGAATTGGATCGTCTCGCTGTGGTCCCCTGATACTCGTAGGTTGATAGGGGTGGTATTGTGGGTGACCCGGCCTATAGAGTGCCCTTCCAGCACTCTAACGTCAATGGGAATGGAGAGGGGCTGAGTGGGGATGCCCAGCTCGGACGCCAGGGTAGCGTCCATAGAGCTCTCATCACCCCATAGTCGATGAGTACCCGGAGAGATTTCGACTGGTTCCCCCACAGCAAGATGCATGAAATGGGGTGCGAGTAAGGAGAGAAGAAAAGTAATCTGTAAGGCCCACCAGAGCGTGGCCTTTTAGTGGACAGGTGGACACAAAATGACTAGTAGTCCTGCAATACAGGCAACTCTTCGTGTGAAGCCTGTATTGCCATTCGGCTGGAGACAGCCTAGCTCTGTCTAGTTGCATCGGCTCGGGAAGAGGTGAATCGGCAGACTTCTGAGACTCTCGGGGGAACTCAGGTAGCCTCGGATTCTCTCGGCAACGGAGCCGTCGGGGTCTTCCGGGATGCCTTGAGGCGAGGTGGAATCCTTCCTGTCCTTCTTTCGTTCCCGTAGTCGCCCACCAACCCGAATGGTCAAGGCGATGAGCGAGTTGAGATCCATCGGTAGTTCCCAGGCTGCAAGCTCATCCTTTACTTCCTCCGAAATACCATGCAGGAACGTGTTGAACAGCGCTTCCGGATTCCAGGCACACTCAGCTGCCAACGTGCAGAAATCCACTGCATAGTCTGCCACAATGCAGGATTCTTGCCGAAGCTGGAGTAACTTCCGGGCAGCCTCACTCCCGGACAATGGAGCGTCAAAAACCTTCTTTACCTCCTGCATGAACTCCTCCAGACTGAAGCATACGCCGACTGTTGTTTCCACACTGCCGTAGCCCAGGCGAGAGCCCTCCCGGACATCAGCGTGATGAGGTAAGCTATCTTAGAGCGGTCCGAGGGGAAGGAGGAGGGCTGCAGCTCGATGATGACTGAACACTGAGCGAGAAATGCCCGACATGTTCCTGACTCTCCAGCGAAGCGTTCCAGGGGAGGTAAGCGGGGTTCTTGGGAAACCGGTGTGGCCGGGGAGGCCGCGTTGCTAACAGCCGGGTTACTGAGGGGCTGGGAGGTTACCGTCATGGTAGGTTGCCTAACAGACAACCCACGGAATTGCTCCAGCAATGTGTTAAATGCTCATTCATGGTGTTCGGCCAAGGTCTGGAACCCTTCCATGAGACCACGAAGCAACTCCTTGTGCCTTCCAATGGTGGCTCCTTGGGAGGAGATGGCGTTGCGGAGTTGGTCCGAGTCTGCTGGGTCAGTCATGGCCAGTTCATACTATCACATTTCAGGAGAAGATGCAGACAGTTTCGAAGTAACAAAGTTTATTACAAAAACAGGGGGTTAGGTAAACGACAGGTCAAGGGCAGGCAGAGGTCAGTAATCCAGAACAGAGTCCAAAATGTACAGAACGGCAGGCAGTCTCAGGTTCAGGGCAGGCAGCGGTCAATAATCCAGGGTGGTGTGACAAGGTACAGAACAGCAGGCAGGCTTAGGGTCAGGGCAGGCAGAATGGTCAAAACTGGGAAAACTAGAAAACAGGAACTTGGGGAAAACCGCTGGTAGGCTTTACGAAACAAATTGAACTGGCAACAGACAAACAGAGAACACAGGTATAAATACACTGGGGATAATGGGGAAGATGGGCGACACCTGGAGGAGGGTGGAGACAATCACAAAGACTGGTGAAACAGATCAGGGTGTGACACTGCGCATCTTTTAAAATTCTACTTTCTCAAAAGGAGCTGTAACTAAACTGTATGACTTAGTATAACTCGTATACTTGTTGTTCATGCATTGTTTATACATTCAATTGTTTATGTACTAGGCTATGTATCAAACATTGGTGCTTAGACCTAACTTTATGGCAAAAAATTTGACCTGTGCACCTTGCTGGTTGATAATCTCTTTTTCTTTTCTACTTTGTCAACATAAGCTGCAACTGGACTGTATTACTTACTATAACACTACTACTAATCAAATTTAGAATTAAAATGTATCAAAGGTATTACACTGTAATGTTTTTATTGTAATAAACTAAAATAGGCTTACATGTTGCAGTATCCTATCCTTTGTAGTATAAAACATATACTTACATGTACACAATATATACAAAAGTATGTGGACACCCCTTCAAATAAGGGAATTTGGCTATTTCAGCCACACCCATTGCTGACAGGTGTATAAAATCGAGCACACAGCCATGCAATCTCCATAGACAAACATTGGCAGTAAAATGGCCTTACTGAAGCGCTCAGAGACTTTCAACATAGCATGCCACCTTTCCAACAAGTCAGTTCGTCAAATTTCTGCCCTGCTAGAGCTGCCCGGTCAACTGTAAGTGCTGTTATTTTGAAGTGGAAAGGTCTAGGAGCAACAACAGCTCAGCCACGAAGTGGTAGGCCACACAAGCTCAACGAATGGGACCGGCGAGTGCTGAAGCGCATAGCACGTAAAAATGTTCTGTCCTCGGTTGCAACACTCACTACCGAGTTCCAAACTGCCTCTGGAGGCAACATCAGCACAATAACTTTTCTTCGGGAGCTTCACGAAATGGGTTTCAACGGCCGAGCAGCCACACACAAGCCTAAGATCACCATGCGCATTGCCAAGCATTGGCTGTTGTAGTGTTGTAAAGCTCACCGCCATTGGTCTCTGGAGCAGTGGAAACGCTTTCTCTTGGGTGATGAATCACACTTCACCATCTGGCTGTCCGACGGACTAATCTGGGTTTGGCGGATGCCAGGAGAACACTACCTGCCCGAATTCATATTGCCAAGGATGTGGAGGAGGAATAATGGTCTGGGGCTGTTTTTCAGGATTTGGGCTAGGCCCCTTAGTTCCAGTGAGGGGAAATCTTAACACTACAGCATACAATGACATTCTAGACGATTCAGTGTTTCCAACTTTGTGGCAACAGTTTGGGGAAGGCCCTTTCCTGTTTCAGCATGACAATGTCCCTGTGCACAAAGTGAGGTCCATACAGAAATGGTTTGTCGAGATCGGTGTGGATGAACTTGACTGGCCTGCACAGAGCCCTGACCTCAACCCCATCGAACACCTTTGGGATGAATTGGAACGCCGACTGCGAGCCTGGCCTAATAGTCCAACATCAGTGCCCGACGTCACTAATGCTCTTGTGGCTGAATAGAAGCAAGTCCCCGCAGCAATGTTCCAACATCTAGTGGAAAGCCTTACCAGAAGAGTGGAGGCTGTTATAGCAGCAAAGGGGGGACCAACTCCATATTAATGCCCATGATTTTGGAATGAGATGTTCGACGAGCATGTGTCCACATACTTTTGGTCATATAGTATATTTTATGTACTTCAAAGTATGCGATATACAATTATTCAAAATAAACTAAATATTGTTAAGACATGACTACTACATTCAATCAGTCAATACTTTTTAAAGATTTTTATTTAGGTTGATAACAACACAGTAGATTAATCTGATGCGTATACGGGGACAGCTGAGAACGTTCTCTAGCGGATACTTATATGCTGAAAGGCCCAGTGATTCTAATGTTAAAGGGACAATCTGGTCACATTGCCACTTTTTCGTAAACAGCTGAAGGATGGGGCTGGAGAAATATAACCACTCTCAAATTCATAAAGCTATGGAGGCAAGGACTGACAATCCATGATATCAAAGTTTAGGTTTAACCATGTTCTGAAGCTTTACAGTTAACTTGTTTGCAAACAATGGAGTATATTTGGGGGTTCTGATGGGGTATGACAGTTTAACTAAGCTCATGAGGCATTTATAAGTTATATTCTTCAAGAATCAATGACCCGTGTGGCTCAGTTTGTAGGGCATGGTGCTTGCAAAGCCAGGGTTGTGGGTTAGATTCCCACGGGGGACCAGTTCAAAAATGCACTCACTACTGTAAGTCACTCTGGATAAGAGCGTCTGCTAAATTACTTAGAAGTAAAATATATATAATATTAATTCAAAAGTCCAAAGATGGATATACCAATCATAGATTGCCCTTTCAACCACCGGTTTGATTAACCCCTGTGGAGATGACCATGGATCTGGCTTCCTCTGTGAAGAGACATCCAGAGCTGCGAGTTGATTGTAAAGTTGGAAGGTTGTGAATACCATCATTTAGTTGTGGGATCAGGCCGGGGTTTGAAGTGACCACATCGTTTACGTTTATGACACTGCTGACGAGACTTGACAGATCGTAGTCAGACTTACGGGGTACACTGGTATTGTTGCCAGTGCAGATGTGGGGAGAGTTAAATATAACCATATGGCCCAGGCAAACCATGTACGCACGCACGCACCCACGCACACAAACACACCCTCACTCAAACACACACACAAACATAGACTTACCTACAAACACACACACGCACCACACACGCACGCATGCACGGACACACGCAAGAACGCACACACACACACACACAGGCTGTCCGCACTAGGACAGGGAAAACGCCGTCCTGCTGTTCTGGGCTCTCACCCGCTAAAGCATATTACAGGGATGGTGTCATGTTTTACAGTAAGAAAATAGTACTGTAAAATATACAGTACCAGTCAAAAGTTTGGACACACCTACTCATTCAAGGGTTTTTCTTTATTTTTACTATTTTCTACATTGTAGAATAATAGTGAAGACATCAAAACTATGAAATAACACATATGGAATCATTTAGTAACCAAAAAACTGTTAAACAAAGTAGCCACCCTTTGCCTTGATGACAGCTTTACACACTCTTGGCATTCTCTCAACCAGCTTCATGAGGAATGATTTTCCAACAGTCTTGAAGGAGTTCCCACATATGCTGAGCACTTGTTGGCTGCTTTTCCTTCACTCTGCGGCCCAACTCATCCCAGACCATCTCAATTGGGTTGAGGTCAGGTGATTGTGGAGGCCAGGTCATCTGATGCAGCACTCCATCACTCTCCTTGGTCAAATAGCCTTTAAACAGCATAGAGGTGTTTTGGGTCATTGTCCTGTTGAAAAACAAATGATGGGATGGCGTATCGCTGCAAAATGCTGTGGTTGCCATGCTGGTTAAGTGTGCCTTGAATTCTAAATAAATCACAGACAGCGTCACCAGCAAAGCGCCCCCACACCATCACACCTCCTCTTCCATGCTTCACGGTGGGAACAACCCATGCGGAGATCATCCGTTCACCTACTCTGCGTCTCACAAAGACACGTCAGTTGGAATCAAAAATCTCAAATTTGGACTCATCAGACCAAAGGACAGATTTCCACCGGTCTAATGTCCATTGCTTGTGTTTCTTAGCCCAAGCAAGTCTCTTCTTATTATTGGTGTCCTTTAGTAGTGGTTTCTTTGCAGTAATTCAACCATGAAGGCCTGATTCACGCAGTCTCCTATGAACAGTTGATGTTGAGATGTGTCTGTTACTTTAACTCTGTGAATCATTTATTTGGGCAGCAATCTGAGGTGCAGTTAACTCTAATGAACTTATCCTCAACAGGAGAGGTAACTCTGGGTCTTCCATTCCTGTGGCGGTCCTCATGAGAGCCAGTTTCATCATAGTGCTTGATGGTTTTTGCGACTGCACTTGAAGAAACGTTCAAAGTTCTTGAAATGTTCCGTATTGAATGACCTTCATGTCTTAAAGTAGTGATGGACTGTCGTTTCTCTGCTTATTTGAGCTGTTCTTGCCATAATATGGACTTGGTCTTTTACCAAATAGGGCTATCTTCTTTATGCCACCCCTACCTTGTCACAACACAGCTGATTGGCTCAAACGCACCTGTTAATTGAAATACATTCCAGGTGACTACCTCACAAAGCTGTCATCAAGGCAAAGGCTACTTTGAAGAATCTCAAATAACTTATTTGGTTACAACATGATTGCATATGTCTAATTTCATAGTTTTGATATCTTCACTATTATTCTACATTTATTCAAATTGGTAACAACAAATTAACAACAGGATTGACAGTAGAAGTAACAACAGTTAACACATATGTAACCAAATAAGAGCATAATTAAAACACTAATTGAAAAACTATATTGTGTGCCTGTGTGTGTGGGGATTGGGGGAGAGAGAGACAAAGGAAGAGAGGGAGATTGAGTTAAAACTGGGATTGGGTACAATCCTAGATCTATGATCAGGGGCAACTATTTTCGACATAAGGGGGCTCAGAGGCAGTGAAACACACAACGGGACAGTTTGGACAGGAGAGCATCCAGGAGAGAGAAGTCAGAACAGCATCAGGTGTTCCTCAAAGGGCTCCTTAACAATCCTCCTCAGTTCTGATTTGTCAGCTCTTCTCAGCCCTAGGACAAGCATAGAAACATAAAGAATAGGAGGAGAGACAGTGAGCACCAGGGCCGTTACTCTATGGGTAAAAAGATAGGTGACAAGGAGACATATCAAGCTGGTGTTGTGTGTGTCAGTGTACTTACCTCACTAGAGGTCTTCATTCAAACTCAGTCAGCTCTTGGAAGAATGGGGCAATGTAGGGGTTGAGAACAGCTGGCTTCCTCTTTGTTACATTGTCATGCACTTTGTCTCATCTTCAGGGTTCATCGTCTTTGGTTGATTCGAACCAGGAATCTGTACAGCCAATAAAATTAAAGTCCTTTCGGTCATTTTGAACCCAGCCAAAAACACCTACTTCCGCCTATAGTAATTTGATAAGTATGACCTTTATTTGAATCTGTTTTGAAATGTTTTATTATACAGGAAATGTTATATAAATACCATAATTCCTATAATATGCTCCAATATTCTATATTTGCAACTTGATATGGGATTTGGGTTGCTATAACTTTTGGTTTGAAGTGACATTGAGGATTTGAGCATGCTTTTTGAAGCATCCTGCCATTGGTCCTACCACTCCCATTGTTTCACTAGCAGCGATGCTAATGCTGGCTGACGGTAACTAAATAAAGAAAACTAAGCCATATGTTTGTCATTGTCCGGCAGGATCAATGGATGAATCACTTTTTGTCAATAAAATTAAGTATATCATTGTTTTTTTTACCACCCATTTAAATGGCAGTAGTTTTTACCACATAAATATGACAAAACTAATATTTACTTCAACATTTAAAAAACTAAATAATACTACAATCAAATTATGGTAAATCAGCTTTTTAGTATTAATGTGGATTGTAATTTTGAAAAAAGCTGTACATTATTTAAAGGAAACATTAATATTTTAGTTTGACAGAATATGTACATTATCCATAATTTTGCTAAAATAACAGTCTGTTTTGGTTATTTTTTCATTTCAGATAGTATTATTTACATGTAGAATGATGTTTTGATGAGAATTAAGTTGATATTTTGCTATGATTGTTGCTTTTCCCAATAGTTTCTTCTTGGGGTCGAAATGACCCCAGTTGGTAATCCATGTATGTAAAATATGTTGGTAGTATTTGGGTTAATTGTATTTGTACATTGTGAAAATCAGTTTTATAATTTTAGTATTTAAGTTATAAACTCAGCAAAAAAAGAAACGTCCTCTCACTGTCAACTGGGTTTATTTTCAGCGTAAATATTTGTATGAACATAACAAGATTCAAAAACTGAGACATAAACTGAACAAGTTCCACAGACATGTGACTAACAGAAATTGAATAATGTGTCCCTGAACAAAGGGGGGGTCAAAATACAGTCAGTATCTGGTGTGGCCAACAGCTGCATTAAGTACTGCAGCGCATCTCCTCCTCATGGACTGCACCAGATTAGCCTGTTCTTGCTGTGAGATGTTACCCCACTCTTCCACCAAGGCACCTGCAAGTTCCCAGACATTTCTGGCGGGAATGGCCCTAGCCCTCACCCTCCGATCCAACAGGTCCCAGACGTGCTCAATGGGATTGAGATCCGGGCTCTTCGCTGGCCATGGCAGAACACTGACATTCCTGTCTTGCAGGAAATCATTCACAGAATGAGCAGTATGGGTGGTGGCATTGTCATTCTGGAGGGTCATGTCAGGATGAGCCTGCAGGAAGGGTACCACATGAGGGAGGAGGATGACTTCCCTGTAACGCACAGCGTTGAGATTGCCTGCAATGACAACAAGCTCAGTCCGATGATGCTGTGACACACCGCCCCAGACCATGACGGACCCTCTACCTCCAAATCGATCCCGCTCCAGAGTACAGGCCTCGGTGTAACACTCATTCCTTCGATGATAAACACGAATCCGACATCACCCCTAGTGAGACAAAATCGCAACTCGTCAGTGAAGAGCACTTTTTGCCAGTCCTGTCTGGGCCAGCGATGGTGGGTTTGTGCCCATAGGCGACGTTGTTGCCGGTGATGTCTGGTGAGGACCTGCCTTACAACAGGCCTACAAGCCCTCAGTCCAGCCTCTCTCAGCCTATTGCGGACAGTCTGAGCACTGATGGAGGGATTGTGCGTTCCTGGTGTAACTCGGGCAGTTGTTGTTGCCATCCTGTACCTGTCCCGCAGGTGTGATGTTCGAATGTACCGATCCTGTGTAGGTGTTGTTACACGTGGTCTGCCACTGCGAGGACGATCAGCTGTCCGTCCTGTCTCCCTGTAGCGCTGTCTTAGGCGTCTCACAGTACGGACATTGCAATTTATTGCCCTGGCCACATCTGCAGTCCTCATGCCTCCTTGCAGCATACCTAAGGCACGTTCACGCAGATGAGCAGGGACCCTGGGCATCTTTTTTTGGTGTTTTTCAGAGTCAGTAGGAAGGCCTCTTTAGTGTCCTAAGTTTTCATAACTGTGACCTTAATTGCATACCGTCTGTAAGCTGTTAGTGTCTTAACGACCGTTCCAGAGGTGCATGTTCATTAATTGCTTATAGTTCATTGAACAAGCATGGGAAAGTGTTTAAACCCTTTACAATGAAGATCTGTGAAGTTATTTTGATTTTTACGATGTATCTTTGAAAGACAGGGTCCTGTTTACCTTGTTAATGTACTACCACATATTTTATATTTTACATTTTATTCATTTAGCAGACGCTCTTATCCAGAGCGACATACAGTTAGTGAGTGCATACATTTTCATACTGGCCCCCCGTGGGAAACGAACCCACAACCCTGGAGTTGCAAGCACCATGCTCTACCAACTGAGCTACAGGGGACATATCACATGTAGATTTGGTATAAACCCAAAAACATTGTAGTTTTTAAAACGTCTTTCTAGCCAAGTTATTATCAAGTCATTGAGAATGACAATTTAGTTTTTGAAGGTACTGTAATGGTAAATAATGTAGGTTCATGAATGTCAAAGATTTGTAAACAGGTGGGGGATTTTGAAATACCGTAGGTGGGATTAACATTACATTTGAAAATATGGATTGTAAACATGCCCAGACATTGAGAACCATTATATCAATGAGTTGTAACATCAAAGCATGGGTAAAACATTTTTACTGGTAGCACTGGTGCTAAATCACAGCACGCTGAACGATCGGAAGACAAACGCTAGGTCCACATTTGGTGTGATGTGTGTGCGCCTTTAAATTGACTGATATATAGCCTATATTGATCCTATATGAATTTCTAGCTACTTTTGTGCCCTAAAACTAATATTTTATCCCTGTAAATACATTTTTTTATTATCAAAAGCTAAAATGTTGATACAAAACCTGTTGTTTAAATTTCAGTAATTTGTGGAATATTCAATTTCTACATTGTGTAAAGGCACTATTGAGATGCATTATTGAAAATTGTACACTGTCTCTTTAAGAGCGTCAAGTTCGTTGCTAAGATATGAACATTGATTTCCTGAAGAAGCTATCCCTTTTCCTTTCTTTCTGTACCCCCAAATGATTGGATATACTGGTAATTAAGTAATCAGGTTGTTAACTAGTTAGCTAATGAGGTTACAAACAAATGCCTGCGGGTGGTTTTGGAAAAGCCTGTGAAATGGATTAGGAATGTATAGCCAATTCATGAAATGATGAAAAAAACATTGCTCCGGTAATATGGGTCATATCTTTTTACCTGTTTGGGATTAGAAACAATATTTTAATACTCCAAAAATAGGTTTTTATAGGGTAGTGAAATATTTTTATATGTTACACTGTTCAGAAAAATTACCTATGATGAAATGGGGAGACACTGATGTTTTATATACTACACATTTCCAGAACGCTCATTCTGACAATGAACAAGTAGCTATAATAAAATGTGAAAGTAGTGGAAGTAAATGTAAAGAGTTTACAACTTTTTAAAATAAGTTTAGAATCAAGGTCTCTGGTGAATATTGAGAATTGGTTCATATATTTGTCTCTTAAGTTAATATGATTGTTAAATATTGAACAGACTTTTTACTATCGACATAAAAATGTAAGATAACATTATGAAGTACAGTATTAATGTTCAACTGCATTACTAACAACTAGGGTTTAGGAGAATACCACAACATGTTTGATTTCTTAGTTTGTATTTTAAAATAATGCAGGTTAACTGTCTGAACATAGTATTGGGGTTAGTTTTGTAAAAAGCAATACAATGAAGAAACATGTGATCATTATGTCAATCCAACAAAGGTCTCATTTATTTATTTTTGTTTTTCATAACCGGTTAGCCTCAGGGTGTTGTGTAGATATTGGATTTTGTTTGGTGCATGTGTTCAGGGCTCTTAATTAACAATTCTCATTGGTATCACTGGTGCTCCCAACTTAAAAAAGTTAGGAGAAACCATAAAATTTAGGACCACCTGAAAATAAGATGTATTTATGGCTCAGACACAGCAGTAGTGTTTGTTGGCCAGGTTTACTTAGCACCTATGAACAGAGTGCCGGCTGTAATTTGTGAACCAAGTGCACACCGATTATACATGTAGAATCACGTGAAAATAAGTATTTGGACAAATTCACTTATAGTGTATTACATTTTGTCAAACGTTTAGTATTTGGGCCTGTATGCCTAACACGCAATGACTACATCAAGCTTGTGACTCAACCAACTTGTTAGATGCGTTTGCAGTTTGTTTTGGTTGTGTAAGTGAAGTTAAAACTATTTATTTGGTTCTATACTCCAGCATTTTGGATTTGAGATGAAATGTTTTAAATGAGGCGACAGTAGAGAATGTCATCGTTTATTTGAAAGGATATGTGTACAGTCGTTGTCAAAAGTTTTGAGACTATTGGTCTTCACAAAGTTTGCTGCTTCAGTGTTTTTAGATATTTTTTTCAGATGTTACTATGCTATACTGAAGTATAATTACAAGCATTCCATAAGTGTCAAAGGCTTTTATTGACAATTACATTAAGTTTATGCAAAGAGTCAATATTTGCAGTGTTGACCCTTCTTTTTCAAGACCTCTGCAATTCGCCCTGGCATGCTGTCAATTAACGTCTGGGCCACATCCTGACTGATGGCAGCCCATTATTGCATAATCAATGCTTGGAGTTTGTCAGAATTTGTGGGTTTTTGTTTGTCCACCGGCCTCTTGAGGATTGACCACAAGTTCTCAATGGATAAAGGTCTGGGGAGTTTCCTGGCCAAGGACCCAAAATGTCGATGTTTTGTTCCCCGAGCCACTTAGTTATCACTTTTGCCTTATGGCAAGGTGCTCCATCATGCTGGAAAAGGCATTTTTCGTCACCAAACTGTTCTTGGATGGTTGGGAGAAGTTGCTCTCGGAGGATGTGTTGGTACAATTCCTTATTCATGGCTGTGTTAGGCAAAATTGTAAGTGAGCCCACTCCCTTGGCTGAGAAGCAACCCCACACACGAATGGTCTCAGGATGCTTTACTGTTGGAATGACACAGGACTGATGGTATTGCTCACCTTGTCTTCTCCGGACAAGCTTTTTTCCGGATGCCCCAAACAATCGGAAAGGGGATTCATCAAAGAAAATGACTTTACCCCAGTCCTCAGCAGTCCAATCCCTGTATCTTTTGCAGAATATCAGTCTGTCCCTGATGTTTTTCCTGGAGATAAGTGGCTTCCTCGCTGCCCTTCTTGACACCAGGCCATCCTCCAAAAGTATTTGCCTCACTGTGCATGCAGATGAAAAAATGCAGTCAGAAAAGCAGAACTTAATATTTGGTACAGAAACCTTTGTTTGCAATTACAGAGATCATATGTTTCCTGTAGGTCTTGACCAGGTTTGAAAACACTGCAGCAGGGATTTTGGCCCACTCCTCCAGATCCTTCAGGTTTCGGGGCTGTCGCTGGGCAATACGGACTTTCAGCTCCCTCCAAAGATTTTCCAAAGCATTCCTATGTTGAAAAAATCTCTACAATTTGCTTCAGTTAGAGGAGATGGAGGCGACTGAAACGAAAACATATGCTTAAAGTACTTTGTTTCCTCCTTCAAAATATAATTTGGTGAATCATGGGTGACTCCGTCATTTGTAACCATTTTCAAAAAATTATTTTTGGTAGCATTCCTATGTTGAAGATTAAAAAAGAATTTGGTGCATTTTTCCCCATATTCCATCCAGTTTGCTTTATTTTTATAATATAGTACACTTGATCTTTCGTGAATAAGTTTCTCCATTTCTTTTTGTTTTTCCTCTAATTTATTCTGTGTCTCAATGTTACAGTTTTTATTGCTATCTATCTGTTCTGTTAGACCTTCTATTTCCTTTGTTAGAGTGGGCTCTTTTGACCTAAATTGCTTTTGTTTTCGAGATGAGTACTGAATTGCATGGCCTCTAAAGGTACATTTAAAGGTGTCCCATACAATAAGGGGATTTGCTGTACCTATGTTATGTCGGAAAAAATCAGTTATAAATTCCTCTGTCCTAGTTAAAAACAAGTTATCATCCAATAGGCTTTGATTAAATTTCCAATATCCTCGCCCACGTGGAAATTCAGTAAGAGTAATGTATATGTATATGATGGTCCGACCGCATTCTGTCCCCTATAAACACTTTGTTTACATTTGGTGCCAACGAGAATGACATAAGAAAGTAGCCAAGACGACTAGCTTGATTGAGTCTCCGCCATGTACATCTCACTAGATCAGGATATTTAAGCCTCCATATACAGTGGGGGAAAAAAGTATTTAGTCAGCCACCAATTGTGTAAGTTCTCCCACTTAAAAAGATGAGAGAGGCCTGTAATTTTCATCATAGGTACACGTCAACTATGACAGACAAATTGAGAAAAAAAAATCCAGAAAATCACATTGTAGGATTTTTAATGAATTTATTTTCAAATTATGGTGGAAAATAAGTATTTGGTCACCTACAAACAAGCAAGATTTCTGGCTCTCACAGACCTGTAACTTCTTCTTTAAGAGGCTGCTCTGTCCTCCACTCGTTACCTGTACTAATGGCACCTGTTTGAACTTGTTATCAGTATAAAATACACCTGTCCACAACCTCAAACCGTCACACTCCAAACTCCACTATGGCCAAGACCAAAGAGCTGTCAAAGGACACCAGAAACAAAATTGTAGACCTGCACCAGGCTGGGAAGACTGAATCTGCAATAGGTAAGCAGCTTGGTTTTAAGAAATCAACTGTGGGAGCAATTATTAGGAAATGGAAGACATACAAGACCACTGATAATCTCCCTCGATCTGGGGCTCCACGCAAGATCTCACCCCGTGGGGTCAAAATGATCACAAGAACGGTGAGCAAAAATCCCAGAACCACACGGGGGGACCTAGTGAATGACCTGCAGAGAGCTGGGACCAAAGTAACAAAGCCTACCATCAGTAACACACTACGCCACCAGGGACTCAAATCCTGCAATGCAAGACGTGTCCCCCTGCTTAAGCCAGTACATGTCCAGGCCCGTCTGAAGTTTGCTAGAGTGCATTTGGATGATCCAGAAGAGGATTGGGAGAATGTCATATGGTCAGATGAAACCAAAATAGAACTTTTTGGTAAAAACTCAACTCGTCGTGTTTGGAGGACAAATAATGCTGAGTTGCATCCAAAGAACACCATACCTACTGTGAAGCATGGGGGTGGAAACATCATGCTTTGGGGCTTTTTTTCTGCAAAGGGACCAGGACGACTGATCCGTGTAAAGGAAATAATGAATGGGGCCATGTATCGTGAGATTTTGAGTGAAAACCTCCTTCCATCAGCAAGGGCATTGAAGATGAAACGTGGCTGGGTCTTTCAGCATGACAATGATCCCAAACACACCGCCCGGGCAACGAAGGAGTGGCTTCGTAAGAAGCATTTCAAGGTCCTGGAGTGGCCTAGCCAGTCTCCAGATCTCACCCCCATAGAAAATCTTTGGAGGGAGTTGAAAGTCTGTGTTGCCCAGCGACAGCCCCAAAACATCACTTCTCTAGAGGAGATCTGCATGGAGGAATGGGCCAAAATACCAGCAACAGTGTGTGAAAACCTTGTGAAGACTTACAGAAAACGTTTGACCTGTGTCATTGCCTACAAAGGGTATATAACAAAGTATTGAGAAACTTTTGTTATTGACCAAATACTTATTTTCCACCATAATTTGCAAAAAATGCATTAAAAATCCTACAATATGATTTTCTGGAGAAAAAACAATCTCATTTTTTCTGTCATAGTTGACGTGTAGCTATGATGAAAATTACAGGCATCTCTCATCTTTTTAAGTGGGAGAACTTGCACAATTGGTGGCTGACTAAATACTTTTTTTCCCCCACTGTATCTACTAGTTCTAATGTATCCATGACATTCACGATTTCCTTAAGAGCATGAGGGTGATTGTTTGTAGTGTGATTTCCTTTACGGTCCATTGAGCTATTTAAAACGAGGCAGCAGACTTTGTGAAAATTAATATTTGTGTCATTCTCACAACTTTTGACCATGACTGTAATATATAAAACATCAGTGTGTTCTTCTTTCACTATAGGTTCATGCACAAAATTGTAAACAATTGTTCAACTACGTGGTATTAGGAATGGTGTTCGTTCATATAGGTTTTGTTGGATTTGTTAAATGTAAATAGAATAGGTCTTATACATTTTAAATGATAAACTAGTTGTATCTTGCTTTCTAATTCATTAGATTGTCAATGTGTTAGCGATGTCGTTTTTTACCGCTTTAGTTTGTGAAAATGAAGTGGTAGTGCGTGAATATTAACTGTTTTGGCCTTACCCAATTCAAATCAAATCAAATCAAATTGTATTTGTCACATGCGCCGAATACAACAGGTGTAGACTTTACTGTGAAATGCTTACTTACAAGCCCTTAACCAACTATGTAGTTCAAGAAATAGAGTTAAGAAAATATGTGACTCGTTTCAGGAAACTAGGCGTATGTCGCGGGTCTCTACTTTACAGGAGAGCCATTTGAACGTCAACTTGTATTTTTCATCAAAATGCGTTTTTTTTTTTTGCTGCAGAAATGCCTTCTGGAACATGTGAACTTTCATGTGCCTTAATAACAAACGTGTACGCCATCTGTAAATATGAATACAATTGTTACATTACGAGCCTAGTTGGTTAAGCCACAAAAAAAGACTGCAACCTTCCCACTAGCCATGCATGATTGGCTGAGATAATGAGTGGGCTGGACATCCCGAGAGAGCAGAGAGGATTGGTCTGCCATATAGCTTGCTTCTGTCTATTTGAGCTGGTCAGTATGTGTAGGTAATCCTGTCTTACGCGGCTTTTGAAAAAAATCTATCGTCTAGTGGAGCTGCATAAGTGTTGCTCTCCACTTTCTGGAGGATCGAGTTTTGAAATCAGTGGAATTAGAGTATGATAGCTAACGAGATGGAGAAACCACCTGTCTCCGGATTCCATCTTCAAACTAAGGGCAACCATGGCATCCGTGACAGGGAGATGCATCCATAATGCATGATGTGTAGTGGTAAGATAGCCTGGCTAGCTACATTCTCAGATATTACAAGTTTCTAATTTTGACACGAAGTGGTTTCATTTCAAGTTAAAGTGTACTGTTAGCTAGCAGGCTCGCTCGCTAGCTAACGTTACTTGTATGCTCTTATTATTCATATCTCAGAGCCATTTGCTTGCTAACATTGAACCTGGTTGGTTAGCTACCTGCAGATTCACGCAGGGTAGTAAAGTCATGAGTTGGGATTATGGTTAATTGTTGGTGTTGGAGTCGTGCCTG
Source organism: Coregonus lavaretus (assembly GCF_964263955.1). NCBI lineage: Eukaryota > Metazoa > Chordata > Actinopteri > Salmoniformes > Salmonidae > Coregonus > Coregonus lavaretus. The sequence goes on along the minus strand of NC_140003.1, from coordinate 6,075,999 downwards.
GCAATGCAGTCATGGGTGAAAAGTAGTACAGGAGGGGACTGAGCATGCATCCCTGAGGGGCCCCCGTGTTGAGGATCAGCGTGGCAGATGTGTTGTTACCTACCCTCACCACCTGGGGGCAGCCCGTCAGGAAGTCCAGGATCCAGTTGCAGAGGGAGGTGTTTAGTCCCAGGATCCTTAGCTTAGTGATGAGCTTTGAGGGCACTATGGTGTTGAACGCTGAGCTGTAGTCAATGAACACATTCTCATGTAGGTGTTCCTCTTGTCCAGGTGGGAAACGGCAGTGTGGAGTGCAATAGAGATTGCCTCATCTGTGGATCTGTTGGGGCGGTATGCGAATTGGAGTGGGTCTAGGGTTTCTGGGATAATGGTGTTGATGTGAGCCATGAGCAGCCTTTCAAAGCACTTCATGGCTACAGACGTGAGTGCTACGGGTCGGTAGTCATTTAGGCAGGTTACCTTAGTGTGGTTGGGCACAGGGACTATTTTGGTCTGCTTGAAACATGTGGGTATTACAGACTCGGTCAGGGAGAGGTTGAACATATCAGTGAAGACACTTGCCGGTTGGTCCACGTATGCTCTGAGTACACGCCCTGGTAATCCATCTGGCCCCACAGCCTTGTGAATGTTGACCAGTTTAAAGGTCATTCTCACATCTGCTACGGAGAGCGTGATCACAAAGTTGACCGGAACAGCTGGTGCTCTCATGCATGCCTCAGTGTTGCTTGCCTCGATTTCTTATAAGTGTCCGGATTAGTGTTCCGCTCCTTGAAAGCGGCAGCTCTAGCCTTTAGCTAGGTGCGGATGTTGCCTGTAATCCATGGCTTCTGGTTGGGGTATGTACGTACGTTCACTGTGGGACGACGTCGTCAATGCACTTATTGATGAAGCCGGTGACTGAGGTGGTATACTTCTCAATGCCGTTGGATGAATCACGGAACATATTCCAGTATGTGCTAGCAAAACAGTTCTGTAGCGTAGCATCCGCATCATCTGACCACTTCTATATTGAGAGAGTCACTGATAGTTCCTGCTTTAGCTTTTGCTTGTAAGCAGGAATCAGGAGGATATAATTATGGTCAGATTTGCCAAATGGAGGGTGAGGGAGAGCTTTCTATGCATCTCTGTGTATGGAGTAAAGGTGGTCTAAAGATTTTTTTCCTCTGGTTGCACGTGACATGCTGATAGAAATGAGGTAAAATGGATTTAAGTTTGCCTGCATTAAAGACCCCGGTCACTAGGAGCGCCGCTTCTGGAAGGGAATATTCTTGTCAGCTCGTTGAGTGCGGTCTTAGTGCCAGCATCGGTTTGTATTGGTAAATAGACAGCTACGAATAATATCGAGGAGAAATCTCTTGGTAGATATTGTGGTCTACAGCTTATGATGAGGTACTCTTCCTCAGGCGAGCAATACCTTCTTTAATATTAGACATCGCGCATCAGCTGTTATTGACAAATAGACACACATCTCCCGCCCCTCGTCTTAACAGACGTAGCTGCTCTGTCCTGCCGATGCACGGAAAACCAAGCCAACTCTATTTTATCCGTGTTGTCGTTCAGCCACAGCTCGGTGAAACAAAATATATTAAAGTTTTTAATGTCCCGTTGGTAGGATAGTCTCGACCGTAGATCATCGAGTTTGTTTTCCAGTGATTGCACGTTGGCAAATTGATCTGATGGTAATAGCGATGTACTCACTTGCTTACGAATCCTAACAAGGCACACTGACCTTCTCCCTCTTTATTTTCCCATTCTTCACGCAAATGACGGGGATTTGGGCCTGGTCTCCGGAGAGCAGTATATCCTTCGCGTCGGATTCATTAAAGAAAAAATCTTTGTCCAGTTCGCGGTGAGTAATCGCTGTTCTGATGTCCAGAAGCTCTTTTCGGTCATAAGAGACGGTAGCAGCAACTTTATGTACAAAATAAGTTAAAACTATGCAAAAAATCTAGCAAAATAGCACAGTTGGTTAGGAACCTGTAAAACAATTAATATGTAACTAAATAGTAATACATCTATTTATAACATAATAGTTACATGTACTTACTATGTAATTACACTGTAATAAGGGTTTAGCGGTATAGGTTATTACACAAGTGGAACAAGGACATGTAATTACAAATCAGCTTGTCTGAGGTTATTCCGCATGTGTAATTACTCATGATATATGTATATGTAATTACAAGATGTCTTGTTCCAAATGTAACTAACATGTTCTGTAATTACACTTTTGCAGTCTCCTGTGTAGCACCATGTTAACAATGCATCCTAATATGTAACCCTGTTACATGTAACTACATAAGTCACAACCACCCATTTGAAATGTGATATCCAGACTTTCTACAAGGGGCTCACGTTCCTTTGTGTCCAGGCTGCATTCCAACTCTGGACACTCAGGACTGCGATCATGTGTAGAGCAAGTGAAGAGCTTAGGAGACGCACACCCTTTGGGGCGACAGGTAGCCTAGTGGTTAAGAGCCTTGGGACAGCTGGGTCTCAATGGGTTGAGTCTGGGGCCTATCGTGGGTTTCATTTCTGAAAAAGATATTTGGGATTCTATTGTCATATACTATTGATCTGATGTGTTAATTTCTTTGTAGTAATATTGCAGATTTGCATAGGGGCTACACTTGAGGCAAGTTGATATGATAGAGGATGGCATTGCACGGAGCTCAAGGACCCTGACAAGAATGCCGAAAATTCTGAGAAAGGTGAGAGGTGCATCATTGTCATTGTTACAATTGTCGATCAACACAGAATTATGAGCAATTTTAACTCTGAAAAAGCCACCAGTACTGTTTACCTATATTCACTCTGAGGACATTTTAGCTCACTTACAAACTGTATGTAAAAGGGTGTTTTTAATAATCAGGCTTTTGGGATATTTCATGTATTATTTACTGGACAGCTTAAAGGGGCACTCCAAGATTTTCAACATTTAGCTTGCTTTAACAACCATCCCGACCAGTGTTTCACACAGGTATTTAGGTTACTTGTCATGGTGGCGGGCCGGGCAGCACGGCACCACTGGGGAGTCTTGCACCACTGCTGCTGCCCTAATATGTTATTCTTGTGAGCCTTTTCAGGCAAATGAAGTAAAAGCTGTTATAAATGTGTTTTGAGTACTGTTTTTAGAGCTGCAACTAACAACTATTTTGATAATCAATCTGTCAATTATTACTTTGATTAGTCAATTTGTTTGAATTTAAAAAGCCTATTTTGCTGACTGAATATAGGATGAATGTTTGATCAAATATTTCTATTTTTACAGAACGTTACAGTGCAAATAGCAACAACAGACTCAAACTCAGTTATTTTGTGACAACTCCCATTAAAGTGTATTTCCACATGAAACAGGAGCAGTGTCAGTTTAAGACGATTTGGGACCCTAAGTGAGATTTGATTTCGGTGCCCCTCCTTTAGAAGATCAGTGTCATTCTTCCCTGGGACACTCAAGTCTTCTCATATCAATAACATTTGTCTTACCTCTCATTATTTAAGGTTTACAACAATGCCCTGAGGAGGTTCAAGAGGAGTAAGGGTTTCCAAATTGGGTCAAGTTCTCTACAGAGATTTGTGGTGATAGATGAATCCAAGTTCTCGCAAAAGAGAAAGGTATAGCATTATCCATTTTGATGTAGTAACATTCATTATCTGGGCTTGGGAACTGAGAGATCATTTGTTGATATATTTAACTTAATCAGTTGCCATTTTAAAGTACTCCTCAGTAGATATACTGATATGGATAAAGAAATAGTGGGCTTGCTCATTTCATATACTGAATTATTTCCAATCGCCTGAAGGTGCCACGTTCATCTGTACAAACAATAGTAAGCAATAATAAACACCATGGGACCACGCAGCCGTCATACCGCTCAGTAAGGAGACGCGATCTGTCTCCTAGAGATGAACGTACTTTGGTGCGAACAGTGCAAATCAATCCCAGAACAACAGCAAAGGACCTTGTGAAGATGCTGGAGGAAAGTACAAAAGTATCTATATCCACAGTAAAATGAGTTCTATATCGACATAACCTGAAAGGCCGCTCAGCAAGGAAGAAGCCACTGCTCCAAAACCGCCATAAAAAAGCCAGACTACAGTTTGCAACTGCACATTGGGACAAAGATCGTACTTTTTGGAGAAATGTCCTCTGGACTGATGAAACAAAAATAGAACTGTTCGGCCATAATCACCATTGTTATGTTTGGAGGAAAAAGCTTGCAAGCCGAAGGGTGCTTGCAAGCCGAAGAACACCATCCCAAACGTGAAGCACGGGGGAGGCAGCATCATGCTGTGGGGGTGCTTTGCTGCAGGAGGGACTGGTGCACTTCAAAAAATAGATGGCATCATGAGGAAGGAAAATTATGTGGATATATTGAAGCAACATCTCAAGATATCAGTCAGGAAGTTAAAGCTTGGTCGCAAATGGGTCTTCCAAATGAACAATGACCCCAAGCATACTTCCAAAGTTGTGGCAAAATGGCTCAAGGACAACAAAGTCAAGGTATTTGTCACGGCCTGGCTCTGGGGACTCTTAAATGTTGAGCCAGGGTGTGGATTTTCTATGTTTAGTTTTCTATGTTTTTTGTTCTAGATCGTTTAGTTTTATGTTGGCCAGGGTGGTTCCTAATCAGAGGCAGCTGTAGCTCGTTGTCTCTGATTGGGGTCCATACTTAGGCAGCCTGTTGGCACCAGTTAGTTTGTGGGATCTTGTTCCGTAAAGGTTTGTGTTGTTGTAACCTCAGGACTTCACGTATCGTTCGTTTTGTTGTTTTGTTCGTGTGTTGTGTACTAAATAAAATGTACACTTATCACGCTGCGCCTTGGTTCCACGAGTCATCAGTCAACGTTCGTGACAGAAGTTCCCACCAAAAAAGGACCAAGCAGCGTGTCCAGGAACAGACAGCCTGGACTTGGGAGGAGATCCTGGACGGGAAGGGATCCTGGACTTGGGAAGAGATTCAGGCTGGAATGGATCGCCGTCCTTGGGAGGAGACTGTGGAGGTGCGCTACAGAGAGGAGCAGCAGCATCGCAGAGGGTACCGGCCGAGGAGGAAGCCCGAGAGACAGCCCCAAGAAAACAATTTTGGGGGGCTAAAAGGGTGGTTGGCGGAGCCTAGAGTTAGAGCAGAGCCAACTCCCCGTACTCAGGCTAGGAAGCGTGAGACTGGGCAGGATCCGTGTTATGCGGAGCCACGTACTGTGCCACGAGTGTTCCGGCACAGTCCTGTACGTCCGGTGCTAGCACCACGCACGTGTTGTGCTAAGATGGGCATGCAGCCACGACGGGGTGTGCCGGCTCAACGCTCGTGGCCTCCAGTACGCCTCCTCGGTCCCGTATATCCTGCGCCAGTGCCATGTGCTGTAGCGCCAGTACGAGTGCACAGCCCTGTACATCCTGTGCTGATGCCTCACACAAATTGTTTGGAAATAGGCATTCAGCCAGGACGGGTTGTGTCAGCTCTCCGCTCCAGAACTCCAGTCCGCCTCCACAGTCCGGCCCGGCCTGTTCCTGCTCCCCGCACCAAGCCAGTGGTGCGTGTTCCCAGTCCAGCCCGGCCTGTTCCTTCTCCCCGCACCAAGCCAGTGGTGCGTGTTCCCAGTCCAGCCCGGCCTGTTCCTGTCCCTCGCACCAAGCCAGTGGTGCGTGTCGCCAGCCCGGTCCGGCCTGTTCCTGTCCCTCGCACCAAGCCAGTGGTGCGTGTCGCCAGCCCGGTCAGGCCTGTTCCTGTCCCTCGCACCAAGCCAGTGGTGCGCGTCGCCAGCCCGGTCCGGCCTGTTCCTGTCCCTCGCACCAAGCGAGTGGTGTGCGTCGCCAGCCCGGTCCGGCCTGTTCCTGTCCCTCGCACCAAGCCAGTGGTGCGCGTCGTCAGCCCGGTACGGCCCGTTCCTGCTCCCTGCACCAAGCCAGTGGTGCGCGTCGTCAGCCCGGTCCGGCCCGTTCCTGCTCCCCGCACCAAGCCAGTGGTGCACGTCGTCAGCCCGGTCCGGCCCGTTCCTGCTCCCCGCACCAAGCCAGTGGTGCGTGTGTCCAGTCTGGCACGGCCTGTGCCTGTTCCACCGGTGCCTGGTCCGGTACCGGTCAGCTGCTCCACTCCGGAGTCAGAGCAATCCGCTCTACCGGGGTCCGGTCCAACTCCAGTCAGCGGATCCACTCCGGAGCCAGAGCAATCCGCTCCACCGGTGTCCAGTCCAGCTCCGGCCAGCGGCTCCAGTCCAGAGCCGGTTAGGTCTGGTCCACCGTCGTCGGGTCCAGCTCCAGTCAGCGGGACCAGACCAGGGGCGCAACGGGGATGTGGAGAAAAGGTGGTGGTCACGCCCGGAGCCGGATCCTCCTCCGAGGCGGAATGCCCACCTGGCCCCTACCCTCTTGTGTTTGTGTGGCGCGGTCGCAGTCCGCGCCTTTTGGGGGGGGGGGGTACTGTCATGCCCTGGCTCTGGGGACTCTTAAATGTTGAGCCAGGGTGTGGATTTTCTATGTTCAGTTTTCTATGTTTTTTGTTCTAGATCGTTTAGTTCTATGTTGGCCAGGGTGGTTCCCAATCAGAGGCAGCTGTAGCTCGTTGTCTCTGATTGGGGACCATACTTAGGCAGCCTGTTGGCACCAGTTAGTTTGTGGGATCTTGTTCCGTAAAGGTTTGTGTTGTTGTAACCTCAGGACTTCACGTATCGTTCGTTTTGTTGTTTTGTTTATGTGTTGTGTACTAAATAAAATGTACGCATATCACACTGCGCCTTGGTTCCACGAGTCATCAGTCAACGTGCGTGACAGTATTGGAGTGGCCATCACAAAGCCTTGACCTCTATCTTATAGAAAATGTGTGGACAGAACTGAAAAAGCGTGTGCGAGCAAGGAGGCTTACAAACCTGACCTCAGTTACACCACCTCTGTCAGGAGGAATGGGCCAAAATTCACCCAACTTATTGGGGGAAGCTTGTGGAAGGCTACCCACAACGTTTGACCCAAGTTAAACAATTTAAAGGCAATACTACCAAATACTAATTTAGTGTATGTAAACTTCTGACCCACTGGGAATGTGATGAAAGAAATAAAAGATGAAAATAAGTAATTCTCCCTACAATTATTCTGACATTTCACATTCTTAAAATAAAGTGGTGATCCTAACTGACCTAAGACAGCAAATTTTTACAAGGATTAAATGTCAGGAATTGTGAAAAACTGAGTTTAAATGTATTTGGCTAAGGTGTATGTAAACTTCCGACTTCAACTCTATCTTAAAGAGACAGTGTAGAATTTTCAAAATAATGTGTCTCGATAGGTAGTGCTTTTAGACAATGTAAAAACGGAATATTACACAAATGACTAACTTCAACGACAGGTTTATGTATCAACATTTTAGCTTTTAATAATAAACAAATGTCTTTACAGGGTGAAAATATTAGCTTCTAGGGCAGAAAAGTAGCTAGAAATGAATATAGGACCAATATAGGCTATATCTCAATCAATTTAAAGGCGCACAGACATTGCACCGAATGTGGATCTAGCGTTCGTCTTCTGATCGCTCAGCGTGCTGTGTTTTAGGGACAACCCGCTTTAGACATCCGACTGCCGCCAATTTCATACGATTATACATCTTTAATTTTATGTTGTGCTCCTACCTTTTTTAAATTGCGAGCACCAGTGCTACAAAAAAAATCCCATATTTAAGCAAGACCCTTAAGCTTCTTACCAAAGAGCATTCTCTCAAGCATTAATTTTGCTAGGACTGCCTGGGAGTTGTCTGAGTGGGGAGGGGAAAAACTGATATAATGGTTATCAATGTCTGGGCATGTTCACAATCCATAAAGTTTGAAAAGTGGTTTTGAGTTTATTTCATTAATCAAGTCTATGTGAACCCAGAATTTGAGGTTATCAACACTGGTACCATCAGACAATATCCACTTTAACATGTCACCCCCCTTTCTCCCCATTTACATCAATCACCCAGACTCACAACCAGGCTACAGCTACAAGTCCAGACATACCACCCCTTATTTACCAAGGGGTCTAGAGAGGGCCTGTCTTGTCTTAAGGTAACAGTGAATCAACAATGTTTCTGCAGATTTAACCCTTGCAAAAGGTTCTGGGGGTGATCTACTCTATGCCGTGAGTGAAAATACCTTTCAAAAAAGTACCCCAACCTCCGCTAAACCAATACCTCTTCAACTTTCCCCCACCTCTGTCTGGATAAGTGATCTATTCTCTTGCTGGTTGACAGGGAACCATGTAGGATTAAGACCTGCAAATGGATCACTGGCAGAACAGTGTCCATATCATAAGCTTCACTGAATGCAATGTGACAGATTGTACATTGATGATTGATATATGTCTTTGAACATCAGACATTTTCCATCACCAATGTAACTTCTTGGAAACTGTTGTCTGCAGCATCAGTGGATATAATTATGTTCATATGTGCAATAGATGTTCAGTGATGTGCGTAATTGTGCCGGATCCCAATAGTCGCGTATCCATGGCTTGGACAGGAAAAAGAGAGGAGAGTGGGTATGACGTTATGTTCAGGGAGGAGGCGAGGGCCTGGTTGATGAAATTCCCTGCGTCACCAGAGTCCAATAGAGCTGTAGAGACAACACCTGAGGGACAGCCAGCCAGTGAAATGGGAACCAGAAAGGGTTTGGCGGAAAAGGATGATGATGGAATATTCACACCTACCCTGGGAGACGGAAGATCACAGGGCCGACCCTCTGCTCTAGTGGACCCCGGGTTGGGACGCACCGGACATCACTGAAGCTGGTGCCCCTCCTGGCAGCAATAGGGACAGAGCCCCAGCTGTCTCCGGCGATGCCGCTCTGCGTCGAGGAGTGTGGCCCCTACCTCCATGGGCTCAGGCTCTGCCTCAGGACAGCTAAAGGAGGGAGGCGAGTGGCGAGGTGGGCACCGGTGCTCCCGAAGAAGGTTATCCAGATGGATGTCCATCGCGATGAGTGCGTCCAAGGATAGGTTGTCATCCCAACACGTCAACTCCGTCTGGACCTCTTCGCGCAGTCCTTTCCGGAATAGAGTGCGGAGCACCGACTCATTCCATCCGCTGGAGGCTGATTCAGTCCGAAAGGTGAGGGCGTACTCTGCAGTGGTCTGGGCACCCTGCTGGAGTTGGAAAAGTTGCTCACCTCCCTTTCTGCCCTCTGGAGGATGGTCGAAGACCGCCCTGAACAGAACCATAAACCTCTCATAGGAACCCAGCTCCTCCTCTCTCCCAGACGGCCGTAGCCCACTCCAACGCCTGCCCGGTCAGCAGGGAAATGACCATGGCAACCTTGGACCTCTCGGTTGTGGGGGCTCCCGTCTGATAGGCGAAATAGAAGGAGAATTGGAGTAGCAAGCCATGGCATTTCGATGGAGTACCGTCATACTTCTCCGGAAGGTACAGTTGGGCATCGCTGACCTGGGTGGACGGCTGGGTTGGCTGGGGGACTGGCTTACTGTGACGACCCGTGGTAGAAGGCCCTCTATTAGGGGTATGGAGAGCCTCGCTGGTGGTGTCGAGGCGGTGGAGAACGCGTAGGACCTCCTTCATGGCCGTACCCAGTTACACCAGCTGGTCGTGGTCATGGTCGTGGTCGTGGTGTTGGTGGAGTAGGTGACCCTGTTCCTTGACCGTCTGAAAGATGGTGTTATCCTCTGATGCTTCCATTTTTCTGAGGTAGTATTCTGTAACGTAATATGCTGGGAGTCAGGAAGCAGGTGCAGAAGGTGAGTTTAATAATGAAATGATACAGATGAACAAACGTGAGACGCGTACAGAACGTGAGAGAAAACAATACTACCTAATGACTGATGACAACCAGGTGTACATAATGATGGGGAGCAGGTGTGAGTAATCATAGTTGCCAGGGCTGGTGGTTAGTAGACCGGTGACATCGAGCGCCGGTGGGAGGGAGCAGTAGGCGTGACATATACGAACATAATGTAAATGGCTCAGTAGAATAGAATAACATTTTACCATGTTACTATAATAAAGGAAGGCACAATTTATAGTCCAATATTTACACGTTTTTTGGGAAAGGGGGGATTGGGGGCAAGTGTTTAAATTGTACAGTATTTAGCATTCATAATAAGAGTCTGGTAGCAGCAGTTGTGATGTGTGTGTAGCATGAATGTATACAGATTTAGGATCTTAATTTGAGCCAGTTTGCTACAGCAGGAAAATTATCCTAAAGCATCAGGAAATGTGAATTATTCTATAAGCTCTCACAGTCTCATGTGAGAATTAGACGTTCATCCATATTTCTCAAATGTTAAATTTGTAAAGTTTAGGCAACTCTGAATTCTTAAGACATCGCGTTCCATTTCACGTCATCCTGTTGATATAAATAATTTATTTACTCCAGGGAAAAGGGACTGGTTTTGGGTGGTAAATCTCGGTAATCGGATTCCCGCCATTCAACCCTAGTGTGGAGTGCAATAGAGATAGTGTCATCTGTGGATCTGTTGGGGTGATATATTAATTGTAGTGGGTCCAGGGTTTCTGGGATGATGGTGTTGACGTGAGCCATGACCAGCCTTTCAAAGTCTTTCATGGCTACAGATGTGAGTGCTATGGGGCGATAGTCATTTAGTATATCTGTGTGGGTGTGTGCGTGAGTGAGTGAATGTGTGCTAAGGTGCAGAGAGTCAGTGCAGGTGGTCAGTCCAGTTCAAGTGTTCAGCAGTCTGATGGCTTGTAGATATAAACTGTCTCTGAGCCTGATGCTATAAGACCTCATGCTCTGATACTGTCTTCCTGATGGTAAGGGAGTGAACAGCTCGTGGCTGAGGTGTATGGGGTCCTTGACGATGCTGCGGGGCTTCCTCAGGCATAGTTTCAAGTAGATGTCCTGGATGGGTGGTAGCATGGTCCCAGGGATTGTACTGGGTCATCTTCACCACCCGCTGGAGGGCGTTGCGGTCGTGGATGGAGCAATTCCCGTACCAGGCTGTGATGCAACTGGTCAGGGCGCTCTCGATGGTGCAGCGGTAGTATTTGGAGTGGACTCCTGTAGTACCGTTGATATGGACCGGGGCATGTTCCCTCCTCTGCTTCCTGAAGTAAACAATCAACTCCTTTGTTTTGCTGACGTTGAGGGAGAGTTTTTGGCCTGGCACCACAATGCCAGTTCACTTACCTCCTCCCTATAGGCTGACTCGTCATTGTTGGTTATCAGGCCTACAACAGTGGTGTCATCAGCAAACTTGATGATGGAGTTGGTGTCGTGCAAAGCCACGCAGTCGTGGGTGAACATGGAGTATAGCAGAGGGCTGAGGACACACCCCTGGGGGGGCCCTGTGTTAAGAGTCAGTGTGGAGGAGGTGATGTTGCCAATCCTTACAGCCTGTGGTCTGCCAGTCAGGAAGTCCAGGATCCAGTTGAAGAGTGTGGTGTCCAGACCCAGGGCTCTGAGCTTGGTGTCAAGTTTGGAGGGAACAATTGTGTTGAATGCTGAACTGTAGTCATTGAACAGCATTCTCACATAGGTGTTCCTCTTGTCCACATGTGTTACGGCCATGTGAATAGCGATGGAAATGGCATCTTCCGTGGATCTGTTGGAGCGGTAGGCAAATTGGAGTGGGTCCAGTGTGCCTGGCATGCTGGCCTTGTTGTGGGCCATGACCAGCTTCTTGAAGCACTTCATGATGACCGGGCGATAGTCATTTGGGCATGTCACCTTGTTTTTCTTGGACACTGGGACAATGGTGGTCTCCTTAAAGCAGGTGGGGACTACAGCCTAGGACAGGGACAGGTTGAAGATGTCAGAGAAGACGCCCGCCAGCCGTTCAATACACACTCTGAGGACGCAGCCAGGAATGCCATTTGGGCCAGCGGCTTTGTGAGTATTCACTCTTTTGAGAGTTTTCCTCACGTCAGCCTCGGAGAGCGAATGCACCTGGTCGTCCAGAACAGCGAGAGTCCTCCTGGATGGCTCAGTATTGTCTTCTTCAAAATGAGCATAGATTGTGTTAAGCTCGTATGGGAGGGAGGCTTCGGTGGGCACCACACAGCTGGATTTGCCTTTGTAGTCAGTGATAGTCTATAGTCCTTGCCACATGCGTTGCGATTCTGAGTTGTCGAACATCAATTCAAGTTTGAGTCTGTATTGTCTTTTTGCATCCCTAATGGATTTTCGGAGCTCGTACCTGCTTGCCTTTGTACATGTCACGTGCCACCGAGTTATTGTGGTTTGTTCTGCTGACATTGAATGCTGCATTAAGGGCTCTCAGCATTATACGGATCAGTGGAGGCTCCTCAGAGGAGGAAGTGGAGGACCATCCTCCTCAGTCAATTTCATAAAAATTAAAATAGTGAAACATTTAAAAAGTTATCCTTTTTAGATAAAACTATACTAAATATATTCACTCTGTAGAGTAGCACCATGGTGTAGCCAGAGAACAGCTAGCTTCCATTGACTTCAATGCAAAACCTAGGAGGCTCATGGTTCTCACCCCCTTCTATAGATTTACACTCCCGGAGGACCTATCAGCTCTTGCAGCATGAACTGACATGTTGTCCACCCAATCAAAGTATAAGATAATTAATCTAGTACTGAAATCATAAGATACAGCTAGCTAGCACTGCAGTGCATAAAATGTGGTGAGTAGTTGACAATAGTTGAAAAGTTTTGAAAAAATAAAATCTTCAGAAATGAAGGAAAAGCAAGAAAGAGAGAGAGAGAAATATATTTCATTATTTTTTTTCGCTTTCACTTACTTAGCTAGCAAATGTAACTAGCTAGTTTAGCATACTTAAACACCCGGCTCAAACAGAAGGACGCTATGTTAGCTAGCTGGCTATGACTATCCAACACAACACTGGAACTCTTTCAAGTAATGGTAAGCTTTTGGTTTTACAAAAGTATTGCCACCGGGGCCCACTGGTGTAAACTGCTTACTGACTGTACACTGTACTCCATGATTGTAGCGGGTTTACTAACGCGTTAGTTCTATTAGCTATGTTGACTATGATGTTACATATAGCTAATATGGTGACAACTATGTAGGTTGTGTGTAGCGGTTATGATATGGTTTGGCTTGGAAAGGTTTTTTCACTTGGTCACATACAGCTGATGTATTGTGCATTAAAGTCCACAAGCGAACTGAAAAGTTGAGAGGAGGAAATGGTGAGAGGAGGAGAGTGCGTAGATGCGAGAAGGAATGCAATGTGGCTGTATGAAAGTGAACTGTGTTTAAGTGTGATCAGGGGTGTATTCATTCCGCCGATTCTGTTGAAGGGTAAATCACAGTATACCGAGTTTATTCCGTAATCCAGCGTAACCATTCCAGTGCGCAAAACAGGAGCACTGGAACAAACATGCACATGGGAAAAATACCCCGGCAATACAAAATACTGAGCTCAACCGAGCTACTAATCCTCACAATGAACAATCACCCACAAGGACAAGGGGGGCAGAGGGAACACTTAAACATGTACTAATGAGGGGAATATGAACCAGGTGTGTGTAATTGACAAGACAAGACAAATGGAATGATGAGATATGTAGCGGCAGTGGCTAGAAGGCCGGTGATGACAAATGTCGAAGCCTGCCCGAACAAGGAGGGGAGGCAGCTTCGGAGGAAGTCGTGACAAGGAGACCCACCTTGACGCTCAGCTCCAGGAGCGCGCCGACCCCAGCCTCGGGGACGGCCAGGAGGACGCAGAGCAGGGCGAGCCGGATGGCGACGGTGGAAATCCTGCAACAGGGAGGGATCGAGGATAACCCTCACCGGGACCCAGCACCGTTCCTCAGGACCAAACCCCTCCCACTCCACGAGGTACTGAAGGCCCCCCACCCGACGCCTCGAATCCAGGATGGAACGGACGGAGTACGCCGGGGCCCCCTCGATTTCCAGAGGAGGTGGAGGGACCTCCCCCACCTCAGACTCCTGGAGCGGACCAGCCACCACCGGCCTGAGGAGAGACACATGAAACGAGGGGTTAATACGGTAATCATGGGGGAGTAATAACCTATAGTTAACCTTGTTGATTCCCCTCAGGACTTTGAATGGCTCCACAAACCGCGGGCTCAGCTTCCAACAGGGAAGGCGGAGGGGCAGATTCCGGGTCGAGAGCCAGACCCGATCACCTGGTACGAAGACCGGGGCCTCACTGCGGTGGCGGTCAGCTTTGGCCTTCTGACGACGCACGGCGCGTTGCAGATGGATGTGGACAGCATCCCTCGTCTCCTCCGCGTGCCGAAACCAGTCATCCACCGCAGGAACCTCGGTCTGGCTCTGGTGCCATGGCGCCAGAACCAGTTGGTAACCTAAAACACATTGGAATGGCGTTAGGTTAGTGGAGGAGTGACGGAGAGGGTTCTGGGCATATTCGGCCCATGGCAAGAACACCGACCACTCCCCCGGCCAGTCTTGGCAGTAGGACCACAGACACCTACCCACATCCAGATTTACCCGTTCCACCTGCCCATTAGATTCGGGGTGGAAACCAGGGGTCAGGCGTTTTGGAAAACCTGTGCGCCAAATCAAGGTATTCGGGGGGAATGCGCACGGTGGAGGTACTGTCTGGACTTTCCACCGTGGTTGCACCAACAGAATCACCGAGACACCTACCCTGACACTCTCGCGATCACCCCGTGAAAACCCTCTGCAGCCATGAGAAAGTGGGGTTGTGGAGTGCTAACCAAGGGATACCTAGTACCACAGGGAAAGCAGGAGACTCAATGATAAAAAACGTGACTTGCTCGCAATGAGTCTCTTGGGTAACCATGGTGATTGGTGCGGTAACTTCCCTAACAAACCCGGACCCTAATGGTCGACTGTCAACTGCTCTGATGGGGAGTGGAATGGATAGGGGAATCAATGAAATGCCTAGGCTGTGTGAGAATGCCCTGTCCATAAAGTTCCCAGCTGTGCCTGAATCGACTAGCGCCTTACACTGGGGAACTGCAATGTGATCAGGAAAGTGGAAGGGTAGGGTACAGTGCTCAGCAGAGTGCTCTGAACAAGCGTGGGTGTTCTATACTTGGGGTGATGCGAGAGTGCCCTGCCTGCCGCCTGCAGACCCAAAAGAACGCAGACGACATCGTGCAGTGTAATGTCCCTTCGTGCCACCATAGTCACACTGGGGCTGTCGTCCTCCGTTCTCTCGGATCGCGGCTCCATCAGCTCATGATCCGAGTCGGCCGGGGTTGGAATGGGCAGACCCCCTCCAAGACGTCCTCTGGCCGCCAGCAGGTTGTCCAAACAGATGGCCATGTCCACCAGTTGCGTGAAGGACAACATGGTGTCCCGGCAGGCTAGCTCCCTTCGGACGTCCTCCCGCAGATGGCACCAGAAGTGGTCGATAAGGGCACACTCGTTCCACCCGGACCCAGCTTCTAGAGTCTGAAACTCCAAGGCGAAGTCCTGCGCAGTCCTCGTCCCCTGCCTCAGTTGGAACAGCCTCTCGCCCGCCTCTCGACCTTCGGGCGGGTGATCGAAGACAGCCCGAAAGAGGCGAGCGAACTCCCCGTAGTTGTCCAAAGTGGCTCCTCCTTTGTTCCAGACTGCGTTGGCCCACTCCAGGGCTTTCCCCGAGAGGCAGGAGACGAGAGCGGACACCTTCTCCTGCTCCGATGGGGCCGGCCTGATGCTGGAGAAGTAGAGCTCCAGTTGGAGGAGGAATCCCTGCCAGAGAGCAGCTGTCCCGTCGAACTCCCGTGGTCGGGATATATGGAACCCTCTGGGTGCTGGGGTGTGGGTGGCTGGATCCGGTTGCCCAGCGGGTCTCGACAGATCAGTTCCTCTCCTCCAGGCGTTGGATGACCTGGAGAACCCTGTCCATCGCTTCTCCCAAGCTGGCTAGCATTGTTGAATGCTGCTGACCCGTGCCACAACTCCAGGCATGCGCTCTTCTCCTGCTGACTCCATTGCGGGTGGGTGATTCTGTGCTGCGCGATTTGAAGGAGTCAGGCGCAGGAAGGTAAATCACAGTATACAGAGTTTATTCCGTAATCCAGCGTAACCACTCCAGTGCACAAAACAGGTGCACTGGAACATATATGCACACGAGGAAAATACCCCAGCAATACAAAATACTGAGCTCAACCAAGCTGCTAATCCTCACAATGAACAATCACACACAAGGACAAGGGGGGCAAAGGGAACACTTAAACATGTACTAATGAGGGGAATATAAACCAGGTGTGTGTAATTGACAAGACAAGACAAATGGAATGATGAGATATGGAGCGGCAGTGGCTAGTAGGCCGGTGACGACGAACGCCAAAGCCTGCCCAAACAAGGAGGGGAGTCAGCTTCGGAGGAAGTCGTGATAAGGACACCCCCTTTCCTTCCTCTTCTTTGTCGCTGGCGTTGCCATCGGTCATCTTGGTCAGCAGCAACAGGTATGCCCGCTGATGTAGTATTCCAGATCTGGGAGGCTGAGAGATAAGTGTGTAGCTTCCGATTCGTGATCCAGAAGTGTTTGCCGGTCGTAGGAAAGTATTATCAGATCAGAAATAATTATTTGCAAGGACATGGTTTAAGAATAATTTGCCGAATTGATGGAAGTTGCTGACGTGATCAGATTTGTCAGTAAAGGAGTTTGCCACTTACAGTGACTTCAGAAAGTATTCATACCCCTTGATGTAGTCCACATTTGGTTGTGTTACAGCTTGAATTCAAAATGGATAAAATATATATTTTTAACACCCATATACACAAAATACCCATAATGACAAAGTAAAAAAAAAACGTGTTTAGACATTTTTACAAATTTATTGAAAATGAAATGCAGAAAAATCTCATTTACATAAGTAGTCACACCACTGACTCAAAAGATGTTAGAATCACACGTGGCAGCGGTTACAGCTGTAAATCTTTTTGGGTAAGTCTCTAAGACGTTTGCACACCTGGATTGTACAATTATTGCCCCATTATTCTTTAACAAATTCTTTAAGGTCTGTAAATTTGGTTCTTGATCATGGCTAGAAACTATTTTCAAGTCTTGCCATAGATTTCCAAGCCAATTTAAGTCAAAACTGTAAATCGGCCACTCATGAACATTCAATGTCGTCTTGGTAAGCAATTCCAGTGTAGGTTTTAGGTTATTGTCCTGCTGAAAGGTGAATTCATCTCCAGATGTCTGTTGGAAAGAAGACTGAACCAGGATTTAGCTGTAGTCCATTTCTATGTATCCCCCGAAAAAACTCCCTAGTCCTTGTCGATGACAAGCATACCCATAACATGATGCAGCCAGCACCATGCTTGAAAATATGAAGAGTGGTACTCAGTGATGTGTTGTGTTGGATTTGCCCCAAACATAACGCTTAGTATTCATTTATTTGCCACATTTTTTGCAGTATTACTTAACCTTTTTTACAAATGAGTTCCAAATATCTCTAACAGCATGAGTTTTTTTGTGCGCATGATGTCAGAATGCACTCAATGTTCCAAAATATGATTGTTACGCAACAGGACAGTTAACCCGCGCTGCCCTTAAACCAAGGCATACTGCATGCTAATTATCTATAGGCTTTGTTTCAACTTGTCAATTTCAAATTATTTTCTAACAAGTATGATTTTCTAACAAGTTTTAATTGAGGTGTGTTCCACCTCCTCATTAATTCACATAAGAAGAAGCCCATATCAGTGTTGTGGACAATTTATGTTTAATGCTTTACTGAGCCGGACAAGCTTCTCTCTTCGATGAGAGCCCAAGCACTTCCCCGGTGTTTCCCCAGATCAAGTATGAAGACATTGCACATCTCTAGTCAGAACAGGCCTTGCACAAACTTTTTCCCCCTGGCACATTTTCTGGCTGGCGCCCGCATTGCCTTCATTGTTGTTTTCCTTACAGATAATAACTTTGGACATGTGTGCATTCCTATCAAAGTAAGTGCCTTATTTTCTGCATATCGTGTTGTTGTTTCTACTGTAGCATGCCATATGTATGTATGAAGCATAATGTATTTAGTGTTTTATTCACATTTTCAAGTACTGGTGACAAATCATGCATTCCGATTATTGCATAGATTGTAATGGACACATATGATGTGTGTAAAATACTTTTTAGAAGGTTGTACTGATTATGATGAGCTAATGCTAAGCTATTTGCCAGCTATGTGCGGCACCATGTTTGTTGATGTAATGATGTCATGTCATAGTATCATGGGGACCAGGTTAGAGTTACCAGATAAGTGGTTAAGGGCCACAGAGTCTACAATCCGTTATGTCAAAGGAGATTACTGATGTTTATGATAGCATGATGGATGGACAGGATATACTGACTTGGGGCAAAGGGTTATAACATCAGAGAAAGGGAGTGCCCATGGAGGGTTTCCAGATGTAGGTTAAGGAATGATAACGAAGGTTATATAAGGGAGAGTGGATCTTTGTTAGAGTCAGTTGGAAACAGCAAAAGGCAAAGCTCTGCCCGTACTGTACCTAACCCGGTACCGACTAATAAAACATTTGCATTAACTTTCTACAAAGTGTCTAAATATATTCTTACATCCTTGATTACTTGATAACTGAGAAACTCATCATAAAAAATTGCCGTCTTCACGAACAGAATACAGTCTACAGCCAAACTAACAGTTAAGCAGACTTTCATTCTATTATTATGTTAAAATCTGCTTATCTGTGGTAAAGCTAAGCGTAAAGAACATTTAAAATTATATATTTTAAAGGGGGACGATGAGTGGTGTTGAGTTATGTAAGGGATGTAAGGAGAATATCAAATTGGACTATTACATGGTGCTATGATTCAAAAATATTTAGATAAATTAGTAGAAGAAGGATGTAGAATATGGTTTGAGGCCATAAATGACCAAGGACATGGTTTGAGGCCATAAATGATCAAGGACATAGTTTAAGGCCATGAATGTTTAAGAATTTGATCAAGGACATGGTTTGAGGCCATGAATGTTTAAGAATTTGATCAAGGATATGGTTTGAGGCCATGAACGTTTAATAGTTTGATCAAAGATATGGTTTGAGGCCATGAATGTTTAAGAATCTGATCAAGGTTATGGTTTGAGGCCATGAATGTTTAAGAATACTGTGGGAGAACATCATAAAATGAAGAGATAATAAATATTTGGTGAAATACTCAAAACAGCCAGGAGAGGGAGCCAATGACATGTAACATTTGAATCATGACACCAAACACGAAATAAGGAAACATAATTTTGATAAGATCAAGGTAGAAATTTGATGCAAAACATTTAATTACTAATATTGTATAAACTAATATACACGAGGATGGGGAGTCAATTCAGTATACCGAATACGGGCAAGACAATGACAATAAAGAATAAATCAGAGCTAGATTTGCCTAGAAGGGAAAGAAAGGCTATGACGAAATTGTTACAGACAAATCCGCATCTCAAACAGCCACGTGACTGGATGTTAATTAAATTAGTTTTTTTTTTAATGTGGAACCATATCTTAGTGATTTATCAGCATGGACAGATAATGACTATCCTCTTGATGGTAGTTTTAAAAGGGATAAATTACAAGTAGCACGGAAATATACAATTGATAATACAGCGATAAGCAACCTGAAATGGGATTTAGATTACATGAAAGAAGTATACACAGCATGGGATTTAATGAGTGCACAATGACCGGTAAATGTATTGATTTACTTTTAAAAATTCCAGAATAAATTAATAAGTGTCTCGGGGGAAAACATCTGTGAAAATATATAAATAGAGATCAAACAAAGTGCTGCAGCCTGATCGTCACACTGGCATTAATGAGGAAGGAGGAAAAATCTGTTAGGAAGTTATGTAATTTGGCAATGGAGCAACATAATTTAACTTATGAAAAGGCTCAGTCCATAGGGGCTATTAAAGGGTCTGAAAGTATTAAAGGAATTTATCCACAATTAGCAACCTCCAGTTTATAGTATTGTTGTAGAGGACGATAGTGAGATATATGAGTGGTTATTTATAGAATGTTATGCAAGTCAGTCTAAGAAAAAATGTATTCCTAAAATCAGGTCAATATACCTGTTTCCCATAGTCAAAATAAAAAATAATTTTGAAATCAAACGGTGGAGAGAGGAATGCAGAGAGTTATGGTTAAAATGATTTGGTAAAGCTTGCGAAACAGCAGAAAGAAGGTTTAAGGGTCAAACAGGACGAATAAACATTGAAAAAATTAGATATACTAGAGAGTGTGTAGAAAGTGAATATAAAATTATATTTACAATACTCAAACAAAACCGTAAGGTTGATTTCAGCGATAGTTTAGCAAATAAAATTATGGAATTCTTTGTTGAAGCAATCAATCAATCAATCAATTTTATTTTATATAGCCCTTCTTACATCAGCTAATATCTCGAAGTGCTGTACAGAAACCCAGCCTAAAACCCCAAACAGCTAGTAATGCAGGTGTAGAAGCACGGTGGCTAGGAAAAACTCCCTAGAAAGGCGAAAACCTAGGAAGAAACCTAGAGAGGAACCAGGCTATGAGGGGTGGCCAGTCCTCTTCTGGCTGTGCCGGGTGGAGATTATAACAGAACCATGCCAAGATGTTCAAAAATGTTCATAAGTGACAAGCATGGTCAAATAATAATCAGGAATAAATCTCAGTTGGCTTTTCATAGCCGATCATTAAGAGTTAAGCAATAGAACAGTACCAAATAGAGAAAAAGATTACACTTGACCCAAACTCAGCCATCAAACAAAAGATATAAAAGGAGTTTTGTCTTGTATTTTAAAAAGAGAGATGGAAAATATTTGTCAAAGAGTTGAATTGATGGTGGATGATTTGGCAAGTAGAAATAGGATGAAGAGGATAATATTCAGGAAGAAATGATGGAACCACTTTTAGTAATGGAAGATAGGGTTTTGGATAAGCCACTTACGTTAGCTGAAATTTCTCAAATTATAAAAGATGCGTCGAAGCCATTAATCAACCCATTAGGATGTATGAATTGGTGGTGCACAGCTTTAATGCATGGGTGGATGAGTGGTAAAGACGTCAGATACATTTTAAATACTCTAATGCCAAATGTTAACATGGAAACATTGATAACTTCATGTGAGACTTTATCATATAATAATGATGGACCAAGAGATGGCAGGACCCCAGAAAATAGGTTTCCATGGTTAAGTAGAGATCATAAGGAAACACACATTGAGGAACTTAACATATTCTTAAAACATGCTACTCAGGAAAGAGATGTTTACAATTGCTAAATTGTAAACGTAAACCAAATGAAACAATGTCTGAATACGCGACACGTTTTCAAAAAACATGGAGAGAGGACGCTAAATTGGAAATAAATGATGCGGAGGACACTTTTTTCGTAAGCATGTTTTTGAATGGCTTGGACCAAGTGTCTGCATATACTCTTAAATTGGCAACACCTGAAATATACACAGTAAGACCTTTACAGTTATTAAAAAAGATTAGGGAATTAGAGGCAGTACGAATATTCAATGAGCATAAACCTACAATTCAGGCAATGCATTTTCCCCAATACAATCCACAGGATAAACAGGTACCATATCAGCAGCAGGCGAATGGACAATCTATGCCCTATAATACTCATCAAGGTAGAGGCAGGTCTAATGGTAATTCAAGAGGAGGAAGAAGGAAGTTTAACAGGGACATGACTACTTGCAATTATTGTCAACAATGGGGACATTGGGCTCGAGATTGTATGTGAGATTACAGGATGAGGAGAGACGGCGATATGGTGATAGAGAGAGGGGGAATTGGACTCGAGACAAACCGCAACCTAATTCCCAGAATAAACCTAGAGATGAGATGCCAGGGAATTTATTGTGGGGCCAATGACATATAGCACCGATGGACAGGAAGGAAGTTAAATACATGATAAATGCACCACAATTGCATATTTCGGACAACCCATTAGAAATACCACAGTTAAGTTTATGTGTATCTGGTAAAATAATCCCATTTCTAATTGATACAGGGGCCACTATGTCATGTTTACGACAACAAGATTTAAAAAGTGTCCTTTAAGTACTCAGAAGGTCCAGTCTATCGGCATTAGTGGAACTACGCAAATTGATCCTATATCGTTACCATTGCAAATTGGTTTGGATGATAATAATTTTCAACATTAATTTATAGTCAGCGCTACAACTCCGATGGCGTTAATGGGAAGAGACCTTCTTAGTAAACTTAATGCAACCATTTTTTGCTCACCAGAGGGCATGGAGGTACACATTCCGCCGAGTGCTGCATATCAATTATTTTCTAATAGCACTCAACGTACATACTTGGTGAAAACTACATTGATTAAGGCACAGTTTGTGTCAAAATTATTTACTATGGAAGGGATACAAATATTAGCTTCTTGCCATGCAGCAGCAGCTGCAATGATATTTTCAATGAAGATTGTAAATATGCCTTTTTCGGATAAAGTAATTGAAGTGGATATAATGCAGGAAATTCCACAAAATCTTTTCATATCACCACACGGGCTGTTATTATTATGGAAATATACTTCTAATAGTATTGTTACTTTTGTATGTGCAGTAAGAAATGATTTTAGTGACATTTTTTTGTGAAGAATTTACAGAAAGACGTTAAACCATTGATTAAAATAGATCAGGAAAATGTCATAACTATATGTCCTCCATGTATGTTAAGTGGGGTACCATCTTCGTTATGGGCCTTACATGCTAATCATGTGGGGTTAATTGATGTTCCGCCTTATGAGGCACAGATTGATCCAAATAAGTATCTAGTCTTTTTATTAAACAATATCCTTTATCTAAGGAAAAAGAAGAGGGTATTAGTCCAATCATTGAACGTCTACTACAACAAGGGGTGGTTTACAAAGGCATGTCACCGAATAATACACCTATAAACCCGATTTTAAAACCAGGCAGTAAGAAATATCGATTTAATTCAATATTAACGGCATTGCCTGCTAATTCTAAATGGTATACTGTTGTTGATTGATGCTCTGCATACTTCTCCATTCCTGTACACGAAAACACACAGCCTTTGTTTGCTTTTACATTCAAAGGGGAACAATATATTTGGCGTCGTCTACCAATGGGATTTATTGATTCAGCAGCAGTCTATAGTTCAGCGGTAAATAGGCACTTGGCTCAATTGTCTCTCACATGCAATTTGACGCTTTTACACTATGTTGATGACATATTGATTGCTTCTTCATGCAAGGAAGAGTGTGTAAAGGATTCAATTGCACTACTGACGCATCTGGCTAATGGGGGCCACAGAGCGTCACTCGCCAAGCTACAGTTTTACATTTACGTCATTTAGCAGATGCTCTTATCCAGAGCGACTTACAAATTGGTGAATTTGAATGGTTTTGTAAGGAGGCTGTCAATTATCTGGGATACATACTACGCAATGGATGTAGATCAAAGACATTGAAAGGCCAAGGAATAAGACTGGAATGTTGTCTCTTTTGGGACTTGTGAATTATTGCAGACCTTGGTTGGCTGAAGACGCAGTGCATGATTCGATACTGCGCTTTGCAACGAAGAAGGATGCTCCTGAGGATATTGTGTGGACTGATGAAATGAAACACTATTTTTGTCACATCAAGTATCTTTTATGCAATTCTCCAGCACTGGGAATACCGGATTAAAATCTGACCTACCATCTATATGTGTCAGAGGATGGCTGTGTTGTGTCAGCTGTTTTAGCTCAAATGCATGGAGAGGGTATGCGACCTGTTGCTTATTATAGTAAGATGTTACCAATGATTGTTAAAGGTATGGCACCTTGTTTGAGGGCAGTGACTGCTGCTGCATTAATGGTAGAAAAAATCCCAAACTATTGTGTTAGCACATCCATTGATACTGCACACTTCACACACAGTGAATATCATTTTGCTAAACATAACCACACAACACATGACGAGCCAGAGGTGTAGCAATTACGAACATATTTTGACGGGATCTCAAAATGACTATTTCTACTGCCACACATACGAACCCAGCTTTGAATCTAAAGGCATTATTACATGGAGTTGAAGGTAGTATACAGTGGGAGAACAAGTATTTGATACACTGCCGATTTTGCAGGTTTTCCTACTTACAAAGCATGTAGAAGTCTGTAATTCTTATCATAGGTATACTTCAACTGTGTGAGACGGAATCTAAAAAATCCAGAAAATCACATTGTATGATTTTTAAGTAAGTAATTTGCATTTTATTGCATGACATAAGTATTTGATACATCAGAAAAGCAGAACTTAATATTTGGTACAGAAACCTTTGTTTGCAATTACAGAGATCATACGTTTCCTGTAGGTCTTGACCAGGTTTGCACACACTGCAGCAGGGATTTTGGCCCACTCCTCCATACAGACCTTCAGGTTTCGGGGCTGTCGCTGGGCAATACGGACTTTCAGCTCTATATGATGTTTCCACCTCCATGCTTCACGGTTGGGATGGTGTTCTTGGAGTTGTACTCATCCTTCTTCTTCCTCCAAACACGGCGAGTGGAGTTTAGACCAAAAAGCTCTATTTTTGTCTCATCTGACATTACATTACATTTACGTCGTTTAGCAGACGCTCTTATCCAGAGCGACTTACATTATTATTATTTTTTTTCATACCCCCTGTGGGAATCGAACCCACAACCCTGGCGTTGCAAACGCCATGCTCTATCAACTGAGCTACATCCCTGCCGGCCATTCCCTCCCCTACCCTGGACGACGCTGGGCCAATTGCGCGCCGCCCCATGGGTCTCCCGGTCACGGCCGGCTATGACAGAGCCTGGATTCGAACCAGGATCTCTAGTGGCACAGCTAGCACTGCGATGCAGTGCCTTAGACCACTGAGCCACTCAGGAGACTCTGGATCATCCAGATGGTCATTGGCAAACTTCAGATGGGCCTGGACATGCGCTGGCTTGAGCAGGGGGACCTTGCGTGCGCTGCAGGATTTTAATCCATAACGGCGTAGTGTGTTACTCATGGTTTTCTTTGAGACTGTGGTCCCAGCTCTCTTCAGGTCATTGACCAGGTCCTGCCGTGTAGTTCTGGGCTGATTCCTCACCTTCCTCATCATCATTGATGCCCCACGAGGTGAGATCTTGCATGGAGCCCCAGACCGAGGGTGATTGACCGTCATCTTGAACTTCTTCCATTTTCTAATAATTGCGCCAACAGTTGTTGCCTTCTCACCAAGCTGCTTGCCTATTGTCCTGTAGCCCATCCCAGCCTTGTGCAGGTCTACAATTTTATCCCTGATGTCCTTACACAGCTCTCTGGTCTTGGCCATTGTGGAGAGGTTGGAGTCTGTTTGATTGAGTGTGTGGACAGGTGTCTTTTATACAGGTAACGAGTTCAAACAGGTGCAGTTATTACAGGTAATGAGTGGAGAACAGGAGGGCTTCTTAAAGAAAAACTAACAGGTCTGTGGGAGCCGGAATTCTTACTGGTTGGTAGGTGATCAAATACTGATGTCATGCAATACAATGCAAATTAATTACTTAAAAATCATACAATGTGATTTTCTGGATTTTTGTTTTAGATTCCATCTCTCACAGTTGAAGTGTACATATGATAAAAATTACAGACCTCTACATGCTTTGTAAGTAGGAAAATCTGCAAAATCGGCAGTGTTTCAAATACTTGTTCTCCCCACTGTAGATGAAGATTTCATACATGATTGTATGGAACTCATTAATTCCACATCTAGTGTAAGGGCTGATTTACAACAGACTGCATTAGATAATAATGATATGGTTTTGTATTGTGATGTTTCAGCAATGAGACGAGATGATAGAACTGTATTATCAGGATTTTCTGTTGTGGATAATGAAGGAAAGTGTATTGAAGCATATAAAATACCAGTTTCATCAGCTCAGGCTGCTGAATTAATTACGTTAACAAGAGCATGTATTTATGCTGCGGATAAAACTGTCACCATATACACTGATTCAAAATATGCTTTTTCAGTGGCACATGATTTTAGTAAAATAGGGGAAAATAGGGGTTTTGTGACTAATGCAGGGAAACATATTCAGCATGCCGATTTAGTTAAAAGATTAATTAAGGCTATGATGTTACCTGCTAACATTGCTTTTGTCAAATGTAAAGGTCATTCAAAGGAACATTCGGAGATAGCAAGAGGGAATATTTTAGCAGATAAATATGCTCATGATGCAGCTATGTTTGGATCTTTTCCACCATGGATGGAAAAGGAACTAATAGCCGTACAACTAATTAGTCAAGAGAATCCTCCGTTCACATGTGATAATTTAAGGTATTTTCAGAACCAAGCAATTGATTATGAATTAAGATTATGGGATATGAAGGGTTGTAAGAGGGAAGAAAATGGTTTGTGGAAATGTATCAATGATAGAATTGCGTTACCAAAGTTGTCTTATTATTCTGTTATTGCCTATGTTCATGGAGTAACACATGTAGGGTACAAAGGCGTGACATCTTATATAAATAAGGTGTTTTTTACGATAGGTTTGGAGAAACAAGTTAGACAATTTAAACAAAGATGTTTAATTTGTGCTAGATGTAATCCATGCATCAATCGACCTAAAAGGGAACATTTACCAAAACCTGAGGGTCCATTTCAGCAATTACAAATAGATTTTACGCATATGCCGAAATATAGGGGGTATTCATATCTTTTGGTAATTGTCGATAGATTTTCTAAATGGACAGAAGCTTTTGCGACATGATAAGAGAATGCTCAAACAGTGGTGAAGTGTTTGATGGAACATATTACTCCTAGGTTTGGAATACCGATTGGTATTGATTCCGATAATGGCACGCCCTTTATGTCCAGAATAACTAGACAGTTATCAGCAGTGTTAGGGATTAAGTGGACGTTTCATGTTCCTTATTGTCCGCAGAGTTCGGCTCGGGTTGAACGCACTAATAAAATGATTAAGGATAAACTCATGAAAGTACATCTAGCGAGGAGGATGAATTGGTTGGAAGCATTACCTTTAGTACTCTTATCAATAAGAGCAATGCCTAATGCTGTACTGGATTGTCTCCTCATGAAGTGTTGATGGCTAGACCTTTTCCTCTAGGTGCGCTGATGAAGGAGAATCCAGTGGGGGATATGACACAGCTACAGGAATTGCAACAAAATTATGTTAAACATTTGTTTTCTTTTGTTTCCAAATATTCTCAACAGGTAATTGATTCCCTTCCCTCACCAGGGGAGAAACCGATACACAATTTTCAACCAGGAGATTATGTTCTGTTACGAAGTTTAACACCTGTGGTTATTCAAGGAGAGCCACGTTATGGATGTCCAACACAGGTTCTTCTGGTGATACGTACAGCGGTTAAGGTTAAAGGTCAACCGCAGTGGATACATGCGTCCAGGCTTAAAGGGGCACCCAGGACACAGACACCAACTTCGGAGGAGTTGAGGAAGGAATGAACTATTCCGGGGACATTTGTATAGGATTCGATTATCATTATAGTGTTATGTTATTCTTATATTCATTATCATTTCTTTATTTGTTTTTTGTGTATTTGTTTTTCTTTTATCAGACCTGGAGAGAAAAGTGGGAGTTTCTAGAGGAATCATGGAGAAAACCATGACGAGATGCAAACTCCTTGGAAGGATGAATGGAGATATTGCATCAGTGACATTTATCATAGTCCTTATAACTCTGCCAGAAGTTATCTCTGGGGGGCTAGTGATTGACAATTCTAAGCTGAGGGAGAACATGGTTATTGACCATACCGACTTCAGCAAATCTGACAATGAGAATGGAAGGTTGAATCATGACTATAGGAACACTAATATAGGCATGAGACTTAGCGACAATGAACAGCACCATAAGCGTACACAGAGACCGGTTAGTCAGCCTGACGTCTACATAGAAATGGAGGTGATGGAACACGTTCCTGTATCTGAGAATGACATGCATTGTTTATATTATCCTCTCAGAGCTACAGGGAGTAAGCCTTTTTATATTAATAATGTTACTTTTCTGGTTTTAAGTGAGGAATTGACAAGGGTTAAGGTTGTGTAATACCTTGCTAAAACCAAGTATAGAGTTTATTTGTTATAATTAATTGGTATTAGATTTAAAAGGTGATCGAATAGCTCCTGATTTGTAATGTTGTTAATGCATTTCTTTTGAAGCAATGTTTAAAAAAAAAGTGAATAGGTTGGTTTACTTTTAAGTTTAAGTTTCCCACGTATCTTGTTAAAGTTTGACCAATGAGGTAACTTGTTAAATTGTGGCCAATGGGAGAGTGGACTGGTTGCTGGGAAAAAAAGAGAGGGAAAGGTTGAAAGAAGGGAGAGGAGAGACGTTAGTGGTGTTGGTGAAGGAAAAAATGACCAAAGGAAACGATAAAGAGAGAACAAAACCATACCTACAACGTTTTTAAGGGATATCCTGATTTTAGTTCTATAAGAGAGTGTTATTATTTTGTTAAGAAAGACCTAGTGGAGACTGAAGCTGCCGTCGCATTGTGGAGACATTGGACATCCTAGAGGTTAGTCTAGCATCGTGCGAGACTTGGAGAGAATTGCTTGTGACGATCAACGAGTTCGGGTTTCCAACAGATGTCTGTTGCTGCTACCGAGTACTGGCTGCATTGATAGCTGTGTTCGCTGTGGACCTTGTGAGGACACCTGCATAGAACTGCTATACTTTGCTGAGGCATTATCTACAAGTAGTGAGTAACTACAAATGTGGGGTGGACTTCGGGACTTTATGTATGTCGTAATTTTTTTGAGCTCCAACGCGCGCCCAGGGTTTAAGCAAGCTTGCAAATAATTTGGACATGGGTTGTGAAAAATCATTGGGGTTTATTATTTTTATTTCTTTTGATGTGATACATTGAAAATGTGATAATATAGATCTTGAACCTTATGTCTGTTGTATTGGTGGAGTCATTTACTGTTTCAGTTTCATTTAATGCATGGGAAAGCATGTCCTTATAATAATAACCAAGTCTATAATCATTTTATCTGAAGTTAATACCCTATTTATCATTCACCCTAGCGAGTTTACAATAGGGATTCTTATTGGAGATGTCCTTCTCACCTAATATCCCATGCTGTTCAGATATTCTAAGTAAGGTAATATCGTGAGAGTCAAATTCGAGCCTGGTGAGAGGGTTACAGTTGAATATGAATCTGTTGAAGGAGAGGAAGTCTTAATACTTATATTATCATTAGCGGCAACAAGTTTTAGCACACCAACCGTAGAATACTGTAATGGGTTATGGAAAGGGTTGACATCAACATTTTTGGTTCAGAGAGATTTGCTAGCTTATGCAAGTATGCAACCAGTAGCAATCAGGACTAAGCAGAAAGTTGTACCTCTAACCTGCGTGACTTCTATAGCTAGTCATACAATTCTATATAACATGGGGATTACACAGGGATGTCCAGATAAAAATATTTTTTGGGATACCAATTTACCCTGGCCAGCAACTGATTACATGGTATGGTATTGTGGTGATCACTTATATACCTACCTTCCACAATATTGGCAAGGTGTTTGTGCTCCTTATTGGATACCAAGGAAAGTGGTATTTGGGGTATAAACACTCCAATCACATGGCCAGTGACTTTACCTGAGGATAAGACTGCTGAGTTGGTAGAGAATGAGGAAATTATTATTTATGAGAATATGGATTCACAAGTGAATTCTATTCACCCCATAGCGTCTAATTTGTGGTACAAAACACTTAAGCAGAAAGTTAGAAAATTGACTCAAAATTCATGTTATGTGTGTTCACTGATTCCCAAATCGACTGAGGATGTATTTCCTTATTGGGAGCTTTCCTCTACAGGGTTAAGAAGGATTGCCAACCCTATGCATTCTTGCTTATCAGTATGTATTGAACACTCATCCTGAGATGGGATCACAATCAGTCAGACCGATAATTTTGCCAAATAACATATACATTGGCAAAACCAATAACATTATCATCAAGAATGATGGGATTTTTCACAAGATGTCCAAATATGTTATTTATACTAATATATCGGTAGGACACGAGAATGGTATGGATTTGCATTAGGTTCATTCAACCATTTTGGCGATTCCGGAACATTTGCCATCCGTTACTAGATGCCTGATCTTTTATGATAAACATATAATTCAAGTACCTAGTGATTTATCAATTATACCCACTAAAGTCTCAGCTATGGTGAATGTGTCTACTGTATTTGATGTGTGCGTAAAGGGAAGACAGAGAGAAGAGTTATCAGTAATAGATATTGGATTTCTGAGAGCTTCTCAATGTCTCATGATGTTTAAGGATATGGGGGAAAAGTATCGCATTTCAAAAGTGGGAACATTACCGATTCCAGTTTATTTTTGGTGTTGTGGAAATAATATACAGTGGGGAAAAAAAGTATTTAGTCAGCCACCAATTGTGCAAGTTCTCCCACTTAAAAAGATGAGAGAGGCCTGTAATTTTCATCATAGGTACATGTCAACTATGACAGACAAAATGAGAAAAAAAAATCCAGAAAATCACATTGTAGGATTTTTTATGAATTTATTTGCAAATTATGGTGGAAAATAAGTATTTGGTCAATAACAAAAGTTTCTCAATACTTTGTTATATACCCTTTGTTGGCAATGACACAGGTCAAACATTTTCTGTAAGTCTTCACAAGGTTTTCACACACTGTTGCTGGTATTTTGGCCCATTCCTCCATGCAGATCTCCTCTAGAGCAGTGATGTTTTGGGGCTGTCGCTGGGCAACACAGACTTTCAACTCCCTCCAAAGATTTTCTATGGGGTTGAGATCTGGAAACTGGCTAGGCCACTCCAGGACCTTGAAATGCTTCTTACGAAGCCACTCCTTCGTTGCCCGGGCGTTGTGTTTGGGATCATTGTCATGCTGAAAGACCCAGCCACGTTTCATCTTCAATGCCCTTGCTGATGGAAGGAGGTTTTCACTCAAAATCTCACAATACATGGCCCCATTCATTCTTTCCTTTACACGGATCAGTCGTCCTGGTCCCTTTGCAGAAAAACAGCCCCAAAGCATGATGTTTCCACCCCCATGCTTCACAGTAGGTATGGTGTTCTTTGGATGCAACTTTCATCTGACCATATGACATTCTCCCAATCCTCTTCTGGATCATCCAAATGCACTCTAGCAAACTTCAGACGGGCCTGGACATGTACTGGCTTAAGCAGGGGGAAACGTCTTGCACTGCAGGATTTGAGTCCCTGGCGGCGTAGTGTGTTACTGATGGTAGGCTTTGTTACTTTGGTCCCAGCTCTCTGCAGGTCATTCACTAGGTCCCCCCGTGTGGTTCTGGGATTTTTGCTCACCGTTCTTGTGATCATTTTGACCCGACGGGGTGAGATCTTGCGTGGAGCCCCAGATCGAGGGAGATTATCAGTGGTCTTTTCTGTCTTCCATTTCCTAATAATTGCTCCCACAGTTGATTTCTTCAAACCAAGCTGCTTACCTATTGCAGATTCAGTCTTCCCAGCCTGGTGCAGGTCTACAATTTTGTTTCTGGTGTCCTTTGGCAGCTCTTTGGTCTTGGCCATAGTGGAGTTTGGAGTGTGACTGTTTGAGGTTGTGGACAGGTGTCTTTTATACTGATAACAAGTTCAAACAGGTGCCATTAATACAGGTAACAAGTGGAGGACAGAGGAGCCTCTTAAAGAAGAAGTTACAGGTCTGTGAGAGCTAGACATCTTGCTTGTTTGTAGGTGACCAAATACTTATTTTCCACCATAATTTGCAAATAAATTCATTAAAAATCCTACAATGTGATTTTCTGGAGAAAAAAAATTCTCAATTTGTCTGTCATAGTTGACGTGTACCTATGATGAAAATTACAGGCCTCTCTCATCTTTTTAAGTGGGAGAACTTGCACAATTGGTGGCTGACTAAATACTTTTTTTTCCCCACTGTATGGACTACTCTTCCTCCACTATTCAGGGGAATATGTGGAGTCTGTACTTTAAACGACCTTATCTATGTTGTTCAGCCTGTTGAATTTGTCAATACGAACATTACTGGACATTTTAGGAGGGATACTTCGGAACTTATGGGATATGTACATTTAAAGAATACAAATCCGATTGATTTGGATACTAGATACAAAGCAATACCTCAAGATTTTAAGATATTTAAACGTACTCAGTTAGTTTTTAAGACTATTTTCGGAAATACAGAATTGCAATATTCCAATCATTATCTCATAGCATTGACACGTCATGATGTTGCTAGAGTGGCTAATGCAACTGTCATGGGTTTTCAAGCTATTGGTTCAGAGTTGGCTCTCATTAGACAATATGCTATTGATAATTGCATAGCTTTGGATGCTATTACAGCTGCTCAAGGGGGTGTGTGTGCAATTGTTGGAGGAGATATTTGTTGTACATACCTACCATCAGAATCAGAGGGTCTTGGGAATTTAACTACAGCTATGGGTAATATTAGAGACATACAGGATGGCATTAAGCGTACTAATAGGGATGCAAAGATAGGGGGAGGATATGGTAATTTGAATGCTATGGAAGTATTTTCAAGGTTTTTTAGTGGTAATTCAATAGGAACATGAATGGCAACCATTCTAGGTCCCCTAGTGGCCATTGTACTTATTGTAGCCATAGTTATGGGAGGTTGTTTTCCACATTTTCGGGGATTGATTTTAAGATCTGTACAAACGATTACTAACATGCTTGTGATTACAGCTAGAGATGTATCAGTTAATGTTAATACAAGGAGGGAGAGGACTAATTCTTCTTCTATGTCGTCTTATTCCAGTTTAGAGTCCATTAATAATGTTGATTGAGGAATGGGAATGTTAAATTGGAAATGTATGCCATGGAATTGAAGGTCTACAGGATCTAAGATGTGGAAAGATGACTATCTCAGTAGATCAGATAGCGCCACAAGTGACCTGTGAAAAGCTTGGGGTTCCTCTGACTGCGCATGGATGACGAAGACGGACGTTTTTGTTATTTTTATATTCATGTTTTCAGATTATAATATCCATGTAACTTAGTAATGGTTATGTATAATTGTTTTGTATGGATGATGTCATTATGTTAACAATTTATTTATATGTATGTTTTTCTTGGTTCCATGTCTCAGAAAAAGGGGTCATTTTATAATGGGGGATGTCTATGTGGGATTTTTCCTTATATATATAAGTAAGGTTTTGACCACGTAGATTATTAGCATGAATATAGTAGTTCATTATGTATTTATCTTTTACTCAGACTGAGTTTATAGACGTTTGAGAGGTTTGATATTGCATAAGATAGATGACTGAGAATGTATACATTTGTTGATTAAATATATTGAGAATCAGGTTGGATTCAGGTAGAAAAGGTAGAAAGGGGTTAATTCTCAGTTATCTAGCAAAGTTTAGGCTCTAGTCAGATATATAGAGTGAAGGAAAAAAGTATTTGATCCCCTGCTGATTTTGTACGTTTGCCCACTGACAAAGAAATTATCAGTCTATAATTTTAATGGTAGGTTTATTTGAACAGTGAGAGACAGAATAACAACAAAAAAAATCCAGAAAAACGCATTCCAAAAATGTTATAAATTGATTTGCATTTTAATGAGGGAAATAAGTGTTTGACCCCCTCTCAATCAGAATGATTTCTGGCTCCCAGGTGTCTTTTATACAGGTAACGAGCTGAGATTAGGAGCACACAAATGGAGTGCTACTAATCTCAATTTGTTACCTGTATAAAAGACACCTGTCCACAGAAGCAATCAATCAATCAGATTCCAAACTCTCCACCATGGCCAAGACCAAAGAGCTCTCCAAGGATGTCAGGGACAAGATTGTAGACCTACACAAGGCTGGAATGGGCTACAAGACCATCGCCAAGCAGCTTGGTGAGAAGGTGACAACAGTTGGTGTGATTATTCACAAATGGAAGAAACACAAAATAACTGTCAATCTCCCTCGGCCTGGGGCTCCATGCAAGATCTCACGTCGTGGAGTTGCAATGATCATGAGAACGGTGAGGAATCAGCCCAGAACTACACGGGAGGATCTTGTCAATGATTTCAAGGCAGCTGGGACCATAGTCACCAAGAAAACAATTGGTAACACACTACGCCGTGAAGGACTGAAATCCTGCAGCGCCCGCAAGGTCCCCCTGCTCAAGAAAGCACATATACATGGCCGTCATGTACCGTCAAATCTTGGGTGAGAACCTCCTTCCCTCAGCCAGGGCATTGAAAGTGGGTCGTGGATGGGTATTCCAGCATGACAATGACCCAAAACACACGGCCAAGGCAACAAAGGAGTGGCTCAAGAAGAAGCACATTAAGGTCCTGGAGTAGCCTAGCCAGTCCCCAGACCTTAATCCCATAGAACATCTGTGGAGGGAGCTGAAGGTTCAAGTTGCCAAACGTCAGGCTCGAAACCTTAATGACTTGGAGAAGATCTGCAAAGAGGAGTGGGACAAAATCCCTCCTGAGATGTGTGCAAACCTGGTGGCCAACTACAAGAAACGTCTGACCTCTGTGATTACCAACAAGGGTTTTGCCACCAAGTACTAAGTCATGTTTTGCAGAGGGGTCAAATACTTATTTCTCTCATTAAAAAGCAAATCAAATCATAACATTTTTGACATGCGTTTTTCTGGATTTTTTTGTTGTTATTCTGTCTCTCACTGTTCAAATAAACCCACCATTTAAATTATAGACTGATCATGTCTTTGTCAGTGGGCAAACGTACAAAATCAGCAGGGGATCAAATACTTTTTTCCCTCACTGTATGTACTACTGATTGGAAATATTGTATTTTATATGAACTTTGAGGGGTTAAGTAATTTTACTTGCCACAAAACATAAATAAATAAAAAAGTGGATTGTAATGATGTCAAGTCATAGTATCGTGGGGACCAGGTTAGAGTTACTAGATAAGTGGTTAGGGGCCATGGAGTCTACATTCCGTTATGTCAAAGGAGATTACTGATGTTTATGATAGCATGATGGATGGACAGGATATACTGACTTGGGGCAAAGGGTAATAACATCAGAGAAAGGGAGTGCCCATGGAGGGTTACCAGATGTAGGTTAAGGAATGATAACCAAGGGTATATAAGGGAGAGGGGATCTTTGTTAGCGTCAGTTGGAAACAGCAAAAGGCAAAGCTCTGTCCTTGTTGTATCTAACCTGGTACCAACTAATAAAACATTTGCATGAACTTTCTACAAAGTGTCTAAGTATATTCTTACATCCTTGATTACTTGATAACCGAGAAACTCATCATAACAGTTGACATCAAACAATGCATTCTGGTTGTCACGTAAGCATCTGTCAGACCAAAGATGATATAAAAAACAAGGTGAAGGGATAGTTCACTCGACTGACTTAGGGTGCTTTCAAGACAACTGGGAACTTGGAAAAATATGAGGTCAAATCATATCGTCAGTGATCTTCAGGTCGTAAAGTCAGAGCGCTAGAAAGAGGCCCAAGTTCCCGAGTTGGAATTCCGAGTTGGATGGCTGTCAAAAAGATTTTTCCCAGTCGGAGCTATTTTTTTTCAAAGTTCCCAGTTGTCTTCAACGCACTTAAGTTGGAACTCTGAGATTTCTGAGTTCACAGTTCCCCTATGGTACCTCAGTGTTGCCAGCTTAGACCCCCCTTTTATTTAGCGTATAAACTTCTCCTGTATTTTTTCCCCCATTTATTGATAAAACCCCCATCATAGTAGTATTTCCTACATCATATCCCCCCACGATACCTTCCCTCAATTCTACCCCCCATGGATTTGAAATCCCCCACAAATGAAATTAACCCCCCTAAAATGGTTTCATCCCTGTTTAGCTTTCGCGCTACAGTTAGGCTAGGCAGTAGGCTTGTATTTGGGTTGATGATCTGTGAGGTGATAACATGTTATTTGCTTTGTGATTTGTCACAAAAGGTAAACGACTTGTCAAGTCATGTGCTCCGGTTCCTGTATACACTGTAACAAGTAAATCGAAGATTTGTAATATGCTGAAAGTGTCCAAAATATGTTCATATTTTTCAGGCAATGTGCGCAGCCATCTTTGACTTTGTTTATTTGCGTTTTATAGTGAATAGCATTCTGGGATTCGGGAGTTCTTGCTTGTCAAACATAAACATAAATGTAGCTGCTGTCAGCTTAGCTGTCACGCTCGTTGATAGACGGATCGGACCAA
This sequence comes from Coregonus lavaretus, assembly GCF_964263955.1. Classification (NCBI taxonomy): domain Eukaryota; kingdom Metazoa; phylum Chordata; class Actinopteri; order Salmoniformes; family Salmonidae; genus Coregonus; species Coregonus lavaretus. The sequence continues at coordinate 6,039,952 of NC_140003.1, read as the reverse complement.
GGTGCAGCGTGATATGCGTACATATTCCTTTATTAACTGAATACAAATCAAACCAACAAAATACAAACTAACGTGAAGTTCAACAGGCTGCACAAGCCAAAACAGAAACAAGATCCCACAACTAAGGTAGGCAAAATGGCTGCCTAAGTATGAACCCCAATCAGAAACAACGATCGACAGTTGCCTCTGATTAGGAACCACACCCGGCCAACATAGAAATACACATTTCTAGAATTCACACCCAAATCACACCCTGACCTAACCTACTAGAGAATAACAGGGATCTCCAAGGTCAGGGTGTGACATTAGCTGACACACATCTCTTTTCTAAACAATATTAAATTTCTACCCTTGTGCTCACCAGAGATGTGGTACATTGTAAACAAGTCTAGCTGTTAGGTCGCTAACTTATGTTTTATTTTTTTGTCAGCACAACCTGTTATTTAGACTGGTTTATGGAATGAGTTTGGCTGTGGATGTGTTTCGTGTGATGTTTGGATGATGATGTTCGCATTTATCTTTTACAATAAAAGGTGAAATTGAGGAATACAGTTGTGAAGACCTTTATTTCCCATCAGTACAAAAAATTGTTTAGATGTTTTTCAGACAACAATGCTGTTTAGATGCATTTGTTGCATCATACGTTCTGTTGCTACTGTTCCAATCACATATTTGCGATGGTACGCTGCAGGGACCACTCAAGAATGTGGAAAAAGTCAAGGGGTGAGAATACTTCTGAAGGCACTGTATAAACCTCTCACCAACAAACAGTAGTCAAGTCATGCACAAACTAAAATCAGAGTTGGTAACTACTGGTGGGTTTATCTGAGACTTAATCAAGTGCCTTACTCCTCCTCTCCAACCTTCAGTCTGATGGCTCTGGTCAAAGGTAGAAAGGTTGTCGTGTTCATTTTCAATAAGATGCCGATATCTCCATGTATCACTTGTCTTTACTCACCTATCTCATTGTTGATTGCAAACACCTTTCTTTTCTTTCCTTTCTTTCTGTGTCCTGGCACTAGGATCAGGATAAGTACTGCATTCAGCGAAATAAAATATGATAACAAGGCTTTCACTGGCGCAACAGCGTTGATCTCTTTGGTGAAAGGAACCTTTTGGTATTTTTTATTCTCAGCAAGATAGTTTTAAAAAAGTGCACCGGCTCCATGAGCAGCCATCTGTTCAACATAAAGGAAAAAATAAAATGGTTTTCACTCAGTTAGGGGGTAAATGCCATTCAACATCAGTTATGATCAAAGAGCAGCAAGCCAGTGCTGAACCTCCCGAGGGGTGTATTACGAATGAAGCTAGATCTTCTCAGGCTTTTATAAAGCTAGACAGCTTCAGTTAGCTTTACATTCCAGCTCAGGCTTCACGACGGTGGATATTGTTCGTCCACTGCCGCCAACTCTAGCAGTCTTGTAACGGTGCGTGCATGTTGCACGTGGCTGGTTGAGCACCGAAGTCTTTATTGAGACAATGCTGAAACCATCAATCCATAGGAGAGTCAGTGACACATAATTTATTTTGCCAAAATCAAAATGTAAGATACGTTATCTTGCAAATTCAGCAGGCAATGATGTGAACTAAGCTAGAAGTGCCGTCTTTCTTTTATTACGTATTGTTAATGCCGTCTTTGATGTGCTATATATATTGGGGTCAATGGAGGGATAAGAACTGGGTGTATGGAAAGTTACTGACTGAGAAAGGGGAGTGCAGAAAGTTTACATTCTGTCAGAACATGTTATTGTTAAATCTCATGTATCCTATGGAGAGGGACAAAGGGCAACAGTCTGGTTTCAGTCACTGATAAGTTAGGACAGCCGTGGAGTAGGGAGGAGTGAGGAATTCAGCCCGAGGTCAGGTCAGATGAAGTGAGGAGGAACAGTTAGTCCTGTCACACATATATTTCCACACCCATGAAGTGTCTAGCAGGACGCTACACCAATGAGAGGAACCTGACTAGCAACATAGATGTATTGGCTCTCTAGATGTGCCAGGAGTTGACTCCGCCTAGTAGGAGGGTATAAATAATTTACATGAGAAATGTGTGTGTTTTCATGTGCTGGACCAACAATCACATCACAAGAGAATAACTGTGTTACTATGCATGGTGTTAGATCTACATATGGTTGAATGTGTGGTAGGCCCGTTGGTCTGTCAGTGGTAAACCATCTGATCAGTGCTTATAACCTCTCCCAGCATGTCTACCTTATCATGTTGTTCTGTCAGCTTTACAATGGTGATATCCTTGTTTGGATACATTCATGTGATGACACCATACAGATCATATCTATATTCACTTTTTATGACAAAGAGTTGTTTAGGGGCAGGCAAATAATGTCTGAGCAAATTCAACACCGGTCAGATCCTTATTTTCACTCTGATCAATGACATGTAAGTACTTGGTACCATCAGGACCTACATGTTTGTCATCTCTCATGACTGACTGTTAACACGTTTCTCATATCATCAAAGTCAGTTGGCCAGACCATGCTCTTAACCTCTTGGGCAGTTAAAACCGTTCTCAATAACTGAACTGAGATGCTGTGATTGTCGGTCTTCTGTTTAGCTTTGAAACCATTTCCTCGCTCAAATGGAAAGCACCAGAAACCATATACTGTACCATATACTGGACCATCAGGGTTGTGTCTCTCTCTGGCGGGAGGTAAGCTTGTCTTATATGGCTTATATGGTGTCGAGTAAAGTTTAAACCATGTATTTAGATTGTAGTTAGGTATTGTAGGTAGTTATCGTAGGTTATTGTAGTTATCGTAGGTTATTGTATGTAATTATTGTAGGTAAGTATTGTATTCGGCTGAGCCCGGTGAAGCACGAGGCTAGCTAACCCACTACCTGGACTAGCTAGCGGGTAGCTACTGGTAACTATTAGCAACTGTGGATAGTTGTTTCACGCTTGAGAGTACCTGTAATTACGCCAGCTAGCTGCCTACCATTCAGCTGTTTTTCTAACCTCATTGTCTGAAGCGTTAACGTTAGGTAGTTAGTAGCTACTGTGCTCGAAATGTAGCTAGCTTGTTGCTACCTGGATACTGAGTCTGGCTGAGTCGATTCAGTGGCTAGCTTTGCACTTGGCTAGCTAACAGTAGCTGCTAGAGGTAAGTTATAACCTACATTTGTGTTTTGTTTTTACATACTGGTAACCAGAGTCGTTCAAGGGAATTCGGGACATGGGTGACTAGTTGACGTTAGCTTGGCTCTCTCTGTGTGTTCTTGCCGTGGGAGGAGGTTTTTTTTTGTTGGCAGAAAGCAATGAATAGCTAGTATGCTAACTGTTCTAGCTAACTAACTGGCTGAATAAGTTGACGACGGACTCGCTCAAGCTGTCGGGACTAACCCACAACGTTAGACACGGACACGAATGATCTGCTTGGCGTGTTGACACACTGGTGGTTTGTTGTGGCCGAGTATTGGTGCTAAACCGTGTTGTTGGATGCTGGCATGCTAGTTGGCTGTGGCGTCATAGGATTAAGTGCCCTGGACGGTTTTCACGGAAGAATACTGTACCAAGTTAGCTAGCTGAATAAACTAAGTTAGTCTATTCCTAGAAAACATTGAACCGCTGCTGTTTACAACAATTATAGTTTCTGAGGTGGAAGTTGGGAGAGTTATATTTGGGTGTTTCAGTGAAACGTAAGTGAGGGAGGCCCCGCTCACTCGCTTTCCCAGATGTTTAGTTCATTTCATTCCGATCTCCTTTGCATTATTGTAGCCATTTTCTGTAGCCTGTCAACTATGCGTCTGTCTATCCCTGTTCTCTCCTCTCCGCACAGGCTATACAAACACCTCACAACGCGTGGCTGCTGCCACTCTAACCTGGTGGTCACTGCGCGCACGACCCACGTGGAGTTCCAGGTCTCCGGCAGCCTCTGGAACTGCCGTTCTGCGGCCAACAAGGCAGAGTTGACCTCAGCCTATGCTACCCTCCAGTCCCTCGACATCTTGGCACTGACGGAAACATGGAATACCACTGAAAACACTGCTACTCCTACTGCTCTCTCCTCATCTGACCATGTGTTCTCGCATACCCCAAGAGCATCTGGTTAGCGGGGTGGTGGCACAGGAATCCTCATCTCTCCCAAGTGGATATTCTCTCTTTTTCCCCTGACCCATCTGTCTATCTCCTCATTTGAATTCCATGCTGTCACAGTCACTAGCCCATTCAAGCTTAACATCCTTATCATTTATCGCCCTCCAGGTTCCCTTGGAGAGTTCATCAATGAGCTTGACACCTTGATAAGTTCCTTTCCTGAGGATGGCTCACCCCTCATAGTTCTGGGTGACTTTAACCTCCCTACGTCTACCTTTGACTCATTTCTCTCTGCCTCCTTCTTTCCACTCCTTTCCTCTTTTGACCTCACCCTCCCACCGTCCCCCCCCTACTCACAAGGCAGGCAATACGCTTGACCTCATCTTTACTAGATGCTGTTCTTCTACTAATCTCACTGCAACTCCCCTCCATGTCTCTGACCACTACTTTGTATCCTTTTCTCTCTCGCTCTCCTCCAACACTACCTACTCTGCCCCTACTCAGATGGTAATGCGCCGTCGCAACCTTCGCTCTCTCTCCCCCGCTACTCTCTCCTCTTCCATCCTATCATATTTTCCCTCTGCTAAATCCTTCTCCCTCCAATCTCCTGATTCTGCCTCCTCAACCCTCCTCTCCTCCCTTTCTGCATCCTTTGACTCTCTATGTCCCCTATCCTCCCGGCCGGCTCGGTCCTCCCCTCCTGCTCCGTTGCTTGACGACTCATTGCGAGCTCACAGAACAGGGCAACCGAGCGGAAATGAAGGAAAACTAGACTCCCTGCGGACCTGTTATCTTTTCACTCCCTCCTCTCTACATTTTCTTCCTCTGTTTCTGCTGCTAAAGCCACTTTCTACCACTCTAAATTCCAAGCATCTGCCTCTAACCCTAGGAAGCTCTTTGCCACCTTCTCCTCCCTGCTGAATCCTCCTCCCCCTCCCCCTCCTCCCTCTCTGTGGATGACTTCGTCAACCATTTTGAAAAGAAGGTTGACGACATCCGATCCTCGTTTGTTAAGTCAAATGACACTGCTGGTCCTGCTCACACTGCCCTACCCTATGCTTTGACTTCTTCATCCCCTCTCTCTCCAGATGAAATCTTGCGACTTGTGATGGCCGGCCGCCCAACAACCTGCCCGCTTCACCCTATCCCCTCCTCTCTTCTCCAGACCATTTCCGGAGACCTTCTCCCTTACCTCACCTCGCTAATCAACTCATCCTTGACCGCTGGCTATGTGCCGTCCGTCTTCAAGAGAGCGAGAGTTGCACCCCTTCTCAAAAAACCTACACTCGATCCCTCCGATGTCAACAACTACAGACCAATATCCCTTCTTTCTTTTCTCTGCAAAACTCTTGAGTGTGCCGTCTTTAGCCAACTCTCTTGCTATCTCTCTCAGAATGACCTTCTTGATCCAAACCAGTCAGGTTTCAAGACTGGTCATTCAACTGAGACTGCTCTTCTCTGTGTCACGGAGGCTCTCCGCAATGATAAAGCTAACTCTCTCTCCTCAGCTCTTGTCCTTCTAGACCTGTCTGCTGCCTTTGATACTGTGAACCATCAGATCCTCCTCTCCACCCTCTCCGAGTTGGGCATCTCCGGCGCGGCTCACTCTTGGATTGCGTCCTACCTGACAGGTCGCTCCTACCAAGTGGCGTGGCGAGTATCTGTCTCCGCACCACGCGCTCTCACCACTGGTGTCCCCCAGGGCTCAGTTCTAGGCCCTCTCCTATTCTCGCTATACACCAAGTCACTTGGCTCTATCATATCCTCACATGGCCTCTCCTATCATTGCTACGCAGACGACACACAACTAATCTTCTCCTTTCCCCCTTCTGATAACCAGGTGGTGAGTCGCATCTCTGCATGTCTGGCAGACATATCAGTGTGATGGATCACCACCTCAAGCTGAACCTCGGCAAGACGGAGCTGCTCTTCCTCCCAGGGAAGGACTGCCCGTTCCATGATCTCGCCATCACGGTTGACAACTCCGTTGTGTCCTCCTCCCAGAGTGCAAAGAGCCTTGGCGTTACCCTGGACAACACCCTGTCGTTCCCCGCTAACATCAAGGCGGTGACCCGATCCTGTAGGTTCATGCTCTACAACATTCGGAGAGTACGACCCTGCCTTACACAGGAAGCGTCACAGGTCCTAATCCAGGCACTTGTCATATCCCGTCTGGATTACTGCAACTCGCTGTTGGCTGGGCTCCCTGCCTGTGCCATTAAACCCCTACAACTCATCCAGAATGCCGCAGCCTGTCTGGTGTTCAACCTTCCCAAGTTCTCTCACGTCACCCCGCTCCTCTGCACACTCCACTGGCTTCCAGTTGAAGCTCGCATCTGCTACAAGACCATGGTGCTTGCCTACAGAGCTGTGAGGGGAACGGCACCTCCGTACCTTCAGGCTCTGATCAGTCCCTACACCCAAACGAGGGCTTTGCGTTCATCCACCTCTGGCCTGCTGGCCCCCCTACCTCTGCGGAAGCACAGTTCCCGCTCAGCCCAGTCAAAACTGTTCGCTGCTCTGTCACCCCAATGGTGGAACATGCTCCCTCACAACGCCAGGACAGCGGAGTCACTCACCACCTTCCGGAGACACTTAAAACCCCATCTCTTTAAGGAATACCTGGGATAGTATGAAGTAATCCTTCTACCCCCCCCTTACCCCACCCCAAAAAGAAAAGGAAAAAAAAGAAAACATATTGTAAAGTGGTTATCCCACTGGGTATAAGGTGAATGCACCAATTTGTAAGTCGCTCTGGATAAGAGCGTCTGCTAAATGATGTAAATGTAAAATGTAATGGACCATAATCAAAAAACGCATTTCTTCAAGTGGCTATGTATGGATGCGCATATTTGGTGTGTATACTGTTTCCATACAACCTTGCAAAGCTCTTACTGTTGCAAGTGGCAATGAGCCTCTCCAACTCGCTCCATTATGATACATCTTGTACGTAAGATGGTACAGGCTTTTACAAAATGGGTCCAGCAATCATAATAGGCATCCTCCACAAGTACCTTAAGACTGAATAGGAGAAAATATGTGTCCATTTTTTCCATTTTTGTGTTCTGAAATTAGAAACCCCGGATGAGATTTTAGTTGGCCTATGTCTGTAGGTGTATTCAGTGCATCAACTTTAAGGTCAATATGTCTTAGTATTCCACCATCCAGCACACCAATATTGTTCCAGACGGTAAAAACGTGTTTTGCTGTCCCCAGTAAAAGATGATGCATAGGGTCCACTACAGCCATGGCTATGGGCATGAAATATGGCTATTCAAATAGCTCAGAGAATCTGGCCCAGTTTCAGTCTCTATTGTTTTCCTCTACTCGTCTTGGTCTTCGCCTGTGTCCACATACTCCCTTGCATTTTGTGAAACACCGGCACAAACTCATCATCCAACCAAATGCATGGGAATAGAAAGGAGGGCACAGTAATTGAAAGGTATATAATCCAATCAAACGAACAAAGCCAGAAGTGAGGGCGTAACGGTTGAAAATGACCAATCAAATGAACGCGATTTGAGGTTGCCATACAAATTCAAGGTAGAACAATTCATTGGGGGGTGTTTTCAACTGGCGGTCATTTTAAAATATATATTCTTGTAGCTAACAATGAACAACTCCCATAATTTCTACTTGTCGAATCAAGCCATGGAAATGGTTACGGATAACGTTTATAATGATACTCCAAGTCCGTAATACTCTACACCCCACGGACACAACTTTCTGAATGCGACTCAGCAACAAGGTAAGTAGCAGTCCTATTATTTGTCAACAAAGCAATCTAGCTAGCTAGCTAGCTTGCACTTTAGTAGCTGTAACGTTAGTAATAGCAGAGGTAGCTAGCTAGCTAAGTTAAATTACTACAGCCAATATAGTCAATAACTAATGTTACTAGCTAGCTGGATAACAAATGTTGTATTTCACATGATCATGTAACATGGATTTCAATTGTACGAGTAAGAAATTGCACGTTACTGTTTTGACTGAAACAAGCTAATGTTAGCTAACTACCAAAGCGTAGTTGGCTAACGTTAGCTTTCCAACGTTGGTGGAAGAACAGATAGCTTAGTAGCTAGCGAACCAAGCCCAGTAAAATAGAGCAAAGGAGACAAGCTGCTATTGACAGTTAATTTTTTTCATTGATACAATTTGTTTATGGGACCCGCGGGTCTGCCTGTAGTCTCTTCATGCGAGGGAATGATGCATCACCAAATGAGGGCATGGCCTGGCCATGCAGTCATTAGTGAACAGGGAGTACAGGAGGGGACTGAGCACGCACCCCTGAGGGGCCCCCGTGTTGAGGATCAGCGTGACGGTTGTGTTGTTACCTAACCTTACCACCTGGGGGCGGCCCGTCAGGAAGTCCAGGATCCTGTTGCAGAGGGAGGTGTTTAGTCCCAGGGTCCTTAGCTTAGTGATGAGCTTTGAGGGCACTATGGTGTTGAACGCTGAGCTGTAGTCAATGAATAGCATTCTCACATAGGTGTTCCTTTTGTCCAGGTGTGAAAGGGCAGTGTGGAGCACAATAGAGATTGCATCATCTGTGGATCTGTTGGGGCGGTATGCAAATTGGAGTGGGTCTAGGGTTTCTGGGATAATGGTGTTGATACAGTGGGGGAAAAAAGTATTTAGTCAGCCACCAATTGTGCAAGTTCTCCCACTTAAAAAGATGAGAGAGGCCTGTCATTTTCTTCATAGGTACACGTCAACTATGACAGACAAATGGAGAATTATTTTTCCAGAAAATCACATTGTAGGATTTTGTATGAATTTATTTGCAAATTATGGTGGAAAATAAGTATTTGGTCACCTACAAACAAGCAAGATTTCTGGCTCTCACAGACCTGTAACTTCTTCTTTAAGAGGCTCCTCTGTCCTCCACTCGTTACCTGTATTAATGGCACCTGTTTGAACTTGTTATCAGTATAAAAGACAACTGTCCACAACCTCAAACAGTCACACTCCAAATTCCACTATGGCCAATACCAAAGAGCTGTCAAAGGACACCAGAAACAAAATTGTAGACCTGCACCAGGCTGGGAAGACTGAATCTGCAATAGGTAAGCAGCTTGGTTTGAAGAAATCAACTGTGGGAGCAATTATTAGGAAATGGAAGACATACAAGACCCCTGATAATCTCCCTCGATCTGGGGCTCCACGCAAGATCTCACCCTGTGGGGTCAAAATGATCACTAGAACAGTGAGCAAAAATCCCAGAACCACACGGGGGGACCTAGTGAATGACCTGCAGAGAGCTGGGACCAAAGTAGCAAAGCCTACCATCAGTAACACACTACGCCACCAGGGACTCAAATCCTGCAGTGCCAGACGTGTCCCCCTGCTTAAGCCAGTACATGTCCAGGCCCGTCTGAAGTTTGCATTTGGATGATCCAGAAGAGGATTGGGAGAATGTCATATGGTCAGATGAAACCAAAATATAACTTTTTGGTAAAAACTCAACTCGTCGTGTTTGGAGGACAAAGAATGCTGAGTTGCATCCAAAGAACACCATACCTACTGTGAAGCATGGGGGTGGAAACATCATGCTTTGGGGCTGTTTTTCTGCAAAGGGACCAGGACGACTGATCCGTGTAAAGGAAAGAATGAATGGGGCCATGTATCGTAAGATTTTGAGTGAAAACCTCCTTCCATCAGCAAGGGAATTGAAGATGAAACGTGGCTGGGTCTTTCAGCATGACAATGATCCCAAACACACCGCCCGGGCAACAAAGGAGTGGCTTCGTAAGAAGCATTTCAAGGTCCTGGAGTGGCCTAGCCAGTCTCCAGATCTCAACCCCATAGAAAATCTTTGGAGGGAGTTGAAAGTCTGTGTTGCCCAGCGACAGCCCCAAAACATCACTGCTCTAGAGGAGATCTGCATGGAGGTATGGGCCAAAATACCAGCAACGGTGTGTGAAAACCTTGTGAAGACTTACAGAAAACGTTTGACCTGTGTCATTGCCAACAAAGGGTATATAACAAAGTATTGAGAAACTTTTGTTATTGACCAAATACTTATTTTCCACCATAATTTGCAAATACATTCATTAAAAATCCTACAATGTGATTTTCTGGATATTTTTTTCTCATTTTGTCTGTCATAGTTGACGTGTACCTATGATGAAAATTACAGGCCTCTCTCATCTTTTTAAGTGGGAGAACTTGCACAATTGGTGGCTGACTAAATACTTTTTTTCCCCACTGTATGAGCCATGACCAGCCTTTCAAAGCACTTCATGGCTACAGATGTGAATGCTACGGGTCGCTAGTCATTTAGGCAGGTTACCTTAGTGTACTTGGGCACAGGGACTATGGTGGTCTGCTTGAAACATGTTGGTATTACAGACTCAGACAGGGAGAGGTTGAACATTTCAGTAAAGACACTTTCCAGTTGGTCAGCGCATGCTCGGAGTACACGTCCTGGTAATCCGTCTGGCCCTGCGGCCTTGTGAATGTTGACCTGTTTAAAGGTCTTACTCACATCGGCTACGGAGAGCGTGATCACACAGTCGTCCGGAACAGCTGATGCTCTCATGCATGTTTAAGTGTTACTTGCCTCGAAGCATGCATAGAGGTAATTTAGCTCGTCTGGTAGGCTCGTGTCACTGGGCAGCTCGCGGCTGAGGTTCCCTTTGTAGTCTGTAATAGTTTGCAAGCCCTGCCACATCCGACGAGCGTCGGGGCCGGTGTAGTACGATTCAATCTTAGTCCTGTTATTACGCTTTGCCTGTTTGATGGTTTGTCGGAGGGCATAGCAGGATTTCTTATAAGCTTCCGGGTTAGAGTCCCGCTCCTTGAAAGCGGCAACTCTACCCTTTAGCTCAGTGCAGCTGTTGCCTGTAATCCATGGCTTCTGGTTGGGGTATGTACGTACAGTCACTGTGGGGACGACGTCATCGATGCAATTATTGATGAATCCAGTGACTGATGTGGTGTACTCCTCAATTCCATCAGAGGAATCCCAGAACATATTCCAGTCTGTGCTAGCAAAACAGTCTTGTAGCTTAGCATCTGCTTCATCTGACCACTTTTTTATTGACAGAGTCACTGGCGCTTCCTGCTTTAGTTTTTGCTTGTAAGCAGGAATCAGGAGGATATAATTATGGCCAGATTTGTCAAATGGATGGCGAGGGAGAGCTTTGTACGTGTCTCTGTGTGTGGAGTAAAGGTGGTCTAGAGCTGTTTTCCCTCTGGTTGCACATTTAACATGCTGGTAGAAATGAGGTAAAACAGATTTAAGTTTTCCTGCATTAAAGTCCCCGGCCACTAGGAGCGCCGCCTCTGGATGAGCATTTTCCTGTTTGCTTATGGCCGTATACAGTTCATTGTGTGCGGTCTTAGTGCCAGCATCGGTTTGTGGTGGTAAATAGACAGCTACGACGAATATAGATAACTCTCTTGGTAGATACTGTGGTCTACATCTTATCATGAGATACTCTGCTTCAGGCGAGCAAAACCTTGATACTTCCTTAGATATCGTGCACCAGCTGTTGTTTACAAATATACATAGACCGCCACCCCTTGTCTTACCAGAGGCTACTGTTCTATCCTGCCGATACAGTGTATAACCTGCCAGCTGTATGTTATTCATATCTTTGTTCAGCCACGACTTGGTGAAACAAAAGATATTGCAGTTTATAATGTCCCGTTGGTAGGATATTCGTGCCTGTAGTTCGTCCACTTTATTATCAAGCGATTGTAAATTGGCCAATAGTATCGATGGCAAAGGCAGATTAGCCACTTGTCGCTGGCTCCTTACCAAGCACACCAATCTCCTTCCGCGATATCTCCTTTTCTTTCTACTGCGAATGACGGGGATGAGGGCCCTGTCGGGTGTCTGGAGCAAATCCCTCTCGTCCGACTCAAGGTGAGTAATCGCTGTTCTGATGTCCAGAAGCTATTTTCAGTCATAAAGACTGTCATTTAGCAGACACTCTTATCCAGAGCAACTTACTGGAGCAATTAGGGTTAAGTGCCTTGCTCAAGGGCACATCAACAGATTTTTCACCTAGTCGGCGCGGGGATTAGAACCAGCGACCTTTCGGTTACTGGCACAACGCTCTTAACCACTAAGCTACCTGCCACCCCAAAATTATGTACAAAATAAGTTATAAAATAAATAAAAAAACTCACAAAATAGCACGGTTGGTTAAGAGTCCATAAAACGGCAGCAATCCCCTCCGGCACCATTCTCAACAAAGAGTTGCAGTTAGTTTCAGAGTGGGTCACAAGGAATAAGTAAGTCCTAAGTATTTAAAAAACTAAAAGCATTGTTTTTGGGACAAATCATTCACTAAACCCTAAACCTCAACTAAATCTTGTAATAAATAATGTGGAAATTTATTAAGTTGAGGTGACAGTAGCTAAGATGGGGAGAAGTATGTCCGTAATAAAGCGCACTATCAACAAGGCAGGTCCTACAGGCCCTAGTTTTGTCGCACCTGGACTACTGTTTAGTCGTGTGGTCAGGTGCCACAAAAAAATAACTTTTGCAATTGGCTCAGAACAGGGCAGCACGGCTGGCCTTTGGATGTACACAGAGAGCTAATATTATTAATATGCATGTCAATCTCTCCTGGCTCAAAGTGAGAGATTGACTTCATCACTACTTGTTTTTGTAAGAAGTATTGACATGTTGAATGCTCCGAGCTGTCTGTTTGAACTACTGGCACACAGCTCGGACACCCATGCATACCCCACAAGACATGCCACCAAAGGTCTCTTCATAGTCCCCAAGTCCAGAACAGACTATGGGAGGCGCACAGTACTACATAGAGCCATGACTACATGGAACTCTATTCCACATCAAGTAACTGATGCAAGCAGTAAAATTAGATTTAAAAAACAGATAAAAAACACCTTACGGAACAGCAGGGACTGTGAAGCAACACAAACATAGGCACAGGCACATGCGTACACACACACACACACACACACACACACACACACACACACACACACACACAATAACATACGCACTATACACACACGTACACATGGATGTTGTACAGTAGATATGTGGTAGTGGTGGAGTAGGGGCCTGAGGGCAGCATATTAAATACAAATACAAGTAACCATTGCTAATACACCACACTGACTCCTCAGATGAATCTGCAAATTGGTATTGGACTGAAAAAGAGGCATAAGTCGTCAGAAACCCCAGACAGAGAGACAAAAGGAAGGGGACATAAAAAAGAGACGTTAGCTTATAAATGTAAACCAATCCGTACATTTCAAATACTTTACTGAGTTTTGAAAAAACATATTTTTTGTGCTTTTTTTATCTTTGAGATTCCAGTATTGTTTATTGAGATTCCAGTGTTGTTTATTGGACAGAATAACTTATTGTCTCCTGTAATTTCACAGTCTCTGGCAAGTCGGTAAAAAGAGCTCTCTGCTGAAGAGAAGCAGCGATTTGCGGGAGCAACAAAAGACATGACGTCTGATGTGGAGACAGACCAAGAGGACCCGGATGAATTTTTAATAACCTCCCCACCCTGGCGCTTCCCTGAGTTTGAGGACCTGATTGAGTCAGCAGACCGGAACAGGTCCAAGTGCGCTTATGGGGAGAAGGGATGTAGCAACTGCTGATTGCCCCTTTAAGAGCATACTGAATAATATTACATGGGACGGGGGATGGGCACTCCTACCCTGAGATGCTTTATGAATACAGGTCCTGGTCCCCCCCCCCCCCAACTTTGTTGTATTGTGTTATAATCAATATGGAAGGACTGAAATGTATCACAGAATAGTAATTAACCTCACATTACCATGCATAAATCGTCCAAGTAGATCATTGTAATCAGATGCTGTTCTACGCATTACTGTTTATTTATTGTGCCCTTATTGTACTGTACAGCTGGAGAGCTGTTTCCAATGTTAATGTAGTCCTAGCCAACGTTTACTTTTTTGCTTAACCATGTATTAGATCGTAGGTAGGTAGTTAGCTGTAGTTAGGTATTGTATTTATTATAGGTTAGTATTGTTGTTATTGTAGGTTTCCGTAGGTAATTGTAGGTTAGTATCGAAGCACGAGGCTAGCTAGCTAGCGGGTAGCTACTGGTAACGATTAGCAAAGCTAGAGAGCTGTTTCCAATGTTAATGTAGTGCTAGCCAACGTTTAATTTTTTGCTGCGTTATGCGTTATGAAAGGAACTAGACACGGACTTGAATTATCTGTTTAGTGTGCTAACACACTCTTGGCAGTTTGTTGTAACCAAGTATTGATGCTAAATTGTGTGTTAATGGATGCTAGCTTGCAAGTTAGCTACGGCGTCATAGCTAGGCATCGTGGGTTGTTCTGGGTAGTTACTGTGTCTTGGCAGTGTCCTCGGCCGTGCCGGCTGTAGCACGAAGCTAGCTAGCTAGCCGTTCTTCAAACAAAGTCAACACAGTGGCCATTGCTAGCTACCCAACACGACCAGCTAGCTGTACTGTAGTAGCTAACTACAATATACTTGTCCTAGCTAGCCAACGTCTAATCATTGCTGCGTCATGAAAGGAACTTGACACAGACACGAATGATCTGTTTAGTGTGTTATCACACTATTGGTGGTTTGTTGTGACCAAGTGTTGGTGCTAAACGGTGTGTTATTGTTATTGGATGCTAGCTTGCTAGTTAGCTATGGTGTCATAGTTGGCTAGCTGAATAAAGTGGGTTGAGTCTATTCCTTTAAACATTGAACCGCTGTGGTTCACAACAATTCTGATTTCTAAAGGCGGAAGTTGGGAGAGTTTTTGTTCGGGTGGTTCAGTGAAACAATTTTAGTTTCTGAGGTAGAAGTTTTTGGTGAGGGAGGCCCTGCTCTCTCCGCTCCCAGATGCTTAGCTCATTTCATTCCGATCTCCTCTGCATTTATGTAGCCATTTGCTACAGCCTGTCAACTATGCCTCTGCCTATCCCTGTTCTCTCCTCTCTGCACAGGCTACACAAACGCACCACACCGCGTGGCTGCTGCCTCTCTAACCTGGTGGTCCCTGCACGCACCACCCACGTGGAGTTCCAGGTCGCAGGCAACCTCTGGAACTGCCGTTCTGCTGCCAACAAAGCTGACTTCATCCCAGCCTATGCCAACCTCCAGTCCCTCGACTTCCTGGCGCTGACGGAAACATGGATCACCACTGAAAACACTGCTACTCCTACTGCTCTCTCCTTGTCTGACCATGTGTTCTCGCATACACCGAGAGCATCTGGTCAGAGGGGTGGTGGTACAGGAATCCTCATCTCTCCCAAGTGGACATTCTCAATTTTTCCCCTAACCCATCTGTCTATCTCCTCATTTGAATTCCATGCTGTCACAGTCACTAGCCCATTTAAGCTTAATATCCTTGTCATCTATCGCCCTCCAGGTTCCCTTGGAGAGTTCATCAATGAGCTTGACGCCTTGATAAGTTCCTTCCCTGAGGATGGCTCACCCCTCACAGTTTTGGGGGATTTCAACCTCCCTATGTCCACATTTGACTCATTTCTCTCTGCCTCCTTCTTTCCACTCCTCTCCTCTTTTGACCTCACCCTCTCACCGTCCCCCCCTACTCACAAGGCAGGCAATACGCTTGACCTCATCTTCACTAGATGCTGCTCCTCTACTAATCTCACTGCAACTCCCCTCCATGTCTCCGACCACTACTTTGTTTCCTTTTCTCTCTCACTCTCCTCCCACACTACTCACTCTGCCCCTACACAGATGGTAATGCGCCGCCGCAACCTTCGCTCTCTCTCTCCCACTACTCTCTCCTCTTCCATCCTATCATCTCTTCCCTCTGCTCAATCCTTCTCCCTCCAATCTCCTGATTCTGCCTCCTCAACCCTCCTCTTCTCCCTTTCTGCATCCTTTGACTCTCTGTGTCCCCTATCCTCCCGGCCGGCTCGGTCCTCCCCTCCAGCTCCGTGGCTTGATGACTTATTGCGAGCTCACAGAACAGAGCTCCGGGCAGCGGAGCGGAAATGGAAGAAAACTAAACTCCCTGCCGACCTGGCATCTTTTCACTCCCTCCTCTCTACATTTTCTTCATCTGTTTCTGCTGCTAAGGCCACCTTCTACCACTCTAAATTCCAAGCATCTGCCTCTAACCCTAGGAAGCTCTTTGCCACATTTTCCTCCCTCCTGAATCCTCCCCCCCCCCACCCCCCCTCCTCTCTCTCTGTGGATGACTTCGTCAACCACTTTGAAAAGAAGGTTGACGACATCCGATCCTCGTTTGTTAAGTCTAATGACACTGCTGGTCCTGCTCACACTGCCCTACCCTATGCTTTGACTTCTTTCTCCCCTCTCTCTCCAGATAAAATCCTGCGACTTGTGACTGCAGGCCGCCCAACAACCTGCCCGCTTGACCCCATCCCCTCCTCCCTTCTCCAGACCATCTCCGGTGACCTTCTCCCCTACCTCACCTCGCTGATCAACTCATCCTTGACCGCTGGCCATGTCCCTTCCGTCTTCAAGAGAGCGAGAGTTGCTCCCCTTCTCAAAAAACCAACACTCGACCCCACTGATGTCAACAACTACAGACCAGTATCCCTTCTTTCTTTTCTTTCCAAAACTATTGAGCGTGCCGTCTTTAGCCAACTCTCTTGCTATCTCTCTCAGAATGACCTTCTTGATCCAAACCAATCAGGTTTCAGGACTGGTCATTCAACTGAGACTGCTCTTCTCTGTGTCACGGAGACTCTCCGCACTGCTAAAGCTAACTCTCTCTCCTCTGCTCTTGTCCTTCTAGACCTGTCTGCTGCCTTTGATACTGTGAACCATCAGATCCTCCTCTCCACCCTCTCCGAGCTGGGCATCTCCGGCGCGGCTCACTCCTGGATTGCGTCCTACCTGACCGGTCGCTCCTACCAAGTGGCGTGGCGAGAAGCTGTCTCCGCACCACGTGCTCTCACCACTGGTGTCCCCCAGGGCTCAGTTCTAGGCCCTCTCCTTTTCTCCCTATACACCAAGTCACTTGGCTCTGTCATATCCTCACATGGCCTTTCCTATCATTGCTACGCTGACGATACACAACTAATCTTCTCCTTTCCCCCTTCTGATAACCAGGTGGCGAATCGCATCTCTGCATGTCTGGCAGACATATCAGTATGGATGACGGATCACCACCTCAAGCTGAACCCTGGCAAGACGGAGCTGCTCTTCCTCCCGGGGAAGGACTGCCCGTTCCATGATCTCGCCATCACGGTTGACAACTCCGCTGTGTCCTCCTCCCAGAGTGCGAAGAGCCTAGGCGTGACCCTGGACAACACCCTGTCGTTCTCCGCCAACATCAAGGCGGTGACCCGCTCCTGCAGGTTCATGCTCTACAACATTCGGAGAGTACGACCCTGCCTTACACAGGAAGCGGCACAGGTCCTAATCCAGGCACTTGTCATCTCCCGTCTGGACTACTGCAACTCGCTGTTGGCTGGCCTCCCTGCCTGTGCCATTAAACCCCTACAACTCATCCAGAATGCCGCAGCCCGTCTGGTGTTCAACCTTCCCAAGTTCTCTCACGTCACCCCCCTCCTCCGCACACTCCACTGGCTTCCAGTTGAAGCTCGCATCCGCTACAAGACCATGGTGCTTGCCTATGGAGCAGTGAGGGGAACGGCACCTCTGTACCTTCAGGCTCTGATCAGTCCCTACACCCAAACGAGGGCATTGCGTTCATCCACCTCTGGCCTGCTGGCTCCCCTTCCTCTGCGGAAGCATAGCTCCCGCTCAGCCCAGTCAAAACTGTTCGCTGCTCTGGCACCCCAATGGTGGAACAAGCTCCCTCACGACGCCAGGACAGCGGAGTCACTCACCACCTTCCGGAGACATTTGAAACCCCACCTCTTTAAGGAATACCTGGGATAGGATAAAGTATTCCTTCTAACCCCCCCCCCCCCCCCCAAATTGTAAAGTGGTTATCCCACTGGCTATAGGGTGAACGCACCAATTTGTGAGTCGCTCTGGCTAAGAGCGTCTGCTAAATGACGTTAATGTGCCCTTGAGCAAGGCACTTAACCCTAATTGCTCCTGTAAGTCGCTCTGGATAAGAGCGTCTGCTAAATGACTAAAATGTAAATGTAAATGTTAACTTCTGTAATTAATTTATCATTGTGAAATTACCCCCGATATGGCCTATTTCACTTGCAAATAATTGTCTGGGTGTTGGATGGAGCCACGGCTTTCTCTTTCTCTTTCACAGTTTGTGACTCTCTGTCCTTTATTCTCGACACATCCTCACTTGATATCCATACCATTAATGGTGCTTCAGTTGATTTGGGTTTTGGAAATTGTCCCCAACTTGATATGATGTAGGACTATATGGATTTACATGTTCGGTAGGTCAGACAGATCGGTTCCGCATGAGACAAACAAACTTGACTGATTTAAATGCCATAAAAAAAATAACCTGTACCAAAACTCTTTCCTCTGAGCATTGTTATTCAGCTCCATGAATCCTCTGGGTTTTAATGAGAGACAAAGTCATTACCCTCGCTGCTCCCAGAATCATTTTAATAAGCGAGTCCAGGGGAACGTTTCCTCTTGCTCCCCTCGCTGTCTGTTAGGTTGGGTGGGAGAGAAAAAGACAGTTACGGAAAAGTCACATAGTTTGTGGTCATTGTAATTGGCTGCAAAGAAAATTAATCTGGTGTCCCCTAAATGGGTTTTGTAATTTAAATTATTCCAAGGGTGCAGTGTCACCCGGGATAGGACATGTCCTGTCTGTCTTTAGGAGGATGTGCTATGGTAATAGATCCAGGCTGAATGAGAAAGGGCACTGAAGGGAGGGGACAAGGAGGGTCAAATTTTTATTTTAAATCAGGGATGGATAGCTAGCTAGCTAAAGCTTGGGCTTCAGGGGCATTTTGTAAATATATTTTACTGTACATGTGCAATGCAGATACAGATACATGATGCTATTTACAAGACCTTCATAGAGGACGCTGTCAACATCTAACACTCAAGCTATTATGAACAACCACACTGCTTTTGAGATATACAGTGCATTCGGAAAGTAGTCAGACCCCTTTACATTTTCCACATTTTGTTACGTTACAGCCTTATTATAAAAGTTTTTCCTCATCAATCTACACACAATAACCCATAACGGCAAAGCGAAAACAGGTTTTTAGAATTTTGTGAACATTTATTTAAAATAAAAAACTGAAATACCTTATTTACATAAGTATTCAGACCCTTTGCTATGAGACTCGAAATTGAGCTCAGGTGCATCCTGTTTCCATTGATCATCCTTGAGATGTTTCTTAAACTTGATTGGAGCCCACCTGTGGTAAATTAAA
Organism: Coregonus lavaretus; assembly: GCF_964263955.1. Classification (NCBI taxonomy): domain Eukaryota; kingdom Metazoa; phylum Chordata; class Actinopteri; order Salmoniformes; family Salmonidae; genus Coregonus; species Coregonus lavaretus. The sequence continues at coordinate 6,020,639 of NC_140003.1, read as the reverse complement.
TTGATTGGACATGATTTGAAAGGCACACACCTGTCTATATAACGTCCCACAGTTGACAGTGCATGTCAGAGCAAGCCTTGAGGTCGAAGGAATTGTCCGTAGAGCGCCGAGACAGGATTGTGTCGAGGCACAGTCCATTCTTAAATGGACGAAGTTTGGAACCACCAAGACTCTTCCTAGAGCTGGCCGCCCGGCCAAAGTGAGCAATCAAGGGAGAAGGGCCTTGGTCAGGGAGGTGACCAAGAACCTGATGGTCACTCTGACAGAGCTCTAGAGTTCCTCTGTGGAGATGGGAGAACCTTCCAGAAGGACAACCATCTCTGCAGCACTCCACCAATCAGGCCTTTATGCTAGAGTGGCCAGACCGAAGCCACTCCTCAGTAAAAACGCAGGTGTGGCATCGGGACAAGTCTCTGAATGTAGAGTGGCCAGAGCCCGGACTTGAACCCGATTGAACTCTGGAGAGACCTGAAAATAGCTTTGCAAATACAGGTGTGCCAAGCTTGTAGCGTCATACCCAAGAAGACTCGAGGCTGTAATCGCTGCCAAAGGTGCTTCAACAAAGTACTGAGTAAAGGGTCTGAATACTTATGTAAATGTAATATTTCATTTTTTTATTTGAAATAAATTATCAAAATTTTCTTTGCTTTGTCATTAAAGGGTATTGTCTGTAGATTGACAATTTAATCAATTTTAGAATAAGGCTGTAACGTAACAAAACGTGGAAAAAGTCAAGTGGTCTGAATACTTTCTGAATGCATATCTTAGGGACAAAGCAACTCGGCTTCATCTTATAATATAAAAAAGCACCTCACCCACCATTTCATTAATTTGCCAGTATCTTGTGCCTGAAGGACCATTTAGCAAATCCTCTTTTGATTATAAGTAGCTCCTTAATGCATTGGACCTTTTTGTTGCGGCCATTTTCAGTTAGTACCTTTGCATAATGCACGATTACATTAAACAACCCAATGAATTGATATGGAGTCCCTGGATTGGAGAGAACTATGTTAATGGATATAAAATGGAGTTACCACTCCTGGATGAATTTATTATTTCACTTAGTGTTCCTGAGGTAGACTGTGAAGCTGGTCTGGGTGCTATTTGAGAACAGCCATTGTTATTATTTCCTTAGTCACCTGACAGTGTTTCTAACACGTGTGTAAGAGGGTGGAACTGTTGCTGTTTTGAACGCAGACTCTTTCTCAGTGCCATGTATAGGTCATTGTAATTAAGGGCGTAGCCTTCTGTATATAACACGGCTGTTTCTGTAGTTTAGGAGATTTCCCATTGTTGTGTGGAGGTTGGCATGTGCAGGGATGACGGGAGCAGTGATCAAGGTCACCTAGCCCAACTTGAGAGAAGTGGCTTTTTGATTGTGTGTATGGTGTTGGTGCCAGTGTGCCATTGACCCACTCTCCTTCTCCCTGGGCATGCCCTCCTGTTATGTGAGTGTTGCGCAATACTTTTTATCTGAGTTACATTTTATTGACGTGATTTAATTTTTGATCGATATGGAAACTGTTTCTAACATTTTAATCTGCCCTGTGATAGGGATGATGTACTAGAGCTGCTTGGGAACTAAGTACCTGGAGCTGAAGACAAACATTGTTGTAAATTGTAACTCTTTTGGAAAATAAATGACTTGATTGCTACACCTCTTTGCCTTTCATTCCCATGCTCCACCCCTGATTTTTAAAGAACCTGTGGGTTAGTTTTAGTCCCGAGGACCTCACCTAGTGTATAAATAAGATGATGTAGGACAGCTACGCAAATTAGATATTTATGTTAAACCCCACATGACTCACAATTATATGCATGCAGAGCTTTATGGTTAGCAGTGGTCCCTCTGATTTTTGTTAACCTTGATGAGTGTCATTATCCTCCACACTGGAGCACTAGGCTATACTTGCTCATTCTGTGCATTCTTCTATGTAGTGCTGAGCGATTTTTGCTTTTTTGAGGTCTGTTCGGTTTTTGTTCGATTATTTAAAAAATCATGGTATTCGGTTAATTATTATAATTTTTTCATTAAATGCGCTATGCATTATGGGTTGAATGCTGTAAAACAGACTAAAACTAAAAGTTCCATGATGGTAGTGACTGCCCATTACTGCTAATAGCTTATTAACCATTTATTCACATGACTTTAAAATATTTAAGTTGTTATTACATTTGTTTTATTTGATGACTTTATTTCATTCCAAGTCATCTCCTCTATAGAGCTGCTGCCTACGCTATCTGACAATCACTATTTTAGTAGTTCTTCAAAGTAAACGGGACCTACTTTTATGACCGCTGAACACCCACTATCAATCACTTAGATCATGTATTTTCAGGTAGAGATACCTTGCTAAGCAAATGCTCTCCACCCCCCTTGATTGCTCAATCTTCTCTCTTTTACATAGCAGGCATAAAATAAACACAGATGGACAAGTAGGATCTCAATTGATTATGGCCATTGTAGTTAATTACCACGTTTATTGCTGTCACGTCTCCTGCCGTTGCTCCCCTCCGGCGCTCTGATTCGCCGGTCTACTGAGCCACCGGTCTGAGCGCGCCACCTCGGCAACACCGGAATGGAAACCCAACGCACCCTAATCAACTCCAGCGCACCTGCACCTCATCATCTCATCACCCTATATAGCCCTGGACTGTTCAGTGTTGTGTTGTGTGTGTGTGATTGTTAGTGTCTTATCGTGTACTCGCTCTTTGTTGTTCTCTTGCTCAGTGTTAAGTAAACCTTTACATTGTTGATTACTGCGTCTGCGTCCTGCCTCTTCGTATCCTTAGTGCTCATCACAATTCCGCTAAACTATGTTGATGATTGGTCTGTTAGAAACTACAACTCCCTGCAACATCGCACAGTTCTGGCTTGATCTGATTTATCTCTAGAGAAACTGTGCAATGTGCGCATTGAGCTCAGAGAAAAAAAGATTGGTCAATTAGTTGTTTAAAAAACTAAAAATAACCGACATTTCGTTTAATCGCTCAGCTCTACTTCTAAGCCAACATGAGTAAAATAATGAGTGTAACAATCACCACAATTGTTGTTTAATGTTGAGAGCTACAATTATCTGTGTTCAGCGTTACACTACAGTGGGTATGATATGTACAGTTTTAGTATTGACTTCTCAATGACGTGACTGACCTCATGCTGGCCACTGTGGTGTCTGCTTCCTTGTCGTCTTGGTTACCGTGAGTGGCATCATTAGTATGTATCGGAATTCATCAGCCAATAGAAGACAGTGAAGAAGAGAGAGGGAGTTGAGGGAAGCAGAATGAGAGTCTGCGGTGGCCTAGACCACCAAGTCTCTCCTCTAGACCATTAACGTGAGCTCTCTCTCTCCTCTCATTATTTTACCATCTCTCTGTTGACCACTGTCTTCCTCATCTCCTACAAAGGCTATAAGGGGCTATACCTGTCAAGGGACCTGTCACTAGTCTGTCGCACTCGACAGTATGCTAGGCTAACTTAAACACGCCAGTTACTGAATGCTACCGTGGCTCTAGCTCCGTTTGAACTACATTTAAACAATGGGGACTTGAACTAGATTAGCCAAAGGCAAAAATTATTTTAAGTGATTGTATTGATGAAATTGAAAAATGTAGTTTCAATTGTGGCTTGTGGTACTCACATTGTTAGAATGTGGTAAACTTTGATGAAGCCTTTAGTAGAGAGACTAAAACACTGGCGGGATTAGGGCTGTAGTGGTCATGAAATTTTGTCAGCCGGTTATTGTCATGCAAAATACTGCCGGTCTTAACATAAACACGTTAAGCATATCCAGGCCTCCACGCATGCAAGCCGCATACAGGCTTTTGATGCGCACCTTTGGAACATCTACATTTAAAGAAGTCTAATAAATATATTGAGTATACACCATCACAATAAATCCAGTATTTATTTTAGGCTGTAATCGCTGCCAAAGGTGCTTCAACAAAGTACTGAGTGAAGCGTCAGAATACTTATGTAAAAGTGATTTTTCTGTTTTTTATACATTTGCAAACATTTCTAAAAACCTATTTATGCTTTGTCATTATGGGGTATTGTGTGTAGATTGATGAGGGGAAAAAATATTTTAATGCATTTTAGAATAAGGCTGTAATGTAACAAAATGTGGAAAAGTCTAGGGGTCTGAATATTTTCCAAATGCGCTGTATGTCAGCTGTTATGGCATCGTATTATCAATCAATCAAATGTATTTATGAAGCCCTTTTCACATCAGCAGATGTCACAAAGTGCTATACAGAAACCCAGCCTAAATCCCCAAACAGCAAGCAATGCAGATGTAGATGCACGGTGTCCAGGAAAAACTCCCTAGAAAGGCGGAAACCTAGGAAGAAACCTAGAGAGGAACCAGGCTCTGAGGGGTGGCCAGTCCCCTTCTGGCTGTGCTGGGTGGAGATTATAACAGTACATGGCCATTAAGGCCAGATTTTTCTCCAAGATGTTCAAACATCCATAGATGACCAGCAGGGTCAAATAATAATCACAGTGGTTGTAGAGGTTGCAACAGGTCAGTACATCAGGAGTAAATGTCACTTGGCTTTTCATAACCGGGCATTTAGAGGTTGAAATAGCAGGTGTGGTAGAGAGAGACAGTTGAAAACAGCAGGTCTGGGACAAGGTAGCACGTCCGGTAAACAGGTCAGGGTTCCATAGCCCCAGACAGAAGAGTTGAAACTGGAGCAGCAGCACGACCAGGAGGACTGGGGACAGCAAGGAGTCATCAGGCCAGGTAGTCCTGAGGCATGGTCCTAGTGCTCAGGTCCTCCGGGAGGGGAGGGAGAGAGGGAGCGAGAGAGAGAGAGAGAATTAGAGGGAGCATACTTAAATTCACACAGGACACCGGATAAGACAGGAGAATAACAGCAGATATAACAGACTGACCTTAGCCCCCCGGCACATAGACTATTGCAACATAGATACTGGAGGCTGAGACGGGGGGGTCGGGAGACACTGTGGCCCCGTCTGACGATACCCCTGGGCAGGGACAACCGGGCAGGATATAACCCCACCCACTTTGCCAAAGCACAGCCCCCACACAACCAAAGGGATATCAACAGACCACCAACCTAATACCCTGAGACACTGTGGCCCCGTCCGACGATACCCCCTGGACAGGGCCAACCAGGCAGGATATAACCCCACCCATTTTGCCAAAGCACAGCCCCCACACAACCAGAGGGATATCAACAGACCACCAACCTACTACCCTGAGACAAGGCTGAGTATAGCCCACAAAGATTTCCTCCACTGCACGAGCCCGAGGGGGTGACAAACCGGACAGGATGAACACGTCAGTGACTCAACACTCCTAGGGACGGCATGGAAAGCACCACTAAGCCAGTGACTCAGCCCCCGTAATAGGGTCAGAGGCAGAGAATCCCAATGGAGAGACGGGAACCGACTAGGCAGAGACAGCAATAGCGGTTCGTCGCTCCAGTGCCTTTCCGTTCACCTTCGCACCCCTGGGCCAGACTACACTCAATCATAGGACCTACTGAAGAGATGAGTCTTCAGTAAAGACTTAAAGGTCGAGACTGTGTCTGCGTCTCTCACATGGATAGGAGCTCTATAGGAGAAAGCCTTGCCTCCAGCTGATTGCTTAGAAATTCTAGGGACAATAAGGAGGCCTGCGTCTTGTGACCGTAGCGTACGTGTCGGTACGCACGGCAGGACCACATCGGAGAGATAGGTAGGAGCAAGTCCATTAATGTAATGCCTTGTAGGAAGCCAGTGTAGAGAGGCTAGCACTGGAGTAATATGATCAAATTTTTTGGTTCTAGTCAAGATTCTAGCAGCCATGTTTAGCACTAACTGAAGTTTGTTTAGTCTTTATCCGGGTAGCTGGAGAGTAGAGCATTGTAGTCTAATCTAGAAGTGACAAAAGCATGGATTAGCTTTTCTGCATCATTTTTGGACAAAACGTTTTTGATTTGTGCAATGTTATGAAGATGGAAAAAAGTTGTCCTTGAAGTATTCTTGATATGATCGTCGAAAGAGAGATCTGGGTCCAGAGTAACGCTGTGTCATAACCGTGTCATAACGTGTTATGACACTGGGTGTGAAGTAAAGTGTTACCGCCTACGGTATGTTATCTGGCTATGTGCCATGCCATAGGCTGTAGACTTGTTCATTTAGCAAACAAGATATGTTTATAAGTCCCTCGCCAATATTTTATATTATATGATTTTATAGTAAGAAGAATATAATTGAACTTAGTTGAATAAAATAGAAAGGATATTTTTCCCAATTCCCGGAGCGAGAGTGTGCATATGAAGTGGCTTTGTTGAGCGTAAAAGTGATCATTTGAAACAGGTCCTATACACTAGATTGAGAGTTATTTGGCAACTTTAGTTGTGAAAGATACAAACGATACATTGCTTTTGAAATCAAAAGATATATGGGCTGCATGATGCAACTATAGGCTATTGATGCTTTGAGAAAGTCGAAAAAAAAAAGCTTGCGCTCTGTTCCTTGCCTCTGCTGCACACTATGTTCTCTCATCAAGTGATCATATTTTCACACATCAGACTATTCTCAATTTTATCTTACATTTACATTTTAGTCATTTAGCAGACGCTCTTATCCAGAGCGACTTACAGTTAGTGAATACATATATATATATTTTTTTATACTTGCCTCCCGTGGGAATCGAACCCACAACCCTGGCGTTGCAAACGCCATGCTCTATCAACTGAGCTACATCCCTGCCGGCCATTCCCTCCCCTACCCTGGACGACGCTGGGCCAATTGTGCGCCGCCCCATGGGTCTCCCGGTCGCGGCCGGCTGCGACAGAGCCTGGATTCGAACCAGGATCTCTAGTGGCACAGTTTGCACTGCGATGCAGTGCCTTACACCACTGCGCCACTCAGGAGGATCTTGTGCCACTCAGGAGGATCTTGTCTTTACTAATATGTAAAATATGCACACAAAAAGCGAATGGAGGCAACTTTCCTGTCGGTTCGTTTCACTCATGTCAGGTGGGCTACTCCGGTTATTTCGCCGATATCCCGGCAAAACTCTGAATGCCATAGGCTCTCCAAACCTGTTCCTGCATTTACCCAGTGCTTAATTTGGGAAACCAAGTGAAATCTGTTTGGGAACATCTATAGTAACATGTTTTCACAGCTAAACATATTTCATTAAACTGTTGACAGAGGGGAGAAGATGGTAACACACGGTGGTGAGATATTCTGTAGCTAAAAGGTAATGTGTCAGCCTATTAATTATGAAAATATAAAAACTGCCCTATAAGTAGGCTAATCAAACTCAAATTCACTATACTTGTAGGCTAACTCTGAATTTGTTTAATTTAGGCTAGACCAATTATGAACCAAAGATATCTTAAATCAGTAGTCCATTTTTTATTGATTTGTTTTTGCCATGTGTAATACAGTGGGGGGAAAAGTATTTAGTCAGCCACCAATTGTGCAAGTTCTCCCACTTAAAAAGATGAGAGAGGCCTGTAATTTTCATCATAGGTACACGTCAACTATGACAGACAAATTGAGAATTTTTTTTCCAGAAAATCACATTGTAGGATTTTTAATGAATGTATTTGCAAATTATGGTGGAAAATAAGTATTTGGTCAACTACAAACAAGCAAGATTTCTGGCTCTCACAGACCTGTAAATTATTCTTTAAGAGGCTCCTCTGTCCTCCACTCGTTACCTGTATTAATGGCAACTGTTTGAACTTGTTATCAGTATAAAAGACACCTGTCCACAACCTCAAACAGTCACACTCCAAACTCCACTATGGCCAAGACCAAAGAGCTGTCAAAGGACACCAGAAACAAAATTGTAGACCTGCACCAGGCTGGGAAGACTGAATCTGCAATAGGTAAGCAGCTTGGTTTGAAGAAATCAACTGTGGGAGCAATTATTAGGAAATGGAAGGCATACAAGACCACTGATAATCTCCCTCGATCTGGGGCTCCAAGCAAGATCTCACCCGTGGGGTCAAAATGATAACAAGAACGGTGAGCAAAAATCCCAGAACCACATGGGGGGACCTAGTGAATGACCTGCAGAGAGCTGGGACCAAAGTAACAAAGCCTACCATCAGTAACACACTACGCCGCCAGGGACTCAAATCCTGCAGAGCCAGACGTGTCCCCCTGCTTAAGCCAGTACATGTCCAGGCCCGTCTGAAGTTTGCTAGAGTGCATTTGGATGATCCAGAAGAGGATTGGGAGAATGTCATATGGTCAGATGAAACCAAAATATAATTTTTTGGTAAAAACTCAACTCGTCGTGTTTGGAGGACAAAGAATGCTGAGTTGCATCCAAAGAACACCATACCTACTGTGAAGCATGGGGGTGGAAACATCATGCTTTGGGGCTGTTTTTCTGCAAAGGGACCAGGACGACTGATCCATGTAAAGGAAAGAATGAATGGGGCCATGTATCGTGAGATTTTGAGTGAAAACCTCCTTCCATCAGCAAGGGCATTGAAGACAAAACGTGGCTGGGTCTTTCAGCATGACATTGATCCCAAACACACCGCCCGGGCAACGAAGGAGTGGCTTCGTAAGAAGCATTTCAAGGTCCTGGAGTGGCCTAGCCAGTCTCCAGATCTCAACCCCATAGAAAATCTTTGGAGGGAGTTGAAAGTCCGTGTTGCCCAGCGACAGCCCCAAAACATCACTGCTCTAGAGGAGATCTGCATGGAGGAATGGGCCAAAATACCAGCAACAGTGTGTGAAAACCTTGTGAAGACATACAGAAAACGTTTGACCTGTGTCATTGCCAAAAAAGGGTATATATATCAAAGTATTGAGAAACTTTTGTTATTGACCAAATACTTATTTTCCACCATAATTTGCAAATAAATTCATCAAAAATCCTACAATGTGATTTTCCGGATTATTTTTTCTCATTTTGTCTGTCATAGTTGACGTGTACCTATGATGAAAATTACAGGCCTCTCTCATCTTTTTAAGTGGGAGAACTTGCACAATTGGTGGCTGACTAAATACTTTTTTCCCCCACTGTATGTGGTAGGCTATGTATTGTATAACAGCACAATATGCATAAGCTCTAATATGCATATGGGATTTTTGAATTAATCATCACCTTAGAAAGCACTGTCCATTTCGTTGTGTTAGTCTTTGAAACAACATCCACAACAACCATGTTTTCAATTCAGTTTCAACCTGTTGTTGAACTTTCTTCAAATTGATCAATAACAGTATGGTGAGTTTTTAAAAGCACATACTGTTTTGATTATAAGTGTTTGTGATTTTTGATTGCATTTGTATTGATGTCAGAGTGGTTAGAGGGACAATAGAGCCCTGAGTTTGTGGCCATTAGCGACCTGATGATAATTACCGAGTTGGGTACTACTAACACATGTCCAGAGTGCATAAGAGGAGATTACCGTGACTCAACGTTCACATAGAATTTTACTACATGACTCTTGACTGCCTGTGTGGCAGTCACTGCAAAAGCCCTAGGTGAGATTAGTTACTCTGCAGGGCCAAAGTGCCTTGATTTAGATAATTGAGAGTACTGTCTGGGAAAAGTCTAATTAACCCTCCAGTTGTCCTAGGGTCAAAATGACCCGCCACTGTGTTGAACCAACTTTATTTAATTTTTATATTTTTGGGATCATCTGTGAGAAGGAGGCAGTGAGACTTTAAAGAAAGTATCACTGCCTCCTTCTCACAAATGATCCAAAAAATATAAAAATTAAATAAAGTTGGTTCAACACAGTGGCGGGTCATTTTGACCCTAGGACAACGGGAGGGTTAAATCAACTCAATACAGTCAGTGCTCTTGCTAACAGGATATGAAGAGTGGGTGAGAAACACACACACACACACACACACACACACACACACACACTAAAGCCCTGAAGGCAAGGGTTATCAAACTGAATGGAAAATGGTTGATACAAAATGAAAGTTGAGCATAGCCAAGCTTTTTCAGATTTCAGGGACAGAAATACATGCACCACTGCTGTGGCTACAACCCAGGTTCAGAGACTGGTCAACCATGACCGGCAGTTTTTTAGGCCTGCTACAGGAGTTAATAGGAGTTATTAAAAAATCATATAAATTGCATCAGTGCACAGTACTGAACAATATTTTTTGTTTTTTACTAGAGACAGCAGCAATGCAGAATAGCACTTTTTGACCTGACTGCAACATTACCTCCAATGCAAAAATCGGTCTCCATATCCAAAGCTGTGAACTCACACTGAGGTAAAATAGTAGTTTAATTTGTTTGTCTATCTTTCCATCCAATCTCCCATCCATCCATCTATCGCTTAAATGACCTGACCGTTTAGGTTTCTTTATCCATCCATCTGCCCTGATACAAGATGAGTCACTTGTTTATAGGCTGATTGATGACATGGAATATGACTGAGTGTGTCCACATGACTGGATGACTGGCTGATGGAAATAATAGGGCAGCATGCTGGACGTGGCCGCCAAGTGTGTGTGTGTGTGTGAGAGAGAGAGAGACAGAGAGAGCGAGAGTGAGTAAGTGAGTGTGTGATACATGTGAGTATGTGTGTGTTTCTGTGACTAAGAAAGCATTACGAGTGCTAAATGTGATTACAAACCAAATATAATTGTACTGTGTCATTGTCATGTACTGTTTAATGTCGTATATACACCATGTACATAAGGCATTTACTCCAGTCTGGAACAATCATTTAGCAATTGTGAGAATCATGTACAGCATGGTGTCCAACTTCATTATCCTTTACATTTACTCTAATGTCTAGGACTTACTTCCTGTGTCCAATGTCTAGCATCAACTGCCAAAAACTCACAGTCAAGAAACTACTACTATCCCAACATCCACAACAGTGACGAAATAGCACCCGCCAAATGACCGGATTAATGATTGCATATTGTTCAGAGGCACACCTTCATGAGGGCCTTCTGCTAAGCTAAAACGTATTAACAATAATGATAACATTAAAAATGGAAGTGAATTAAATGGGTCAGGAGGAGCCGGGATTTGATTGTCTGTAATGAACTCTGTGGCGTTAGCTATTGTTCTGACTAATGAAAGGAGAGATGACAGTCGGGAGGCATAGGCACGGAATAGATGACTAGATCACACTGAATTTATATCAATTTTGGGAGTCTAAATGAGCTGTCAGGTTTACTGTTCCATACCAGCGTGAGTTAAACGTTTTGCATTCAGTCAGGAGGTTTGGAGGCAGCTCGGAGAAATGGGTTGGAGAAAAAATTACAAAAGACAGACGAGAAGTGAAGATAGTTTAAAGAGCGTTACAGATGCAGTGATTTAAGATGGCAACCAGTCAAGAAGGTAATTTGTTGTAAGCAGTGTTTTTTTGGGTAACCTGTCAGCTAGGCTAGTCATTCCTTTTGTACCTAGCTATACCTTTTACTACAGACAATTTGTAGGGACACCTAAAAAAATGTGGGCTTGATTCTGAGCCAATCATCTCGGTCGAATAAACCATATTGGTGGTCTGACCTTGAGTCTACCATTGTAAACTGCAGTCTGCTTCCAACTGGGTGATGTGTAAAACGAGAAGTCACCTTGGAGAAGGGCATCGGCTAAGAACATAATTTATGTAATGTAATTTATCCCCTTCGAGGGTAGCCGAGCCCTAATTAAACCAAGTAGTCTCTTTACCAGCGGGGTCAAGGTCTAGGATTGCCTCTTCTCATTCCAGAGATAACTGGGAAAATCTGCATGTCCAATGCACACCTCGCTCAAATACCTTGTCTTGCTAATATTTGGGAGTCCTCCTGTGCTATACCACCTCGTGGTGTAACACCACCACCCTTGCTCATCACCAGGAATTCTATGTGAAGCCTACAAACCTCCTCCCATATGAAATGGTATTAAAATGTATTTATTAGCATTTGTAAAGGAAGAACATACAATTACATCACAATACAATTCCTTGTCTGAGGGGAACACAAATAACTTGGTGTTAGTTGTCATTGTCATGATATCTCAACTGTGCCTGTCTCATTTCACTAAAATATCAGTCAAGCGGATGAGGTGTGGCCTGATCAGTGATGTATTCTCAGGCTCAAGTGGGAGAGGGTTTGTGGAGGTTGGTGGCAAATTTCACACATTACTAAGTAAAACTACTGCTGTAACAGTCACAGCCAACGAATGGGCCACATTGTACAACTTTCGCTTACGTAGCACTTAGTAGGAGCAATTAACCATCAGAACATTGTAGACAGTCTACGGTAGGCAATTTATGACATGTGCTACCTTCCATTGCCCACAGAGCAAGACCTTTAAAGAGCGACTGAACGCACAGATTCCACGTGTTTTTCTGTTGCTCATTAAGAAAAAGGAGATTTCAGTCTTGGGGGTGTGGTTCGACGTGGCAGTTACTGATGTTTGTCCCCCATGAGACACCATAGGAATGAAGCCACTATCATTTCCACAAAATAGTCAGAATGAATGAAACTCAGTTTTGGATGATACTGTCACAGGTTACAAAGCCAGAACCCAGAAGCAGACCAGGACAAGGTAAGTTGAAACGAAGGTGAGTGTTTATTTAACAGATTCAAGAGTGATGCTGAATAATCCAGGGAACAGAGCGGGCGGCGTGGAAGAGTTGTTGGGGGTGCAGTGGCAGGTCCAATAATGGCTCGGCAGCCGCCGACCACCAGGCAGGGGTTGGGTGAAGGTTCCGGGCGAGTGACTGCAGATGGAACAAAACGGAGGTAAGTACACAACAAGCCAACAAGGTGCAAAACAACAAAACTAACGCTAGAAGCTCTAAGGCTGATACTCTGATAAACATACTGTTCATGGCTAACGATCCGGCAGGGAATGGATGTCAGGTCAGAGCCTAAAAAGGGTGATGATCAGGACCAGGTGTGCAGATTGCTGATGGGATGCAGGTGCGGTAAATCATGAGAGCTCCCGCCTAGCAACGTCACCCGGCAACCAGGCAGGGAGCGTTCCAGAACCCTCGGGAAACTGGAGATCCCGAGCAGAAAACTGACAACACAGACAGGAACCGACTCAGGATGCAGGGTTCGTTACAGTACCCCCCCTCCGACGAACGCCACCGGGCTGACTACCCGGAGCGCCAGGATGGAGGCGGTAGAAGTCACGAAGGAGGTCAGCATCAAGGATCTGTCGCCGAGGAATCCAACTCCTCTCTTCAGGACCATACCCCTCCCAGTCCACGAGATACTGGAAACCCTGGCCCCGCCATCTGGAATCCATAATGCGTCGCACCGTGTAGGCAGGACCACCTCCGATCATCCGAGGAGGAGGAGGAGGAGGCGGAGGAGGCAACAGAGGACTGAGGAGAACAGGCTTGAGGCAGGAGACATGAAAGGTGGGATGGACTCTGAGCGTTCTCGGTAACTTGAGTCGAACTGCAACCGGATTGATCACCTTCTCCACCACAAACGGACCAATGAACTTTGGTGACAACTTCCTAGACTCAGTCCGTAGAGGAAGATCCCGTGTGGCCAACCAGACCCTATCTCCGATGGTATAGGTGGGAGCGGGAATCCGGCGACGATTCGCCTGGAGCTGATACCGGTCAGAAACTCTAAGGAGGGCCTTTCTGGCCCGATGCCAGGTCCGGTGGCAACGACGAATGTGGGCCTGAACAGAGGGCACAGAGAGATCCTTCTCCTGAGAAGGAAACAAGGGAGGTTGGTAGCCATACAGGCACTGGAAGGGAGACATCCCAGTGGCAGATGTAGGGAGAGTATTGTGGGCATACTCAACCCAAGGCAACTGAGAGACCCAGGAGGTGGGGTTGGAGGAGACAAGGCAGCGTAGCGTGGATTCCATCTTCTGGTTGGCTCTCTCCGCCTGACCATTAGATTGGGGGTGAAAACCAGATGTGAGACTGACTGTAGCTCCAATGGCCAAACAGAAGGACTTCCAGACAGCAGAGGTAAACTGAGGACCACGGTCGGAAACGATGTCACTGGGCAACCCGTGGACCCTGAAAACCTCCCTAACCAGGATCTCGGACGTCTCAGAGGCAGAGGGAAGCTTGGAAATGGGCACAAAGTGGGCGAACTTGCTGAATCTGTCCATGATAGTCAGAACGACCGTGTTCCCCTCAGAAGCGGGCAACCCAGTGACAAAGTCCAGGGCCAGATGCGACCATGGTCGCCGGGGAATAGGAAGGGGGTGAAGTAGTCCAGAGCTGGGCCGATTGGCACTTTTATTCTGCGCACACACTGGACAGGCAGCAACAAACCTCCGAGTATCCTCTCCCATGGCAGGCCACCAAAATCGTCTGCGAAGAAACGCCATCGTCCGAGCCACGCCAGGGTGACAAGCCATCTTGCTGGCATGGGACCATTGGAGGACAGCAGAACGAACCGACTCAGGCACAAACAACCGACCGGGTGGACCGTTACCGGGACCGGGCTGCGTCCGAAGGGCCGCCATAACCTCCTCCTCAATCCTCCACATAACTGCTCCCACGACACAGTTCCGGGGAAGAATCGTCTCGGTCTTGGCCCCACTCTCCTCCGTCTTGGAGAACATCCGGGACAAGGCGTCCGCCTTGCCGTTCTTAGATCCAGGTCGGAACGTCAGGGAAAAATTGAATCGTCCGAAAAATAACGCCCACCTGGCCTGACGAGAGTTGAGACGTCTAGCCGATTGCACGTAAGCAAGATTCTTCTTCTCGGCTGTAATCCCGGATGAATCTGCGGTAGAAATTCGCAAACCCCAGAAACCTCTGGAGCTGCAATCTCGTACCGGGCTGGGCCTATTCCAGAACCGCCCTAACCTTCTCCTGGTCCATCCTAATCTCTCCCCTGGAGATGATGTACCCGAGGAAGGATGTCGTGTGGGCGTGAAACTCGCACTTCTCGGCCTTCACGAACAGGCGATTCTCCAACAATCGCTGCAGAACCTGCCTGACATGCTGGACGTGGTTGGAAGGTTCCTTTGAGAAGATCAGAATGTCATCCAGGTAAACAAACACAAAGAGACCGATCATATCTCTCAGGACGTCGTTCACCATACTCTGGAATACAGCTGGAGCATTAGTCAGTCCAAACGGCATCACCTGATACTCGAAGTGACCCATCGGTGTATTGAAACCCGTCAACCACTCGTCCCCCTCTCTGATCCGGACCAGGTGATACGCATTGCGTAGGTCTAGCTTGGTGAACACCGTAGCACCCTGTAAGGAGTCGAAGGCAGAGCTCATCAAGGGCAGGGGATACTTGTTCTTGACCGTGATATCATTCAACCCCCGATAATCAATACACGGTCGAAGAGAGCCATCCTTCTTACCCACAAAGAAGAATCCTGCCCCCAGGGGTGATGACGAGGGACGAATGAGACCAGCAGCTAGGGACTCCTTGATGTAGGTCTCCAAAGCCTCACGTTCAGGTCGGGAGATACTGTATAACCGTCCCTTGGGATAGACAGCTCCAGGGAACAGGTTGATAGCACAATCATATGGTCGGTGGGGAGGGAGTGACAGAGCCCTCTGCTTACTGAACACTTACCCCAAATCGTGATATGTCTCGGGAACCAGGGACAAATCTGGGGGTTTAGCCTCAATCACCTGACTGGGAACCGAATGGGAACAGGCAGTCTTGAGACAGTTAGCATGACAATCAAGGCTCCAACTCGTTACCTTGCCCGTCACCCAATCGAACGTGGGATTGTGTTCCTTCAGCCAGGGGTATCCAAGGACCAGAGGAACATGGGAAGACGGCAGAATGAAGAATGAGATCACCTCAGAATGATTCCCCGACAACAGCATCTTAACCGGTTCAGTCCTCATCGTGATACGTGCCAGACTACTGCCGTTCAGAGTGGTAGCTTCAATGGCTTCCGGTAATTGCTCCTTGGAAAGCCCCAGCTGTTCCACCACTTCGGCATCAATAAAGCTTCCATCGGCACCTGAATCGACAAAAGCGTTAATCGCTAAGCTCTGATTCCTGTTCATGAGGGTAGCCGGGAAACGGGGTCTGACAGAGGTATTGAGAGGTTGAAACTGGCTCGCTAAAAGTCCTCCCAACTTTAGCGAGCCGAGCAGTTTGACGACCGCCGGGAACAAGTGGCGATGTAATGTCCCGAACTACCACAGTAGAGGCAACAGTTGGTCTTACGTCTATGTTGGCGCTCCTCCTTGGTTAACCCGTGCCGCCCCACTTGCATGGGTTCAGAATCGGGAGACAGGACCTCTCCACTAATCCTGTGTGGTGGACAATGATCGACGTATTCTGGTCCACTTCCCGACCCGACTGGGACCTGAGAAGCTGATCGATTGGACGGGCCCCATTGCTTCTCCCTCCTTCGCTCTCGAACTCGGTTATCCACCCGAATAGACAAGGCTACCAAGCTGTCCAGGTCACTAGGCTCCGGATAGGAGATCAACTCATCCTTGAGCTGCTCCGACAGGCCCTGGTAACAGGCCGCTTGCAGAGACTCCTCATTCCACCCACTCTCCACAGCCAACGTCCTGAACTCGATCACGAAGTCGGCAACGCTGCGAGTTCCTTGGCGAAGCGAAAACAGGCGCCTAGCTGCGTCCATCCCTCGGACGGAATGGTCGAATAGCTTCCTCATCTCGGCCGTGAACCCCTGGTATGAAGCCATGCAGGTGTCCTGTCGTTCCCAAACGGCTGAAGCCCACTCCAGCGCTCGACCACGCAGCAACTCAATAACAAAGGCTATCCTAGCCTTGTCTGTGGCATAAGAGTAGGGCTGTAGATCGAACACTAAACCACACTGCATAAGGAAAGAACGGCATCTTCCCAGCTCCCCCTCATATTTATCCGGCGTCGGAACCTTGGGCTCACGAAATGACACAGCTCCAGAAGCGGCAGGCGAGATGGGTGAAACCGGTAGTGGATTCTCCACCGGAAACTTGCGCTGGGTCTGGACCTCCGTCAGACTGGTAGAAAGGTTCCGAACTGACAACGCTATCTCCTGTAGTACTGTGCTATGATGTCCCAACATCTTCTCCTGATGGGTAATGGCATGGCGAACAGAGTCCAGGTCCGCTGGGTTCATTACTGGCCGGATCGTTCTGTCATGGGTTACAAAGCCAGAACCCAGAAGCAGACCAGGACAAGGTAAGTTGAAACGAAGGTGAGTGTTTATTTAACAGATTCAAGAGTGATGCTGAATAATCCAGGGAACAGAGCGGGCGGCGTGGAAGAGTTGTTGGGGGTGCAGTGGCAGGTCCAATAATGGCTCGGCAGCCGCCGACCACCAGGCAGGGGTTGGGTGAAGGTTCCGGGCGAGTGACTGCAGATGGAACAAAACGGAGGTAAGTACACAACAAGCCAACAAGGTGCAAAACAACAAAACTAACGCTAGAAGCTCTAAGGCTGATACTCTGATAAACATACTGTTCATGGCTAACGATCCGGCAGGGAATGGATGTCAGGTCAGAGCCTAAAAAGGGTGATGATCAGGACCAGGTGTGCAGATTGCTGATGGGATGCAGGTGCGGTAAATCATGAGAGCTCCCGCCTAGCAACGTCACCCGGCAACCAGGCAGGGAGCGTTCCAGAACCCTCGGGAAACTGGAGATCCCGAGCAGAAAACTGACAACACAGACAGGAACCGACTCAGGATGCAGGGTTCGTTACAGATACTGACTTTATGACCAAAATGTATCTACTTGCACTTTTTAGTCACATACTGTACAGTGCCTTCAGAAAGTATTAATTCCCCTTGACTTATTCCACATTTTGAGATGTTACAGCCTGCATTCAAAATGGATTAAAATAATAATAATTCTCACCCATCTACACATAATAACCCATAATGACAAAGTGAATACATGTTTCTAGTATTCACACCCCTGAGTCAATACTTTGTAGAAGCACATTTAGTGGCGATTACAGCTTTGAGTCGTCTTGGGTATGTCTGTATCAGCTTTTTACATCTGAATTTGGGGATTTTCTCCCATTCTTCCTTGCAGATTTTCTCAATCTCTGTTAAATTAGATGGGGAGCAGCGGTGAACAGCAATCTTCAAGTCTTTCCACAGATTTTCAGTGGGATTCAAGTCTGGGCTTTGGCTGGGCCACTCAAGGACTTTCCCATTCTTGTCCCTTTTTTGCCATCAGAACAGTCTCAATTTGTCAGGGCATGGACTCTACAAGGTGTCGAAAGCGTTCCACAGGGATGCAGGCCCATGTTGACTCCAATGCTTCCCACAATTGTGTCAAGTTGGCTGGATGTCCTTTGGGTGGAGGACCATTCTTGATACACACGGGAAACTGTTGAGCGTGAAAAACCCAGCAGCATTGCAGTTGTGGACACAAACCAGTGCGCCTGGCACCTACTACCATACCCCATTCAAAGGCACTTAAATATTTTGTCTTGCCCATTCACCCTCTGAATGGCACACATACACAATCCATGTCTCAATTGTCTCAAAGGCTTAAAAATGCTTCTTTAACCTGTCTCCTCCCCTTCATCTATACTGATTGAAGTGGATTGTATTAGATGACATCAATAAGGCATCATAGCTTTCCCCTGGTCATGGAAAGAACATTCCTAATGTTTTGTACACTCATTGTGTAGACAGGTGTGTTTCTTTCTAAATCATGTCCAAACAATTGAATTGGCCACAGGTGGATCCAAATCTGTAACAAAATGGACAATTAACACAGACTGAAGAGGAGATTAGAGTTCTTGGCCCAAGGGATTTCTTGAGCCGATAATTGTGATTTGGCAGAGGAGCTGGGTGGGGGACAAACTGTTTTTGTGAGTCTTTTGGATTATCCGCTCATGAAATGTTCTACATCCACAGCGGATGCCAGGAAACAAATTAGGGCATCTCGTTTTCTCTACCCTGACATGGGTTTAACTTGAAGTTAGTTTTTTGTCACCGTAGCACCAGTAACTTGCCGACATTACCTTTCTCACTGTATTGCTCACTCCCCTAACAGTATTTGGTAACACTTAACCATGTCATGACACATTTATTTATATCTTTTTTGACATATATTGCGTTATTTTATGGCTGGTTATGACACCTACATAAGAGTACAAAAACCCACAAAACCTACCACAGTAGTTATTATATGGCTGCTTATGACACCTACATAAGAGTGTCAAAACCCGCAAAACTTACCACACAAGAGAAAACATTCCATTACACCATAGCCTACTTGTCAACAGTATGTTTATGTTATATATAAATATAACATAAACATAATCTTTTTTAATTGACCATATTGAATTGTCATTGGAATTTGCGCAAATATTGATGTCAGACATGCACCTACCCCAACAATCTGTTGCTGATGATTGGAATGAATGCAGGAGAAAATTTCGGAAGCAGGACAAGACACCCTCTTTTTGACTGACAACTGATATAAGGGCCTGTACGTGATATGCCTATCTGGCTTATATGATTGTGATGGTCATAATGCTTCTTGACAGTGTCATAAAGTGTATTTTCTTAGTCCAAGTAAAGTGACACAGGATGGTCATAATGGTTCATGACAGTGTCATAAAGTGTATTTTATACAAGTTATTCTACAACAAAGGATTTAAGAAACAAACTTTCAAACTAAAGGAAACTTCTTGGCAGGGAAAAAACTAATTTGAATAAATGTGAGTTTTGACACTTTTATGTAGGTGTTATAACCAGCCATAAAATAACGCAATATATGTCACAACAGGTGTAAATATATGGGTTATGACAGTGTTATGACCATATTATGACAGGTTATGACAAGTTAGGTCAGCTGTCATGACTAATTATGACATGGTTATGACCATAATGGCCTCTCGTACCACCTATCCAACAGTCCTAGACAAGCACCACATGGCTGAATTTCCCATCCTCAAACCATTATTCTGCCATAATAAATCATTTTAATGCCGAATTTGTATTGATGTTTCAATAGCTGAGTATTCTAATTAAAAGTGGAAACATACGTTCAACACAACTATCCCAGGAGATTGGTAGACAGGCGAAGCACCATGCAACTCACAAGCTCTTCTTAAATGCTTATTAACTGGTAATTAGCCAACAATTAACTGCCTAACAAGAGGTAATGAGCAAAAGAAGGTCTGCTAAAGATTAGTTATGAAGACGTTTGGTTAGGCACTTAACAGCCAATTGACTATTGAGTCATTGTGAAAGTGTGCAGGTGTCAGCCACAAATCATCAATGAATCTATCATATCTCTGTTGGCCAGTAGATTAGGGATCATCAACTATATTCAGCCGTGGGACGATTTTATTTTGAGCAGATGGACAGGGGGCCGGGACATAATTACAAAGAATTTGTTGACTGCAAATTGACCACAAGAAGCCCAAGCATATATATATACTGAACAAAAATATAAACACAACATATAAAGTGTTGGTCCCATGTTTCATGTGCTGAAATAAAAGATGTATTTCTCTAAAACGTTATGCACA
This sequence comes from Coregonus lavaretus, assembly GCF_964263955.1. Lineage (NCBI taxonomy): Eukaryota > Metazoa > Chordata > Actinopteri > Salmoniformes > Salmonidae > Coregonus > Coregonus lavaretus. The sequence continues at coordinate 6,000,268 of NC_140003.1, read as the reverse complement.
AATTTGTTTATATCCCTGTTAGTGAGTATTTCTCCTTTGCCAAGATAATCCATCCACCTGACAGGTGTGGCATATCAAGAAGCTGATTAAACAGCATGATCATTACACAGGTACACCTTGCGCTTGGGACTAATGAAAGGCCACTCTAAAATGTAAAGTTTTGTCACACAACATAATGCCACATATGTCTCAACTTTTGAGGGAGTGTGCAATTGGCATGCTGACTGCAGGAATGTCCACCAGAGCTGTTGCCAGAGAATGTAATGTTAATTTCTCTACCATAAGCTGCCTCCAATGTAGTTTTAGAGAATTTGGCAGTATGTCCAACTGGCCTCACAACCTCAGATCACGTGTAACCACGCCAGCCCAGGACCTCCACATCCGGCTTCTTTACCTGCGGGATCGTCTGACACAAGACACACAGACAGCTGATGAAATTGAGGAGTATTTCTGTCTGTAAGAAAGCCCTTTTGTGAGGAAAAACTAATTCTGATTGGCTGGGCCTGGCTCCGCAGTGGGTGGGCCTGGTTCCCAAGTGGGTGGGCTTATGTTCTCTCAGGTCCACCCATGGCTGCACCCCTGCCCAGACATGTGAAATCCATCGATTCAGGCCTAATTTATTTCAATTGACTGATTTCCTTATATGAACTGTAACTCAGTAAAATCTCTGAAATTGATGCATGTTGCAATACTTTTATTGTGAAACAAACAAGAAATAAGACCAAAAAATAAGAAAACTTGAGCGTGCATAACTATTCAACCCCCCAAAGTCAATACTTTGTAGAGCCACCTTTTGCAGCAATTACAGCTGCAAGTCTCTTGGGGTATGTCTCCATAAGCTTGGCACATCTAGCCACTGGCATTTCTGCCCATACCTCAAGCCAAAACTGCTCCAGGTCCTTCAAGTTGGATGGGTTCTGCTGGTGTACAGCAATCTTTAAGACATACCATAGATTCTCAATTGGATTGAGGTCTGGGCTTTGAATAGGCCATTCCGAGACATTTAAATGTTTCCCCTTAAACCACTTGAGTGTTGCTTTAGCAGTATGCTTAGGGTCATTGTCCTGTTGGAAGGTGAACCTCCGTCTCAAATCTCTTGAAGTCTGAAACAGGTTTCCCTCATGAATTTCCCTGTATTTAGCGCCATCCATCTTTCCTTCTATTCTGACCATTATTGTCACGATTTAACTAGATGTGAACCCAAATGCAGACTACTACACCGAGCCAGAGAAGGTTTAACAGGTTTATTTACAATGTGCAATTGTCCAGGTTTCCAAAAATAGGGGAAGAGCAAGTCCAGGTTTACAGGGAGGGTAACAGATCCAGGTTCTGAGCAGGAGTGGTACCGTAACGTCCTAGTGTCCGTGGTGAGTCCAAAAGGGAGGTCCGGTAGTGGAAGGCAGGGTGGTGGTGGCAGGAGTGAAGCGGAGGCAGGAGTCAGGTTCCAATAATCTGTGGCACAGGAGAAAAGTAAATAGAACAAGCCAAAAACACAAAGAGCGAAAACAAGCAGGTTGAGTCAACAGCGAGACTAACATGGTCGTCTTGACTATGATCTGACGATGAGTGGTATGTTTGACCGGGTCTTAAAGGCTGAGGTGATTATGGTGAATGAGCTGCAGCTGGAACCCTGACTCCCGCACACCAGACTTCACTCCTGCAATCAAGGACAGACAGAGGGGAGGGGGAGAGCAGAGAGAAGAGCTACCTAGCAGCAGTAGGCCTAACAATTATCCCAGTCCCTGCCGATGAAAAACATCCCCACAGCATGATGCTGCCACCACCATGCTTCACTGTGGGGATGGTGTTCTCGGGGTGATGAGAGATGTTGGGTTTGCGCCAGACATAGCATTTTCCTTGATGGCCAAAAGCTCAATTTTAGTCTCATCTGACCAGAGTACCTTGTTCCATATGTTTGGAGAGTCTCCCACCTGCCTTTTGGCGAACACCAAACGTGTTTGCTTATTTTTTTCTTTAAACAATGGCTTTTTTCTGGCCACTCTTCCGTAAAGCCCAGCTCTGTGGAGTGTACGGCTTAAAATGGTCCTATGGACAGATACTCCAATCTCCTCTGTGGAGCTTTGCAGCTCCTTCAGGGTTATCTTTGGTCTCTTTGTTGCCTCTCTGATTAATGCCCTCCTCGCCTGGTCCGTGAGTTTTGGTGGGCGGCCCTCTCTTGGCAGGTTTGTTGTGGTGCCATATTCTTTCCATTTTTTAATAATGGATTTAATGATGCTCCGTCGGATGTTCAAAGTTTCTGATATTTGTTTATAACCCAACCCTGATCTGTACTTCTCCACAACTTTGTCCCTGACCTGTTTGGAGAGGTCCTTGGTCTTCATGGTGCTGCTTGCTTGGTGGTGCCCCTTGCTTAGTGGTGTTGCAGACTCTGGGGCCTTTCAGAACATACTGAGCTCATGTGACACAAACAGGTGGACTTTATTTAACAAATTATGTGACTTCTGAAGGTAAATGTTTGCACCAGAAGTTATTTTTTTCATTTCACTTCACCAATTTGGACTATTTTGTGTACGTCCATTATATGAAATCCAAATAAAAATCCATTTTAATTACAGGTTGTAATGCAATAAAATAGAAAAAATGCCAAGGGGGATGATTACTTTTGCAAGGCACTGTATATCTCTCTATGATGTGTGGGAATACTCTGAAACAGATTTCCAAAACAGATTTCCCAAACTGGTTGAGAGGGATGAGCCTAAAGGAATCGCAAATTTGTATGGCTGCACAACAGATTGGCAAATTTACTGCAAATTGAAAAATCTTGTGACCAAACTAAATAAAAAGAAGAATAAACTATACTATGAAACAAAGATAAATAACATAAAGAATGATAGTAAAAAGCTTTGGAGCACGTTCAATGAAATGATGGGAAAAAAGGCAAACTCAGCTCCATCATTAATTGAATCAGAAGGCTCATTCATTACAAAACCGACTGATATTGCCAACTACTTTGATGATTTTTTTTCATTGGCAAGATTATCAAATTTAGGTATGACATGCCAGCAACAAACGCTGACACTACACATCCAAGTATATCAGACCAAATTATGAAAGACAGGAATTGTAATTTTGAATTCCGTAAAGTGAGTGTGGAAGACGTGAAAAAATAATTGTTGTCTATCAACAATGACAACCCACCGGGGTCTGACAGCTTGGATGGAAAATTACTGAGGATAATAGTGGACGATATTGCCACTCCTATTTTATAAATCTTCAATTTAAGCCTACTAGAAAGTGTGTGCCCTCAGAACTGGAGTGAAGCAAAAGTCACTCCGCTATCTAAGAATAGTAAAGCCCCCTTTACTGGCTCAAATAGCTGACCAATCAGCCTGTTACCATCCCTTCGTAAACTTTTGGCAAAAATAGTGTTTGACCAGATACAATGCTATTTTACAGTAAACAAATTGACAACAGACTTTCAGCACGCTTATAGGCAAGGACATTCAACAAGCACAGCACTTACACAAATGACTGATTAGCTGAGAGAAATTGATGAAAAAAAGATTGTGGGGCTGTTTTGTTAGAATTCAGGGCGGCTTTTGACATTATCGATCACAGTGTACTGCTGGAAAAACTGATGTGTTATGGCTTCACACCCTCTGCTATATTTTGGATAAAGAGTTACCTGTCTAACAGAACATGGAGGGTGTTCTTTAATGGAAGCCTCTCCAACATAATCCAGGTAGAATCAGGAATTCTCCAGTGCAGCTGTCCAGGCCCCTTACTTTCAGGGCAGCTGTCCATTCCCCTTACTTTTTTCAATCTTTACTAACGACATGCCACTGGCTTTGAGCAAAGCCAGGGTGTCTATGTATGTGGATGACTCAACACTATACACGTCAGCTACTACAGCAACTGAAATGACTGCAACACTTAACAAAGAGCTGCAGTTAGTTTCAGAATGTGTGGCAAGGAATAAGTTAGTCATAAATATTTCAAAAACTAAAAGCATTGCATTTGGGACAAATCATTCACTAAACCCTAAACCTCAACTAAATCTTGTAATAAATGTGGAAATTGAGCAAGTTGAGGTGACTAAACTGCTTGGAGTAACTCTGGATTGTAAATTGTCATGTTCAAAACATATTGATACAACAGTAGCTAAGAGGGGGAGAAATCTGTCCATACAAAAGCGCTGCTCTACCTTCTTAACAGTACTATCAACAAGGCAGGTCCTACATGCTCTAGTTTTGTCGCACCTGGACTACTGTTCAGTCGTGTGGTCAGGTGCCTTATGAAAATTACATTTGGCTCAGAACAGGGCAGCACGGCTGAACCTTGGATGTACACAGAGAGCAAACATTCATAATATGCTTGTCAATCTCTCCTGGCTCAAAGTAGAGGAGAGATTGACTTCATCACTACGTGTATTTGTGAGAGGTACTGCTGATTTTGTATGTTTGCCCACTGACAAAAAAATGATCAGTCTATAATTTTAATGGTAGGTTTATTTGAACAGTGAGAGACAGAATAACCAACAAAAAAATCCAGAAAAACGCATGTCAAAAATTGTATAATGCATTTTAATAAGTATTTGACCCCCTCTCAATCAGAAAGATTTCTGGCTCCCTGGTGTATTTTATACAGGTAACAAACTGAGATTAGGAGCACCCTCTTAAATGGAGTGCTCCAAATCTCAGTTTGTTACCTGTAGAAAATACACCTGTCCACAGAAGCAATCAATCAATCAGATTCCAAACTCTCCACCATGGCCAAGACCAAAGAGCTCTCCAAGGATGTCAGGGACAAGATTGTAGACCTACACAAGGCTGGAATGGGCTACAAGACCATCACCAAGCAGCTTGGTGAGAAGGTGACAACAGTTGGTGCGATTATTTGCAAATGGAAGAAACACAAAAGTACTGTCAATCTCCCTCGGCCTGGGGCTCCATGCAAAATCTCACCTTGTGGAGTTGCAATGATCATGAGAACGGTGAGGAATTAGCCCAGAACTACACAGGAGGATCTTGTCAATGATCTCAAGGCAGCTGGGACCATAGTCACCAAAAAAAAAAACTATTGGTAACACACTACGCCGTGAAGGACTGAAATCCTGCAGCGCACGCAAGGTCCCCCTGCTCAAGAAAGGACATATACAGGCCCGTCTGAAGTTAGTCAATGAACATCTGAATGATTCAGAGGAGAACTGGGTGAAAGTGTTGTAGTCAGATGAGACCAAATTCGAGCTCTTTGGCATCAACTCATCTCGCCATGTTTGGAGGAGGAGGAATGCTGCCTATGACCCCAAGAACACCATCCCCATCGTCAAACATGGAGGTGGAAATATTATGCTTTGGGGGTGTTTTTTCTGCTAAGGGGACAGGACAACTTCACCACATCAAAGGGACGATGGACGGGGCCATGTACCGTCAAATCTTGGGTGAGAACCTCCTTCCCTCAACCAGGGCATTGAAAATGGGTCGTGGATGGGTATTCCAGCATGACAATGACCCAAAACACACAGCCAAGGCAACAAAGGAGTGGCTCAAGAAGAAGCACATTAAGGTCCTGGAGTGGCCTAGCCAGTCTCCAGACCTTAATCCCATAGAAAATCTGTGGAGGAAGCTACAGGTTTGAGTTGCCAAACGTCTGCCTCAAAACCTTAATTACTTGGAGAAGATCTGCAAAGAGGAGTGGAACAAAATCCCTCCTGAGATGTGTGCAAACCTGGTGGCCAACTACAAGAAACGTCTGACATCAGTGATTGCCAACAAGGGTTTTGCCACCAAGTACTAAGTCATGTTTTGCAGAGGGGTCAAATACTTATTTCCCTTATTAAAAGGCAAATCAATTTATAACATTTTTGACATGCGTTTTTCTGGATTTTGTTGTTGTTATTCTGTATCTCACTGTTCAAATAAACCTACCATTAAAATTATAGACTGATCATTTCTTTGTCAGTGGGCACACGTACAAATTCAGCAGGGGATCAAATACTTTTTTCCCCTCACTGTATTGACAGCACAGAGCTGTCTGTTTAAACGACTAGCACAAAGCTCAGACACCATGCATACCCCACAAGACATGCCACCAAAGGTCTCTTCACAGTCCCCAAGTCCAGAACAGACTATGGGAGGCGCACACCTGGTGCCCAAATTCCACGGACACACTTGGTGCCCAAATTCTACACACAATACCCCATAATGACAAAGTGAAAACAAATGTATTGAAAATAAAATACAGAAATATTTAATTTACATAAGTATTCACACCCCTGAGTCAGTCCTTTGTAGAAGCACCGTTGGCAGCGATTACACCTGTGAGTCTTTCTGGGTAAGTCTCTAAGAGCTTTCAACACCAGGATTCTGCAACATTTGCCCATTATCATTTTCAAAATTCTTTAACAATTCTTCAACAATTTTCAGGTCATGCCATAGAATTTCAAATAGCTTTAAGTGAAAACTGTAACTCAGCCAATCATGGACATTCACTGTCTTCTTGGTAAGCAACTCCAGTGTAGATTTGGCCTTTTGCTTTGTTTTAGGTTATTGGGGGGGGGGGGGGGGGGGATTAACATATACTTGGTTTTACCTGCACAAATGATATATTGTATCAGTAAAACATAAAAGTCCTTTTAGAAGACAAGCTAAGTCTGTGGCTGTAGCAGACAAGCTAAGTCAGTGCCTCTAGTTCCAGTGCTGACATTTTACAACCACTAATTTCAGAGGACACAGGGGTTCGTACGAGTAGCACTTTAAGTGCAAGTGGGTAGAGCAGGATTTCAGAAGTGTCAGGAATACTTTGCTCTCATTGGGGGTATTGCTGTTGGAATAAAATGAGTGCAAATATAGTTTCAAGTTGTAGCCCTTTCCTGCAGTCAAATTACCTGGTGGCCTCATGGTTGGAATGTTATTAATATTTTTCTGAATTTCATGAATGACAGAGCCGAGTTTGCCTTTTTGCCCAAAATGTCATTTAAGGTGCTCCAAAGCTTTTTACTATCATTCTTTATATCATTTATTTTTGTTTCATAGTATAGTTTCTTCTTCTTTTTATTTAGTTTGGTCACATGATTTTTCAATTTGCAGTACGTTTGCCAATCGGTTGTTCAGCCAGACTTATTTTCCATTCCTTTTGCCTCATCCCTCTCAACCATACCATTTTTCAATTCCTCATCAATCCAATGGGATTTAACAATATTTACAATCATTTTCATAATAGGTGCATGCTTATTACTAAATGGAATAAGCAATTTCATAAATGTGTCAAGTGCATCGTCTGGTTTCTCCTCATTACACACATCAGACCAGCAAATATGATTTACATCATCAAAATAAGAATCACTACAAAACATATTGTATGCCCTCTTATACACAATATTAGGCCCATCCTTTGCAACTTTATTTTTCCTAGAAATGGCTAGTATATTGTGAGCACTACATCCTATGGATTTGGTTACTGCTTTAAAGCAAATTTCTGCAGCATTAGTAAAGCTGTGATCAATACATGATGATGATTTAATTCCTCTGCAGTTTGTAACTACCCGGGTAGGTTGACTGATAACCTGAACCACGTTACAGGCTCTAGTTACAGTTTGAATATTTTTCTTGAGTGGGCAGCTTGATGAAAGCCAGTCAATATTATGGTCACCCAGAAAATATACCTCTCTGTTGATATCGCGTACATTATCAAGCATTTCACACATATTATCCAGATACTGACTGTTAGCACCTGGTGGTCTATAGCAGCTTCCCACAAGAATGGGCTTTACGTAGCCATATTACTTCAACAGTATTTAACATGAGATCCTCTCTAAACTTTACAGGAATGTGGGTCTGAATATAGACCGCAACACCACCCCCATTGGCATTTCTGTATTTTCGGTAGATGTTATAACCATGTATTGCTACCACTGTATCATCAAAGGTATTATCTAAGTGAGTTTCAGAGATAGTCAGAATATGAATGTAATCTTTTACAAGCAAGTTATTGACTTCATGAACCTTGTTTTGTAGGCTACATATGTTCATATGGGCTATTTTTTAGCACTTTTCTGCGTTGCTTGATTGTTTTTAATGCTTTACTGGGAAGCTTATCAGAAGTAGACTTGCTCATGTTATTTATATTGGAGCTGATATTACAGGGTGAGCTGCACACAGTGGACTTCCTACTAGGGCACACCACCTCAGTGCTAACAGTATAACTATGGTTCATAGGCACATGATTCCTGTATACAATAGCTGTAGGATCAACAGAGGTATACAGGTGTCACTGCCTGGCTCTGGGGACTCTTAATTGTTGAGCCAAGGTGTGGATTTTCTATGTTTTGTTTGCTAGGGTTTTTTCGTTCTAGATCGGTTAGATCTATGTTGGCCAGGGTGGTTCCCAATCAGAGGCAGCTGTAGCTCGTTGTCTCTGATTGGGAACCATACTTAGGCAGCCTGTTTTCACTAGTCATTGTGGGATCTTGTTCCGAAAGGGTTGTGTTAACCTAGGACTTCACGTTTCGTTTGTTGTTTTGTTCGTGTGGTGTACTTCAATAAAAGATGTACGTTTATCACGCTGCGCCTTGGTCCGCTTCATCATGTAACGATCGTGACAGAAGATCCCACCAAGACAGGATCAAGCAGCATGAAGAGGAGAGAGGATGGACTTGGGAGGAGAGGAGAAAGAGAGTCTGGCGAGAGGCATGGAGGCCATGTTCACGGGGGAGAGACAAGCCCAAAACATTTTTAGGGGGGGGGGGCTCACGCCGTGGATGACGAGGCAGCAGGAGGCCGCGATAGAGCGGTTCAGCCGGTTAGCAGAGGAGGCCGCCAGGTTACGGGGGCTATTGGTCACTAGGGAGAAGGAGAGTGTGGAGGCACGGCGAGAGGAACTGGTTAGGCAGCAGAGGGAGCGGAGGTTTATGAGGAAACCCAGTCCCGCTCTTGGCACCAAGCAAGTGGTGTGTGTCACCAGTCCGGTCTGGCCCGTTCCTGATTCCCGCACAAGGCCAGTGGTGTGTGTTCCCAGTACGGTCAGGCCCGTGCCTGCTCCCCGCACCAAGACAGTGGTGCGTGTCGTCAGCCCGGTCCGGCCCATTCCTGCTCCCCGCACCAAGCCAGTGGTGCGCGTCGTCAGCCCGGTCCGGCCCGTTCCTGCTCCCCGCACCAAGCCAGTGGTGCGCGTCGCCAGCCCGGTCCGGCCCGTTCCTGCTCCCCGCACCAAGGCAGTGGTGCGCGTCGCCAGCCCAGTCCGGCCCGTTCCTGCTCCCCGCACCAAGCCAGTGGTGCGCGTCGCCAGCCGGTCCAGCCCGTTCCTGCTCCCCGCACCAAGCCAGTGGTGCGCGTCGTCAGCCCGGTCCGGCCCATTCCTGCTCCCCGCACCAAGCCAGTGGTGCGCGTCGTCAGTCCGGCACGGTCTGTGCCTGTTCCACCGGTGCCTGGTCCAGCACCGGTCAGCTGCTCCACGCCGGAGCCAGAGCAATCCGCTCCACCGGTGTTCAGTCCAGCTCCGGCCAGCGGGGCCAGACCAGACCAGGGGCGCAACGGGGGGGCAGAGAGAGTGTGGTGGTCATGCCCGGAGTCGGATCCGCCTCCGAAGCGGAATGCCCACCCGGCCCCTACCCTCTTGTGTTTGGTTGGCGCGGTCGCAGTCCGCGCCTTTGGGGGGGGGGTACTGTCACGCCCTGGCTCTGGGGACTCTTAATTGTTGAGCCAGGGTGTGGATTTTCTATGTTTTGTTTGCTAGGGTTTTCGTTCTAGATCGGTTAGATCTATGTTGGCCAGGGTGGTTCCCAATCAGAGGCAGCTGTAGCTCGTTGTCTCTGATTGGGAACTATACTTAGGCAGCCTGTTTTCACTAGTCATTGTGGGATCTTGTTCCGAAAGGGTTGTGTTAACCTAGGACTTCACGTTTCGTTTGTTGTTTTGTTCGTGTGGTGTACTTCAATGAAATATGTACGTTTATCACGCTGCGCCTTGGTCCGCTTCATCATGTAACGATCGTGACAACAGGGCAGTTAGGGGGACATACATTATGTTACTTACATTGTGTATGCCAACGCCCCTGGGATAATGTACATTTAATGCAACATTATGAAAACTCAGCGACAAAATGGTAGGAATTAACTGAGCTGGTCTTCGGTCATTGATAAGTCATTGTCTCAATGCAGCCTTGAAATGCTGGTCTGTGTCAGGTCCGGGCTTAACATCTCCACGGAGGCCCCGGTTAACAGGGGACACGTTCTTCGACTTCCACAACGCATGACATATCTCCATGGCTGGTTGGTAGGGTCGTGAAAAGAACATCCCCCAAGTCATCCTGGAGCATCCTACTAGCTCCGTTCGCCCTTCGGGGAGGGATCCCTGCACTGCTTGGCCAACCAAGCCGCGGGATCCAAAATCAAAAAGTGTGCAAGGAAACACTGTCACAACTTTACAAAAACAATCAACCGAGTTCTCTTGTTCTGCACTCTGATGATGAATAAGCCAACTTAGTCACCGGATTTATCAAAGAATGCATAGATGATGTGATACCGATGGTGTCTTTCAAAACTTACCAGAATCAAAAAACGTGGATTAATGGCAGCCTTGTCGGGAAACTGAAGGAGAGAGATGCTGCTTATAAATACGGCAAGGTTTGACCGGGGAAAATTTTATTTATTTATTTTATATTTCACCTTTATTTAACCAGGTAAGCCAGTTGAGAACAAGTTCTCATTTACAACTGCGACCTGGCCAAGATAAAGCAAAGCAGTGCGATAAAACAACAACACAGAGTTACATATGGGGCAAAACAAAACATAAAGTCAAAAATAGAACAGAAAATAGAAAATCTATATACAGTGTGTGCAAATGTAGCAAGTTATGGAGCTAAGGCAATAAATAGGCCATAGTGCAAAATAATTAGAATTAGTATTAACATTGTAATGATAGATGTGCAAGAGATGATGTGCAAATTGAGATACTGGGGTGCAAATGAGCAAAATAAATAACAATATGGGGATGAGGTAGTTGGGTGGGCTAAATTCAGATGGGCTGTGTACAGGTGCAGTGATCGGTAAGGTGCTCTGATAACTGATGCTTAAAGTTAGTGAGGGAGATAAGAGTCTCCAGCTTCAGAGATTTTTGCAGTTCGTTCCAGTCATTGGCAGCAGAGAACTGGAAGGAATGGCGGCCAAAGGAGGTGTTGGCTTTGGGGATGACCAGTGAGATATATCTGCTGAAGCGCATACTACGGGTGGGTGTTGCTATGGTGACCAATGTGCTAAAATAAGGCGGGGATTTGCCTAGCAGTGATTTATAGATGGCCTGGAGCCAGTGGGTTTGGCGACGAATATGTAGTGAGGACCAGCCAACAAGAGCGTACAGGTCACAGTGGTGGGTAGTATATGGGGCTTTGGTGACAAAACGGATGGCACTGTGATAGACTACATCCCATTTGCTGAGTAGAGTATTGGAGGCTATTTTGGAGGCTATTTTGTAAATGACATTGCCGAAGTCAAGGATCGGTAGCATAGTCAGTTTTACGAGGGCATGTTTGGCAGCATGAGTGAAGGAGGCTTTGTTGCAAAATAGGAAGCGGATTCTGGATTTAACTTTGGATTGGAGATGCTTAATGTGAGTCTGGAAGGAGAGTTTACAGTCTAACCAGACACCTAGGTATTTGTAGTTGTCCAGTATGGTTAAACAGTGCAAATATGACCTACGCAGATTGATCAAGATGGCAAGACACAAGTATAAGGACAAAGTGGAGGTGCAATTCAGTGGGTCGGAAACGAGGTGTATGTGGCAGGGGCTTCTAACGATTACGGATTACAAAAAGAAAGGCAGTCATGTTGCGGACACCAAAGCCGCCCTACCGGATGAGCTAAACACATTTTTCTCACGCTTCAAGCAAAACGACTCTGATCTGCCGAGGAGAGCCCCTGAGGACAATGAGGGCTACGTGCTTATGGTCTCCACGGAGGACGTATGTAAGTCATTCCAGCGTTGTTAACCCTCTCAATGCTGCCGGCCCAGACGGCATCCCTAGCCGGGCCTTCAGACCATGTACAGACCAGCTAGCTTTGTGTTTTCAGACATTTCTGAATGACTACCGACCCGTAGCACTCACTTCCATCATCATGAAGTGCTTCAAGAGGCTAGTCAAAGACCACTTCACCTCCTCCCTCCCCTCCCCGACACACTCAACCCTCTCCAATTTGCCTACCGCCCCAACAGATCCACGGACGACGCAATTGCCATTGCACTGCACACTGCCCTCACCCACCTGGAGAAGAGGAATGCATACAGTTGAAGTCGGAAGTTTACATACACTTAGGTTGGAGTCATTAAAACTCGTTTTTCAACCACTCCACAACTTTCTTGTTAACAAACTATGCTTTTGGCAAGTCGGTTAGGACATCTACTTGACACAAGTAATGTTTCCAACAATTGTTTACAGACAGATTATTTCACTTATAATTCACTGTATCACAATTCCAGTGGATCAGAAGTTTACATACACTAAGTTGACTGTGAATTAAAACAGCTTGGAAAATTCCAGAAAATGATGTCTTGGCTTTAGAAGCTTCTGATAGGCTAATTGACATCATTTGAGTCAATCGGAGGTGTACCTGTGGATGTATTTCAAGGCCTACCTTCAAAGTCAGTGCCTCTTTGCTTGACATCATTGGAAAATCAAAAGAAATAAGCCAAAAATATTGTAGACCTCCACAAGTCTGGTTCATCCTTGAGAGCAATTTCCAAACGCCTGAAGGTACCACGTTCATCTATACAAACAATAGTATGCAAGTATAAACACCATTGGACCACGCAGCCGTCATACCGCTCAGAAAGCAGACACGTTCTTTCTCCTAGAGATGAACGTACTTTGGTACAAAAAGTGCAAATCAATCCCAGAACAACAGCAAAGGACCTTGTGAAGATGCTGGAAGAAACTGGTACAAAAGTATCTATATCCACAGTAAAACGAGTCCTATATCGACTTAACCTGAAAGGCCGCTGAGCAAGGAAGAAGCCACTGCTCCAAAACCGCCATTAAAAAGCCAGACTATGATTTGCAACTGCACATGGGGACGAAGTTCATACTTTTTGGGGAAATGTCCTCTGGTCTGATGAAACAAAAATAGAACTGTTTGGCCATAATGACCATCGTTATGTTTGGAGGAAAAAGGGGGTAACTTGCAAGCCGAAGAACACCATCCCAACCGTGAAGCACTGGGGTGGCAGCATCATGCTGTGGGGGTGCTTTGCTGCAGGAGGGACTGGTGCACTTCACAAAATAATGGAATCATGAGGAAGGAAAATTATGTGGATATATTGAAGCAACATCTCAAGACATCAGTCAGGAAGTTAAAGCTTGGTCGCAAATGGGTCTTCCAAATGGACAATGACCCCAAGCATACTTCCAAAGTTGTGGCAAAATGGCTTAAGGACAACAAAGTCAAGGTTTTGGAGTGGCCATCATAAAGCCCTGACCTCAATCAGAAAATGTGTGGGCAGAACTGAAAAAGTGTGTGCGAGCAAGGAGGCCTACAAACCTGACTCAGTTACACCAGCTCTGTCAGGAGGAATGGGCCAAAATTCACCCAACTTATTGACGGAATCTTGTGGAAGGCTACCCAAAACGTTTGACCCAAGTTAAACAATTGAAAGGCAATGCTACCAAATACTAATTGAGTGTATGTAAACTTCTGACCCACTGGAAATGTGATGAAAGAAAGAAAAGCTGAAAGAAATAATTATCTCTACTATTATTCTGATATTTCACTTTCTTAAAATAAAGTGGTGATCCTAACTGACCTAAAACAGGGAATTTTTACTAGGATTAAATGTGGGGAATTGTGAAAAACTGAGTTTAAATGTATTTGGCTAAGGTGTATGTAAACTTCCGACTTCAAATGTATGTGAGGATGCTCTTCATCGACTACAGCTCGTCCTTCAATACCATAGTGCTCACCACAAAGCTGACGGCCCTGGGACTGAACTCCTCACTATGCAACTGGGTCCTGGACTTCCGGACGGGCTGTCCCCAAGTGCTGAAGGTAGGCAACATTTCCTCCTCAACACTGAGCCTCAACTTGTGGGCCCCACAAGGTTGCGTCATCAGTCCCCTCCTGTACTCCCTGTATACCCAATGGTGCATTCGGCTGAGCGTACCACCCTCTGTAGTGATCAGCAGCAGTGGTTTTACCGTACCAGGCTGTGATGCATCCCGACAGTATGCTCTCAATGGTGCTCCTGTAGAACACTGAGGGCCCTCGGGGACAGGCCAAATTTCTTCAGCCTCCTGAGGTTGAAGAGTCGCTGTGGTGCCCTCTTCACACTGTCCGTGTTGTTTGACCATTTCAGCTCCTTGGAGATGTGTATGCTGAGGAACTGTATATATTCTTATTGGCAGACTAAATAGCCTTGGTTTCTCAAATGACTGCCTCGCCTGGTTCACCAACTACTTCTCAGATAGAGTTCAGTGTGTCAAATCGGAGGGCCTGTTGTCTGGACCTATGGCAGTCTCTATGGGGGTGCCACAGGGTTCAATTCTTGGGCCGACACTTTTCTCAGTGTATATCAATGATGTCGCTCTTGCTGCTGGTGACTCTCAGATCCACCTCTACGCAGACGACACCATTTTGTATACATCTGGCCCTTCATTGGACACTGTGTTAACAAACCTCCAAACGAGCTTCAATGCCATACAACAATCCTTCAGTAGCCTTCAACTGCTCTTAAACACTAGTAAAACTAAATGCATGCTTTTCAATCGAACGCTGCTAGCACCCGCCCACCCGACTAGAATCACCACTCTCGACGGGTCTGACCTAGAGTATGTGGACAACTACAAATATCTAGGTGTCTGGTTAGACTGTAAACTCAACTTCCAGACTCACATAAAGAATCTCCAATCCAAAGTTAAATCTAGAATCGGCTTCCTATTTCGCAACAAAGCCTCCTTCACTCATGCTGCCAAACATGCCCTCGTAAAACTGACTATCCTACCGATCCTTGACTTCGGCGATGTCATTTACAAAATAGCCTCCAACACTCTACTCAGCAAATTGGATGTAGTCTATCACAGTGCCATCTGTTTTGTCTCCAAAGCCCCATACACTACCCACCACTGTGACCTGTACGCTCTTGTTGGCTGGTCCTCACTACATGTTCGTCGTCAAACCCACTGGCTCCAGGCCATCTATAAATCACTGCTAGGCAAATCCCCGCCTTATCTTAGCTCATTGGTCACCATAGCAGCACCCACCCGGAGTCTGCGCTCCAGCAGGTATATCTCACTGGTCATTCCCAAAGCCAACACCTCCTTTGGCCGCCATTCCTTCCAGTTCTCTGCTGCCAATGACTGGAACGAATTGCAAAAATCTCTGAAGCTGGAGACTCTTATCTCCCTCAATAACTTTTAGCATCAGTTGTCAGAGCACCTTACCGATCACTGCACCTGTACACAGCCCATCTGAAATTAGCCCACCCAACTACCTCATCCCTATATTGTTATTTATTTTGCTCTTTTGAACCCCAGTATCTCTATTTGCACATAATCTCTTGCACATCTAGCATTCCAGTGTTAATACTATTGTAATTATTCTGCACTATAGCCTATTTATTGCCTTACCTCCATAACTTGCTACATTTGCACACACTGTATATATATTTTCTGTTGTATTTCTGACTTTATGTTTTTTTTTACCCCATATGTAACTCTGTGTTGTTTTTATTGCACTACTTTGCTTTATCTTGGCCAGGTCGCAGTTGTAAATGAGAACCTGTTCTCAACTGGCTTACCTGGTTAAATAAAGGTGAAAAAACATAAAAAATACCCACGACTGCGTGGTCTCACACAGTTCCAACTCCATCATCAAGTTTGCTGACGTGACAGTAGTAGGCCTGATTACCAACAACGACGAGATGGCCTACAGGGGGGAGGTAGTCACTCTGACAGTGTGGTGCCAGGTAAACAACCTATCCTTCAACATCAGGAAAACAAAGGAGCTGATTGTGGACTTCAGGCTGGGCACGTCCCCATCCTCATCAACGGGGACAAAAACGTCAAGTTCCTCAGCATACACATCTCCAAGGAGCTGAAATGGTCAAACAACACGGACAGTGTGAAGAGGGCACCACAGCGACTCTTCAACCTCAGGAGGCTGAAGAAATTTGGCCTGTCCCCGAGGGCCCTCACAGTGTTCTACAGGAGCACCATTGAGAGCATACTGTCGGGATGCATCACAGCCTGGTACGGTAAAACCACTGCTGCTGATCACTACAGAGGGTGGTACGCTCAGCCGAATGCACCATTGGGTGCACATTGCCTGCCCTTCAGGACACCTACAACACCAGGTGTTGCAGGAAGGCCAAGAAGATCGTCAGAGACCTAAGTCACCCGAGCCATGGCCTGTTCTCCCTGCTTCCATCACACATTTCCTCATGCAATAAATTTCCCCATCACCACCAAGCTTCCTAAAAACCTGTCACTAACAGCACTATATTTTCTCTGGAGAAATGTCGACAACTACGTCAATAATCAGGATGTAAAACAATATTGGCCTGCTCTCTGCAAAAAAGTGTTTCACACTCAGAGTGAGTAATGAGCAAACGTCACGCAGTGACGATCCCACTTCTCTTGCTAGTGTGAAGACGTGGAGAGATGTAGACTACCTCACTGGAGCTCCACAGTGACTGCCTGAATCATAGTCTAAAGAGGATATGGTACATGCACTCCTTTCAAAAACCTGTTTAAAGGTTTTGGTAACAAGTTGTTTTGGAAGTCTCGCCTCTTCTTGATTTCATGACACACTGCTGTGACTGATCAGAACCTGCTGGGGCCATACTTGCCAAACATTAGAAAAAGTTTAAGTTCAAGGTTAAGTTTAAGCATCAGCCAATTAAAATTGTCAATGTAGTGTCAGGTGATAGAATACTACATTGTAGCTGGTCCCATCAGATAACCACACCTCAAGCGCAATTTAATGTTATTTTTTCAGGAGGGGTGTTAGGCTACATGCAGCTATCATGTTGTAGCCTACACAAAAGACATCGACAACATTTGTTGTCTGTTGTAACAGTATTGCAAACATAAGCACAACACAAAGGCAGTCTATTTCATGTTCTTAGATGCTGACTTACATGCAGCTATTTAGGCAAGCATATCAAACACAAGCAAGACACAGACAGGCAGTCGATATTGTGATTATTTTCTCATCATCTTTGCAAACATTGGTTAGTTCTTGTTTCAGCAATTCTCACTACGATATAGCAGCATAACTATGAAGATTATCATCACAAATAGTAGGCAGTCTGGGCATCCCGAGTGGCACAGCGGTCTAAGGCACTGTATCGCAGTGCTAGAGGCTTCACTACAGACCTGATTTAGATCCCAGGCTGAATCACAACTGGCCGAGATCGGGAGTCCCATAGGGCGGCGCACAATTGGCCCAGCATCATCCGGGTTAGGGGAGTTGTTGGCCGGGGGGGCTTTACTTGACTCATCGCGCTATAGAGACCACATGTGGTGGGCCGGGCGCCTGCAGTCTGACCTTGGTCGTCAATTGAACAGCGTTTCCTCTGACACATTGGTGCGGCTGGCTTCTGGGTTAAGAAGCGCGGTTTGGCGGGTCAGGTTTTGGAGGACGCATGACTCGACCTTCGCCTCCCGAGTCCGTTGGGGCGTTGCAGCGATGAGACAAGATTGAAAAAGGGGGTAAAATATATATATATACATATACATACATATACACTACCCTAAAATATCATTAAGTCTTAGTCACATTTATGTCATTTGAATAATGATTTAGTCTAGTTATTGTTAAAATTATGAAAACAATGGTCCTTTTTAGTCAAATTTTTCACATTTGTATTGACCTATAGTTAACATAAATCACTGACTTCCATGTGAACAAACATACATAGCCTTGTTTTACCAACATTTTTTCTGCATAACATCCTAATCTCTTCCCAACAGCAGACATATGAAAAACACACAGTACCAGTCAAAAGTTTGGACACACCTACTCAGTCAGGGGTTTTTTCTTTATTTTTACTATTTTTTACATTGTAGAATAATAGTGAAGACATCAAAACTATGAAATAACACATATGGAATCATGTAGTAAACAAACAAGTGTTAAACAAATCAAAATATATTTTTTCTATTTGAGATTCTCCAAATAGCCACCCTTTGCCTTGATGACAGCTTTGCACACGCTTGGCATTCTCTCAACCAGCTTCACCTGGAATGCTTTTCCAACAGTCTTGAAGGAGTTCCCACATATGCTGAGCACTTGTTGGCTGCTTTTCCTTCACTCTGCAGTCCGACTCATCCCAAACCATCTCAATTGGGTTGATGTCAGGGGATTGTGGAGGCCAGGTCATCTGATGCAACACTCCATCACTCTCCTTCATGTTAAAATAGCCCTTACACAGCCTGTAGGTGTGTTGGGTCATTGTCCTGTTGAAAAACAAATGA
The DNA here is from genome assembly GCF_964263955.1 of Coregonus lavaretus. Classification (NCBI taxonomy): domain Eukaryota; kingdom Metazoa; phylum Chordata; class Actinopteri; order Salmoniformes; family Salmonidae; genus Coregonus; species Coregonus lavaretus. The sequence continues at coordinate 5,981,848 of NC_140003.1, read as the reverse complement.
TAGTCCCACTAAGCCCAAACCAGTTGGGATGGTGTATCGCTGTAGAATGCTGTGGTAGCCATGCTGGTTAAGTGTGCCTTGAATTCTAAATAAATCACATACAGTGTCACCAGCAAAGCACCCCCACACCATAACACCTCCTCCTCCATGCTTTACGGTGGGAAATACACATGCGGAGATCATCCGTTCATCCACAACGCGTCTCACAAAGACACGGCGGTTGGAACCAACAATCTCCGATTTGGACCATTGCTCGTGTTTCTTGGCCCAAGCAGGTTTCTTCTTATTATTGGTGTCCTTTAGTAGTGGTTTATTTGCAGCAATTCGACCAGGAAGGCCTGATTCACACAGTACCTTCTGAACAGTTGATGTTGAGATGTGTCTGTTACTTGAACTCTGTGAAGCATTTATTTGGGCTGTAATTTCTGAGGCTGGTATCTCTAATGAACGTATCCTCTGCAGCAGAGGTAACTCTGGGTCTTCCATTCCTATGGTGGTCCTCATGAGAGTCAGTTTCATCATAGCGCATGATGATTTTTGCAACTGTTCTTGAGAAACTTTCAAAGTTCTTGAAATGTTAATGATTGACTGATCTTCATGTCCTCTGTAGCTCAATTGGTAGAGCATGGTGCTTGTAATGCCAGGGTAGTGGGTTCGATCCCCGGGACCACCCATACGTAAAAATGTATGCACACATGACTGTAAGTCGCTAAAAGCGTCTGCTAAATGGCATATTATTATGATTAAAGTAATGATGGACTGTCATTTTGCTAATTTGAGCTTTTCTTCTGTGTACCCCCCCTCCCACCTTGTCACAACACAACTGATTGGCTCAAACGCATTAAGAAAGAAAGACATTCCGCAAAATTTACTTTCAACAAGGCACACCTGTTAATTGAAATGCATTCCAGGTGACTACCTCATGAAGCTGGTTGAGAGAATGCCGAGAGTGTGCAAAGCTGTCATCAAGGCAAAGGGTGGCAATTTGAAGAATCTCAAATCTCAAATATATTTTGATTTGTGTAACACTTTTTTGATTACTACATGATTACATATGTGTTATTTCATAGTTTTGATGTCTTCACTATTATTCTACAATGTAGAAAATAGTAAACATTGAGAAAAACCCTGGAATGAGTAGGTGTGTCCAAACAGTGGATTGCGAAGGTATTCACCCCCCTGGAATTAAAATAGATTTTTTGGGGGTTTATATCATTTGATTTACACAACACGCCTACCATAACTATTCACCCCCCTCCAAGACATTTCAATGTTTCCACTTAAACCACTCAAGTGTTGCTTTGGCAGTATGCTTAGGGTCATTGTCCTGCTGGAAGGTGAACCTCCGTTCCAGTCTCAAATCTCTGGAAGACTAAAACAGGTTTCCCTCAAGAATTTCCCTGTATTTAGCGCCTAAACATTCCAACAGCATGATGCTGCCACCACCATGCTTCACTGTGGGGTTGGTGTTCTCAGGGTGATGAGAGGTGTTGGGTTTGCGCCAAACATAGCTTTTTCCTTGATGGCCAATAAGCTACATTTTATTCTCATCTGACCAGAGTACCTTTTTCCATATGTTTTGGGAGTCTCCCACATGCATTTTGCTTATTTTTTTCTCGAAGCAATGGCTTTTTTTCTGGCCACTCTTCCGTAAAGCCCAGCTCTGTTGAGTGTACGGCTTAAAGTGGTCCTATGGACAGATACTCCAATCTCTGCTGTGGAGCTTTGCAGCTCTTTCATGGTTATCTTTGGTCTCTTTGTTGCCTCTCTGATTAATGCCCTCCTTGCCTGGTCCGTGAGTTTTGGTGGGCGGCCCTCTCTTGGCAGGTTTGTTGTGGTGCCATATTCTTTCAATTTTTTAAATAATTGATTTAATATTGCTCTGTGGGATGTTCAAAGTTTCTGATATTTTTTAATAACCCAACCCTGATCTGTACTTCTCCACAACTTTGTCCCTGACCTGTTTGGAGAGCTCCTTGGTCTTCATGGTGCCGCTTGCTTGGTGGTGCCCCTTTCTTAGTGGTGTTGCAGACTCTGGGGCCTTTCAGAACAGGTGTATATATACTGAGATCATGTGACAGATCATGTGACACTTAGATTGCACACAGGTGGACTTTATTTAACTAATTATGTGACTTATGAAGGTAATTGGTTGCACCATATCTTATTTAGGGGCTTTATTGCAAAAGGGGGTGAATACATATGGACGCACAACTTTTAGTTATTTATATTTTTTGAATTTTTTGAAACAAGTAATTGTTTTCATTTCACTTCACCAATTTTGACTATTTTGTGTATGTCCATTACATGAAATCCAAATAAAAATCAATTTAAATTACAGGTTGTAATGCAACAAAATAGGAAGAACGCCAAGGGGGATGAATACTTTTGCAAGGCACTGTACGTAGTGTGCGTAAAATAACACATGCACAGAACATGATCCAAATCATTAGGTTTGAGAAAATGGTTTCCGGAGGGGCGAGAGGGGGGCGGGGGTGAAAACGTTGTATTCGCAGCCATGGTCTTTAAGAAATGCCATTGGTTTGTGGAGAAAAAGTTTACGATTGACACTATGTGTCCAGTCTTGTTATGTTCAAATCAGTGCCGTCTCAACTCTTACAAACATAGATAAATTATCACATATACAGTATAAGGCAATGAATAGGTTGATCCAACACAAGGGTCAACGTCTCTAAGTTGAGCCATCACCCACTTTCACAGACGTGCATTTCTCTCAAACTGTGTGCTGCCCACTCTCTCAGCTTCCATGCTATTATGACTCATAGGTGAAAAAATCTGTTGATGTGCCTTTGAGCAAGGCACTTAACCCTAATTGCTCCTGTAAGTCGCTCTGGATAAGAGCGTCTGCTAAATTACAAAAAAAAAAAAAAAAAAAAAATGTGTTTAGAGCCACTGGCCTGTGTTCAAATCATCACAGTGAGTACGTACACTAATAATTCAACATTAAACTGATTGTGGCAGTAGGCCGAGTATGGCAATAGTCATGTAAAAACTTTACTTTGCTTATCTGAAATCGCCATGAGGTCAAAATCAAAGTAAGCATATGCAATTAAAATACCTGGTTTTCTGAGCAATCTTTTCTAATTCTTAGGACATCTTTATTAATCGGCATTCCAGCCGTGAATTTGATCTGCGCATGTGCCATCACCTGTAGCGCAAGTGAAGTGAGTTTTGAAAAACTGAAAGTATGCATCTAAGAAATAGTTTTCAAATATTTTTGCAAAAAACACGTTTATTTTGATGCCAATTATCTGCATTTTTTAAAGTCCCATCAGGTAGCCTGATTTCATATGTGTCTATGTAAACAGGATTATTAGGGACATATTCTTTCTTGCAAAGCATGTAAACATTTTAAACATACTATTATATTAATCTGACTATCCACAATGTGCATGTAACCATACTCAGTGATTGACACCCACAAGCTCTTTGCCCCCCTCTAGTTTGCCTATACGCCCATATTATGGCTCAATAAGACATGGTTGAGGGTAATTCTCCTCAGTTTGAAACTGTTTGGATATTGCCCAATGCATCAAATGTCTGTTGTTTAACATATTTAGCATGATACAATGCTAGTATCATGAGTAGATAATAAAGCAGTGATGCATCAAAATATTAGGTCCCAAGAAAAATCATAAAATATTTAAATGAACTATGAAAGTAATTAAAGAACATTGTAAACACAATACATTAAATAAACAAAAAAATTGCTGCATACTGGAGTTTCCTCATGTGAATGAAGATGGCTGCCTACAACTTTAACATTCAAGTACCTTCCCACTGGCCACACCACGTCATTTCAACGTGGAAATGTGGGTAATATTTGGTTGAGACGTTGATCAATGGGATTTCAACCTTTATTCACCCACTCAAAAAGACAGCCAGAAGTTTTTTGAATTCACAATGTGTTATCACTATGCTTTCAACCATCTAAAGCGCAACCAAATTCCAATGGAAAAACAATGTCTGATTTTTGGTTTAGTTGTCATCTAAATGTGTTATCTGCGCTTTCAACCATTTAAAATCACAGTAAAGTTAAAATGGGAATACATTGTCAGATATTTTGTAATTATACAACAACTTAATGTGTCATCATTGTGTTTCATCTAATAGCACAACCAAATGACCTGGAGATTACATTAAAAGTACATAGTGCAAGTAATTAATGCGGTTCAGACCTGTGACCTTTGCATGCTATCTTGAACATGCATGCTTTCTATGATTACATAAGAATATATTTATAGTTACAGTAGGCTAACCTCAAAATATGGCCATGGCCATTTTAATGTTGAATAAATACTGTTACATTAGTTTGTAAGATAGCCTTAACTTTAGGCTATTTACTGTATTATAGTAAAAAAATATATATTATTGAATTGTGTTTGGATGGTTTAATCTGAGCCACTGGCTTAATCCTATGGTTTAACTTTTATTTTTGATTTCGTTGGAGGCGTGTATCCAACATATCATTTGTTAACTTGTCGACAAGTTAATAGGCTATTTACTGCACTGCAAAAATGATATTGAATTGTGTTTGGTTGTCAACAAATTCCAGTTTGAATACAAATTAAAAATGTATACAGTATGTTGGATTCACGACTCTATCTCAGCCAAGAATTAAAGTTCAAGTGCATTTAAAGTTTTATTTGATTTAGTCCTATTCTTTAACTTAGATTTTTGGTTTATATGGAGATGTGAATCCAACATATCAATTATTAATTTGTAGACAAATGGGAATTAAAATGTAATGTAAATGTAAAGTCAGTGACACCGATGGAAATATCAAGCAGAAGTTACATCTCCTTCATTATCCAGTCTGCAAATTAATAATTGATTTGTAGGATACACATCTCCATCTCAACCAAAAATATAAGTTAAAGAATAGGACTAAATCAAATCTAATCTAATCAAACTTAAAATGCACTTAAAATAAAGTTTGATTTGATTTAGGTTGAGATGGAGACATCTTGAAACCCTAGGCCTTTATGTATTGTCTATTTTTTGTTGAACCCTGGGTTAAATTTAAACAATAGCTGTTGATGACAATGCAAATGCTATATAGGCCTAAATAGTATCACTGATGATATATGACTTATAAAGTATGGTTGCATTTCATTTGCTCTGTTAAACCTACCCTTTGGAATGACTTCGATAGCAACAGTGAATACATTTAGTTATTAAGAGGTCTCTCAATAAACATTGTCACGATAGCACATTGGTAATAGTCAGTGACAAATATAAAAGCTAAGCAGCACATTCATTTCCAATGGAACGCTGCGTTTGCCTTGCAGCATTGCATTGCAGAGACAGTGTTCTGTGTGGTATATCCAACGTATGCATCAAATTGTATGCGTAGACTTGACAGAAATAGTAGCAAAAGGTGAATGTTGAACTTTTGTTGCACAGATATCCAGTAAAAAATGTGGATACATAATGAAAAAGTTTCACTGCAGAATGTATTAAGCAGCATTGATGCAATGACGCTGTCAGTCTGATTGAGGCATGTAGTATTGTTTGGCGTACCTCTTGCGACGCATCCTATCCCATCCCTGTGCATTCATTTGGCTGTATTGTTAGTAGTATACCTTTCTTCGACATTGTTCCATATCAGTCATGTTATTTTGAGCTTACCATCCAAAAGGCAATGTTATGAAACTGTGCTTCTAGAAACTGCATCAATTTCCTTGATATGGTTGTTAACCACCTGACCTGTCAACTGATTTGTCTGCCATTTTGCTTAGGCACTTCATTCATGGTTGTACTGGCATTATATTGAGTAATTCAGAACAGTAAAACAATGCTAGATGTTGGGTAATAATAGGGTAATCTTTAGGCCTTTAATGCCCTAATTGACACAATAAAGAGGCATCCACCAATAATGAAATGGTGGCTAGCATTTGGGAGGTTCACACTGTGTATTTTTGGATATACCCTGCTGCCACTGTGTGGAACAGTCAGTTGTAAACAACCACCATCTTTAGTCTGATAATGATTTGCGCAGCTGTGTGAATGTGTCTGTATTTGGGTGGAGAACCTACGCTGTGCTGTGCCATGACTGATATTCGGCTCTCTCTGACTCCGTCATTACCACAACCCCTACATTATGCATTTCCCAAACACATACTTTACCCCCCCAATGCCCCTGTCCCATAAACTCCAGTAGCTCTTTAAATCTGCTGCTACACACACACACACACACCCCAACTCCCCAGGCCCCCTGTGCCTAATGTTCCCGCCAATGCCTTCACTTTTCAAGATACACGGCCTGAGGCCTGTGTGCATTTTAGAAATAAAACAGAAACTTGAGAGGAGATGCCATTAAGCGGAAGCGGCGTGCTGCGCTGTCACGCTCTCCCGAGGAGGTGGCTGGCGACGTGCAGAGTAGGGCGGGACAATGACTAAATGCGAGCATTGCTCTCTCGCCTGCCTGGTTTTTGGACAGGCATTCCCACGGGTTACTGCCATCTCAGTGACGACTGAGTTGGCCTAGTTCCATCTTGCAGTAGAGCTTGCCCTTAGGCCTGTATTTTCTCCACTTTAACGCTTGCAAATAGTACCTGCGAGAGCTGGAGAGGTGGTAGCAGTATCCTCTGATGAGGCTATGAGGCTTACTGCTAGATAGCAGGTGGGTGACAGTGTTTATGTGTGGGTAACAGAGTTAATGTGTCAGATCAAGTCTGATTGCAGAAGCATCTTTAAATGGCATCAGGCCGATCATTATATGCTGGGAGTCCTGCATGGAGACAAGCAGATCAGAAAAGTATATTTTATTTAATGGCAATATCATATCAAATCAAAAGTGATCACGTGACATGAACACATTTTTATTACAGGTGGTGCATAAAGTTTGCATGACATTGTTTTCTTCTTCCTAGCAACAGTCAGTCACTGCGTTCCTATTACATTAGAACACATCCCCACCACCAATAAGTGTGAATCCCATGTTAGGTGTCGCAATTATTTAGAAGACTAAAGGCTCTAGTTTTATGTTAGGCTTTCATCTACATTTCCTGTGTCTCTGGGCTTCTATCAATGAATAAACATAGGCACTTTCAACCCCTCCTATGCAAAGTGGCAAAAGCTTACTGACATTTCTGTTGCTGTGGAGAGAGCTGTTCTGGGATCAGATTGAATCAATAACACAGTATGGCTCTTAGCCTGTTCTACAGTGACAAAGGTATGTACAGATCAGTGGAAATCAATAGTGCTGCAGCACAGCTGTCCTCTTGGCTATGGGAGAAAAACTAACTTTGCTCTAGAGGCATCATTTGGATGCAGGTTTGGAGAGGTACTGGTTTCAAGGTGATGTTTTTTGTTTGTTTCATATGGATATGGTGTTTACTGCACTGATGGATAGTGTTGTTAACTAGTTGTGGCCTAGTTTTCTGTCATAATGTCACAAGTAGTATAATTGATCGAGGTTCACCATGTGTCAACGTCCAATTGAGTTTAAGTCTTTGAGAACATGCATTTAATTGTTTGTCAAAGCAGCCGTTGAATAAACTGGCATTGTGTTAGCTAAATGTTCTGTGCAAGTGCATCCCTTCGATTGCTTTTGCCTTTCATTGTAATTCTGTTATGCCAATTTTTTTTGCCAACATTGTCTGAGAGTGGTTTCATCTAACATTACAATTCAACATTTATTTTGAACTCCATTGATATGCACCTCTGCTTATAGTCTACGCAATCAGACTCACACTCAGATTTCGATTGAAGTGGGCAGCTTTAGCTTACCACAGTTCTTTTCAATCAGTGACTTGACTTTCTCGAGAACAATTTATTTCTTAAGCTATGTTCTATCACTGCAGGGAAATCTGGCAGGACCCTCTCTTGGACTTCGGCCAACAAGTGAGGCACCAGGAAATGTTATGATAATGCAAGTATTTAAAGTTCCACACTGAAACATTTAGCATTTTTCTTGGCGATCTGTTTTGTCTAGATTTCTTTGCAACTCTGAACTGAATATCCCGAGATGAGTATATGTAATGTTGGTTTATTTTAAACTCCGATAGTGGTTGAAACTCAATTATTTGATGATTCTAACCAAGCATTGGATAATTATGTCTTGCTTTAACTCGCATTTCTTTGCTCTACTATCAAATTAAATGAAGCTTTATTTATACAGCACATTTCAGACATGGAATGTAACAATGTGAATCACAGAGGGACATTTTTTATAAAATCAATGAAAATGAAAACTTAAATATTCACAAACAGAAGAGGATAAAAAACAAAAGAATAACAATAAAAACTGAAATACTAAAAAGCACCCTAAGGAAAAGCAAAGCTAAAAGGTGTGTTTTAAGATCTCTTTTAAATATGTCCTCAGTTTTGGCCCCCATTAGGTTCTCTGGCAGGCCATTCCAGAGGCTGGGTGAATAGTAAATGAAGGCTGCCTCTCCATGCCTCTTGGCCCTAGGCTCTGCATAGGCATAGACCTCAGTGCACTATTTAATTTGTGAGTCACAGTCAGAGCTTTGTTTAGCTAAAGAGGGACTTAAGGCTATCATACCATCTAAATGAGCCACATTATACAACATGTGCATCAGTGGAGACTGGTGACTTGAGAAATTGAGGATGGGAGACCCACGGTATAGGCGCAGAACGCACAAAGACGACATTGTGTTTAAAAAATCGTCAAAAACTAATTATATTAACCTAAAGCATTTAATAAAGACATTTATAGTACAATATTATGGGGAACGGGAATGAGATGGCTACTTACACCATTTTGGGATGGGGATCACAGCAGTGATTGCATGAGGGTATGAGGCATGAGTTGAGGTGTTCAGAGGCTTGACCAGTGCAGGACAGGATTTGACTGGGAAGACAAAAAACAACAACACAACACACTACACAGTTAGACAAAATAGCTAAGAATGAGTTAGTCCAAGCAAGGAGTAAAGTCATTGATGTGTAATAATGTGATTGTGTTTGTGTATGTGATTGACTCTATATACAGTAATGAGAGAAAATGTATAGGGGGACTCAGTGCTTGAAGGGGAAACATTAAATGTGCCAGCGGATGTGCGGGCGCATGAGACGTGGCTTCAGTTCATGTCAGGAGAAAGTTGACAATAGTAGTGGAGTGGAGTAGTCATCACCTCTTAATCAGGGAACAGGAGGGGACTTAGCTGTAAATACAAATAGCAGATACATTCCATTACAGCTGCACCATCGTAGGTTTGGACAATGAGTTTCTCTATGAAGTTAAACTCAGAAATCTCAAAATTCATAAAGTCAAACACAGACTGGGCATCTCGCCCACTTGGCACATCAAAGTAGCCCAAGAAACGTTCCTGAATAATGCCCTGATCATCCACATACCTGACGATAACTGTCAACTGCAAGAAGACTGGTGGCACCAATTTTTACCCCCTGGGGCCTGGAGTTTTTCCTTATATGTTAACCTAACTAGGAAAAATCTGGACCCTATAAGGTATGACAGTGATTAATCAGTTGCATAAAGGTTTTATATGGGTTATGATGGACCAGTTTTTCCTAATCAGGTCACATGGATCTCCTCTACCCAGACACATAGACAACAACTGATAAACAATAGAACTCACAGGGCTGAGCTTGCTTTATGCATGTTTCATCATGCAGGCCTATGCAACTGTAGGTAATCACTATTATGTTGATTGATTAATTCCAGTTAATAATTTTGGATTAAAAACGTATAGGCAGCCTAGCCAGCCCAATTTTCAATATAAACTAAACTTGATCACATTTTTATTTTCCCCTGACACAGAAACGGACTATAAATACATAACGTTACCAATTAGTTTACCCTGACCAGATGCACAGGCAGTATGCAGCTGCTATTATTAGTAGCCTACAGTTGATCAAACTGAAAAATAGTATTGTTATCATGCCATACAGCATGTCAGATCGCTATTGTTTAGATGTAGCTTAGGCTGCTGCAACATTTAAGTCATGAGTTTTTGCTTGTGTCTGTCCGAAGTGATTATGTGTTATCATCTTTGCTAAATGAATACAGGAGGAAGGTGGAAAGCCTACTTGAGAGCACGCAAATAAATGTGTTGCGTCAACCGCTCTCTTTAATGTAACTTTTAATGGATGATGCGATGGAAACGATCAAATCATTTGGAATTGTTTTTGACATCCCAGAAAAGACAGTTGAAAGTTCGATATGTTCAGCAAGTAAAGCATCGTAACGTGCAATTACCTCTGCAAGCTCCTTGTGTCCTCTAAAAGCAAATTATTGCATGCCCAAAAACGCAGTGGTGTTGATAAGCCGCTTGAGAACATCCCTGTTTCTTCTTACTTTCTCGTTGTGTTGCGTTGTTTGAATACGCAGACCTTCGTCATGATCGATGCGGCTTTTTCACAGAAGCTTGAAACTGATATGGGCATTTATATGTTCCCTCCTTTTGTTTTTGCATTTAGCTGAACGATCAATGTTCTTCAGGTCACTGTACCCAACTTTCGACCAAGGTTCAGACCTTTCCAAAAAGCAGGCAAGGCCAGCAATACAGACGGCTTGATGAAACTTTTGATTGATGGTACTTTTGATACCAGTTGGTATTGAATGCCCTCACCTCTTCATCCTTCTTAATGAAACTGATCTCAGGCAGAGGTCGACCCTCAATTTTAATTTGCACCTTTTCCGTGTACCCCAGAGAATGAAAGGGATTCTTCAACAAAAACTCCACAATATTTTTGGCAGCGTTGGCCATTCCACCATTCTGGCGGAGAAAACTGCACACTCAAGCTGGTAGCTAGCTACTGAAGTTAGCCAGAAACATTTAAATAAATTGCACTAACTGCACACAAAAATAAAGTTCTAAAACCAAGAAAACAATTCATAATATACCTCCTCCGTCTCCTGTAATAAAAAAAAAAAAACTGATTTGAATTGAATAATATCCAACAAATGCTCAACTATCACTCTTCCCTCTTGATCTCTATCCAACAATGTCACCAAGCTTCTCAAAACATAGAACCCCCATAATGCTCTGTGGCACAATCCCAATACAACACACTAGGTTCATGCTCTGATCCTAATGATTGGATGGACAACATGTCCGTTCATACTGCAAAAGCTTTGATTGGTTGGAGGACGTCCTCCGGAAGTGGTCATAATTACCATGTATGTCTATGGAATGGGGTGAAGCCTACGAGCCTCCTAGGTTTTGTCTTGAAGTCAATGTAGCCAGAGGAGGACGGAAGCTAGCTGTCCTCCGGCTACACCATGGTGCTACCCCAGACAGTGCTGTTTGAGTTACTGTAGACCTTCATTGCAAAACAGAGTATTTTAATTAATTATTTGGTTACATATGAATATATTTAGTATAGTTTCATCTAAAAAGGATAACTTTTTTTATGTTTCACTATTTTTATTTTTATGAAATTTCATAGGATGGTCCTCCCCTTCTTCCTCTGAGGAGCCTCCACTGATGTGCATATACAATGCCTTCAGAAGGTATTCATAACCCTTGTTTTATTCCACATGTTGCTGTGTTACAGTCTGAATTCAAAATGGATTAAAAATATATATTTTTGGGGCATTCATTTACACACAATACCCCATAATCACAAAGTGAAAACATGTTTTGTAAAAAATAAAATAAAAAATGTAATCATTATTCATACTCCTTAGCCAAATACATTTAAACTCAGTTTTTCACAATTCCTGACATTTAATCCTAGTAAAAATTCCCTGTTTTGGGTCAGTTAGGATCACCACTTTATTTTAAGACTGTGAAATGTCAGAATTATTATTTATTTCAGCTTTTATTTCTTTCATCACATTCCCAGTGAGTCAGAAGTTTACATACACTCAATTAGTATTTGGTAGCATTGCCTTTAAATTGTTTAACTTGCGTCAAACATTTCGGGTAGCCTTCCACAAGCTTCCCACAATAAGTTGGGTGAATTTTGGCCCATTCTGGTGTAAATGAGCCAGTTTGTAGGCCTCCTTTGCTTGAACACACTTTTTCAGTTCTGCCCACACATTTTCTATAGGATTGAGGTCAGGGCTTTGTGATGGCCACTCCAATACCTTGACTTTGTTGTCCTTAAGACATTTTGCCACGACTTTGGAAGTATGCTTGGGGTCATTGTCCATTTGGAAGACCCATTTGCGACCAAGCTTTAACTTCCTAACTGATGTCTTGAGATGTTGCTTCAATATATCCACATCATTTTCCTTCCTCATGATGCCATCTATTTTGTGAAGTGTACCAGTCCCTCCTGCAGCAAAGCACCCCCACAGCATGATGCTGCCACCCCCGTGCTTCACGGTTGGGATGGTGATCTTCGGCTTGCAAGTCGTCCCCTTTTTCCTCCAAACATAACGATGGTCATTATGGCCAAACAGTTCTATTTTTGTTTAATTAGACCAGAGGTCATTTCTCCAAAAAGTACGAACTTTGTCCCCATGTATAGCCCGTAGTCTGGCTTTTTTATGGTGGTTTTGGAGCAGTGGCTTCTTCCTTGCTGAGCGGCCTTTTAGGTTATGTCGATATAGGATTTGTTTTACTGTGGATATAGATACTTTTGTACATGTTTCCTCCAGCATCTTCACAAGGTCCTTTGCTGTTGTTCTGGGATTGATTTGCACTTTTCGCACCAAAGTACGTTCATCTCTAGGAGACAGAACGCATCTCCTTCCTGAGCGGTATGACGGCTGCGTGGTCCCATGGTGCTTATACTTGCGGAATATTGTTTGTACAGATGAACATTGCTCCCAAGGATGAACAAGACTTGTGGAGGTCTACAATGTTGTTTCTGTGGTCTTGGCTGATTTCTTTTGATTTTCCCATGATGTCAAGCAACGAGGCATTGAGTTTGAAAGTAGGCCTTGAAATTATGTCAATTAGCTTGTCAGAAGCATCTAAAGCCGTCAACTTAGTGTATGTAAACTTCTGACCCACTGGAATTGTGATACATTGAATTATAAGTTAAATAATATGTTAGTAAACAATTGTTGGAAAAATTCCTTGTGTCATGCACAAAGTAGATGGCCTAACCGACTTGCCAAAACTATAGTTTGTTAAGAAGAAATTTGTGCAGTGGTTGAAAAACAAGTTTTAATGACTCCAACCTAAGTGTATGTAAACCTCCGACTGTAATTAAAAACGGTAACTCTGCCACTCAGGAACATTCACTGTCTTCTTTTTAAGCAACTCCAGTGTAGATTTGGCCTTTTAGGTTATTGTCCTGCTGAAAGGTGAATTAATCTCCCAGTTTCTGGTGGAAAGCAGACTGAACCAGGTTTTCCTCTAGGATTTTGCCTGTGCTCCCCAGTCCTTAACGATTACAAGCATAGCCATAACATGTTGCAGCCACCACTATGCTTGAAAATATGGAGAGTGGTATTCAGTAATGTGTTGTATTGGATTTGCCCCAAACAATACACATTGTATTCAGGTCAAAAAGTTAATTGCTTTGCCACATTATTTTCAGTATTAATTTAATGCCTTGTTGCAAATAGGAAACATGTTTTGGAATATTTGCGTTCTGTACAGGCTTCCTTCTTTTCACTCTGTCAATTAGGTTAGTATTGTGGAGAAACTACAATGTTGTTGATCCATCCTCAGTTTTCTCCTATCACAGCCATTAAACACTGTAACTGTTTTAAAGTCACCATTGGCCTCATGGTGAAATCCCTGAGTGGTTTCCTTCCTCTCCGGCAACTGAGTTGGGAAGGACACCTGTATCTTTGTAGTGACTGGGTGTATTGATATACCAACCAAAATGTATTTAAAATACTTCAACATGCTCAAAGGGATATTCAATGTCTGCTTTTTATTTTATCCATCTACCAATAGTTCCCCTTCTTTGCGAAGCATTGGAAAACCTCGCTGGTCTTTGTGGTTGAATCTGTAGTCATTAAAAATCATGTTAAACACTATTATTGCACTAAGAGTGAGTCCATGCAACTTATTATGTGACTTGTTAAGCAAATATGTACTCCTGAACGTATTTAGGCTTGCCAAAACAAAGGGGTTGAATACTTATTTACTCAAGACATTTCAGCTTTTCATTTTCAATTAATTTGTACAAATTTTGAAAAACATAATTCCACTTTGACATTATGGGGTATTGTGTGTAGGCCAGTGACAAAAAATCTCAATTTAATCCATTTTAAATTCAGTCGGTAACACAACAAAATGTGGAAAAAGTCAGGGGGTGTGAACACTTTTTGAAGGCACTGTAAGTGTATATTGGATTTTTTCACTTCTACACATTTTCACTTCATGACAATATTGGGCATAGTTTGTTGTTTGTAGTGTGTATCTGTTTGACGTGAGGTGTATATGATTACCTAAATCTTAGCTATAGACTAATAGATAACAATGCTGACATTATAATTGAGAAGCTCAGAAGGTGAGCATTTACAGTAAATGATATGAAGCTGTGTTTCTTATGTGTTGGCAGCTGTAGAAACTACAAGCCTGGAATATTTCATGAGGCTACAGTTCCGGAAAATTGTGTGAATTAATAGTTTCTTATCAAAGGCTCCCATCCTGCTGAGACTCACTGTAACAGATGTGTATGATGATAGCAGAAAGAGACAAGGAGAACAGGAGGGAGAATAAATTGATACATAAATATCCAACCAAGATGGCGTCTTTCATAAAATATAGTGCACCTTGTTGTTGCTCATCATAACTCATAATATCAAAGGGGTAACTCATGTTACTAAATGCTTTAGTAACACTATTACGATTTCTTTACGAGTACATAAGGTGGTAATATACAGAACATCATAATGTTTGGGCATGCCAACAAATAAAATGCTTATATCAGACACCATGGACTTTTAAACCCACCAGCATTTTTGAGACTAAAGTGTTACCAACACTTCTACCCTCCAAGACACTCCCACAAGTCGCAAATAACATTCAGTACTGGTGTCTTTTGAAGAGCATAAGAGCCAAATGAAGAAGAAAGGGGAGTGCACAGAGACTGGGGAGCAAGGGAAGCCATGACAAATTGATAATGGGATAATACGTAAATAGACCTTGAGTCTTGATTCTGCCATGGCTCCACTCCAGTAAGTAATTTGGACCAGACGAGAATCAATAAATATGACAGATGAATAAATGATGCTTAGTGATGCCCTCCCTACCTGTATTAAAAGTTATATAGGGCCAATCCATTTGTCTCCCTTCTTTTCAAAACTGTGATAAATGCCCGTGCTAGGCAGAGAGACGAGGGACACAATTTTATAGTTTGTCTCATCATATTCAACTATACAAACTCCAAACCGAGTCATCAGTTTGTCTGAGAAATGTGTGTTATAATTGTTTAAGAAAATCCTGTTTATCTAAACCTCTATTGATTGGGTTAGTGAGATGGCAAACTCGTATGTGCTGACATTCTGCCAACCATCATTACAAAACTGTGTCAGTGGTAAAAGTCTTTGATATCAAATAACTATACAGGCTTACAAGGAAATTATGATGCGGTTTTCATTTCCTTTGTGGAATGACCACCAGAAAACTGTCAATATTTTCTGTACTATCCTTCCTTTGGCATTTTGAATTACAATCTTCAAGTACAGTAACTGTAGCTTGATGGAATATGGAACAGCAATTGCCTGCAGCGTGTACCTCAGTTATTGTACATCGTTGATTCTACTGTACCAATTCCAATCAAGTTCGCATAGTAATGCTTCAGCAAACGTTCTGAAGACTAATGTATTTTAAGGATGCATGTGACCATTGCCAGAGTCTGCAAGGTAATTTGCCCTTGACCTGTTCCTTTTTCCAATTTGCTATTTCTTTGACTTTAACTTGAGTACTGTTACTGTAGCTGCTAGATCCATACTATTCACATTAAGGGCCACAGTGATGGCTGGTTATGTACCTCAACTTGAGTTTAAACTTGATTGATCAAGTGAAAAGTAGGCCTAACGCATGGTTTAATCAGTGTGATTTAATCATGTGGGCTCAATGCTGTAACCCAGCTGCCCGATGACAGATAAGAAAACATCAATCTAGAAACTGCAGCCCAATAGGACCAAAATGGCTCACCTCTATTGTGAACGAGCCACGAAAAGCAGTTAGTAATGCGCCCAACTCTAAGGGGGAATTGCCTGGTGGTTTTGCTGTTTAGCAGATTGAACTCTTGCCCGTCACTGCCTGTCGTTCTGCAGCTAACAGAAGCCAACAGCAGGGCTGGGAAGCTGGGACGTTGCCTGGGTCTGAACTCTCACACACTGGCAACACCGAGCGCTGCACCGTCAAGAGTCTCCCTTCAATTAACATCCAGCTGTTTCCTAAAGCAGTAATAGGGCTTCGGGGACAGAGGCAAAAGTTGTCCTCTCACACACACACACACACACACACACACACACACACACACCCTCAGGCACTCTACCTATACTAACTAGCACTACTACACATTCACCAAAGTTGGGGTCAATTACAGTCCATACATGTCAGTTGACTGGTTGACTACACTCCAATACCACACTCAATTTAAACACACTCCAATTCAGAGCCACAACCATATATCAAAACGGCTGAATAAAAGGAAATGCTAACAACATGCTACTTTAGGGAAACTCAAGATAGAGTCTGAGGCAACATCTTAAAAATCTAATCAAATGCAATTTATAAGTGTTTTGGGAACTCAAAACGTCACAATCAGCAGAAACCAATGTTCTATTTATTTTCATTTTCTCATGTATTTAAAATGAAGTAGAGAAAACTTTGGTGTAGTAGGACATTCCCTTCATACAGTTCTCTCAGAAAACACACCCAACTATAATGATCATCCCAACGATGATTTAAGGGGTTTCAAAGGATTTTTTTCTTTCAGCACTACAAGCGACACTGGGCAATCCCACTAAGAATGCCTCCAGGGCATCAACGAGGACAGCCATAGCTGAAAAGAACAGGGCTTTTGAGCAGAAGCCTGTCTGAAATCAAATCACCAGAGAGAATTATTCTCCCTTTCTTCTCTACTTTCTCACTGAGCTCGATTTTCTTTTATTTCACCTCAACGGAGATCAATAAATACTATAACTATCTCCCGAGATACAATGACCAATGACTCGTGACTAATTTATGACACAGCATGAGGATAAATGGCCAATATGTCCCTCATCTGTGTCGTCTGTGCTCTGTTTGGGAAAAATGAATCAGTCTACGTGCTGCCTGGGGTACGTTTGATTGACAGCTGTCCCAACAGGACCAATCATGAGGGCTGGATCTTTAGTGTTTATCTAGGTCAGTTTTTATCTCTTTGTATTAAGCAGAGCAAAGGGAGACATTAATACAAATAATGATGAGAAGGAGAGGAGTGTAAGCAACAAGCAGCAAGTTTAAATCCCAGTTCGCACTCACCTCCCAAATTCTTTGAGGATTATAACTGAGAATTTGGTAATCAGGTTCTTCATTTACAATCTTCAAAAAATTCTGTGTACGAAATGTGCAGTGAATATGAACTGGGATTTAAACGTAGATTGGAGTTGTCTTTATTCCATCTTGTTCTATGGGCAGCTCTAAGAAATTAGATTTTTTAGGGTTAGGAGTTGGGGTAGGATTTGAACCAGCATCCTTGTGTTTGGCAACCTGCGTGTGGCGATATGGTCTCAACATTAATGTGATGAGGTTATGCTATTTGGCCACCCCCAAAAGCTGAGACACACAGGAAAAATATATCCATAAAAGATTCTAAACATGTCAGCAGGTCTTACTACCGGGCAATCACTGAGGGAACATTTGAAAATGGAGGTTCAATGCTGAAATACAGTCACTAAAAGATGAGATCAGAAGCCTTGTGACCGTGACTAAGTCAACAAGGTGCAAAGAGTGATTGTGATTACTGAAAGACACTGGAGTGGAGAGCAATCCGATATAGGTGAAGTTTCTATAAAGTAAAGGAGATTATGCGTCTCAAGAGATTTAATCCTGCAAAATGTCAAATAAATAAATATGTTGTCTTACAACAGATTTGTTGGACACATGCCTTTTAAAAACCAAATCAAACTTTATTTGAAGACTATTAATTTCGAGAACAATCAAGAGGTTGCCCAATGTTACGTCCTTCCAAGGTCCATTCAAGTAGAGACACCGCTGTATCCAGTGGTGCAGCGCTAGAATAGACAGCATCTTTCTATAGCCATCATCCATCATCCCTTTTCTTCTACTTTGACCGTGATCATCGTCCTCCATGGTTCCTTTCCTTTAGTCAGTTACACCCCATGGGAGACTCCATTTCCTCTCTCCTACTCTGCTTCTGTTGTTTTCTCTGCCTCTCACAGTCTCTTTTTTTGTGTCATTCTTTGTCCTTCCCTACCTCTTTGTCTACGCTTTTCTATTTGCATGTCTCATCTTTTCTCGTTTTACATCTGTCCAATGTTCTTGTTTTTGCATCTGTCCAAATGCTCTCGCTTACCACCTCTCTCCTTTGCTCACTGTCTCTTCTTCACCTTTCAGGTGTCTGTTATTTCCCCCTCTTTAATCTTCCTCTCCATCTCCCTTTTCCATTTTCCCCCCCTTGTTTATCCCCCTTTCCCACCTGCTTGGGGTGATGGAGATGGATTGGGCCTGCTGCCCTGTGGTGGTGCTCTGTGTATCGATGCATCCGTCTTTGCCTTCGGGGGCCGCCAACTGGTGAGGGGCCCGACATGTGCAGAGTCGTCCTCCTAAAAGAGAGAGAGAGAGAGAGATATCTAAGAAAAGTCGTCAGCAGCAGAAACAGAACGGAAAATGGCAGTAAGAAAACTACTAGTAATGACTAAGCAACTCTGATCGAATATGATTGATTGCATTTACCTTCCATATGGTTTACCTGTAGTTATTTTTTACTCTGAAAGAGAGAAAAGTTACAGTTTGGGTTGGCATAAATACACATGACTATAGGTAGGCCTACTCTGACATTTTCCATTGGTCCAACATGATATCATAGGAAAACGTCATCCTGTCACCTTTTTGCAAAAAGTTATGCTTCAACCAATTGATGGGAATAGATGAGTGTCAACCACATGATGCTTGTCAATATATCAGAGTCAACGGGAAAAGATGATTGTCAACCAATTGACAACGTATGTTAATACACTGAACAAAAATATAAATGCAACATGCAACAATTTCAACTATTTTACTGAGTTACAGTTCATATAAGGAAATCAGTCAATTGAAATACACTGCTCAAAAAAATACAGGGAACACTAAAATAACACATCCTAGATCTGAATGAATGAAATAATCTTATTAAATACTTTTTTCTTTACATAGTTGAATGTGCTGACAACAAAATCACACAAAAATTATCAATGGAAATCAAATTTATCAACCCATGGAGGTCTGGAATTGGAGTCACCCTCAAAATTAAAGTGGAAAACCACACTACAGGCTGATCCAACTTTAATGTAATGTCCTTAAAACAAGTCAAAATGAGGCTCAGTAGTGTGTGTGGCCTCCATGTGCCTGTATGA
Organism: Coregonus lavaretus; assembly: GCF_964263955.1. Classification (NCBI taxonomy): domain Eukaryota; kingdom Metazoa; phylum Chordata; class Actinopteri; order Salmoniformes; family Salmonidae; genus Coregonus; species Coregonus lavaretus. The sequence goes on along the minus strand of NC_140003.1, from coordinate 5,962,407 downwards.
CCTCCCTACAACGCCTGGGCATGCTCCTGATGAGGTGGCGGATGGTCTCCTGAGGGATCTCCTCCCAGACCTGGACTAAAGCATCCGCCAACTCCTGGACAGTCTGTGCTGCAACGTGGCGTTGGTGGATGGAGCGAGACATGATGTCCCAGATGTGCTCAATTGGATTCAGGTCTGGGGAACGGGCGGGCCAGTCCATAGCATCAATGCCTTCCTCTTGCAGGAACTGCTGACACACTCCAGCCACATGAGGTCTAGCATTGTCTTGCATTAGGAGGAACCCAGGGCCAACCGCACCAGCATATGGTCTCACAAGGGGTCTGAGGATCTCATCTCGGTACCTAATGGCAGTCAGGCTACCTCTGGCGAGCACATGGAGGGCTGTGCGGCCCCCCAAAGAAATGCCACCCTGCACCATGACTGACCCACCGCCAAACCGGTCATGCTGGAGGATGTTTCAGGCAGCAGAACGTTCTCCACGGCGTCTCCAGACTCTGTCACGTCTGTCACATGTGCTCAGTGTGAACCTGCTTTTATCTGTGAAGAGCACAGTGCGCCAGTTGCGAATTTGCCAATCTTGGTGTTCTCTGGCAAATGCCAAACGTCCTGCACTGTGTTGGGCTGTAAGCACAACCCCCACCTGTGGACGTCGGGCCCTCATACCACCCTCATGGAGTCTGTTTCTGACCGTTTGTGCAGACACATGCACATTTGTGGCCTGCTGGAGGTCATTTTGCAGGGCTCTGGCAGTGCTCCTCCTTCTCCTCCTTGCACAAAGGCGGAGGTAGCAGTCCTGCTGCTGGGTTGTTGCCCTCCTACGGCCTCCTCCATGTCTCCTGATGTACTGGCCTGTCTCCTGGTAGCGCCTCCATGCTCTGGACACTACGCTGACAGACACAGCAAACCTTCTTGCCACAGCTCGCATCCTGGATGAGCTGCACTACCTGAGCCACTTGTGTGGGTTGTAGACTCCGTCTCATGCTACCACTAGAGTGAAAGCACCGCCAGCATTCCAAAGTGACCAAAACATCAGCCAGGAAGTATAGGAACTGAGAAGTGGTCTGTGGTCACCACCTGCAAAACCAGTCCTTTATTGGGGGTGTCTTGCTAATTGCCTATAATTTCCACCTGTTGTCTATTCCATTTGCACAACAGCATGTGAAATTTATTGTCAATCAGTGTTGCTTCCTAAGTGGACAGTTTGATTTCACAGAAGTGTGATTGACTTGGAGTTACATTGTGTTGTTTAAGTGTTCCCTTTATTTTTTTGAGCAGTGTACATTCATTAGGCCCTAATCTATGGATTTTACATGACTGGGAATACAGATATGCATTGGTTGGTCACAGATACCTTTTTTTAAAAATGGGGGCGTGGATCAGAAAACCAGTCAGTATCTGGTGTGACCACCATTTGCCTCATTCCAGCGCGACACATCTCACATCTCCTTCCAAATCTCACATTACCTTCAATAAGGTTGATCAGGCTGTTGATTGTGGCCTGTGGAATGTTGTCCCACTCCACTTCAATGGCTGTGCAAAGTTGCTGGATATTGGCGGGAACTGGAAAACGCTGTCATACACGTCGATCCAGAGCATCCCAAACAATCTCAATGGGTGACATGTCTGGTGAGTATGCAGGCCATGGAAGAACTGGGACATTTTCAGCTTCTAGGAATTATGTAAAGATCCTTGTGACATTGGGCTGTTTATTATCATGCTGAAACATGAGGTGATGGCGGCAGATGAATGGCACGACAATGGACCTCAGGATCTCATCACGGTATCTCTGTGCATTCAAACTGCCATCAATAAAATACTATTGTGTTCGTTGTCTGTAGCTTATGCCTGCACATACCATAACCCCACCGCCACCATGGGGCACTCTGTTCACAACAATGACATCAGCAAACCACTCAGCCATCTGCCATGTACAGTTGAAACCGGGATTGATCCGTGAAGAACACACTTCTCCAGTGTGCAAGTGGCCATCGACGGTGAGCATTTGCCCACTGAAGTCAGTTATGATGCCAAACTGCAGTCAGGTCAAGACCCTGTTGAGGAAGACAAGCACGCAGATGAGCTTCCCTGAGACGGTTTCTGACAGTTTGTGCAGAAATTCTTCGGTTGTGTAAACCCACAGTTTCATCAGCTGTCCGAGTGGCTGGTCTCAGATGATCCCGCAGGTGAAGAAGCCGGATGTGGAGGTCCTGGTCTGGCGTGGTTAAACGTGGTCTGCGGTTGTGAGGCCGGTTGGACGTATTGCCAAATTATCTAAAATGACGTTGGAGACGGCGTATGGTAGAGAAATTAGCAGTAAATTATCTGGCAATAGCTCTGGTGGACATTCCTGCAGTCAGCATGACAATTGCACGCTCATTCAAAACTTGAGACATCTGTGGCATTGTGTTGTGTGACAAAAGAGGTGTCACAAGGTTGATACTTATGTCAATACATCGCAGTCAATGGGAAAAGATAAGTGTCAACCCATTGAAGCTTATGTCAATGCATTTCATTCAATGGGAAAAGATGAGTGTCAACCAATTGAAGATTTTGTCAATGCGTTGCATCAAATGGGAAAAGATGATTGTCACAAGGTTGATGCTTATGGCAATACATTGCATTCAATGGGAAATGATGAGTGGGAACATTGACATGTCAATACATTGCATTCAATGGGAAAAGATGAGTGGCAACGTTGACACTTATGTCAATACAATTCCAGTCAATGTGGAAAAGATGAGTGTCAACCAATTCATGCTTATGTCAATACATTCCAGTCAATGGGAAAAGGTGAAAAGATGACTCACAGACAGAGAGACATGTTTTTCTCTCTATTCTCTAATCACCCCTCTCCACTTTTCTCCCCTACCTCCCTCCTTCTCTTTGCCTCATCCCTCTTTCTCTCTACCTCCTCTTTATACCCCTCCTCTTCTCTTTCCTTCCCCTTCATTCACCCCCTCCACCTCGCTCTCTCTCCTCTCTCTTTCTTGTTCTCTTTCCCTCCTTCTCTTACCCCCTCCTCTCATCTCTTTCCCTCCCCCCTGTCTGTTGACTCGCTCTCTTTCCCCTCCCCGCTCCCCCTCCCTCCTTCACCCTCTCACTTTTTCTCTCACCCTCCCTCACTCTCCCCCTTCTTTCTCTCCCTATTACCCCTCCCTCCTTCTGGTCCTCCCTCCCCCTCTTCTCATCTCTGTCTCCCTCCTCTCTCTCCCACCTCCACAGACAGGATATTGACACACAAAATGCTTCAAGGGCATTGACATAAGTCAATACATTGCATTCAAGGCAAAAAAGTTAGTGATACAGCTGCAATGGGTATTTAGTATTAAGGATCCCCATTAGCTGTTGCTGAAGCAGCAGCTACTCTTCATGGGGTCCACACAAAACATAAAACATGACAATACAGAACATCAATAGAGAAGAACAGCTTAAGGACTGAACTTCACAAATGTATGATAAGAACATTAGAACCAAAAAAGGTCCTACTGACAGTTACACACATTACTGACAGTTACTCACACATCAGTACATATACATATGCCTAAGAGTTATTTAGGTTGGATAGGGGAGAGGCGTCGTGCTGTGATTTTTGTATTATATAAAAAAAACTAATTTAGCTGTTTGCTTGAGTCATTTGAGATGGAAGGGAGTTCCATGTGATCATGACTAATATATATATATATATATATATATATATATATATATATATATACAGTATTACTGTGAGTTGCCTTGAATTCGTTCTGGAATTGGAGACTGTGAAGAGACCCCTGGTGGCATGTCTGTTGGGGGTAAGTATGTCTGTCATAGCTATATGTAAGTTGATTATACAGACAAGGGTTGCTGGTATCAAATCCTAGAGGCCATTGCATGCCATTGTGCCCTTGAGCAAGGCACTTAACCCCCCACAACAACAGCTCCCCGGGCACACAGTGTGGCAGCCCCCCGCACCTCTTCAAAAACCTGTATATGTCGGTGTATGTATGTGTGTCTTTCGGAGGGGTTGGGTTAAAACCGGAAGTCAGATTTCAGTTGGATAATAAAGTGATCTTGATCTTTTCCATTCAATAACAACAAACAAGGGCGTAACGTTAGTGTAGTGACAGCAAGGTAAGCTAAGCTAGCTTTGCTATGGAGAGAAGTTTTGAAGTTGAGGACTTCTTCCCTCCTGACTGACTCACCATCTTAAGATGGTCTATGGCTAATTAAATTATACAGTGGGGAAAAAAAGTATTTAGTCAGCCACCAATTGTGCAAGTTCTCCCACTTAAAAAGATGAGAGAGGCCTGTAATTTTCATCATAGGTAGACGTTAACTATGACAGACAAAATGAGGAAAAAAAATCCAGAAAATCACATTGTAGGATTTTTTATGAATTTATTTGCAAATTATGGTGGAAAATAAGTATTTGGTCAATAACAAAAGTTTCTCAATACTTTGTTATATACCCTTTGTTGGCAATGACACAGGTCAAACATTTTCTGTAAGTCTTCACAAGGTTTTCACACACTGTTGCTGGTATTTTGGCCCATTCCTCCATGCAGATCTCCTCTAGAGCAGTGATGTTTTGGGGCTGTCGCTGGGCAACACGGACTTTCAACTCCCTCCAAAGATGTTCTATGGGGTTGAGATCTGGAGACTGGCTAGGCCACTCCAGGACCTTGAAATGCTTCTTACGAAGCCACTCCTTCGTTGCCCGGGCGGTGTGTTTGGGATCATTGTCATGCTGACAGACCCAGCCACGTTTCATTTTCAATGCCCTTGCTGATGAAAGGAGGTTTTCACTCAAAATCTCACGATACATGGCCCCATTCATTCTTTCCTTTACACGGATCAGTCGTCCTGGTCCCTTTGCAGAAAAACAGCCCCAAAGCATGATGTTTCCACCCCCATGCTTCACAGTAGGTATGGTGTTCTTTGGATGCAACTCAGCATTCTTTGTCCTCCAAACACGACGAGTTGAGATTTTAACAAAAAGTTATATTTTGGTTTCATCTGACCATATGATATTCTCCCAATCCTCTTCTGGATCATCCAAATGCACTCTAGCAAACTTCAGACGGGCCTGGACATGTACTGGTTTAAGCAGGAGGACACGTCTCGCACTGCAGGATTTGAGTCCCTGGCGGCGTAGTGTGTTACTGATGGTAGGCTTTGTTACTTTGGTCTCAGCTCTCTGCAGGTCATTCACTAGGTCCCCTGGGATTTTTGCTCACCGTTCTTGTGATCATTTTGACCCCACGGGGTGAGATCTTGCGTGGAGCCCCAGATCGAGGGAGATTATCAGTGGCCTTGTATGTCTTCCATTTCCTAATAATTGCTCCCACAGTTGATTTCTTCAAACCAAGCTGCTTACCTATTGCAGATTCAGTCTTCCCAGCCTGGTGCAGGTCTACAATTTTGTTTCTGGTGTCCTTTGACAGCTCTTTGGTCTTGACCATAGTGGAGTTTGGAGTGTGACTGTTTGAGGTTGTGGACAGGTGTCCTTTATACTGATAACAAGTTCAAACAGGTGCCATTAATACAGGTAATGAGTGGAGGACAGAGGAGCCTCTTAAAGAAGAAGTTACAGGTCTGTGAGAGCCAGAAATCTTGCTTGTTTGTAGGTGACCAAATACTTATTTTCCACCATAATTTGCAAATAAATTCATAAAAAATCCTACAATGTGATTTTCCAGATTTTTTTTTCTCAATTTGTCTGTACCTATGTTGAAAATTACAGGCCTCTCTCATATTTTTAAGTGGGAGAACTTGCACAATTGGTGGCTGACTAAATACTTTTTTTCCCCACTGTATGTGTAGGCTAAAGTAGAGAGGAAGAATATAGGCAACTAGATCATCTTTGGCGCTGACCTTGCGTTTAGCCAAGCTGACAGCAGCTAAATTGCATAGCTTGGGGGATAGCTGCAGCGGGCTAGCCTATCTAAAGTTAGCTAGCTTATAATTCTATGTCAAATCACAATTACACAGAGATGGCAAGAACCAGTGTCTGGAATGTGTTTAATGAGACACTCATTCTACAACACCTTGCCACGAAAGTAGCTTGCAACTTAGTTTAAAAGATTCATCACGTCATGTAAAGACATGTTACCATGGAAACAATCTAAACTACTGTGAGCCTACAGTCAGCTCAGCTGTCCTGTAACACAGTATTCTATAACTGGCTAGTTTTGTCTCATCTCTCCTTATGTCCGCTGTTAGATATTTCCCGGGGGACAAATCCCAGAACTACTAATATCTCTACAGGTGTAGGCTACATGTGGACATTGCACAAACATCGCCCAGCTTGAGTATAGGTACATCAACTAAAAATCGATGGGTTTGTCCGCGTTACAAAGACAACATTTTCTGCTATAAATACAGTGGGGGAAAAAACTATTTAGTCAGCCACCAATTGTGCAAGTTCTCCCACTTAAAAAGATGAGAGAGGCCTGTAATTTTCTTCATAGGTACACGTCAACTATGACAGACAAATTGAGATTTTTTTTCCAAGAAAATCACAATGTAGGATTTTTTATGAATTTATTTGCAAAATATGGTGGAAAATAAGTATTTGGTCACCTACAAACAAGCAAGATTTCTGGCTCTCATAGACCTGTGTCCTCCACTCGTTACCTGTATTAATGGCACCTGTTTGAACTTGTTATCAGTATAAAAGACACCTGTCCACAACCTCAAACAGTCACACTCCAAACTCCACTATGGCCAAGACCAAAGAGCTGTCAAAGGACACCAGAAACAAAATTGTAGACCTGCACCAGGCTGGGAAGACTGAATATGCAATAGGTAAGCAGCTTGGTTTGAAGAAATCAACTGTGGGAGCAATTATTAGGAAATGGAAGACATACAAGACCACTGATAATCTCCCTCGATCTGGGGCTCCACGCAAGATCTCACCTCGTGGGGTCAAAATGATCACAAGAACAGTGAGCAAAAATCCCAGAACCACACGGGGGGACCTAGTGAATGACCTGCAGAGAGCTGGGACCAAAGTAACAAAGCCTACCATCAGTAACACACTACGCTGCCAGGGACTCAAATCCTGCAGTGCCAGACGTGTCCCCCCTGATTTAGCCAGTACATGTCCAGGCCCGTCTGAAGTTTGCTAGAGTGCATTTGGATGATCCAGAAGAGGATTGGGAGAATGTCAGATGAAACCAAAATAGAACTTTTTGGTAAAAACTCAACTCGTCGTGTTTGGAGGACAAAGAATGCTGAGTTGCATCCAAAGAACACCATACCTACTGTGAAGCATGGGGGTGGAAACATCATGCTTTGGGGCTGTTTTTCTGCAAAGGGACCAGGACGACTGATCCGTGTAAAGGAAAGAATGAATGGGGCCATGTATCGTGAGATTTTGAGTGAAAACCTCCTTCCATCAGCAAGGGCATTGAAGATGAAACGTGGCTGGGTCTTTCAGCATGACAATGATCCCAAACACACCGCCCGGGCAACGAAGGAGTGGCTTCGTAAGAAGCATTTCAAGGTCCTGGAGTGGCCTAGCCAGTCTCCAGATCTCAACCCCATAGAAAATCTTTGGAGGGAGTTGAAAGTCCGTGTTGCCCAGCGACAGCCCCAAAACATCACTGCTCTAGAGGAGATCTGCATGGAGGAATGGGCCAAAATACCAGCAACAGTGTGTGAAAACCTTGTGAAGACTTACAGAAAACGTTTGACCTGTGTCATTGCCAACAAAGGGTATATAACAAAGTATTGAGAAACGTTTGTTATTGACCAAATACTTATTTTCCACCATAATTTGCAAATAAATTCATTAAAAATCCTACAATGTGATTTTAAGTAGGAGAACTTGCACAATTGGTGGCTGACTAAATACTTTTTTTCCTTCACTGTATCATATTGATGTGCTATTCTAAAGACAGTGTGCCTACACTTTAACAAGCAAATCAATATCAGTTGTCTAGCCAGAACTACAATGGCATTTATTTCAATTTCTATGGTCTATTTGCCCAAATGTAAGGATTTGGCTGTCTAACACACTGACATGCAAAGCTCTCTGGGTCAGGTTCTGTCTTCAAGTATCCAGTTGATGATGAAGTCTCTTCCATCTATGTAATGTATTACAGGTTATTGACAGGTGCAGTCAGGTTGCAGGAGGGGTGGAGTGCATAACACTCCATCCTGGATATGAAAGAGTTTGCGTCATGGGTCCAGCTGGCATAGTAAAATAACTACAGGCAGATGTGAGATGCAGGATCACACTCTTCTCATACCACTTTGCTACTGAGTAGCCTGCAGAGTAATATGAAATTAATGTAATTGCGAACTTATGTACATATTCTAAACATGCAAATGTGGCCATGTGCTAAAGCAGTGAGGTAGTACTTAAAAAACAAAGAAAACATTTCAACAATAAAATACTTACAAATACCAATTGACATTATATATTAATACACTGAACCAAAAATTTTATGCAACATGCAACAATTTCAAAAATGTTACTGAGTTACAGTTCATATAAGGACAATCAGTCAAATGAAATAAATTAATTAGGCCCTAATCTATGGATTTCACATGACTGGGAATACAGATATGCATCGGTTGGTTAAAACATGAATTAATTAATGTCCTTTAGCTTGTTATTGCCTGCTGACTGCTACAGCTGTACTAAAATACTCTGTACACACTTAATCTGCTTCCAGCCCAACAATGGCAATGCAGACACAAGATAACTAGCAAGATTTAGCAAACATTTAGCTTCATAATTACCAGCTGGCTAGATGTAAATGGTATTCATCTAGCTAGCCAGCTAGTTGAACATGCAAAAAAAAGGATCTCTAAATATATAATCCAATAGCTAGCTAGCTATTTAGCTATCATGTGTCCCTATAACGTAACATGAGGTTTGATTAGCTTGCTAATCGATTAGAATTTGCACTTCAGTGGCTATTTTCGGGAGCTAGGTAGTTAAACATGGCAAACATGAAAATTGGCAAAATTGAAAAATATTATTATCATGTCATGCATGCCTTATCACATCAGCAATCAACATTAACAGCAGAATGCAAATGTCCAGCTCAGCTAGCAGGTTTACCATTGCTTCGTCCCGCAACAAACCATCTGTAAACAATGGCTTGTTGCGGAACGAAGCAAGCTAACATATAACGGTACCTGTATGCAACTGTCTAGGTAGCTATTTAGCTGACAGTAGCTAGCAATGAAAACATATTTTTTATACAGTTGAGACAATAACTTATGTACATGTAGCTATCTTGGCATTTTAACTGTAGACTCTCACCGCTGTATGGATTATGATGATTCCAGGCAGACTGAAACACTTTCAAATTAATCCTTCCTACTTGGCTTCAACCAGTCCAGACTGCTTTAGCCACAGAAGAAAGAGAGATGTGTCAATAGCAGCAGCTGTATTCAGGACAACACTGGCATTGAAATCTAAAGCTACACTTTGCATGATGAAAATATGAGTAAATCCAATGGATCTTTCAAATACCCGCGGTAGCAGAGAGCAGTATGTGCCATTTGACAGAGAAGCCTTGAGTGACAGAATGGACTCTCTTTCTCGTGAATGTCCCAGCCCCCTCATTATCTCAACCAATCATGGTCAATACTTTGTAGAGCCACCTTTTGCAGCAATTACAGCTGCAAGTCTCTTGGGGTATCAAATCAAATCAAATCAAATCAAATTTTATTGGTCACATGCGCCGAATACAACAGGTGCAGACATTACAGTGAAATGCTTACTTACAGCCCTTAACCAACAGTGCATTTATTTTAAACAAAAAAGTAAGAATAAAACAACAACAAAAAAGTGTTGAGAAAAAAAAGAGCAGAAGTAAAAAATAAAGTGACAGTAGGGAGGCTATATATACAATAGAATAAAGTGACAGTAGGGAGGCTATATATACAGGGGGGTACCGTTGCATAGTCAATGTGCGGGGGCACCGGCTAGTTGAGGTAATATGTACATGTGGGTAGAGTTAAAGTGACTATGCATAAATACTTAACAGAGTAGCAGCAGCGTAAAAAGGATGGGGTGGGGGGGCAGTGCAAATAGTCCGGGTAGCCATGATTAGCTGTTCAGGAGTCTTATGGCTTGGGGGTAGAAGCTGTTGAGAAGTCTTTTGGACCTAGACTTGGCACTCCGGTACCGCTTGCCGTGCGGTAGCAGAGAGAACAGTCTATGACTAGGGTATGTCTCTATGAGCTTGGCACATCGAGCAAAACTGATCCAGCTCCTTCAAGTTGGATGGATTACGCTGGTGTACAGCTATCTTTAGGTCACACCACAGATTGTCAATTGGATTGAAGTCTGGGCTTTGACTAGGCCATTCCAAGACTTTTAAATGTTTCCCCTTAAACCACTCAAGTGTTGCTTTAGCAGTATCTTTAGGGTCATTGTCCTGCTGGAAGGTGAACCTCCGTCCCAGTCTCAAATCTCTGGAAGACTGAAAGAGGTTTCCCTCAAGAATTTCCCTATATTTAGCACCATCCATCATTCCTTCAATTCCAGTTTCCCAGTCCCTGCCGATGAAAAACATCCCCACAGCATGATGCTGCCACCACCATGCTTCACTGTGGGGATGGTGTTCTCGGGGCGATGAGACGTGTTGCATTTGCACCAGACATAGCGTTTTCCTTGATGGCCAATAAGCTAGATTCTTGTCACATCTGACCAGAGTACCTTCTTCCATATGTTTGGGGAGTCTCCCACATGGCTTTCGGCGAGCACCAAACGTGTTTGCTTATTTTTTTCTTCAAGCAATGGCTTTTTTCTGGCCACTCTTCTGTAAAGCCCAGCTCTGTGGAGTGTACAGCTTAATGTAGTCCTATGGACAGCTTTGCAGCTCCTTCAGGGTTATCTTTGGTCTAATGCCCTCCTTGCCCTCCTTGCCTGGTCCGTGAGTTTTGGTGGGCGGCCCTCTCTTGGCAGGTTTGTTGTGGTGTCATATTCTTTCCATTTTATAATAATGGATTTAATGGTGCTCCGTGGGATGTTCAATGTTTCTGATATTTTTTTATAACCCAACCCTGATCTGTACTTCTCCACAACCTTGTCCCTGACCTGTTTGGAGAGGTCCTTGGTCTTCATGTTGCCGCTTGCTTGGTGATGCCCCTTGCTTAGTGGTGTTACAGACTCTGGTGCCTTTCAGAACAGGTGTATATATACTGAGATCATGTGACACTTAGATTGCAAACAGGTGGACTTTATTTAACTAATTATTTGACTTCTGAAGATAATTGGTTGCACCAGATCTTATTTAGGGACTTCATAGCAAAGGGGGTGAATACATATGCATGCACCACTTTTCCGTTATTTATTTTCTAGAATTTTTTGAAACAAGTAATTTTTTTCATTTCACTTCACCAATTTGGACTATCTTGTGTATGTCCATTAAATGAAATCCAAATAAAAATCCATTTAAATTACAGGTTGTAATGCAATAAAATAGGAATAACGCCAAGGGGGATGAATACTTTTGCAAGGCACTGTAGGCAACATTCTGTATTTTCTCAGTGTCTGAACAGCTTAATGACTTCACATTTTATTTATATTTACAGATTACATAAGGCTTTGTTATTAAGGCACATGAAAGTTCACATGTTCAAGAAGTCATTTCTGCAAACAAAAGTTTTTTTTAAATGTTCAAATGCCCCTCCTGTGAAGTACTGACTTGTGTCATACACCCAGCTTTATGTAACGGGTCACATACTGTATGTGCGCCGGAAAATAGATAGAGTATAAAGAAGAAAAATACATGTTTAGAACTGATAATTGATCGCATGGTGCAAGAATGGCTGCATTTAATTGCTTATTGAATGTTATGATGACCCAGCTTTGTATAACCAAAACATACACAGCCTCTGTTCAATAAACTCGAGCACGAATAGTTTGGGGGCTGACTGCACTTATCACCTTGCCTGGCTACCTAGAGTCCTTGCTCCGGCCAAATGCTATGCCATTCCCATGGACATTAGTTTCTTCTCCGCAATGACAAGTATGTAGCGAACGACAGAGCAGCAGAATAATTGAGTGTGAGTCATCGGGCTACTTACCACCCTCACGGCATTCAAGCAATGCATTCTGCGAAGAGTCGTTCACAATCAATCTAAAAAGAGCCAAACTTCCCATCACTAATTTGGCGAATGAAGGTGATTCTGATATCACTAAACACTTGTGATGTCCTGTGTTATTAGCAATCACCTTTTGTCCCTGCTGAGGTGTTTGCCAGTGCCTGGTGGGCATGGCAGCGTTGATCAGCTCCCCTCTCATCACAGATACTGGTCATGAAGGAGCCTGACTTACAGATCCGACCTAGCTCCTTTCACAAATAAATAGATGGAGGGAGAGAGAGGAACTTACCATACAGTCATGGAGGCCAGCCTTAAATACACGGTTGAACATAGCCAATCAGAGATTATGATTCACAGCTAATTCACAAGGGAAATGTGCCAGCATGGCATTGACACATTTGCATTACTCACCTAGACCCAGGAGTAGTCCCATGGCACTGTGGAAGGGAGTTTACCTCCTTACAACATAAAGACACATAATAACACACACAATACTGATTACATTATCAATAGTGGTTATGATAGCTGAATTCCAGGACAAACAAGTGATAGTATTTATGTAACCAACCTGATTCAAGTGTCCTCCATTACTCTGAAATAGGACTTACTCAGCCTTGTCTGGTGGAACGTCATCATTAATTTTGCCCTAGAAAATACATTACAATGCTGTTGTCATTATGTTTTGTAGCTGCCTAATTTGCAAACCCAACTTGTAATTAGGTAGCTAGTTACCTAGCTAGCTAATGTTAGCTAGCAGGGATCTTACAACTAGTCAGTTTGGGTTGAAACATTGAAAGCAAGCTGGCTACATCTTATCAAACCTGAAATGCCAATGAATAGGCTACAGTTAGTAAGCATGACTGCCAATCAAGATCCCTCCATCTTGCAGTTGACAAAGCTCTTTTTAGCAAGGTAGCTAGCTTGCTAACTTTAGCAACGCAAACAGAAGCTTTTTATTTAGCTAACTGTTCTTTACATCATAGTATCATAGCTAGCCTGGCTCGCTAGCATTATCAAAATAATGTAGCTAGCTAACATTGCTAGCTAGCTAGTGTAACCAAATCACCACCAGTCACCAACAACACCAGGCAGTCTCGGGTTTGAGGGTTGACAGCCCACAGAAGTAGTAGCTATCATCGGATGTAACAGTTAATCCATATCCTGCCCTCTGCCTAAGATTGTTGAACAACTTTATGGAAGCCCATTTTCAATAGAGTATTTCCCTAGCAGTATGTGCATTGCACATCAAACTACTGTCAAAGATAATCTGTGGCAGACCACCCGTCTACACTGTGTTGTCTAAGGGAAACAGTGGGCACCACTGGTTGGCGGGGTTTGCTCATTTTCAACCATTCTATTGGTCCATTTTTGACCATTCCATTGGAGAAATCTCCACCTATCAAGGGCACCAGCACATGCAAAACAAACTCGCCCAGTCTTCTCCAAACAATACAGTGCCACCACGTGTTAATGGGCAAAAGGGGGCATAAATTATTGACATAATTGTAATTCAAGCCCAATGTTGTGACGAACTCTTGTCCACAAATTTCACAAAACAGAGTTTTGGACGACAGACTTTATGACCAAAATTATCTTATTTACACTTTATAGTACATTTTGACCCTAGATGAAATGTTTCTGACTCATATCGATGCTACATAGTCCATTTTCAAAGGAAGAAGTAGTTTTTTCAGTTCAGTTCAGTTGCTCTTTAAACGGTAGAGCAATCATCCAATGGCATTTCTTAAATTTGGTCAACTTGGCCACCAGAGGGAGATTCGAAAACCTCCAACTTCAAGGTTTAGGTTGTGCAAATATTTGCATGATGCATCCTTGACTAGGCTACTGAATTTTAAAGGGATGTTTTCGCATATACTGTATGACCAACTTTCATGTTTTTGCTTATCTGTTTCACACACATCCATGTGCTTTTATGGAATAAATACATGTAAGAGGATAATATGGTTATATTCATAGCTACATCATAAAAAATAAGTTGAAGACAATGGTGGTCTTGTCAACTATTTTATCCTTACAGCTATCATCGAGTGGTGGCGAAGTCCACTAATGCGGTAAGCTTTTTTTTTTTACGGGATGCAACGGCTGTGAATTTGAATCCCACCTGTGGCAAGTTTTTTGTTGTTGTAAATAACACTCCTCAAGTAAATAACGCATACTGTATGCCACAAAGTAGATCCAGGATCCGGTCCACCGTAAAAGGCGGCTGCCCTCCGACGAGGCGCAGAGGGGGAACAGGACGAGGAGCCAGGGGACAGGTGGCAATGGGCTAGAGGAGGGTCACATAGAATGTGGGATGCACCTGCATGGTGGGGGAAGTTGCAGGCGGTAGGTCACTGGGTTGACTCGCCAGACCACTCTGAATGGCCTGACGGGACCGCTGCATCCTTCTCTTGCTCGGGGAATAGGGGCGCTTGGGGATAGGCAGGGGTCGGAGCAGCCCTGCCTCGGGCTGACGTGAGCTCTTCGTGCATGTGCACACCAGGCAATCAGCCACAAAGGCGCGCGTATCCCCCTCAGCAGATGGCCACCAGAACCTCCTACGCAGGAACTCCAACGTCCTGGCACCCCCGGATGGCTGGTGAAGTCGGATGAGCCACCATGTGGACCAGTCTATTCGGGGGTTGTGGACGGCCAGCCAGGGGTGCCCGAGGATGAGGGGACACTCCGGAGAGTCCACAATGAAAAACTGGATATACTCCCAAAGCCCCCCCGCAACCCGGACACGCACGGGGACAGTGCGCCGGGTGATGCAGCCCGACCCCAATGGCCAGCCGTCCAGGCCCATGACCGGAACCAGCTCGGAGAGAGGGAGTAACGGAATGCTCCACCCTTGGGCCAGCCTCGCGTCCATCAGGTTTTCTGTGTCCCCCGAATCCACCAGTGCATGCGCTCGACGCGCAGCGCGGTCCCACTGAACCCTGATGGAGAGAAAAGTCTGGCCCTCTGGAGTTGGGGTTTCGTATCTGGCTCGATAGCACCCCTCCCGATACCAGTGAGCCCTCCCGTTTTCCCGGCTTCACCGGGCATTAGTTGCCGTGGTGACCTGCATGGCCGCAGTACCAGCAATGTCCCTGGGGCCTCTGCCTCTCCATCCGGGACAAGCGCGCTACACCCAGCTGTATAGCCTCCTCCTGAGGCGAGCCTTGCATCATGCCCCTCTCGTATGCCCTCTCACGACGCTGATTGTCCACCCGCACAGAGAGGCCGTCCAGTTGCTCAGGCAGCTCCCTGAAGGAGAGTTCGTCCTTCATCCCCTCCTATAGCCCCTGCGCGTACAGGACGACCAGCGTGGCCTCTTCCCATCCTGCCTCTCAAGCCCGAGTCTGAAACTACACTAGTAGTCCACCACCGAATGGTCACCCTGCCGACAAGCCGTGAGCCGCCTCCCAGCCTCGTGCCCCGACACCACCCGAGAGGTGTCGAACACCTTGCGTAATTCCTGGGTGAATTGGTAGGAGTCTGAGAACGCCGGAGTTTGGCTCTCCCACTCCGCGGTAGCCCAGGAAAGGGCCCGACCAGTCAACAGGGTGATAATGTAGGCCACCCAGCCATGCTCCGTAGGGAAGGAGGAGGGTTGCAGGCTGAACATCAGGGAACACTGGGTGAGGAATTCCCTGCAGCCCTCTGGACATCCGTCGTACCTCTCCGGAGGTGGTAGGCGGGGTTCCCGCGATGTCGCAGGCGAGACTGGATACGCCGCTGCCGCGGCTTCCGCTCCGGCGCCTGCCGGGGCTGGTCAGGTGTCCAGCGGGCTCCGCACGGCGATCGTCAGCTGGTGGAGATTCTCAATGATCTGCTGCAGGCTGTGGTCGTGTTGATCCAGCATGGCTCCCTGCGCTGCCAATGCGTTATGATACTGTGCTGCCGCCGCTGGGTCCATATTGGCTCAGTTTTCTGTAAGGGTTGGTGTGAGGTGTGACCCAGGTGCGGTGCAGGATAGACAGTAGGCAGTAGGCAAGGATGGTGAAACAAGGATCTTTACTGGTGGTCCAAAAGCCAGGATACAACGGACTATACACTAAAACAAATGAGGAGCACATAGGTCTCCAAAAAAACAGGCTGACAACAAACAATACGAAATACTAACTCTGACTGGAAAAACACAATAACAAAAGGAGAACACTTCTCGAGTACCTGTAACTCTGTCACGTGATCCGACACTGATACGTACTGCTTGACATCAAGGAACTAGCAGAGAAAACTGAGCAAGGGAACACAGGGAAGTGAGGGCATAAATACACAGGTGAATCAAATAGCCACAGATGACACCAATAGGCAGATAATTAGTCCCGACTGTGAGTGAGGAGGTGCCTATGGTTGTCGGAGGATGACACCTACAAGAGGTGTAGACCTTACCGTGAAATGCTTGTGTATGAGCCCTTAACCAACACTACACTTTAAAAAGTAAGTAAGAAAAATTTGCTAAATAAACTAAAGGAAAAATAGTAACACAATAAAATAACGATAACGAGGCTATGTATACTGAACAAAAACATAAACGCAAAATGCAACAATTTGAACAATTTTACTGAGTTACAGTTCATTTAAGAAAATCAGTCAATTGAAATAAATTCCTTAGGCTCTAATCTATGGATTTCACATGACTGACAGTCATATAAGAAAATCTGTCAATTGAAATACATTCAATAGGCACTAATCAATGGATTTCACGACTGGTCAGAGATACCTTAAAAAAAGAAAACAGGCCTCACAATGGGCCACAGGATCTCATCACGGTATCTCTGTGCATACAAAATGCCATTGATAAAATGCAAATGTATTTGTTGTCCGTAGCTTATGCCTGCCAATACCGTAACACCACCGCCACCATAGGGCACTCTGTTCACAACGTTGACATCAGAAAACCACTCGCCCACACGACACCATACACGTGGTCTGTGGTTGTGAGGCCAGCTGGACGTACTGCCAAATTCTCTAAAATGACATTGAAGGTGGCTTATGGTAGAGAAATGAACATGCAATTCTCTTGCAACAGCTCTTGTGGATATTCTTGCAGTCAGCATGCCAATTGTACGCTCCCTCAAAACTTGAGACATCTGTGGCATTGGGTTGTGTGACAAAACTGCACATTTTAGAGTGGCATTTTATTGTCCCCAGCACAAGGTGCACCTGTGTAATGATTATGCTGTTTAATCAGATTCTTGATTTGCCACACCTGTCAGGTGGATGGATTATCTTGGCAAAGAAGAAATGCTAACTAACAGGGATGTAAACAAATTTGTGCACAGAATTTAAGAGCTTTTTGTATGTCTGAAAAATATTTAATTTAATTTCAGCTCATGAAACATGGGACAAACACTTTACATATTTTTGGTCAGTGTACAAGGGGTACCGGTACCGAGTAAATGTGCAGGGTATTGGATAGTCAGTAATTGAGGTCAAATGTTCTGTACATGTAAGTAGGGGTAAAGTGACTATGCATAGATAATAAATACAGAGTAGCAGCAGCGTGTGTGAAGAGTGTAGAGGTATGTAATTTGTATCATAGGTACACATCAACTGTGATAGATGGAATCTAAAACAAAAATCCAGAAAATCACATTGTATGATTTTTAAGTAATTAATTTGCATTTTATTGCATGACATAAGTATTTGATCACCTACCAACCAGTAAGAATTCCGGCTCTCAATAGACCTGTTAGTTTTTCTTTAAGAAGCCCTCCTGTTCTACACTCATTACCTGTATTAACTGCACCTGGTTGAACTCGTTACCTGTATAAAAGACACCTGTCCACACACTCAATCAAACAGACTCCAACCTCTCAACAATGGCCAAGACCAGAGAGCTGTGTAAGGACATCAGGGATAAAATGGTAGACCTGCACAAGGCTGGGATGGGCTACAGGACTATAGGCAAGCAGCTTGGTGAGAAGGCAACAACTGTTGGCGCAATTATTAGAAAATGGAAGAAGTTCAAGATGACGGTCAATCACCCTCGGTCTGGGGCTCCATGCAAGATCTCACCTCGTGGTGCATCAATGATCATGAGGAAGGTGTGGGATCAGCCCAGAACTACACGGCAGGACCTGGTCAATGACCTGAAGAGATCTGGGACCACAGTCTCAAAGAAAACCATTAGTAACACACTACGCCATCATGGATTAAAATCCTGCAGCGCACGCAAGGTCTCCCTGCTCAAGCCAGCGCATGTCCAGGCCCGTCTGAAGTTTGCCAATGACCATCTGGATGATCCAGAGGAGGAATGGGAGAAGGTCATGTGGTCTGATGAGACAAAAATATAGCTTTTTGGTCTAAATTCCACTCGCCGTGTTTGAAGGAAGAAGAAGGATGAGTACAACCCCAAGAACACCATCCCAACCGTGAAGCATGGAGGTGGAAACATCATTATTTGGGGATGCTTTTCTGCAAAGGGGACAGGACGACTGCACCGTATTGAGGGGAGGATGGATGGGGCCATCTATCGCGAGATCTTGGCCAACAACCTCCTTCCCTCAGTAAGAGCATTGAAGATGGGTTGTGGCTGGATCTTCCAGCATGACAACAACCCGAAACACACAGCCAGGGCAACTAAGGAGTCGCTCCGTAAGAAGCATCTCAAGGTCCTGGAGTAGCCTAGCCAGTCTCCAGACCTGAACCCAATAGAAAATCTTTGGAGGGAGCTGAAAGTCCGTATTGCCCAGCGACAGCCCCGAAACCTGAAGGATTTGGAGAAGGTCTGTATGGAGGAGTGGGCCAAAATCCCTGCTGCAGTGTGTGCAAACCTGGTCAAGACCTACAGGAAACGTATGATCTCTGTAATTGCAAACAAAGGTTTCTGTACCAAATATTAAGTTCTGCTTTTCTGATGTATCAAATACTTATGTCATGCAATAAAATGCAAATGAATTACTTAAAAATCATACAATGTGATTTTCTGGATTTTTGTTTTAGATTCCGTCTCTCACAGTTGAAGTGTACCCATGATAGAAATTACAGACCTCTACATGCTTTGAAGTAGGGAAACCTGCAAAATCGGCAGTGTATCAAATACTTCTCCCCACTGTATGTGTGTGTGTGTCCTTATGTGTGCGTGTGTTGGAGTGTCAGTGTAGTACGTGTGAGTGTGTGGTTAGAGGCCAGTAAGTGTACATCAAGCCTGTGCAAGAGTGTTAGTGCAAAACATAAGAATATATAAGATTAAAATAAGGGAGTCAATGCAAATAGTCTGGGTAGCCATTTGATTAACTGTTCAGCAGAAGGGGAGGAGACAAATTAAAGAAGGATTTGTAAGCCTTGAGACATGGATTGTTTATGTGTGGCATTCAGAGGGTGAATGGGCAAGACAAAATATTTACGTGCTTTTGAACGGGGTATGGTAGTAGATGCCAGGCGCACCGGTTTGTGTCAAGAACTGCAACGCTGCTGGGTTTTTCACACTCCACCACCCAAAGGACATCCAGCCAACTTGACACAACTACGGTAAGCATTGGAGTCAACATGGGCCAGCAGTGGAGTCAACATGGTGGGGTGGGGGTGGGGGTTGCAGCTCCATATTAAGAAGGTGTTCCTAATGTTTGGTATACTCAGTGTATACAGTCTTATAAATACAGTTGAAATCGGAAGTTTACATACACTTAGGGTGGAGTCATTAAAACTAGTTTTTCAACCACTTCATAGATTTCTTGTTAACAAACTATAGTTTAGGCAAGTTGGTTAGGACATCTACTTTGTGCATGACACAAGTAATTTTTCCAGCAATTGTTTACAGGCAGATTATTTCACTTATAATTCACTGTATCACAATTTCAGTGGATCAGAAGTTTACATACACTAAGTTGAGTATGCTTTAAAAAGCTTGGAAAATTCCAGAAAATGATTTAGAAGCGTCTGATAGGCTAATTGACATCGTTTGAGTCAATTGGAGGAGTACATGTGGATGTATTTCAAGGCCTACCTTAAAACATAGTGCCTCTTAGGTTGACATCATGGGAAAATCAAAATAAATCAGCCAAGACCTCAGAAAAGAATTGTAGACCTCCACAAGTCTGGTTCATCCTTGGGAGCAATTTCCATACGCCTGAAGGTACCACGTTCATCTGTACAAACAATAGTACGGAAGTATAAACACCATGGGACCACGCAGCCGTCATACCGCTCATGAAGGAGACGCCTTCTGAATCCTAGAGATGAAAATACTTTGGTGCGAAAAGTGCAAATCAATCCCAGAACAACAGAAAATGACCTTGTGAAGATGCTGGAGGAAACAGGTACAAAAGTATCTATATCCACAGTAAAACGAGTCCTATATCAACATAACCTGAAAGGCCGCTCAGCAAGGAAGAAGCCACTGCTCCAAAACCGCCATATAAAAGCCAGACTACAGTTTGCCACTGCACATGGGGACAAAGATCGTACTTTTTGGAGAAATGTCCTCTGGTCTGATTAAACAAAAATAGAACTGTTTGGCCATAATGACCATCGTTATGTTTGGAGGAAAAAGCTGGATGCTTGCAAGCCGAAGAACACCATTCCAACCGTGAAACACGGGGGTGGCAGCATCATGCTGTGGGGGTGCTTTGTTGCAGAAGGGACTGCTGCACTTCACAAAATAGATGGCATAATGAGGAAGGAAAATTATGTGGATATATTGAAGCAACATCTCAAGACATCAGTCAGGAAGTTAAAGCTTGGTTGCAAATGGGTTTCCAAATGGACAATGACCCCAAGCATACTTCCAAAGTTGTGGGAAAATGGCTTAAGGACAACAATCCTATAGAACATTTGTGTGCAGAACTGAAAAAGCGTGCGCGAGAAAGGAGGCCAACAAACATGACTCAGTTACACCAGCTCTGTCAGGAGTAATGGGCCAAAATTAACCCAACTTATTGTCACGCCCTGGCTCTGGGACTCTGTTATGTTGAGCCAGGGTGTGTTGTTTATTTGTGTTTTGTGTGCTAGGGTGATATTCTAGTGCTTGTGTTTCTATGTTGGCCGGGTGGTTCTCAATCAGAGGCAACGTGAATCAGCTGTTGCTTGTGTCTCTGATTGGGAACATTTACATTTACATTTACATTTTAGTCATTTAGCAGACGCTCTTATTCAGAGCAACTTACAGTTAGTGAATGCATACATGGTTTTTTTTTCTTCATACTGGCCCCCCATGGGAAACGAACCCACATCCCATACTTAGGCAGCCGTTTGGGCATTGTCATGTGTGGGATCTTGTTCCGTATGGTTTGTGTTGCAAACAAGGACTTCACATTTCGTATCGTTTGTTGTTTTGTTCGTGTGGTGAATAATAAATAAAGTATGTTCACATTCCACGCTGCGCATTGGTCCACTTCCTAAGACGATCGTGACACTTATTGTAGGAAGCTTGTGGAAGGCTAACATTCGACCCAAGTTAAACATTTAAAGGCAATTATACCAAATACTAATTGAGTGTATGTAAACTTCTGACCAACTGGGAATGTGATGAGTGCCTTGCAAAAGCATTCATCTCCCTTAGTGTTTTTCCTATTATGTTGCATTACAACCTGTAATTTAAATGGATTTTTATTTGGATTTCATTTAATGGACATACACAAAATAGTACAAATTGGTGAAGTGAAATTAAAGAAATAACTTTTTTCAAAAAATTCTAAAAAATAAATTACGGAAAAGTGGTGCATTCATACAGTGAGGGAAAAAAGTATTTGATCCCCTGCTGATTTTGTACATTTGCCCACTGACAAAGAAATGATCAGTCTATAATTTTAATGGTAGGTTTATTTGAACAGTGAGAGACAGAATAACAACAAAAAAATCCAGAAAAACGCATGTCAAAAATGTTATAAATTGATTTGCATTTTAATGAGGGAAATAAGAATTTGACCCTCTCTCAATCAGAAAGATTTCTGGCTCCCAGGTGTCTTTATACAGGTAACGAGCTGAGATTAGGAGCACACTCTTAAAGGGAGTGCTCCTAATCTCAGTTTGTTACCTTTATAAAAGACACCTGTCCACAGAAGCAATCAATCAATCAGATTCCAATCTCTCCACCATGGCCAAGACCAAAGAGCTCTCCAAGGATGTCAGGGACAGGATTGTAGACCTACACAAGGCTGGAATGGGCTACAAGACCATCGCCAAGCAGCTTGATGAGAAGGTGACAACAGTTGGTAGGATTATTCGCAAATGGAAGAAACACAAAATAACTGTCAATCTCCCTCGGCCTGGGGCTCCATGCAAGATCTCACCTCGTGGAGTTGCAATGATAATGAGAACGATGTGGAATCAGCCCAGAACTACACGAGAGGATCTTTTCAATGATCTCAAGGCAGCTGGGACCATAGTCACAAAGAAAACAATTGGTAACACACTACGCCGTGAAGGACTGAAATCCTGCAGCGCCCGCAAGGTCCCCCTGCTCAAGAAAGCACATATACAGGGCCGTCTGAAGTTTGCCACTGAACATCTGAATGATTCAGAGGAGAACTGGCTGAAAGTGTTGTGGTCAGATGAGACCAAAATCGAGCTCTTTGGCATCAACTCAACTCGCCGTGTTTGGAGAAGGAGGAATGCTGCCTATGACCCCAAGAACACCATCCCCACCGTCAAACATGGAGGTGGAAACATTATGCTTTGGGGGTGTTTTTCTGCTAAGGGGACAGGACAACTTCACCGCATCAAAGGGACGATGGACGGGGCCATGTACCGTCAAATCTTGGGTGAGAACCTCCTTCCCTCAGCCAGGGCATTGAAAATGGGTCGTGGATGGGTATTCCAGCATGACAATGACCCAAAACACACGGCCAAGGCAACAAAGGAGTGGTTTAAGAAGAAGCACATTAAGGTCCTGGAGTGGCCTAGCCAGTCTCCAGACCTTAATCCCATTGAAAATCTGTGGAGGGAGCTGAAGGTTTGAGTTGCCAAACGTCAGCCTCGAAACCTTCATGACTTGGAGAAGATCTGCAAAGAGGAGTGGAACAAAATCCCTCCTGAGATGTGTGCAAACCTGGTGGCCAACTACAAGAAAAGTCATGTTTTGCAGAGGGGTCAAATACTTATTTCCCTCATTAAAATGCAAATCAATTTATAACATTTTTGACATGCGTTTTTCTGGATTTTTTTGTTGTTATTCTGTCTCTCACTGTTCAAATAAACCTACCATTAAAATTATAGACTGATCATGTCTTTGTCAGTGGGCAAACGTACAAAATCAGCAGGGGATCAAATACTTTTTTCCCTCACTGTATGTATTCACCCCCTTTGCTATGAACCCCTAAATAAGATTTGGTGCAACCAATTACCTTCAGAAGTCACAAAATTAGTTAAATAAAGTCCACCTGTGTGCAATCTAAGTGTCACATGATCTGTCACAAGGAGGTATCCAAACAGGTCAGGGACAAAGTTGTGGAGAAGTACAGATCAGGGTTGGGTTATAAAACAATATCAGAAACTTTGAACATTCCACGGAGCACCATTAAATCCATTATTAAAAAAATGGAAAGAATATGGCACCAAAACAAACCTGCCAAGAGAGGGCCGCCCACCAAAACTCACGGACCAGGCAAGGAGGGCATTCATCAGAGGAAACAAAGAGACAAAAGATAACCCTGAAGGAGCTGCAAAGCTCCACAGCGGAGATTGGAGTATCTGTCCATAGGACCACTTTGAGCTGTACACTCCACAGAGCTGGGCTTTACGGAAGAGTGGCCAGAAAAAAAGCCATTGCTTAAAGTAAGAAATAAGCAAACACGTTTGGTGTTCGCCAAAAGGCATGTGGGAGACCCCACAAACATATGGAAGAAGGTACTCTGGTCAGATGAGTCTAAAATTTAGCTTTTTGGCCATCAAGGAAAACGCTATGTCTGGCACAATCACAACACCTCTCATCACCCCGAGAACACCATCAGTGAAGCATGGTGGTGGCAGCATCATGCTGTGGGGATGTTTTTCATCGGCAGGGACTGGGAAACTGGTCAGAATTGAAGGAATGATGGATGGCGCTAAATAGAGGGAAATTCTTGAGGGAATCCTGTTTCAGTCTACCAGAGATTTGAGACTGGGACAGAGGTTCACCTTCCAGCAGGACTATGACCCTAAAAATAATGCTAAAGCAACACTCGAGTGGTTTAAGGGGAAACATTTAAATGTCTTGGAATGACCTTCTCAAAGCCCAGATTGAGAATCTGTGGTATGACTTAAAGATTGCTGTTCACCAGCGGAACCCATCCAAATTGAAGAAGCTGGAGAATTTTGCCTTGAAGAATGGGCAAAAATCCCAGTGGCTAGATGTGCCAAGCTTGTAGAGACATACCCCAAGAGACTTGCAGCTGTAATTGCTGCAAAAGGTGGCTCTACAAAGTATTGACTTTGGGGGGGTGAATAGTTATGCACGCTCAAGTTTTCTGTTTTTTTTTGTCTTATTTCTTGTTTGTTTCACAAAAAAAATATTTTGCATCATCAAAGCGGTAGGCATGTTGTGTAAATCAAATGATACAAACCCCCCAAAAAATCCATTTTAATTCCAGGTTGTAAGGCAACAAAATAGGAAAAATGCAAAGGGGGGTAAATACTTTCGCAAGCCACTGTAATATAGCGTACATCCTTGGCTGCTATTGCAATTTAGCTAGCCAACTGCTAACTACCAGCTAACGTCAGCTGTATGGACGGAGCATGCACCGGCACAACTCAATGTTGACAATATACTCTAGCTATCCCACAATCTTCCACAAACAAAGCACAGCTAGCTAGCTAGTTAAGTAAAGTTCATAGTCAACACCAATTTTTGGGAAACTGCCACGCTGCTAATGTATAATACATGCAATGGGCATTGCTCATCTAACGTTAACTAACGTTACTCCATGCACTAGTCAATCTGGCTTGCGTTGCAATGTCGCTAGATAGCGTTACAGCCTTTACCTTATGCATTGATTCAGTATGCTCCGTCCTCTGTCAATGCAATTATCTTGTCGTTATAATCCAAATTTGCGCTGACTGATTAACACAGTGTCAAGTTACTTTTCAATGTATTCCCGGAATCCTGAAGTCACCATCCAAGTAAAAAGTAGCCAGGGGGGTTCGGGTGCACCCAAGTTAAACAACACCAACATCATTGCTTGCTTGCGCGACCTTTGCTAACTTGGTTAGCTACAATAGATTTTAATAGAAAGTTAGCAAAAATAGATAAGATCTTGCTACCATGGAAAGGTAAATACCTGTATATTTGTGGAAGAATCACCCTGATTAACTCTTTAGTATTATCCCAGTATTAAAGCATTAGACCTGTCACTAAAATCTTCAGTCATACAAACGTTATACTTAAGTAAGATTGTTTCACCCTATGTTTAAGTATGGCCTTTTTCCCTTTATTCAGATTACAACCTCTCACTTTCAGTTATTTGAAAAGGAAATAATCTCCCAAATATCACTATTTCTAAAACAAGCAATAGAAAGTTGGTTGCAATTTCAATTTAAGCCTCCAGAAACGACAGAACAAATAATGCAACAAATATTGTGGTTAAACTCAAATATACTAATTGATAAAAAGGTATAATCTTCGTAAAAGATATCATAGGTAGGACTGGTGGAGTTATGTCGCACATGCAGCTAACAAAAACATATGGAAATGTCTGCTGTACCCAAAATTACAACCATATAATTGCAGCATTACCGCAAAAATGGAAGAGGAAAGTGGAAGGGGGAAAAAGTAAGGAACTTGTCTGTCTGCCCTGTATTAAAGACCATAATTGGTTAAAGAAAATTGTGATAAATAAAAAAGTATACCAGTTTCATTTAAGGACCAAAGGATTGACAGCCATCCCATATAGATTGCAAAATAGTTGGGAAGAGATTTTTGACGTACCAATACCATGGCACATGGTTTATGAACTGATACGCAAAACGACGCCGGATTCAAAACTTAGAATTGTTCAATTTAAATGATTATACAAAATTCTTGCAACCAATAGGATGTTATTTATATGGGGGATACAATCTTCCCAGCTCTGCAGATTTTGCTAAGAAGAGACAGAATCATTAGATCATTTGTTTTGGTACTGTCCATTTGTAGCTTGTTTTTGGTCACAGGTCCAGGAATGGCTGAAGAATTGCACTATTTACCTGGAGATAACCCTGCAGATAGCACTACTGGGTGATCTAAAAAGTCATAGTCAATCGATCAATAATGTAATAATACTTTTAGCAAAAAAAATGATTTTCAGTTTACAATCTGTAGAAACAATGAGAATAGAAAGGTTCAGAAATTTTGTGAAACATCACAGTACAGATAGAAATCTAATATGGATGGTGTTAAGAAATAGATGGGAGGGGTTGAATGGAGCTGAAGGTTGGGGCTAATAACAACTAATAACAACAAGATAACTAATGTAAAACATACTGTGTCCATAATATGTACATAAAGGTTATAGGTTAAGGATTTTTGTGAAAGAGCACAGTTAAAAAGATATGGCATATAGAAGCAAACCGGATGGACATCATGAAAATGATCGGAGAGGTTGAGGGTAGAGGAAGTTCAGGAGTAAAAACAAACAAAATAGAACTATTGTAATGTTGACTGTATCCATAAAATTTATAGAGTATGTATAAGCTGGAAGTAGAGGCTTAAGCGTTGTTGTTCACTAGTTTACTTGTATTATGGGAGGGGTGGTAGAAAGTAATAAAGGAAAATATATATTTTTTAAATTATATCTATATATATGTATATGTATTTATATGTGTGTATGTATGTGTATATGTATGTATTTATATGTGTATTTATGTATATGTGTATGTATACAGTGGGGGATAAAAGTATTTAGTCAGCCACCAATTGTGCAAGTTCTCCCACTTAAAAAGATGAGAGAGGCCTGTAATTTTCATCATAGGTATACGTCAACTATGACAGACAAATTGAGAAAAAAAATCCAGAAAATCACATTGTAGGATTTTTAATGAATTTATTTGCAAATTATGGTGGGAAATAAGTATTTGGTCAATAACAAAAGTTTCTCAATACTTTGTTATATACCCTTTGTTGGCAATGACACAGATCAAACGTTTTCTGTAAGTCTTCACAAGGTTTTCACACACTGTTGCTGGTATTTTGGCCCATTCCTCCATGCAGATCTCCTCTAGAGCAGTGATGTTTTGGGGCTGTCGCTGGGCAACACAGACTTTCAACTCCCTCCAAAGATTTTCTATGGGGTTGAGATCTGGAGACTGGCTAGGCCACTCCAGGACCTTGAAATGCTTCTTACGAAGCCACTCCTTCGTAGCCCGGGCGGTGTGTTTGGGATCATTGTCATGCTGAAAGACCCAGTCACGTTTAATCTTCAATGCCCTTGCTGATGGAAGATCTCACGATACATGGCCCCAGTCATTCTTTCCTTTACACAGATCAGTCGTCCTGGTCCCTTTGCAGAAAAACAGCCCGAAAGCATGACGTTTCCATCCCCATGCTTCACAGTAGGTATGGTGTTCTTTGGATGCAACTCAGCATTCTTTGTCCTCCAAACACGACGAGTTGAGTTTTTACCAAAAAGTTTTATTCTGGTTTCATCTGACCATATGACATTCTCCCAATCCTCTTCTGGATCATCCAAATGCACTCTAGCAAACTTCAGACGGGCCTGGACATGTACTGGCTTAAGCAGGGGGACACGTCTGGCACTGCAGGATTTGAGTCCCTGGCGGCGTAGTGTGTTACTGATGGTAGGCTTTGTTACTTTGGTCCCAGCTCTCTGCAGGTCATTCACTAGGTCCCCCTGTGTGGTTCTGGGATTTTTGCTCACCGTTCTTGTGACCATTTTGACCCCACGGGGTGAGATCTTGCGTGGAGCCCCAGATCGAGGGAGATTATCAGTGGTCTTGTATGTCTTCCATTTCCTAATAATTGCTCCCACAGTTGATTTCTTCAAACCAAGCTGCTTACCTATTGCAGATTCAGTCTTCCCAGCCTGGTGCAGGTCTACAATTTGGCTGACTAAATACTTTTTTTCCCCCACTGTATATATTTGCCAAAAAAATATATATATATGGGGGATTTGAAGTAATGCAAACAATT
The DNA here is from genome assembly GCF_964263955.1 of Coregonus lavaretus. Lineage (NCBI taxonomy): Eukaryota > Metazoa > Chordata > Actinopteri > Salmoniformes > Salmonidae > Coregonus > Coregonus lavaretus. Next base: position 5,934,323 of record NC_140003.1, on the reverse strand, counting down.
ACATTGATGGAAGTTACAATCTATCTGCAATATTAAAGCTGATCTATTTTCAATTATTTTCAATTATTAGGTGGCTTTTAAAAGAGTATCGTTGAGTGGTAATGGACAGGGACCGTGGTGTGTGTACTACTGTATTTTTGTTCTTAATTTAAGGTTAAGGTTGGTTAGGGTTGAGGTTAGGGTTAGGTTTAAAATCGGATTTTAAGATGAGAAATAGGCAGGCTGCATGACTTTGTGGCTGTGGTATCTAGTGACGACCAATCCTGGGTTCGCCTCTCGGAGGAGACATTTTGACCATTCTCTTTAGTGTATAGTTTTGACACCCCCCCTCCCAGTCCTGACAAACACACACACACCAGCCCGCACATGCACAGTGTGTGCTTATTTTCAATTATTAGGTGGCTCTTAAAATAATATTGTTGAGTGGTAATGGACAGGGAAAGTTGTGTGTGTACTACTGCGCACGTCTTGCCAATAGTGTGTGATTGCGGGTTGCAATTCGAGGCGTTCACCCGCCCTGCACACAGTGTCCTTTGCTAACACCTGCTGAAAACCTGCCCTCACCGTCGTTAACAGACCTGCGGTAAAACAGTGCCCGACAGGCGGGGGTGAAGTACACAGTCTACAGGTGTGCGAGCTAGCTACCTAACCCGCCTGCTGTGTACCGGAGTCCTAGTTAGCTAGCTAACTAGCTAGCTAGCACCCAGTGTCCTTCACTAACGCCTGCCGAACACCTGACTTTGCCATTGTTAACAGACCGGGGGCGAAGGACACTGTCTGCCATTGTCCTAGCTAGTTAGCTACCGGCGTTGTCACCCCCTCCACTTCTTCTGTCGGGTTTAACGGCGGTTGGCATCCAACGTTATGGTGCATTACCGCCACATACTGTACTGGAGTGCCCCCGCCTCCCGTCTGTCTACCGGAGTCATAGCTTAGAAATGGACCAATAGAAGTATAAAGAGGGGTTCCCGCAGATGAAGGAATGCCCCCATTCATGAACGCCCCGAATTACGGGCCGCAATTGCACCCTTTTCCGTCTTGCTACTATGGAGGCGAGAACGGTGGAGACTGGAGCGACCAACTCTCATGAAATATACGTCACTGCCCTCATCTGTCAGATGCACTCCACCCCTACGGTACATCCCAGGGACACACTGCTTAATGTCAGGGTGGCGGATTGTGTTCCCTAAAATGCGTACACCAGCTGATTGACAGAGCTCCGGGCCCTCTCTATGCATTTGTTTATCTTCTGGTCCCACTGGAACATCCAGCTCCTCCGCTGCATGATATCAGAGAAGACCACCGTTGTCCCGGAAAACATTCGGATGACCACATCTAAATCTGTGCATATGCTGCACCAGTGCCGTCCCCATAGTGTATCCCAAGTCTAGGATATTAGGGGGAGAAGTTGCACAGGCCGTCTGCTGGCGCAGAACACCGAGCAGTTTGTGCCACTTCATGCCTTGCTCTCCGAGCCACCTAATGTGACAGTCAATAATGTATGTAAATAGTTAATGGGTAGGCTACATTGCTGTGTTATGCTGTATTATAATGTTGTATAATAATGGTGCATGATCACCTTCCGGTGTAAAAACAATGGAAAATTAAAACTAAAAACAGTGTTTTAAGTGAGAAGTAGGCATTAATCTGAAGCTGAAAAATAAAGGAAATTCACTTGAGCACCACAATGCCTATTCCATTCGTGCTCTACGAAGGTTTTACAGCACACAGGTTTCACCTACTACAGTAGATATGTTGGTCTATTGTACTTCAAACAATGTGTATGCAGTTTGCTTAGCATTCAAAACGTAGCATTCATTTTGGCTGGACAGCTGGCAAAAAAGATCATCCCTAATTCCATTGCGTAATCCACAGCAGAGCAAGGCATGAGCTTTTATTTCAATGGAACCATCGTTACACGTTTTTCTAAGGGAGTGTTTGTGTATCAACCAGTCTCTAGCGAGAGAGGGTGTTATGGATACAGGTATCCTGTATGTGTATTTGTGTTTTTCCTCTCCTTCTGCCCTAATCACAGGTGTCCCTTGTGTTCCTGATTGGTAGTCGTTGGTGTGTCCCCCTGGTCAGTCGTCAGTTCATCTGCTGATTGCTGAAGTGGACCAATCAGTGGACACTCCTCCTGATTGCACCACCTGTTTCTGGTTGTCATTACCCAATCACATCACACATCCCCTGGTTTAAAAACCCAGTCATTTGTGTTTCTCAAGTACTCTTTTTTTTTCTTGCTTTCTCACACATTAGGCTACACCGACCTTTTTGATAGACAGACTACCGTTGTTCCTTCATACACCACATAGTCATAGCCTATACATCTCACTTTGTCCTGTTCCATGTGAGTATGTATTACTGTGGTGACTTGTTTGCTATTGTCTAATCACTCGTTTGCTGTTTAGTCCCTATTTACCTATGTTGTTTGTGCCTGGGAAAAAGGGATTTTTAGCATTTTGGATTTGGGCATACACTACCCATAGGAAACTTTGTCTAAAAACACTAGTTAGACCTGAGCGGACCACCCACTGCATTTTTGTATAGTTAGTAGCAAGCTAGTGGTTCAGTTTAGGGTTTTTTGAATGTCCCTGACATGCCTTGGGTCCAGCTCAGCCCCTTTTCCCCAAACCGTTTACCATGTGTTTAAAATAAACGTTTTGTGTTTGACGGTAGGATTGGTTGTCAGTGTATTTTATTTTCACAGTTCCTTTTCACTATTCTAACTCGCAAGAGTAATGTTACGTGTCTCTGTACCATCCACCCTAGACTTTTAAAGCCACGGGGTTCGTAACAGGGGGCCACACTTGATCCGTTCTTGGATAAAACGGTACGTACCTAGGGTTCTGTCCCAAAAGTTTGTTTAAAAAGGCCATAGGTGCGCAGATTGTTACTTTGAGGTTTGTTTATCAGTTGTTACCACTTTAATTAATCGCTTTCTAAAAGTGATTCAAAAGCACTACAGTCATTTCTAGAATTCACTGTCTGTAACAGTGAGGTGAGTCATATGGATGGAGTTAAAGGCTTTGACATGGTATATAAAATGTTTCTTTGCAATTGAAGTTCTTCACAAGCCCTAAAGAATTACATAGACGTTCATTTGGCATACTGCAAAATCTCTGGCAATTTATAAAAAAGACATAGCCACTGGTGAAGCAATATATTTTTCCAGCCCATATCATCTTGCATAGCAGCATTTGGTGTGTATTTACCCTCTCCAAGGTAAAATCTGCAGGCACGGTTAAAAACAGAATAAACAAGTATACAGTTCCTTCAGAAAGTATTCATACCCCTTGACTTATTCCACGTTGAGTTACAGCTTGTATTCGAAATGAATTTCTCTCAACCATCTACACACTAACCCATAATGACAAAGTGAAAACATGTTTTTAGAAATGTTAGCAAATGTATTAAATGAAATACATAAATACCTAATTTACATAAGTACTCACACCCATGAGTCAATACTTTGTAGAAGCACCTTTGGCAGCATTTACAGCTGTGAGTCTTTCTGGGTAAGTCTCTAAGAGCTTTCCACACTTGGATTGTGCAACATTTGCCCATTATTCTTAAAAAAAAACAAAATGGACAACCATTTTCAGGTCTTGCCATAGATTTAAGTCATAACTTTAACTCGGCCACTCAGGAACATTCACTGTCTTCTTGGTAAGCAACTCCATGTAGATTTGGCCTTATGTTTTAGGTCATTGTCTTGCTGAAAGGTGAATGAAAGCAAACAACCAGCTTTTTGTCATGGATTTTGCATGTGCTTAGCTCCATTCCGTTTATTTTTTATCCTGAAAAACTCCCCATTACAAGCATACCTATAACATGATGCAGCCATCACTATGCTTGAATATATGGAGAGTGGTACTCAGTAATGTATTGGATTTGCCCCAAACATAACTCGTTGTGTTCAGGGCAGAAAGTTAATTGCTTTGCCACATTTTTTTGCAGTATTACTTTAGTGCCTTGTTGCAAAAAGGATGCATGTTTTGGAATATATTCTGTACAGGCTTCCTTCTTTTCAGTTCTTTAAACTCTGTAACTGTTTTAAAGTCATCATTGGCCTCATAGTGAACGGTTTCCTTCCTCTCCGGCAACTGAGTTAGGAAGGACGCCTGTGTCTTTTTAGTGACTGGGTGTATTGATACACCATCCAAAGTGTAATTAATAACTCCACCATCGTCAAAGGAATATTCAATGACTGCTTTTTATTTTTTACACATCAACCAATAAGTGCCCAATACCTTTGCGAGGTATTGGGAAACTTCCCTGGAGGTTGTGGTTGAATCTGTTTGAAATTCACTGCTCGACTGAGGGACCTTACAGATAATTGTACGTGTGGGGTACAGAGATGAGGTAGTCATTCAAAAACCATGTTAAACACTATTATTGCACACATAGTTAGTCCATGCAACTTATTATGTGACTTATTAAGCAAATGTTTACTCCTGAACTTGTTTAGGCTTGCCATGACAAAGGGGTTGAATACTTAGACTCAATAGATTTCAGCTTTTCATTTTTAATTAATTTGTAAAGAAGTAATTCCACTTTGACATTATGGGGTATTGTGTGTAGTCCAGTGACAAAACATCTCAATTTAATACAACATTCAGGCTGTAACACAACAAAATGTGGAAAAGGTCAAGGGGTGTGTATACTTTCCATCAATGCATGGCCTTAAACGTTACACAAGTAGCTGTAACGATGTTCAGTCTCAGTTTTTTTTCAGAAGTGGCTTGGAATCCTCCCCACAAAGGATTCTACAGACCTCCACTGGCTCACGTTGAAGGCAGCCAATGGCCTACACATCCCCTAAAGGGGCCTGTCCCTGACATGCCTCAAAGAAGCCTCCTGGCAAGTGGAAGTCCGTCCGCAGGACAAGGGAAATAGGGCCTTTGGGGCTGTTCGGGTTCTCTCATATGCCCTTTGGACTCTGCAACGTCCCTGCCACCTTCCAGAGGCTCATGCAGAAGTGTCCAGGAGACAAGGTAAATTACTTTCTTTTGATCTACTTAGATGATGTCATTATCTACTCACCCGATTTTGACACCCATCTAGAACACCTTGACCAGGTGTTCAAGAAGCTTGCCAAGCATGGCCTGAAATTTCAGCCTAAGAAATGTCAGCTCTTGAAGAGGGAGGTTGTCTACTTAGGGCATGTGATGAGTCAAGCAGGGGTGTACACAAACACTGAGAAAATAGCCGCTGTCCATGACTGGCCTCAACCAGAAACTACACTTGGGAAGAAGAGTCGCCCAGTGGACTGGACCCCGGCGTGCCACCAAGCCTTTAACCAGCTCAAGGGCACTCAGTATATGCACCAATTCTGGCATATGCTGACTTCAGCAAACCATTCATCATGTACACTGATGCCAGCTTGGGGGGCCTTGGGGCAATGCTGTCTCAAGTTCAAGGTGACAAGGAGAGAGTAATTGCCTATGCCAGCTGGAGCGTGTCTCCTCCGGAGAGGAATGATCAGAACAATAGTTCATTCAAACTTGAGCTACTTGCCCTTGAATGGTCAGTGACTAAATATTTCAGAGACTACCTGTGGGGGGGCAGAGTTTTTTTTTTTCACCTTAATTTAACCAGGTAAGTCAGTTGAGAACAAGTTCTCATTCTCAAGTTCACAGTTTACACGGACAGAACCCGCTGGTTCATCTCGACACTGCAAAACTGGGGGCGGTTGAGCAGCGCTTGGAGGCCCAGCTCACCAGCTTCCAGTTTCAGGTGAAGTACCACCCTGGTCGCTTTAGCCAGAATGCTGATCTTCTCTCCAGGTTACCCAGCATGGAACGGCAAGTGTATCTGAGCCAAGAGGTGGAAGAGGAAGAGATCCAACAGGAGGATCCACACCTTCGATCCTTAGCAGAGAGGGTCAACCAAGATGAAAGGCCCAACGAAGTGGCCCGGAAGGATGCCCATCTGGAGGAGAGGTGATGGTGGAGAGAATGGGACTGTCTAGACCTACGGGATGGAATCCTTGGCCGGAGAGTCTGTGATGAAGTTGAGGACACCTGGAGGTGGAAGATCCTGGTGCCTAACAATGCCACCAAAGACTTGTGGGAGAGATGACACACCTCAATTGGAAACTTGAGTGCCGGCCGAATCTAAGGGGCTTTGAGGCGGGGATTTTACTGGCCCCAGCTAGGAGATGATGTGAGACATTGGATCACTGACTGCCCCCAGTGTGTGCAGAGGAAACCCGGACCAGAGGTAAGGGCACCCCTGGTGCCGATCGCTAGCAGTTACCCATTGGAGATTTTGGCCATTGACTATCTATCCCTTAGTCAGCCTAATGATACTTACCCTTACCTGCTAATCACGATAAATCTGTTTTCCAGATATGGGTGGGCTGTCCCCACAAAAGTATGAGAAACAGTATGAAAATGTATGCACTCACTACTGTAAGTCACTCTGGATAAGAGTGTCTGCTAAATGACAAAAATGTAAAAAAGACCAGACTGCAGAGACCACTGTAAAATCCCTCTGGTCAGCTGTAGTGCAACACTGGGGTTGTCCTGATCGGATTTTGTCCAATCAGGGCGCAGCTTTTGAAACCGCACTTGTAGCCCAGTTTTGCCAGCTGTATGGGTGTGTCAAGATCTGAACCACTCCCTACCACCATCAGGGCAACGGGGTCTGTGAGCATTTTAATCATCTCTACTTGGGTCCCTGGGGCCAGATGAGCAGATGATTTGGCCAGAGCAGTTACCCATGCTTCTCCAGGCATACAACAACACTGAACATAGCAGCACCGGGCTTACCCCATTCTTTGTAATATGTGGCATGCATGCCTGTCTTCCTGTTGATGTGATTTCAGGTGTGTAAGCCCCGACACTGCGGATGGACCTAGATGGATGGATGAGGCACCATCATGACCAGCTACGACGGGTCATGTCAAGGCAAGGACCCGACATCAGCAGGAGCGAGACAAACAGGAGTACGACAAGGACTTTCCATTGATGGCTGGTGAACGGGTGCTCCTGTGGAACTTCTGATGATGTGATCAGGGTAAACTAGCCCCCCGATGTCAACCGCAGCCTTTTGTCATCCTAAGACACCTTCGGCCTGGACTGCCAGTCCTTCGTATCCGACCAGACGGAGGGGGACCAATACGGACAATTCATCGGAACCATGTACGGCATTGCCACTACCCAACCTTCAGACCGTGCCCAGATGCAACTCCACCGACCCATGCCAACCAGACAATGTTCAGCTGAGCCAGGCCCCTAGGCCGGACTGGCACAACTACACATGGTACCCGGTGAGACTACCTGCTGTTCCTCTGGCCAGAGAAGAGCCCGCTGCTTCCCCAAGGGTTCAGGATGCCAGAGGTGAGTTGGTTGGGCCCCTAGATGGGGAGGGAGGTGAGCCAGTCCATAGATATAATAGGGAGAACCGATGGCCCTCGCTTAGGTACCGGGCGTTGTTGGATAGTTCAGTATAGTCGGGACGACTGTAGAGGAAGGGGGGAGAGCGTCATGAGATGGATTGGTAGATAAGTGGAGTTAGCTAATCAGACAGGTAGCTTGGGATTGGCTGTAATTTTCTTTAAAAGCCCTGTGTTTAGTGATGTTCGGGGCTGGGAGTTGAGCAGAGAATGTCTCTCTGTGGGGATCAGTCCCCTATGCAAATGTCCATGGCTTGTCTGTTTGGGTGTTTGCTGTGATCGCACTGGACCAACCAGTGTTTGCGGGACTAGAAGTCTTACTGGCGAATTCGAGTGAGGAAGTGGGAGGCTGCGCTGACGATGAACTGGGGCTGTGGAGCTGAGTGGTGATCCAAGAGCAGAGGACCGAGAGAGGCATTGGTACAACATACATTTAGGAGCTTTAGCTCCGCCAAGTAAGGGACGTTAATCTTCCTGTGTTCCCCTTACACTACTCTTTCTCTCTCTGGGCTGTTTTGCCACGCCAATCAAAGGCACTATTGTCGATAGGTTTCTCTGCAGTCTGTCTTCCTTTCAAATAGCACCAGAGGCGGGGCCTTCGGTGACAACGCCAAGCAGAGTCTCAGACCCGGTGCGTTCCAGGACAGGGAGCTCTGCGGATCTGTATATCGCCACACAAAGATGTTTATTTTATGGGAATATGGTTCTCGTCAGGCCCTAGAAATCAAGAACCTATCCCCACCCTTTCTATATGTTGTCTTGTCTGTCTTTCCCCCTCCCTATTTTGTTCCATAGCATTACATTTTAGTCATTTAGCAGACGCTCTTATCCAGCGTGACTTACAGGAACAATTAGGGTTAAGTGCCTTGCTCAAGGGCACATCGACAGATTTTTCACCTAGTCGGCTCGGGGATTAGAACCAGCGACCTTTCGGTTACTGGCACAACGCTCTTAACCACAAAGCTACCTGCCGCCCCAGTGTCCGTTAGAGGGTTTGGCAGAGTAGAGTAGAGCCAAGGGTGGGTCCCATATTGTGAGCAGCACCAGTGCGAGATTGTAGTGCCTTTCACCATATTGTTGCAGTGCCTTCCCTTAGAATAACCATGTTGTTGCAGTGCAATATCAGAATAATTCAGTGTGCGGGGTCCGATCAATGTTAACACATTCATTTAAAATAAATGTACCTTGAGCATACTTGTCACGCCCTGGCTCTGGGGACACTTGTATGTTGAGCCAGGGTGTGCATTTCATTTGTTTTCTGGTATGTGTATTTCTATGTTGGCCTGAGTGGCTCCCAATCAGAGGCAACGAGTGTCAGCTGTAGTTGGTTGTCTCTGATTGGGAGCCATATTTAAACTGTCTGTTTCCCATTTGTGTTTGTGGGATCTTGTTTCAAGTCTGTTTATGTTAGACCGTGAACTGTCACGTATCGTTTGTTGTTTTTGATTGTGTCTCTAATTAAAGAGTATGTTTTCCTACAACGCTGCGCCTTGGTCCGCTTCATCATGTGTCAACGATCGTGACAGAAGATCCCACCTCGACTGGATCAAGCAGCGTGACGAGGAGAGAGGATGGACCTGGGAGGAGATGAGTGAGAGTCTGGCAAGAGGGATGGAGGCCATGAGCACGGGGGAGAGACAAGCCCATAAATTATTTAGGGGGGGGCTAACGCCGTGGACGACGGGGCAGCAGGAGGCCGCCAGGTTACGGGAGTCACTGGTCACCAGGGGGAAAGAGGATGTAGAGGCACGGCGAGAGGTACTGGCGTGTGTTGCCAGTCCGGTCCGGCCTGTTCCTGATCCCCACGTAGGGCCAGTGGTGTGTGTTCCCAGTACGGTCCGGCCTGTTCCTGCCACTCGCACCAAGCCAGTGGTGCGCTTCGTCAGCCCGGTCCGGCCCGCTCCTGCTCCCCGCACCAAGTCAGTGGTGCGTTTCGTCAGCCCGGCGCGGCCCGTTCCTGCTCCCCGCACCAAGTCAGTGGTGCGCGTCGTCAGCCCGGTCCGGCCCATTCCTGCTCCCCGCACCAAGTCAGTGGTGCGTTTCGTCAGCCCGGCGCGGCCCGCTCCTGCTCCCCACACCAAGCCAGTGGTGTGCGTCGTCAGTCCGGCACGGCCCGTGCCTGTTCCACCGGTGGCTGGTCCGGCACCGGTCAGATGCTTCATGCCGGAGCTAGAGCAATCCGCTCCACCAGTGTGCAGTCCAGCTCCGGCCAGCGGGGCCAGACCGGACCAGAGGTACTTTGGGGGGTTGGAGAGGGAGCGGGGATCAGGCCCGGAGTGCCCACCCGGTCCCTCCCCTGTGGTGTTTGGTGGGCGCGGTCGGAGTCCGCGCCTTTAGGGGGGGGTACTGTCACGCCCTGGCTCTGGGGACACTTGTATGTTGAGCCAGGGTGTGCATTTAATTTGTTTTCTGGTATGTGTATTTCTATGTTGGCCTGAGTGGCTCCCAATCAGAGGCAACGAGTGTCAGCTGTAGTTGGTTGTCTCTGATTGGGAGCCATATTTAAACTGTCTGTTTCCCATTTGTGTTTGTGGGATCTTGTTTCAAGTCTGTTTATGTTAGACCGTGAACTGTCACGTATCGTTTGTTGTTTTTGATTGTGTCTCTAATTAAAGAGTATGTTTGCCTACAACGCTGCGCCTTGGTCCGCTTCATCATGTGTCAACGATCGTGACAATACTTACCTGTCCTGGTCTTCTGTGTTGGGGTTGTGTGCTGGAGAACATTAAATCCTGTGTTTTGGAGTTAAAATGGGTTCACACTAAACTGGGACTTAGCCTTGCACAAGTCTTGGCTTGTGCGAGCCGGAGCGGCTCTTCGGAGCAGGAGCCTAGTCCTGTTTCTGTAGCGTGAGACAGGTTGCTGTACAAGTACACCCCCTGGACAGGACACTAGTCTAGCACAGGGCCTTCCCTCAATCCATCTCTTTAATTCTGAGTGCCAAGCAGAGGCGCACCAGGTTCCATTTTTACTGTCTTTGGTAAGAGGCGCACCGGGTTCCATTTTTAGTCTTTGACGGGGATGGAACTCCCAACCTTGCAATATCAGGGCAGACACTCAAACCCCAAGAGTTGGTTGACAAGTGTGTGTGTGGATTTGGTTAAGTTCCCATCCATTATGGGCTCTCGGCCTGTAGTTAGGAAACGTTGGACACTGTCAACATAGTTTTGTTGAAAACATATACATGAATAGACACACACACACAATGGATTATTTAAGATTTGGGCTGCTCACTTTACAGTGCCTCCTGGGTCTTTTCATTGCTGCCCCCCCAGCATTGAGGAAATGGCCTATTATGAAGAGGAAATCTGTTTGTCCGTTTTGATTGAGCGCTACGCTATCTCTCTCCTTTTTATGACTAAAGTGTGCCATCTGGCAGGGACCCAAAAACCTCTATTCATTCAACTCCTCTCCATTACAGTACCTAATACCTTTTCTGCCACTCTCCTGGTCCCTTACCTATCAGTGAGAAACGTCACAGAGAAGATGGGATGTCTTATTGTGGCTCTGGGATGCATACCTGGCTTGAAATACTATGGAAACCATTTCAAATACACAAACACTATCTGTGCTTGACTAATCTGTGCCCCCGCACATTAACTCTGTACCGGTAACCACTGTATATAGCCTCCCTACTGTTATTTTATTTGACTAAGGCTCTTTAATTATTTGTTATTTGTATTTTTTACTTATCTATTTCTTTATTTAACACATTTTTCTTAAAATGGCATTATTGGTTAAGGTAAGTAAGCATTTCACTGTTGTATTCGGTGCATGTGGCAAATAAAATTTGTTTTGATATGATTGAGCTTGTCTGGCTTAATGTAATCAATAGAATAGTCCCAAAACGGGAAACCTTGCCCATCTGGCACTCCAGGCAGTTGCTCAAAGTATTGAACACATTCTGAATAGTATTTGAAACGAGGTCTGATGGGATGAAAACAGAGACAGCTGGGGGCAGCTGGTCAGAGTCTCTTCCCCCTGTAACCCTGAGGTCTTGACCTGACTGTATGTCTATGTGACCATATGTCACGACAAGCTGTTGAGTGAAGGAATTGGGGTATGGATACAGACATGGGCACCTGGTTATTGTGTGCGCAGGGGAGATAGATCACTAAAGGCCCAATTCCAAACCAATTTCCTGCATGGTTTAGCCAAAGCAACTTGTTGACGCTCCCTCACGGGTGTGGCTTACAGCTATCCAGTCTTCTGTGAGCACAAATGGGCACAAAGCAAATGGATATGGGACCAGGCTTGATTTAGAAGTCAGAAATCCTAGTAAATCCTTTCAAATGACTCATAAGGCTGGTTTCCCAGACTCAGATTATGCCTACTCCTGGATTAACAAGGCAACAGTAAACATGTCGTCCCCCAAGAATGATGCAGCGGCCCCCACCCACAGGCAAATTTAAATTGATTACTACAGTGACGGAAAAAAGTATTTGATCCCCTGCTTATTTTGTACGTTTGCCCACTGACAAAGAAATGATCAGTCTATAATTTTAATGGTAGGTTTATTTGAACAGTGAGAGACAGAATAACAACAAAAAAATCCAGAAAAACACATGTCAAAAATGTTATAAATTGATTTGCATTTTAATGAGGGAAATAAGTATTTGACCCCCTCTCAATCAGAAAGATTTCTGGCTCGCAGGTGTCTTTTACACAGGTACCGAGCTGAGATTTATCCTCAGAGTTCGTACTGCTTGGTGACCTAAATTGGGATATGCTTAATCCCCCAGCCATCCTACAATCCAAACTAGATGCCCTCAACCTCACGCAAATTATCAACGAACCTACCAGGTACAACCCTAAATCCGTAAACATGGGTACCCTCATAGATATCATCCTGACTAACATACCCTCTAAATACACCTCAGCTGTCTTCAACCAGGATCTCAGCGATCACTGCCTTATTGCCTGCGTCCGTAACGGGTCCGCGGTCAAACGACCACCCCTCATCACTGTCAAACGCTCCCTAAAACACTTTAGCGAGAAGGCCTTCCTAATTGACCTGGCCCAGGTATCCTGGATGGATATAGATCTCATTCCGTCAGTAGAGGATGCCTGGTTGTTCCTTAAAAGTAATTTCCTCTCAATCTTAAATAAACATGCCCCATTCAAAAAATACAGAACTAAGAACCGATATAGCCCCTGGTTCTCCTCAGACTTGACTGCCCTTGACCAGCACAAAAACATCCTGTGGCGTACAGCATTAGCATCAAATAGCCCCCGCGATATGCAACTTTTCAGGGAAGTTAGGAACCAATATACACAAGCAGTCAGGAAAGCAAAGGCTAACTTTTTCAAACAGAAATTTGCATCCTGTAGCACTAACTCCAAAAAGTTTTGGGACACTGTAAAGTCCATGGAGAATAAGAGCACTTCCTCCCAACTACCCACTGCACTGAGGCTAGGAAACACTATCACCACCGATAAATCTACAATAATCGAGAATTTCAACAAGCATTTTGCTACAGCTGGCCATGCTTTCCATCTGGCTACCACTACCCCGGCCACCAACTCTGCACCCTCTGCTGCAACTTGCCCATGCCCCCCCCGCTTCTCCTTCACACAAATTCAGACAGCTGATGTTTTGAAAGCGCTGCAAAATCTGGACCCCTACAAATCAGCTGGGCTAGACAATCTGGACCCTTTCTTTCTAAAACTAGCCGCCGAAATTGTCGCAACCCCTATTACTAGCCTGTTCAACCTCTCTTTCGTAACGTCTGAGATCCCCAGAGATTGGAAAGCTGCCGCGGTCATCCCCCTCTTCAAAGGGGGTGACACTCTAGATCCAAACTGCTACAGACCTATATCCATCCTGCCCTGCCTTTCGAAAGTATTTGAAAGCCAAGTTAACAAACAGATCACCGACCATTTCGAATACCACCGTACCTTCTCCGCTATGCAATCCGGTTTCCGAGCTGGTCATGGGTGCACTTCAGCCACGCTCAAGGTCCTAAACGATATTATAACCGCGATTGATAATAGACAGTACTGTGCAGCCGTCTTCATCGACCTGGCCAAGGCTTTCGACTCTGTCAACCACCGCATTCTTATTGGCAGACTAAATAGCCTTGGTTTCTCAAATGACTGCCTCGCCTGGTTCACCAACTACTTCTCAGATAGAGTTCAGTGTGTCAAATCGGAGGTCCTGTTGTCTGGACCTATGGCAGTCTCTATGGGGGTGCCACATGGTTCAATTCTTGGGCCGACACTTTTCTCCGTGTATATCAATGATGTCGCTCTTGCTGCTGGTGACTCTCAGATCCACCTCTACGCAGACGACACCATTTTGTATACATCTGGCCCTTCATTGGACACTGTGTTAACAAACCTCCAAACGAGCTTCAATGCCATACAACACTCCTTCAGTAGCCTCCAACTGCTCTTAAACACTAGTAAAACTAAATGCATGCTTTTCAATCGAACGCTGCTGGCACCCGCCCACCAGACTAGAATCACCACTCTCGACGGGTCTGACCTAGAGTATGTGGACAACTACAAATACCTAGGTGTCTGGTTAGACTGTAAACTCAACTTCCAGACTCACATAAAAAATCTCCAATCCAAAGTTAAATCTAGAATCGGCTTCCTATTTCGCAACAAAGCCTCCTTCACTCATGCTGCCAAACATGCCCTCGTAAAACTGACTATCCTACCGATCCTTGACTTCGGCGATGTCATTTATAAAATAGCCTCCAACACTCTACTCAGCAAATTGGATGTAGTCTATCACAGTGCCATCCGTTTTGTCTCCAAAGCCCCATACACTACCCACCACTGTGACCTGTACGCTCTTGTTGGCTGGTCCTCACTACATGTTCGTCGTCAAACCCACTGGCTCCAGGCCATCTATAAATCACTGCTAGGCAAATCCCCGCCTTATCTTAGCTCATTGGTCACCATAGCAGCACCCACCCGTAGTCTGCGCTCCAGCAGGTATATCTCACTGGTCATTCCCAAAGCCAACACCTCCTTTGGCCGCCATTCCTTCCAGTTCTCTGCTGCCAATGACTGGAACGAATTGCTAAAATCTCTGAAGCTGGAGACTCTTATCTCCCTCAATAACTTTTAGCATCAGTTGTCAGAGCACCTTACCGATCACTGCACCTGTACACAGCCCATCTGAAATTAGCCCACCCAACTACCTCATCCCTATATTGTTATTTATTTTGCTCTTTTGCACCCCAGTATCTCTATTTGCACATAATCTCTTGCACATCTAGCATTCCAGTGTTAATACTATTGTAATTATTTTGCACTATAGCCTATTTATTGCCTTACCTCCATAACTTGCTACATTTGCACACACTGTATATATATTTTCTGTTGTATTTCTGACTATGTTTTTTACCCCATATGTAACTCTGTGTTGTTTTTATTGCACTGCTATGCTTTATCTTGGCCAGGTCGCAGTTGTAAATGAGAACATGTTCTCAACTGGCTTACCTGGTTAAATAAAGGTGAAAAAAAATTAAAAAAATAAGATTAGGAGCACACTCTTAAAGGGAGTCCTCCTAATCTCAGTTTGTTACCTGTATAAAAGACACCTGTCCACAGAAGCAATCAATCAATCAGATTCCAAACTCTCCACCATGGCCAAGACCAAAGAGCTCTCCAAGGATGTCAGGGACAAGATTGTAGACCTACACAAGGCTGGAATGGGCTACAAGACCATCGCCAAGCAGCTTGGTGAGAAGGTGACAACAGTTGGTGCGATTATTCGCAAATGGAATGGGGCTGGGGCTTCATGCAAGATCTCACCTCGTGGAGTTGCAATGATCATGAGAACGGTGAGGAATCAGCCCAGAACTACACGTGAGGATCTTGTCAATGATCTCAAGGCAGCTGGGACCATAGTCACCAAGAAAACAATTGGTAACACACTACGCCATGAAGGACTGAAATCCTGCAGCGCCCGCAAGGTCCCCCTGCTCAAGAAAGCACATATACAGGCCGTCTGAAGTTTGCCAATGGACATCTCAATGATTCAGAGGAGAACTGGGTGAAAGTGTTGTGGTCAGATGAGACCAAAATCGAGCTCTTTGGCATCAACTTAACTCGCCGTGTTTGGAGGAGGAGGAATGCTGCCTATGACCCCAAGAACACCATCCCCACTGTCAAACATGGAGGTGGAAACATTATGCTTTGGGGGTGTTTTTCAGCTAAGGGGACAGGACAACTTCACTGCATCAAAGGGACGATGGACGGGGCCATGTACCGTCAAATCTTGGGTGAGAACCTCCTTCCTTCAGCCAGGGCATTGAAAATGGGTCGTGGATGGGTATTCCAGCATGACAATGACCCAAAACACACGGCCAAGGCAACAAAGGAGTGGCTCAAGAAGAAGCACATGAAGGTCCTGGAGTGGCCTAGCCAGTCTCCAGACCTTAATCCCATAGAAAATCTGTGGAGGGAGCTGAAGGTTCGAGTTGCCAAACTTCAGCCTCAACTTTAATGACTTGGAGAAGATCTGCAAAGAGGAGTGGAACAAAATCCCTCCTGAGATGTGTGCAAACCTGGTGGCCAACTACAAGAAATGTCTGACCTCTGTGATTGCCAACAAGGGTTTTGCAGTGGGGTCAAATACTTATTTCCCTCATTAAAATGCAAATCAATTTACAAAATTTTTGACATGTGTTTTTCTGGATTTTTTTGTTGTTATTCTGTCTCTCACTGTTCAAATAAACCTACCATTAAAATTATAGACTGATCATTTCTTTGTCAGTGGGCAAACGTACAAAATAAGCAGGGGATCAAATACTTTTTTCCCTAACTGTATACCGGCCCCTTGGGCCAATCATTGTGTATTTGTAACTGCCTAATCTCTATTGCAAGACGCATCATTCACTCAAGTTAAATAAAAATCGGGCCAGTAGTGTCTGAGATATTGCATGTGACTAACAAATTTAAGGTGATTACTGTAGCGCCCCTCCCAGTCGAATCAGTAGCATTTTGTAAATGCTGGATCTCTATTGCAAGACATATCATCCACCCAAGTTTCGTTAAAATCGGGCCAGTAGTGTCCGAGATATCGCGTGTGACTAACACATTTCAATTGATTAATATAGAACCCCCCTTGGGCCAATCAGTGTAATCTTTTCAATGTCGGATCTCGATGTCAAGATGCATCATTCCCCCAAGTTTCGTCAAAATCAGGCCTGTGGTGTCTGAGATAGCATATGTGATGTACGAGTGAATGGATGGAGACAGATCCATAGTCCCCTCCCCGATTTCATTGTGTGGGCAAAAAGCATGATCAATGGAGAACAGCTTCAAACATGGCATGGAGCAGACACCAACGCCACATTGAACCAGGATACTATCCAGCCTGTTAAACTAATTAACAACTATACTGCAGTGCTCTGCTTTAACCCAACTGGCTGGCAGCAATGGGTATGGTGTTTAATGGACCCTGAGGGTGTTAAAATAAGATTAAGCATTGCCGGTCAGGGCACCTAGTCATGTCACATAAAAAAGAACAACATGACATAAATGAGATAGCGGACAGAGCATGCCAGGACCCTGTTAGGCATCCGCCAAGAAGATGCCTGGGCTGGGGATTGGGGGCTGGGTGATGGATTGATTAAAAAGGAACAGAGGTGATGTGTCTGTTGCATAAACATGGGGCCGTGACACACACACACACACACAGTATCCTCAGTGACAGATAAACACAGTAATAATTGTGTTATTATCAATACAGGGATGATAATAATAACACATTATAATAAGAATGTATTTAATTTGTAAAGCGCATTTCTCGTACCCAAGGCGATATAAAAAATTATAATAATAATAAAGCAATTGCCAAGTGTTTCCATATTTCTATGAAATATGACCTATAAATACTTACAATGTTAGTGAAATAGTTTTTATTCCAATGTATTTCAATTAGGTATGCTAGCTTTTCTGTGTTGCAATGGTTTGGGCGTATACCGGTCATTAAAAATATTAATGCGAGTAGACTGCTGATTGGCCTGCTCATCCTCCTCTAGACCGCTGATTGGCCAGCTCTTCCTCATGAGGAGTATTGCATCATACTCTATGAGGAAATAGCAAGCGTTTTTTTAAACGGTCTGGGCCCGGTTTCCCAAAAGCACCTTAAGGCTGAGTTCAACTTTTGAACCTTCCTAGTAGCATAATAAAATTTCCAAGATGTTTCCCAAAACCATAGTTATTAAAATTGCATTTGAACGCCCGTAATCTAACACCTGCTTCAGACCATTCATAGAACAGTACTAGTTTACAGGTTCACGGGAGCTATGTTACCATGCACGGTCTAGCCGAGATTTCTAAAAAATTAGCTACAATGGCTGCTTCTGATAATTTCTCTTTCCAAGAAAAACATAGGATCATACAGCCCTTTTTTTATTTGAACCGGAATACACTGAAGAGGAGTTCAGACATCGAGAAAAATAATTGTGAGACCAGCAAGCAGCGGCGGCAGCTTAGACCAGCTGGACCAGGACTCAGGAGGGCAAATGACAAACGAGTAAGTTGTTTTGCTGTCGGTAGCTAGTTAGCAATATAAGCTCTCTTTTTACACGAGGCAGTGTTGTTCAGTACAGTACATTTTGGTGATCGTTTCGGCCATAACGAGTTTAGCACCACTACAAGGAAAACTAGCCAAGTTTAGCTAGCTAGCTAGCTGTGTATTTGCTATAACTAAAATGTACTGGAGTCTAAAGTTATAGCGAGCTAGCTAAATAGCCTAGCTAGCCTCAGTGCCTCTGATTAGGAGCAAAGCTGGAGAAATGTTTTGATGATGATGGTGTAGTGTAAAGGAATGACTTTAGCTTTATGACTCATATTAGTCTTGCAGTAACTATACCTGTGTGTTGCAGCTAGCTAGATAGCTAATGTGTGTCTGTGAGATGTATCTTATTCTACACCATGCTGCTACAGTAGGAATACAGACAATAGACAACAATTTCCCATGAATGTGAAATAACGTTTGTTTTTCTCTCACAGACAATATCGCTTGGATACAAAAAAGTTGATGACTCTTAAGAAGAGATGGGAAATATCCCATAACAGCAATATCCCTTGTATCAAAGTGACTCCAAACACTTCACTGCACCACGCAAACACACCATATGCAACTATGCATGCGCGCCGCACCGTCACATGGCCACTTAGCATCACAGAGTCGGCCGTAGATCGTGTAGACATCGAAAATGGGACCTAGATAGCACACATACGTCTGCCCAATGATGTATACATGATACATTGGGAAGATGAAGTATGGAGAGCGTTAGCACATTGGCAAGGCGTCTTGCAGATGTATTTAGAATGCCTACATTCTAAATTCTACAGTTCTACATCATTTATACGTCGGCCAAGCATCAACATTCTATTCTGATGTCTCGCCGTCGGCCAAAGGTGTGCGTGCTGACTGGGGATGAGTGTCACAATGCTGCCTTCTCTCGATGCATAATCATTCCTCACCCGAGAGGGGCACATTTCACATCTTTTAGGCATAGCCTACCCATGGACATTCAAACATGTTTGGGTCATGGTTGGCAATACTTTTATCAGAAAATATGTATGAAGTCTATAAGCTTAAATAAATTAATAAAAAAGCATTTTCTGATTACAGTACTTGTCCCATGCATTCTTTTCACCACATGCCTCAAATGTTACTTTTTTTGTAAATAGATTCATCACATATTCACTGCTCTTAGCCTGTAATAAAACCTTGATTCCATATTTTTTTTTTACTAACTGCACACCCTCTGCATAAGCTATCTATTTATTACATTTGATGTTTCTGTTTCTCTGTTCCTTGTTTCTCTCTTCTCTGTGCTGGAGTTATTTTAAGAACTTGATGGTATAGCAATAGCCTAATAAATTTGACATTAACTTGAATCTTCTCTCTTCACTTTACCCATACACAAAATCACTTATAGGCTGGTATAGTGTCATTTAGCTCAGTTGGTAGAGCATGGCGCTTGCAACGCTAGGGTTGTGGGTTTGATTCCCATGGTGGACCAGTATGAAAAACACATTGTGAATATGTATGCACTCACTACTGTAAGTTGTGTCTGCTAAATGACTAAAATGTGAAGCATGTTGTTTTTTATTATTGCCAGTATAATTTAGCTAATAATCTTTCTTGTATTTTCCATTCAAATTCGATGTTTACACTCATTTGGTAAGGATAATTAAAATTGTGTATTGAAACATTATTTGCTGTTGGATCCGACCTCAAATAAAGGTATTCTCAATGTCATCTGTAGAGCGGCTAGGCAGCATGCAACTTTGACATGCATTGTCCAAACAGCGGCTGAAGGGCAAATGCGATCTAATGCTGATGTCTCGGCGACATCTTGCCAATGTGCAAACGCTCTCCATACTACATTGGCCCGAAGTATCATGTATACGTCGGGCCGACGTCGGCAAGATGTATGTGTGCTGTCTGGGCTATCTGCTATATTGACAGACTAATCTACTGTTTTATTTAAACATGTTTACTTGCCAACAAATTCAAGTTTAAATGATACACCAACATCTGCATCATTTGTTTTAGCAGTAAGACCGAAGCTAGTTTATCCAAATACATTTCATGAATATCACAATGAATTTGATGTTGATGTTGATGCCTCTGCAGATGTTGATGGGATTGGACTCTAAATAGAACACAGTCACGTTAGCATCTGCAGTAGTTAGCTAACATAGCCTAATGAAGCTAACGTTAGCTCGCAAAGTTAAATATCACATAGCCAGATAGCAGTTGGCTAATTACATTGATATGCTTTGGAATGTCTAGCCAGTGTATTATGAAAGCTACAGTGCCTTCAGAAAGTCTTCATACCCCTTGACTTATTTCACATTTAGTTGTGTTACAGTCTGAATTCTAAATGGAATAAATATGTTTTTTTTCTCAACCATCTATACACAATACCCCATAATGACAAACTGAAAACATGTTTGAATAATTTTTTGCAAATGTATTGAAAATAAAATACATAAATATCTAATTTACATAAGTATTCACACCCGTAAGTCAATACATGTTAGAATCACCTTTGGCAGTGATTACAGCCGTGAGCTTTGCAAACCTGGATTGTACAATATTTGTACATTATTATTTTTGTATCTCTTCAAGCTCTGTCAAGTTTATTGTTAATCATTGCTAGACAGCCATTTTCAAGTCTTGCCATATATTTTCAAGCCGATTTAAGTCAAACTGTAATTCAGGAACATTCAATGTCGTCTTGGTAAGCAACTCCAGTGTATATTTGGCCTTGTGTTTTAGGTTATTGTCCAGCTGATGGAAAGCAGACTAAACCAGGTTTTTCTCTAGGATTTTGCCAGTGCTTAGCTCTATTCCGTTTATTTTTATCCCCCAAAAAACGACCTAGTCCTTTTGCAAATTACAGGCATACACATAACAGGATGCAGCCACCACCATGCTTGAAAATTTGAAGAGTGGTACTCAGTGATGTGTTGGATTTGCCCCAAACTTAATGCTTTATATTCAGGACATAAAGTTCATTATTTGCCACATTCTTTGCAGTTTTACTTTAGTACCTTATTGCAAAGAGGAAGCATGTTTTGGAAGAGAACAATTCTGTACAGGCTTCCTTCTTTCACTCTGTCATTTGGGTTAGTATTGTGGAGTAACTACAATGTTGTTGATCCATGCTCAGTTTTGTCCTATAACGGTTTTAAAGTCAACATTGCCCTCATGGTGAAATCCCTGAACGGTTTCCTTCCTCTCCGGCAACTGAGTTAGGAAGGACGCCTGTATCTTTATAGTGACTGGGTGTATTGAAACACCATCCAAAGTGTAATTAATAACTTCCCCATGCTCAAAGGGATATTCAATGTCTGCTTTTTGTTTTTACCCATCTACCAATAGGTGCAATTATTCGCGAGACATTGGAAAACCTCCCTGGTCTTTGTGGTTGAATCTGTGTTTGAAATTCACTGCTCGACTGAGGGATCTTAGAGATAATTGTATGTGTGGGTACAGAGATGAGGTAGTCATTCAAAACACATGTTAAACACTTATTGCAGACAGAGTAAGTCCATGCAATTTATTATGTGACTTGTTAAGCAATTTATTTATCCTAAACATATTTAGGCTTGCCATAACAAAGAGGTTGAATACTTATTGACTAAAGACATTTCAGCTTTTCCTTTTTAATTCATTTGTACAAATTCAGAAAATACTTTATGGGGTATTGTTTGTAGGCCAGTGACAAAAAAATCTACATTAAATCCATTTTAAATTCACAAAAAATATGTGGACATAACACAACAACATGTGGAAGAAGTCAAGGAGTGTGAATACTTTCTGAAGGCATTGTAGCTAGCAAGATTTTGGTTTAGATAAACAAATGCAGCTAGCTAGTTAGCTTGGAAACATTAGCTACGTTACCTTAGCTTGACTTATTTTCTGCTGCTCTGATGTTGGCTGATCAGATGCCTTCCTCTTTGAAGTGAAGGGAACAATCGAACATGGCAGCCCCATCAGTTGCGACTTTAGTTCTGTTTAGATATCCTCTGGCTGAAAGTGATGGCTACAAACAGAGACATTTGGATATTTCTCGCATCAACTGGATACACCTCCACGGGACGGTACTACGTCCTGAAGTCGCTATGAATTCTAGATATTATAGTTTGTTACAACCAGGAAATGTAGCTGGCACGTTTCTACTGGTGAGATGCAGAAACTCTTGTATTTGCGTGTAGTGAGGAAATTCACAATTGTTATGACACATATGATACGTTAATAACATATTAATAAACATACAGTATATAGTGAAATAGAGCAGCTGTGAAGTCCCTTTAAAGTACGTTTTGAATGGAGAAAGCTGATCCAAGAGCAGCGCTCCATTTCTTTCAATACTATCAGTATCAAAATTCAAAAGTCACTCGCACATCTGAGCTATCTTTGTTGCAGGTGCATGGTAACAGTTGAATAAGATGAGAAAAAAGAAGAAACCCTCACACTGCTCTTGCTAGTATCACTGCTCTTTATTAAGCTTTACGTATTGGCCTCAAAGTCTTCGTCAAAGCTCTGATGAAGGCCTTGAGGCAGAGTGGTCACTAGCTGGCACAACCACAAAGTCATAAAATCTGATTTTAAACCTAACGCTAACCTTAAACCCTAAGCTTAACCACAGTGCTAACTTTAATGCCTAACCTTAAATTAAAACCAAAGCACATTTTTGTTCTCATTAATTTTTACAATATACACAATTTGGATTTTGCAGCTGGCCTATCTAAGGGGAAATCGCTCAGACTCATGACAATAAATGTCAACCTGCATATTTTTCAGCTGTGACTTCATGGATCGGTTTTGATGATTTGGGCGCACTTTTCCAAAATGTATTGACTTTGTTGTTGTTCTTCTATCACATCCACCCACTCTCCCTGCGTTGCTCCTCACATAAGCGTACAAGAAAAAAAGACAAGCGAACCGCTGTTGGCTGCTGGTTCAATGCTTTAGGCCACATCAGCAGGTCATATTTTCATTCACCCATTTCATTGGGTTTTTGTTCTTGTAGGCATTTTCAATGTGATTCATCCCACATCTATTTAAACCAAAGTAGCACGGTGGAAAGCGCTCTGGACGCTGACAGACTGTTCGTTAAAAGATGCAGTGCCATTCCCCGCTCCCGTTCTCTCTGTAGTGCTTAACTGTCTATGGTGGTTGATCTTTTATCAGGAGCGAGAATGAATATTGATGCCGTCTTCCTCTGTGATGTTGTGCCTAAAGAGAAGATTTTCATTTTCATTTTGTCTTTGGTTTCACTCTGTGTGTATGTCTGGTGTTTGTGTGCTTGTCGGTCTAGTGTGTGTGTGTATGTGTGTTTGTCACCCTGCTGTGTTTTGTGCATATGTGTGGGTGTTGGCCTGGTGTGTGTGTGACAGTGCGTACATGCTTGTGTAGAACAAGCCAAGTCATCCATTATTAAAGGATTAACCACGCTTTGAGTCTTGACATTTTCTCTCATTCCTCTAGGAAAGAAAAGCTCTTGAAGAAAGAGCACCAAATACATACCAAGCATTGGACTATATACCACAGACTAAGGTTAGAAAACAAAATAAAAACAACCAAAATCAGTAGGTGAAGGTTGGGTAAAAGGGTCATAGAGGACTGGAAGCTTTTCTTCCCCTAAGTACAAATCTAGGATCAGCTTACTCTCTTAGCCATTAGTAGGGGAAATGCAAAACTGACCCCAGATCAGCATCTAAGAGCAACTTTGGTTATTTAGTACGATGTACATTTTAGGACACCCTCAGGGAGTTATGCAGTAGTTTTCTTTAAATTGGACACTGATGTAGACGAGCAAGGTATCAGGTGGCTTGACTTACCACATAATCAATAATGAATAATATTGATATATTATATGCCATATTTAAATTGATTAACCTTTCACCTTAATAAGCTCCATGATCTGATTTTTAGCACCATTAACTGAGCCATCACAGTGAAGTTTTACTACCAACAATGTGAAATGTTCCATAAACTACTGTACTCATAGTAATGTTGGAGGTTTTGTATAATTTCAGACAGTTGTTTTGAAAGTAGAGCTCATGAGCCAAAATGGTCCCCAAAAATGTTATATAATTTCACATACAGTGGGGAAAAAAGTATTTAGTCAGCCACCGATTGTGCAAGTTCTCCCACTTAAAAAGATGAGAGAGGCTTGTAATTTTCATCATAGGTACACGTCAACTATGACAGACAAATTGAGATTTTTTTCCAGAAAATCACATTGTAGGATTTTTTATGAATTTATTTGCAAATTATGGTGGAAAATAAGTATTTGGTCACCTACAAACAAGCAAGATTTCTGGCTCTCACAGACCTGTAACTTCTTCCTTAAGAGGCTCCTCTGTCCTCCACTCGTTACCTGTATTAATGGCACCTGTTTGAACTTGTTATCAGTTTAAAAGACACCTGTCCACAACCTCAAACAGTCACACTCCAAACTCCACTATGGCCAAGACCAAAGAGCTGTCAAAGGACACCAGAAACAAAATTGTAGACCTGCACCAGGCTGGGAAGACTGAATCTGCAATAGGTAAGCAGCTTGGTTTGAAGAAATCAACTGTGGGAGCAATTATTAGGAAATGGAAGACATACAAGACCACTGATAATCTCCCTCGATCTGGGGCTCCACGCAAGATCTCACCCCGTGGGGTCAAAATGATCACAAGAACGGTGATAAAAACTCAACTTGTCGTGTTTGGAGGACAAAGAATGCTGAGTTGCATCCAAAGAACACCATACCTACTGTGAAGCATGGGGGTGGAAACATCATGCTTTGGGGCTGTTTTTCTGCAAAGGGACCAGGACGACTGATCCGTGTAAAGGAAAGAATGAATGGGGCCATGTATCGTGAGAATTTGAGTGAAAACCTCCTTCCATCAGCAAGGGCATTGAAGATGAAACGTGGCTGGATCTTTCAGCATGACAATGATCCCAAACACGCCGCCCGGGCAACGAAGGAGTGGCTTCGTAAGAAGCATTTCAAGGTCCTGGAGTGGCCTAGCCAGTCTCCAGATCTCAACCCCATAGAAAATCTTTGGAGGGAGTTGAAAGTCCGTGTTGCCCAGCAACAGCCCCAAAACATCACTGATCTAGAGGAGATCTGCATGGAGGAATGGGCCAAAACACCAGCAACAGTGTGTGAAAACCTTGTGAAGACTTACAGAAAACGTTTGACCTGTGTCATTGCCAACAAAGGGTATATAACAAAGTATTGTGAAACTTTTGTTATTGACCAAATACTTATTTTCCACCATAATTTGCAAATAAATTCATAAAAAATCCTACAATGTGATTTTCTGGATTTTTTTTTCTCATTTTGTCTGTCATAGTTGACGTGTACCTATGATGAAAATTAAAGGCCTCTCTCATCTTTTTAAGTGGGAGAACTTGCACAATTGGTGGCTGACTAAATACTTTTTTTCCCCACTGTAAATACCACACATGTGGCACACCAGGTGCTGCATCTCAAAAGGCTCTTTCTTTGATTTGCTCTTGATTGCAACTCAAACATCTGGCCTCAGGGAGATGACCAAAGCATGTGTGAGGCACAAACACACACACAGAAACACACACACCCTGGTCTTGCGTACAGTTCAGACGGCAAATTTATGGCGAGTCGAACTCAATAGAAATTAAGAGCGGGCTGGCATGGTTAAGAGATATGCTTCACGTTCCGATTGGTTTCAGACATCCGCTCTCTACACTGCAGCTGACTTCCTTAAATTCAGGCATAACAGTGACCTCTCACAGGAGTCCTCCACCTGCGAATCCGAGGCCATGATTGTGCTTCCGTTATGGGTGTGGTAGCGAAGCAACCTTTATTATTATGAAATTAGCATATATTAACAAGCATTACCATTTCTCCCAGCTCTGGTGCGCTGCATGAAACAGAGGCGTGCTTCACCCTCACTGAGCCGGAAGAGCTTCAGAGGCTGCCGAACTATCATCAAAAGTCAGACAAGGCGCACTCTATTGTTTCAGATGGCACTCTATCCCCGCTCTTCCAAAGAGAAAGTGACATATGTTTTTGTTTGGTCAAGCGATATACAGTGCCTTGCAAAAGTATTCATCCCCCTTGGCGTTTTTCCTATTTTGTTGCATTACAACCTTTAGATGAAATTGATTTTTATTTGGATTTCATGTGATGGACATACAAAATAGTCCAAATTGGTGAAGTGAAATGAGAAAAATAACTTGTAAAAAAAAATCTAAAAAATAAATAACGGAAAAGTGTTGCGTCCCTCTTTGCTATGAAGCCCCTAAATAAGATCTGGTGTAACCAATTACCTTCAGAAGTCGCATAATTAGTTAAATAAAGTTCACCTGTGTGCAATCTAAGTGTAACATGATCTGTCACATGATCTCAGTATATATACACCTGTTCTGAAAGGCCCCAGAGTCTGCAACACCACTAAGCAAGGGGCACCACTTTTTGGCCATCAAGGAAAACGCTATGTCTGGCGCAAACCCAACACCTCTCATCACCCCAAGAACACCATCATGCTGTGGGGATGTTTTTCATCGACAGGGACTGGGAAACTAGTCAGAATTGAAGGAATGATCGATGGCGCTAAATAAAGGGAAATTCTTGAGGGAAACCTGTTTCAGTCTTCCAGAGATTTGAGACTGGGACAGAGGTTCACCTTCCAGCAGGACAATGACCCTAAGCAGACTGCTAAAGCAACACTCGAGTGGTTTAAGGAGAAACATTTTAAATGTCTTGGAATGGCCTAGTCAAAGCCCAGACATCAATCCAATTAAGAATCTGTGGTATGACTTAAATATTGCTGTACAGCACCGGAACCCATCCAACTTGAAGGAGCTGGAGCAGTTTTGCCTTGAAGAATGGACAAAAATCCCAGTGGCTAGATATGCCAAGCTTATAGAGAAGTACCCCAAGAGACTTACAGCTGTAATTGCTGCTAAAGGTGGCTCTACAAAGTATTGACTTTTCACAATGAAAAATATTTTGTATCTTCAAAGTGGTAGGCATGTTGTGTAAATCAAATGATACAACCCCCCCGAAAAATCTATTTTCATTCCAGGTTGTAAGGCAACAAAATAGAAAAAATGCCAAGGGGGTTAAACATTTTCGCAAGCCACTGTAGCCCTTTTTGAACTAATGCGTACTGATCATCTGGGAGCCCTATAAAATATTATTGTAAAAATAATTATTCCTGATTTATAGGTTTAACTACCTTTTCCTCGCATGCGCTGAACGATTAGCTTCCACATTTGGTTTTACACTAGTATGATTGAGTACAAGAATAAACACATTTCATGTATGGTTTTAGCCAGGAGTAATTTCCTTCCTGAGATTCCTGCTCCCCCATTAAAATGAAATGTGTATGCATAGTCAGATAGATTGCATTTCAAACAAAGTAGTGCAAATATAATTTCTCAGAGATTAAAGAGTAAATGAGAAAACATTGAAGAGGAAGCAGGGAAGCTAGGAAATGGCAAATGCAAATCAAAGTCGGGAACAATGGCTGGTTCTTTCTATGGAGGGGTTTCTATGGCTTTATCACGACGGAGAGAGCACCACAGCCTCTGAGCTTTAGTCAGCACCATGGACAGCACCTAAATTCAGCCACAGACATTCAGACACAGTCACATAATGGAACTCACAGTCGGGAATACTGCTGGTTGCTAATAAAACATATTGAACTAATGGCAAATGAGTAAATATTTCAATTCTTAATTACTGCATTCTGTATTGTAAAGTAGTAAAATGAGAAAAGATGCCTTGGAAATGTGTGAATTGTATCTTTCAGCACATCCTTATATTTCTAAACTAATTTGCAATTAAGATGATACATGGTAATCATGTGTTCCTTCAGAAAACACTGCCAATGTTACGTCTCTCAACTCATTCTTTGAGCATTCTATTTTTCTGAGAATTGGTACTGGGAGCTATAGCCTTCCACATATCTCTGCCACTCATCCCTAATCAGGTTTACAGAGGAAAATAAAATCAACAGTAAATGCATTTCGGAAATCATTGTGGGCCCGGGAGCAGGAACAGCGGGGAAGCTTGAAAAACCTCTAACTAAGCGTGCAGTGTGATAGTTTTGGAAGTGAATAACACGTTTGCTTCTGGATTGCTGGACGTCTCCGGTTTCCTATAAAGGGTGGTTTTCTTCGTCGGCCCATGAATGCTTTCATGTCGCGTCAGTGTTGACAAATGGCTAGGAGTCTCTTCATATCTGTGTTGTGTTTATTAGGGTATGCAACGAAAAAACATTATAAAATGTGCTTTTGTTATTGGAAAAGCCATGGTTGTCTCTCCCGGTTTCAGTCCTTTTTTTCCATTTGGTGCCTAATGAACACACTCCTGCCTCATAGTGATGTAAGATGCATGATTGGAGTGGCATCAGTTGTGTACTTTATCCAACACTTTGAAGCGCTCTAGTGTGTTTCTTGGATGGTCCACTGGTACCAGTTATTATATTGTACAAGTTGGTGAATTCATGATATCCTATTTCAGGCTTTTCAATGGACTCTTTATGGGGATTTTCTGTAAAAAGGGGACTTTGGTGTCTGGTTCATAGAGATGTAACCATTATCACATACAAAAAGTAAATCCATTAAAGAATGGGGCTGGAGGGAAAAGCAGCCGTTTTACGGGCTCCTGACCAGTTGTGCTATTTTGTGTATTTTATTTTGCTCTGATCTTAACTTTTGTACATAATGTTTCCACCATCGTTTTCCTATGGCGGGATACCTGACGAGACTACGAGAGAGTGGATAAAACACCTCTCCCCTCTGTTCTATTGGCGAACGTGCAATCACTGAAGAATAAA
Source organism: Coregonus lavaretus (assembly GCF_964263955.1). Lineage (NCBI taxonomy): Eukaryota > Metazoa > Chordata > Actinopteri > Salmoniformes > Salmonidae > Coregonus > Coregonus lavaretus. Next base: position 5,905,597 of record NC_140003.1, on the reverse strand, counting down.
TTGGACTAGCTCCGTTCGAGACTCCTATCAACATGATCTGAAGAACTGTAATATCCAATGTTTCTCAGAGTCGTGGCTGAACAAGGACATGGAAAATATAATTCTAGCTGTTCTTTTCTATCGGCAGGATGGAACGGCAATGGAAGCTCAGGGGAGGGGGTGTGTGTCTCTTTGTTAACAACAGCTGGTGCGCGATCAAAATAAGTCTCGAGGTTCTGTTCACCTGAGTTAGAATACCTCATGATAAACTGTAAAACATACTATTTACCAAGCAAGTTTTCATCTATATTTTTCATAGTTGTCTATTTACCACCACAAACCGATGCTGGCACTAAGACCGCACTCAACGAGCTATATAGGGCCATAAGCAAAGAAGAACATGCTCACCCACAGGTGGTGCTCGTATTGGCCGGGGATTTTAATGCAGGAAACCTGAAATCCATTTTACCTCATTTCTACCAGCATGTCACCTGTGCAACTAGAGGCGAAAAAACTTTTGATCACCTTTACACCACACACAGAGACGCATACAAAGCTCTCCCTCACCCTCCATTTGGAAACTCTATCCTCCTGATTCCTGCTTACAAGCAAAAACTCAAACAGAAAGTACCAGTCATATGCTCAATATGGAAGTTCTCAGATGAAGTGGATGCTAAGCTACAGGACTGTTTTGCAGCACAGACTGGAATATGTTCTGGAATTCATCCAATGGCATGGAGGAATTTACCACATCAGTTACCGGCTTCATTAATAAGTGCATCAACAACGTTGTCCCCACATATCTCAACCAGAAGCCATGGATATCAGGCAACATCCGCACTGAGCTAAAGGCTAGAGGTGCCACTTTCAAGGAGTGGAACACTAATCCGGACGCTTTTAAGAAATCCCGCTACGCCCTCCAACGAACCATCAAACAGGCAAAGCCTTAATACAGGACCAAGATCGAATCCTACTACACCAGCTTTGACACTCGTCAGATATGGCAGAGCTTGCAAACTATCATGGATTTGGCATGGGACCTCAGATCCTCAAAAGGTTCTACAGCTGCACCATCGAGAGCATCCTGACTGGTTGCATCACTGCCTGGTATTGCAACTGCTCGGCCTCTGACCGCAAGGCACTACAGAGGGTAGTGCATACGGCCCAGTACATCACTTGGGCCAAGCTACCTGCCATCCAGGACCTCTATACCAGGCAGTGTCAGAGGAAGGCCCTAAAAATCGTCAAAGACTCCAGCCACCCTAGTCATAGACTGTTCTCTCTGCTACCACCCGGCAAGCGGTACCGGAGCGCCAAGTCTAGGTCCAAAAGGCTTCTCAACAGCTTCTACCCCCAAGCCATAAGACTCCTGAACAGCTAATCATGGCTACCCGGACTATTTGCACTGCCCCCCCCACCCCATCCTTTTTACGCTGCTGCTACTCTGTTAATTATTTATGCATAGTCACTTTAACTCTACCCACATGTACATATTACCTCAACTACCTCAACTAGCCGGTGCCCCCGCACATTGACTCTGCAACGGTACCCCCCTGTATATATAGTCTCCCTACTGTTACTTTATTTTACTTCTGCTCTTTTTTTCTCAACACTTTTTTTGTTGTTGTTTTATTTGTACTTTTTTTGTTAAAAATAAATGCACTGTTGGTTAAGGGCTGTAAGTAAGCATTTCACTGTAACGTCTGCACCTGTTGTATTCGGCGCATGTGACCAATAAAATTTGATTTGATTTGATTTGAATATATACTGAAATATGATAACTTTAGCTCATATTAGTGTACTGTAATAAAATACAATATGGTTTTCTGTGAATACCTTCCATGTCTAGCTGTAACATTACGTTAGTTCTTAATAATTAACCTTAGCCAAACCGGGTAACTTAATGACCGTTGTGTAAGCTAAAATTAGCTACCTAGCATTGCTAATGTTAGCTGGTTAGCTAACGTCAGCTAGCTAACGTAAATGTCCTAACTAGGCAAATAACAAGTTGTAGTTGTAGAAGTTTACATGTACCTTAGCCAAATACATTTAAACTCAGTTTTTCACAATTCCTAACATTTAAACCTAGGAAAAATTCCCTGTCTTAGGTCAGTTAGGATCACCACTTTATTTTAAGAATGTGAAATGTTAGAATAATAGTAGAGATAATTATTTATTTCAGCTTTTATTACTTTCATCACATTCCCAGTGGGTCAGAAGTTTACATACACTCAATTAGTATTTGGTAGCATTGCCTTTCAATTGTTTAACTTGGGTCAAACATTTCGGGTAGCCTTCCACAAGATTCCCACAATAAGTTGGGTGAATTTTGGCCCATTCCTCCTGACAGAGCTGATGTAACTGAGTCAGGTTTGTAGGCCTCCTTGCTCGCACACACTTTTTCAGTTCTGCCCACAAATTTTCTATAGGATTGAGGTCAAGGCTTTGCGATGGCCTCTCCAATACCTTGACTTTGTTGTCCTTAAGCCATTTTGCCACAATTTTGGGAGTGTGCTTGGGGTCATTGTCTATTTGGAAGACCCATTTGCGACCAAGCTTTAACTTCCTGACTGATGTCTTGAGATGTTGCTTCAATATATCTACATAATTGTCCTTCCATCTATTTTGTGAAATGCACCAGTCCCTCCTGCAGCAAAGCACCCCCAAAGCATGATGCTGCCACCCCCTTGCTTCATGGTTGGGATGGTGTTCTTCGGCTTGCAAGCAACCCTTTTTTCCTCCAAATATAATGATGGTCATTATGGCCAAACAGTTATATTTTTGTTTCATCAGACCAAAGGACATTTCTCCAAAAAGTACAATAATTGTCCCCATGTGCAGTTGCAAACCATACACAGGCTTTTTTATGGTGGTTTTGGAGCAGTGGCTTCTTCCTTGCTAAGCGGCCTTTCAGGTTATGTCGATATAAGACACGTTTTTCTGTGGATATAGATACTTTGTACCTGTTTCCTCCAGCATTTTCACAAGGTCCTTTGCTGTTGTTCTGGGATTGATTTGCACTTTTCGCACCAAAGTACGTTCATCTCTAGGAGACATAATACATCTCCTTCCTGAGCGGTATGACGGCTGCGTGGTTCCATGGTGTTTATACTTACGTACTATTGTTTGTACAGATGAACGTGGTACCTTTAGACGTTTGGAAATTGCTCCCAAGGATGAACCAGACTTGTGGAGGTCTACACATTTTTTTCTGAGGTCTTGGCTGATTATTTTTCATTTTCCCATGATGTCAAGCAAAGAGGCACTGAGTTTGAAGGTATGCCGTGAAATACATGCACAGGTAAACCTCCAATTGACTCAAATTATGTCATTTAGCCTATCAGAAGCTTCTAAAGGCATGACATCATTTGTTGAAAGGCACAGTCAACTTACTGTATGTAAACTTCTGACCCACTTGAATTGTGATACAGTGAATTATAAGTGAAATAATCTGTCTGTAAACAATTGTTGGAAAAATTACTTGTGTCATGCACAAAGTAGATGTCCTAACCGACTTGCCAAAACTATAGTTTGTTAACAAGAAATTTGTGGAGAGGTTGAAAAACGAGTTTTAATGACTCCAACCTAAGTGTATGTAAACTTCCGACTTCAACTGTATATTCTATAACGTTTCCATAAAGCTAACATGGCTTCAACACTTTCATTAGTATCCAGTCTAGAGTTAACTTTTGAGAGACAGCTAAGTTAGCTTAGCTAGCTAACGTAAGAGGACCTGTCCAGACGAGATGCCATGACAAACTAAATATGATAACGGAGGGTTTCATGTTTATATAGCCTGCTACAGCATGCAATACTACCTTGAACTCACAATTGGGCATACAAGAACCATCCCTTCTTTATATGGTACATCTATGCCCCCTTGTGGAGGGACATTAATAGCATAGATGGTAATAGATAGGATTAAAATGCATAATGTCTATAATACAGTGACTAGATGATCTATTTTGTAAATACGCATGCCTTTCAGAATCCAAAAGCATTTTTGCCATGCAGCATATTTCTAGCAAGGCTGATATAATATTCATGTGTACAAAGATCAAATAAAATTGTATTTGTCACATGCGCCGAATACAACAGGTGTAGACCTTATTGTGAAATGCTTACTTACAAGCCCTTAACCAACAATGAAGTTCAAGAAATAGAGTTAAGAAAATATTTACTAAATAGACTACAGTCAAAAATAAAAAGTAACACAATAAAATAACAAATACGAGGCTATATTCAGGGGGTACCGGTACCGAGTCAATGTGTGAGGGTACAGGTTAGTCGAGGTAATTTGTGCATGTAGGTAGGGGTAGATGTTGCCTGTAATCCATGGCTTCTGGTTGGGATATGTACTTACGGTCACTGTGGGGACGACGTTGTCGATGCACTTATTGATGAAGCCGGTGACTGAGGTGGTATACTCCTCAATGCCATTGGATGAATCCCGGAACATATTCCAGTCTGTGCTAGCAAAACAGTCCTGTAGCGTAGCATCCGCGTCATCTGACCACTTCCGTATTGAGCGAGTCACTGGTACTTCCTGCTTCAGCGTTTGCTTGTAAGCAGGAATCAGGAGGATAGAATTATGATCAGATTTGCCAAATGGAGGGCGAGGGAGAGCTTTATATGCGTCTCTGTGTGTGGAGTAAAGGTGGTCTAGTTTTTCTTCCTCTGGTTGCACATGTGACATGCTGGTAGAAATTAGGTAAAACTGATTTAAGTTTGCCTGCATTAAAGTCCCCGGCCACTAGGAGCGCCACTTATGGATGAGCATTTTCTTGTTTGCTTATGGCCTTATACAGCTCATTGAGTGTGGTCTTTGAGTTGAGTGCCAGAATTGAGTGCCAGCATCGGTTTGCGGTGGTAAGTAGATGGCTACGAAAAATGTAGATGAAAACTTTCTTGGAAGGTAGTGCAGTCTACAGTTTATCATGAGGTACTCTACCTCAGGCGACCATTACCTCGAGACTTCCTTAACATTAGACTTCACGCAGCAGCTGTTATTGATAAATAGACACACACCCCCACCCCTCGTCTTACCAGAAGTAGCTGATCTGTCCTGCCGATACATGGAAAATGCAGCCAACTGTATATTATCCGTGTCGTCGTTCAGCCACGACTCGGTGAAACACAAGATATTTCAGTTTTTAATGTCCCGTTGGTAGGATAGTCTCGAACGGAGATCATCAAGTTTATTCTCCAGTGACTGAACCTTGGCCAATAGAACGGATGGTAGAGGTGGGTTACCCACTCGCTGACTAATTCTCACAAGGCACCCCGATCTCCGCCTCCTGTTTTTCCGCATTTATGTCACGCGAATGACAGTGATTTGGGCCTGGTCTCGGAGAAGCAGTATATCCTTTCCGTCGGACTCATTAATGAAAAAATCTTCGTCCAGTTCGAGGTGAGTAATCACTGTTCTGATATCCAGAAGCTCTTTTCGGTCATAAGAGACGGTAGCAGCAACATTATGTACAAAGTAAGTTACAAACAATGCGAAAAAACACACAAAATAGCACAGTTGGTTAGGAGCAGGTAAAACGGCAGCCATCCCCTCCGGCGCCATAGCTAGAACTTAGGACAGAACATGGACACAATTCAATTGGGATGAAGATGGAGGTAAGAATATCTTGTAGGATAGCTGCATTTCAAGTTTAAGTTGAATTACACCCACATAGCAGTCAATGCAAACGGAAATCCATGACCATACAAATGGAAATCAAATGGCATCTAAATTGTCTTTGGTGAGTTAGTTTTGGTCATGGGTGTTCCTGCCCTTTACTTTGTTTCGGTCAGGGGATAGCCAATCTAAGAAGGGGGAGTTGAGGCTTATAGTGAAGTTGGCACATAACTGTGTCCTTCTTTCATGGAGCCGGGGTGGGGACAGGGTATGTAGTGCCTCTGTACAGCCTAACCGGAGTATCCTTCTGTGCCTTTCCAAATCATGTCCAATCAATTTAATTTACCACAGGTGGACTCCAATCAAGTTGTAGAAACCTCTCAGGAATGATCAATGGAAACAGGATGCACCTGAGCTCAATTTCGAGTCTCATAGCGAAGGGTCTGAATACTTATGTAAATAAGGTATCTGTTTTTTATTATTAATACATTTGCAAACATTTCTAAAAACCTGTTTTTGCTTTGTCATTATGGGGTATTGTGTGTAGATTAAATTAATTTAATGCATTTTAGAATGAGGCTGTAACATAACAAAACGTGGAAAAGAAGGGGTCTGAATATTTTCAGAATTAATGTATGTGTATATATACACATTACCAGTCAAAAGTTTGAACACACCTACTCTTTCAAGGGTTGTTCTTTATTTTTACTGTAGAATAATAGTTAAGACATCAAAACTATGAAATAACACATATGGAATCACGTAGTAACCAAACAATTTTTAAACAAATCAAAATATATTTTATATTCTTCAAAGTAGCCACCCTTTGCCTTGATGACAGCTTTGCACACTCTTGGCATTCTCTCAACCAGCTTCATGAGCAATGCTTTTCCAACAGTCTTGAAGGAGTTCCCACATATGCTGAGCACTTGTTGGCTGCTTTTCCTTCACTCTGCGGTCCAACTCTTCCCAAACCATCTCAATTGGGTTGAGGTCGGGTGACTGTGGAGGCCAGGTCATCTGATGCAGCACTCCATCACTCTCCTTCTTGGTCAAATAGCCCTTACACAGCCTGGTGTATTTTGGGTCATTGTACTGTTGAAAAGCAAATTATAGTCCCACTAAGTGCCAACCAGATGGGATGGCATATCGCGTCAGAATGGTGTGGTAGCCATGCTGTTTAAGTGTGCCTTGAATTCTAAATAAATCATTGACAGTGTCACCAGAAAAGCACCCCCTCACCATCACACCTCCTCCCACCATGCTTCATGGTGGGAACCACACATGTGGAGATCATCCGTTCACCTACTCTAAAGGACAGATTGCTTGTGTTTTTTGGCCCAAGCAAGTCTTATTTTTTTATTGGTGTCCTTTAGTAGTGGTTTCCTTGCAGAAATTCGACCATGAAGGCCTGATTCACGCTGCCTCCTCTGCACAGTTGATGTTGAGATGTGTCTGTTACTTGAAATCTGTGAAGCATTTATTTGGGCTGCAATCTGAGGTGCAGTTAACTCTAATTAACTTATCCTCTGCAGCAGAGGTAATTCTGGGTCTTCCTTTCCTGTGGCGGTCCTCATGAGAGCCAGTTTCATCATAGCGCTTGATGGTTTTTGCGACTGCACTTGAACAAACTTTCAAAGGTCTTGACATTTTCCGGATTGACTGACCTTCATGTCTTAAAATAATGATGGACTGTTCTTTCTCTTTGCTTATTTGAGGTGTTCTTGCCATAACATGGACTTAGCCCTATTTGGTAAAAGACCATCTTCTGTATACCACCCGTTCCTTGTCACAACACAACTGATTGGCTCAAACGCATTAAGAAGGAAAGAAATTCCACAAATTAACTTTGAACAAGGCACACCTGTTAATTGAAATGCATTCCAGATGACTACCTCATGAAGCTGGTTGAGAGAATGCTAATAGTGTGCAAAGCTGAAATCAAGGCTAAGGGTGGCTACTTTGAAGAATCTCAAATATAAAATATATTTTTATTTGTTTAACACTTTTTTGGTTACTACATGATTCCATATGTTTTATTTCATAGTTTTGATGTCTTCACTATTATTCTAGTAAAAAATAAAGAAAAACCCTTGAATGAGTAGTTGTGTTCAAACTTTTGACTGGTTTTGTGTATATATATATACTGTGTATATATATATATGTCATGATTTGCCCTCATTGACTGAGGATCAAAGATGCCAGCTAGGCAAAGGTTTGAACACCCCCTCTCCTGGGGGCCAGTTTTATGACCGGTTGTAAATTCCTTTCAGAAACGCTCTTTTCCGTGCCATGAAGTATTGGGAGAGGGAATTTCCCTGTGGAACAAATGAAGTCTTCCCGCCAAGACTCCACCATCCAAAAGTGGATAATGAAACAATATTCCTACTTCAAAGAATGTGAGAAATGGTTGGTTGGGACTTAAAGAACAATCATGTCAAATGTGTTACTATGTTGTGATGTCATTATAGATGGTGGAACAACATAACTGTATCTCTGGGGGTGTACACTTCCCAGTTATGAGGTTTGCATCTAATTGTTGTATAAAACAAATGATTAAGTATAATAATACTTTTGTGAAAATAACAATGTGATTTTAGCATTTTAGATGAGATGATTGTTTTCCATATTGATTTGTTCTCAGTCAGTGGCCACGCCCAGATGAGCACAAACATGATGGAATGCTGCTTTTCCCCCGAGGGCATACAAAGTCTTGATAAATAAATTAACATTAGACCAAGCAGACTATGGTATAAGCCGGATGTTGCAAATGGTGGAATTTCTACCGGACCAGGAAGCGTGAAGCTGAAGCTACATGGCTTAAAATGTTTAGACCAAGAAGACCATGGCTTAAAATGGTTGAAACTCTACAGACCAGCCGACATGCAGCGCGAGCTGATTATGGCAAAATTGTGAAAAGCTTAAACTCTCAACCTCTACACGAGGTGAAGAAGAAGACAACGCACTAGACCTTATCATCTCAGTCTGCAGCTGGCATGTATAGTCGTCTAGAGAACTTTCACTAAAGACACGAGTTGAGAAGGACAATCCCTCTCAGACAACCGTTGGTACATCTGAAGTATCTATCTAACAGATCAACTCTACAACTACAGGGTATGCTGAAGTATCCATCTAACCACCACTACAACCAGAAACTCTACCAAGGACATTGGGATCTCTGGTGGGCAAACCAGAGTCCTACATCATCAACTTAACTATCGAGGACAGCTACACGTAAATACATGTTGCATTTCTAATCCGGATGAGCGGTGAGCTGTGATTAGGGTTCTAAGCATTTGTATTTCCGTGAGCGTAGTTTCCAAAGTAACAACGATAGTTGTCTCTTCCTTCCAAGCATTCATGCTATTGTTAGTCCAGTCCACTAGGGACCTGTTTTCATTGTATTACGTTAGCAATCAATAACCTACAGTGGGGAAAAAAAGTATTTAGTCAGCCACCAATTGTGCAAGTTCTCCCACTTAAAAAGATGAGAGAGGCCTGTAATTTTCATCATAGGTATACGTCAACTATGACAGACAAATTTAGATTTTTTTTCTCCAGAAAATCACATTGTAGGATTTTTAATGAATTTATTTGCAAATTATGGTGGAAAATAAGTATTTGGTCACCTACAAACAAGCAAGATTTCTGGCTCTCACAGACCTGTAACTTCTTCAAGAGGCTCCTCTGTCCTCCACTCGTTACCTGTATTAATGGCACCTGTTTGAATTTGTTATCAGTATAAAAGACACCTGTCCACAACCTCAAACAGTCACACTCCAAACTCCACTATGGCTAAGACCAAAGAGCTGTCAAAGGACACCAGAAACAAAATTGTAGACCTGCACCAGGCTGGGAAGATTGAATCTGCAATAGGTAAGCAGCTTGGTTTGAAGAAATCAACTGTGGGAGCAATTATTAGGAAACGGAAGACATACAAGACCACTGATAATCTCCCTCGATCTGGGGCTCCACGCAAGATCTCACGCCGTGGGGTCAAAATGATCACAAGAACGGTGAGCAAAAATCCCAGAACCGCACGGGGGGACCTAGTGAATGACCTGCAGAGAGCTGGGACCAAAGTAACAAAGCCTACCATCAGTAACACACTACGCCCCAGCTTAAGCCAGTACATGTCCAGGCCCGTCTGAAGTTTGCTAGAGTGCATTTGGATGATCCAGAAGAGGATTGTGAGAATGTCATATGGTCTGATGAAACCAAAATAGAACTTTTTGGTAAAAACTAAACTCGTCGTGTTTGGAGGACAACGAATACATCATGCTTTGGGGCTGTTTTTCTGCAAAGGGACCAGGCCGACTGATCCGTTGAAAGGAAAGAATGAATGGAGCCATGTATCGTGAGATTTTGAGTGAAAACCTCCTTCCATCAGCAAGGGCATTGAAGATGAAACGTGGCTGGGTCTTTCAGCATGACAATGATCCGAAACACACCGCCCGGGCAACGAAGGAGTGGCTTAGTAAGAAGCATTTCAGGGTCCTGGAGTGGCCTAGCCAGTCTCCAGATCTCAACCCCATAGAAAATATTTGGAGGGAGTTGAAAGTCCGTGTTGCCCAGCGACAGCCCCAAAACATCACTGCTCTAGAGGAGATCTGCATGGAGGAATGGGCCAAAATACCAGCAACAGTGTGTGAAAACCTTGTGAAGACTTACAGAAAACGTTTGACCTGTGTCATTGCCAACAAAGGGTATATAACAAAGTATTGAGAAACATTTGTTTTTGACCAAATAGTTATTTTCCACCATAATTTGCAAATAAATTCATTAAAAATCCTACAATGTGATTTTCTGGAATTTTGTTTCTCATTTTGTCTGTCATAGTTGACGTGTACCTATGATGAAAATTACAGGACTCTCTCATGTTTTTAAGTGGGAGAACTTGCACAATTGGTGGCTGACTAAATAATTTTTTTCCCCACTGTATGTGTGTGTGTGTGTTTGTATTGTGTTAATTATTTATTTACTAACTAATTAAATAATAAGTCAATTTGTGTATTGCTGATTCATCAATAAGGTTAGGGTTCTTGCAGGTTCAAGGATAATGCAACGTTCAAAATGAGATTGATAAGAGGTAATTTTGTAATAAGTGACTGTTATCGATATATAACATATATATATATTTTAAGAGTTTAATTCATGAGATGGTAACTCGTTAAACAACTTCGTCCGTGGTGCCCCAAATTCCTAATGTGTTAATTGTTACATGATTAATTTAATTGAGTGACAATTAAACATAGTTAGTTGATTCGATAAATAACAGTTGCCATGTTAATGAAAGTCACGTCACAACACACACATATATATATATATATATATATATATATATATATATATATATATATATATATATATATATATACACAGTGGGGAGAACAAGTATTTGATACACTGCTGATTTAGCAGGTTTTCCTACTTACAAAGCATGTAGAGGTCTGTAATTTTTATCAGAGGTACACTTCAACTGTGAGAGACGGATTCTAAAACAAAATCCAGAAAATCACATTGTATGATTTTAAAGTAATTAATTTGCATTTTATTGCATTGACATAAGTATTTGATCACCTACCAACCAGTAAGAATTCCGGCTCTCACAGACCTGTTAGTTTTTCTTTAAGAAGCCCTCCTGTTCTCCACTCAATACCTGTATTAACTGCACCTGTTTGAACTCGTTACATGTATAAAAGACACCTGTCCACACACTGAATCAAACAGACTCCAACCTCTCCACAATGGCCAAGACCAGAGAGCTGTGTAAGGACATCAGGGAAAAAATTGTAGACCTGCACAAGGTTGGGATGGGCTACAGGACAATAGGCAAGCAGCTTGGTGAGAAGGCAACAACTGCAGCCTTACCACAAAAGTGGAAGAGGAAAGTGGAAGGGGGAGAAAGTAAGGAACTTGTCTGTCGGCCTTGCATTAAAGAACATAATTGGTTAAGGAAAACTGTGATAAATAAAAAAGTATATCAGTTTCACTTAAGGACCAAAGGATTGACAGCCGTCCCATATAGATTGCAAAATAGTTGGGAAGAGATCTTTGACGTACCGATCCCATGGCATAGTGTTTATGAACTGACACGCAAAACGACACCGGATTCAAAAATGTGAATCTTTCAATTTAAATGATTATATAAAATTCTTGCTACCAATAGAATGTTATTTATATGGGGGATACAATCTTCCCAGCTCTGCAGATTTTGCTGTGAAGAGACAGAATCATTAGATCATTTGTTTTGGTTCTGTTCATTTGTAGCTTGTTTTTGGACACAGGTCCAGGAATGGCTAAAGGATTGCAATATTTAGCTGGAGCTAACCTTGCAGATAGCATTACTGGGTGATCTGAAAAGTCATAGTCAATCAATCAATAATAGAATAATACTTTTAGCAAAAAAAAATATTTTCAATTCACAATCTGTAGAAGCAATGAGAATAGAAAGGTTCAGAACTTTTGTTAAACATCACAGTACGGTTGAAATATATATGGCAAATAGAAATCCTATATGGATGGTGTTAAGAGATAGATCGGAGGTATTGAATAGAGTTGAAGGATGGGACTAATAACAAATAACAACACATAATAACAAAGATAGCAAATAATGTAAGCATACTGTGTCCATAATAAGTATATAGGTTGTATGTTGGGAGCTTTTGGGAAAGAGCACAGTTAGAAAGATATGGCATATAGAAGCAAACCGGATGGACATCATGAAAATGATCGGAGAGGTTGAGAGTAGAAGAAGTTCAGGAGCAAAAAAAAATAACAATTATATATATATATATATATATATATATATATATATATATATATATATATATATATATATATATAATAGAATTATTGTAAAATTAACTCTGTCCATAAGGTGTAGATAGTAAGTGTAGACCGGAAGTAGAGGCCTGGGCATTGTTGTTCACTAATTTACTCCAAGTAGGGAAAGGATGGTGGGGTTGAAAAGTCATAAAGGGGAGTATATATATATATAAAAAAAATCATGGGGGATTTGAAGTGATGCAGACAATTACATTGATAGAAGATACAATCTATCTGCAATATTAAGCTGATCCATTCCCCCCCCCCAAAAAAATAAAATAAAAAATAAAATAAAAAATAAAATGTTGCCGCAATTATTAGAAAATGGAAGAAGTTCAAGATGACGGTCAATCACCCTCGGTCTGGGGCTTCATGCAAGATCTCACCTTGTGGGGCATCAATGATCATGAGGAAGGTGAGGGATCAGCCCAGAACTACACGGCAGGACCTGGTCAATGACCTGAAGAGATCTGGGACCACAGTCTCAAAGAAAACCATTAGTAACACACTACGCCGTCATGGATTAAAATCCTGCAGCGCACGTAAGGTACCCCTGCTCAAGCCAGCGCATGTCCAGGCCCGTCTGAAGTTTGCCAATGACCATCTGGATGATCCAGAGGAGGAATGGGAGAAGGTCATGTGGTCTGATGAGACAAAAATAGAGCTTTTTGGTCTAAACTCCACTCGCCGTGTTTGGAGGAAGAAGAAGGATGAGTACAACCCCAATAACACCTTCCCAACCATGAAGCATGGAGGTGGAAACATCATTCTTTGGGGACTGCACCGTATTGAGGGGAGGATGGATGGGCCATGTATCGTGAGATCTTGGCCAACAACCTCCTTCCCTCAGTAAGAGCATTGAAGATGGGTCGTGGCTGGGTCTTCCAGCACGACAATGACCCGAAACACACAGCCAGGGCAACTAAGGAGTGGCTCCGTAAGAAGCATCTCAAGGTCTTGGAGTGGCCTAGCCAGTCTCCAGACCTGAACCCAATAGAAAATCTTTGGAGGGAGCTGAAAGTCTGTATTGCCCAGCGACAGCCCCGAAACCTGAAGTATCTGGAGAAGGTCTGTATGGAGGAGTGTGCCAAAATCCCTGCTGCAGTGTGTGCAAACATGATCAAGACCTACAGGAAACGTATGATCTCTGTAATTGCAAGCAAAGGTTTCTGTACCAAATATTAAGTTCTGCTTTTCTGATGTATCAAATACTTATGTCATGCAATAAAATGCAAATTAATTACTTAAAAATCATACAATGTGATTTTCTGCATTTTTGTTTTAGATTCCGTCTCTCACAGTTGAAGTGTACCTATGATAAAAATTACAGACCTCTACATGCTTTGTAATTAGGAAAATCTGCAAAATTGGCAGTGTATCAAATACTATATACAGTGGGGAAAAAAAGTATTTTAGTCAGCCACCAATTGTGCAAGTTCTCCAACTTAAAATGATGAGAGAGGCCTGTAATTTTCATCATAGGTACACGTCAACTATGACAGACAAAATGAGAAACAAAATTCCAGAAAATCACATTGTATTATTGGTGTTCTTTGGATGCAACTCAGCATTCGTTGTCCTCCAAACACGACGAGTTGAGTTTTTACCAAAAAGTTCTATTTTGGTTTCATCTGACCATATGACATTCTCCCAATCCTCTTCTGGATCATCCAAATGCACTCTAGCAAACTTCAGACGGGCCTGGACATGTACTGGCTTAAGCAGGTTGACACGTCTGGCACTGCAGGATTTGAGTCCCTGGCGGCGTAGTGTGTTACTGATGGTAGGCTTTGTTACTTTGGTCCCAGCTCTCTGCAAGTCATTCACTAGGTCCCCCTGTGTGGTTCTGGGATTTTTGCTCACCGTTCTTGTGATCATTTTGACCCCACGGGGTGAGATCTTGCGTGGAGCCCCAGATCGAGGGAGATTATCAGTGGTCTTGTATGTCTTCCATTTCCTAATAATTGCTCCCACAGTTGATTTCTTCAAACCAAGCTGCTTACCTATTGCAGATTCAGTCTTCCCAGCCTGGTGCAGGTCTACAATTTTGTTTCTGGTGTCCTTTGACAGCTCTTTGGTCTTGGCCATAGTGGAGTTTGGAGTGTGACTGTTTGAGGTTGTGGACAGGTGTCTTTTATACTGATAACAAGTTCAAACAGGTGCCATTAATAGAGGTAACGAGTGGAGGACAGAGGAGCCTCTTAAAGAAGAAGTTACAGGTCTGTGAGAGCCAGAAATCTTGCTTGTTTGTAGATGACCAAATACTTATTTTCCACCATAATTTGCAAATAAATTCATAAAAAATCCTACAATGTGATTTTCTGGAATTTTTTTCTCAATTTGTCTGTCATAGTTGACGTGTACCTATGATGAAAATTACAGGCCTCTATCATCTTTTTAAGTGGGAGAACTTGCACAATTGGTGGCTGACTAAATACTTTTTTTCCCCACTGTATAATAATAATATATATTTCTTAATTCCATTCTTTTACTTTTTAGATTTGTGTGTATTGTTAGATATTACTGTACTGTAGCATTTTGCTACACCCGCAATAACATCTTGAATCAAATTTGATTTTAACAAATCTGCTTCTTCATACACATACGAATGAGTGTGCATGCTTATATACAGTATGACAGCCTAACATTTTTTCATGTACATTGTTAATTTAATGTGTATTCATCTTTTCTTACTTTTGTTCACATTGATCAAAAATATATTTAATATATATAAAAAAAATATTGTTCACATTCACCATTCCTTACTCCTTTTCTACAAATTTGCAGGAAACCCATTCCACCATGAGTTTGAGTTGATGCTGGCCACGGATCGGGAGAACATTCACACCCCAGATTATGTTTCCATGGGACTTGGGGCTCTGCTGAGACTCTATTTTAGATTTTCCGTCAAATATGCAAAGAACATCAGGAGAACACGGACGCTCATAACGTACTGTATTCTGGGGATCAAAGAGGTTGGAATCCAATTTCCAGAGCCTGTCGTAAAGATGGCAATCTTTGATTTGTAAATCCTACTACTTTTCATGAAGAGAGAATGTGTTATTCATTACTGACCCCTGGGTGATGCTCCAGGGTACTATTGGGGGGCGGCAAGTAGCCTAGCGGTTAGAGCGTTGAGACAGTAACCGAAAGGTTGCTTGTTTAAATCTCCAAGTCGCAAGGTGGAAGAATCTGCCGTTCTGCCCTTTAGCAAGGCAGTTAAAGGGGATCTATTATGTTCTGACAGAAATTGTCATTTTTTATAATGTGTTATGTTGGGACTGTAAATGATGAACATACAGGTTAAAAATCTGTCATCGCTATCCACTACCAGTCCATATTGTTTACCCATTTAAGTGTTACTAACAAGTCTACCTTGTACAACAAATTGTTGTTGTTGTACTTTTAATTATCCCATAAATGTAATCAGTATATAGAACATTACATGTATAAATATAGCCTTGTATATTGCCTCGTTATTGTTATTTAATTGTGTTACTATTTCCTTTTTTTTCTTATTTGCATTTTGTAAGTATATATTTTTTTACTCTGCATTGTTGGGAAAGGGCTCATAAGTAAGCATTTCACGGTAGAGTCTACACCTGTTTTATTTGTCGCATGTGACAACATTTGATTTGATTTGATACAAAGATGCAGACATGCAAAAGGAGAATGAAAAGAGACACACACACACATAGACTCTCTCGCTTATTTTCCCTTACTTTAGAAGCAGCATTGCAGCACAGCATGGAAGAAGTTCCTTAACGTCCTTTCAAATTCTGTCCGTTTATTGCTGAAGGTCAATGGAGAGGGGCTGTCCCCATAACTCAAACTGTGATGCTGCATTAAACCTCCCTGCTGGGGAGAAGACTACTCTTTTCTCCCACGCAATATGGCCACCTGGAGCGCTGGGCACACACAAACATCAATTACAGAAAGGTTACCTTGCACAACCGCTGGCTGATTCGCTTGCTGGCTGGCTGGCTCCAAAAATAGGTGATAGAGAAAACACAAGAGGCAAGGACTTTTGTGGGCAATTTAATGTATATATTTTTCTTCTGTCCAAGTGCTTTATTTTAAAAGGTCACTTCTGCTAGTGCTTACACCTGCAGCACTTTGTGGCCCTTTCATTCCTCTCCAGCCAATAAGGGCCCTTACAAATATCCCAGTTTGTGAATAATAACAGAGAATCTGCTTTTATTACTGTGAGTAAATTGTGATGCAAACCGCAACTGTGAAGACAAATAATGCCTGTAGATACTGTACATGCTATTTGACTAAGTATGATTTGGTTTATGTTAGGTTGAATGTTTATGCTACTGGATGTTTACTAGAGCAGCTGAGGTTAAGTTCTTAATCCCCTAAAGTCAATGTCGCGCTCCCGTGTAAATCTAATTAGAATAATAGTAAAAAAAACATACAAATCAGTCAATTTAAACTAGCAATATCGTTTTTTTTTGCATTGGATGCATCTCAATCCACCGCATTTGCCTATGTCGCACTTCAACATCTGTGGTGAAAGGTGACAGAGCTAGAGTGGTGTTTGTCAGGCCATGAGAAATCCCGAAAATCGGTATTCTCATGTCTGTAGCGTTCGAACAGTTTGGCCTACAAACTATTATGACCCCTTAATGGAAAGGTGAGATCACGTTGGTGAGATCACGTTGGTGTTCTCCGTTTTGCTCTACGACCTCCACAAGCATCTTGGGACTTGTCTGAAGTCTGTACAGCCGATCTGCCAACTTCTCTGTAGTGTCCGGACAGTTTGGGCTACACCCACAGGCCTCACAAGACTCGTCTGAAGGTCCCCCGGTACCAGTTGAAAACATTTATTGAAGCATATATGGATATTGTTAAGTGTAAAAAATAAGGGGTTAAATACATGTAAAAAAAATACTAAAAAAACAACTATCCTGATCTTTCTTATATCTCTCAGATATAGGACAGACACTTCAGAACAAACTTCCTTTAGATTTTTTTGGGGGACTATCTGTTGTTCCATGTAGTGACTCTGTTATTCAAGGCCAAATACAATTTTTCAACTCGAAATGTCTAGCTACTGTAAGATCCTTGCTAAATAATCAAGCACACTATCTAGCTAGCTAGCGTTGGAGGGCTTCAGTTAACCCCAAAAAAAAAGATTTGAATAAGCAACAACATTACTGTGTATTTTCTAAGACAAAAATAATGATGACAGATCACCAGATATGGAGGCAGTGGCCAGACACCAGTCCTGTTCCAGAGTAATTGAGGACATAACCACCATTGATACTTTAATCAGTGCTGTGTATGTTTGTGTCTTGTATAGTGTAAGGAGGTGCCCTCCATCCATGGTACCGCAATGGACTACTCCTTGGCCAGGGTGTGTAATGCCAGCCAGTCAGTGCCATGCTGGCACACCCCTTGTGAATTAGCTGTGAATCATAATCTCAGATTGGCTACAGTGCCTTCAGAAAGTATTCATACCCCTTGACTTATTCCACATTTTGTTGTGTTACAGCCTGAATTCAAAATGAATTAAATAGATGTTTGTTATCACCCATCTAAACACAATACCCCATAATGACATAGTGAAAACATGTTTTTAGAAATGTTGGCAAATGTATTGAAAATGAAATAAATAAATATATCTTTAACATAAGTATGCACACCTCTGAGTCAAAAAAACGTTAGAATCACCTTTGGTAGCGCTTACAGCTCTGAGTCTTTCTGGGTAAGTCTCGAAGAGCTTTGCACACCTTGATTGTACAATATATGCAGACTGAACCAGGTTTTCCTCTAGGATTTTGCCTGTGCTTACGTCCATTCCGTTTATTTTTATCATGAAAAACTCCCCAGTCCTTAATGATTACAAGCATACCCATAACATGATGTAGCCACCACTATGCTTGGAAATATGGAGAGTTGTACTCTTATGTTTTGTATTGGATTAGCCCAAAACATAACACTTTGTATTGAGGACAAAAAGTTAATTGCTTTGCCACATTTTTTGCAGTATTTCTTTTGGAATATTTTTTATTCTGTACAGAATAAAAATCACTCTGTCGTTTAGGTTAGTATTGTGGAGTAACTACAATGTTGTTGATCCATCATCAGTTTTCTCCTATCACAGCCATTAAACTGTAACTATTTTAAAGTCCCCATTGGCTTCAAGGGGAAATCCCTGAGCGTTTTCCTTCCTCTCCGGCAACTGAGTTAGGAAAGACACTTGTATCTTTGTAGTGACTGGGTGTATTGATACACTATCCAGAGTGTAATTAATAACTTCACCATGCTTAAAGGTATACTCAATGTCTGCTATTTTTTCTTTTTTTTACCCATCTACAAATAGGTGCCCTTCTTTGCGAGGCATTGGAAAACATCCTTGGTCATTGTGGTTGTATCTGTGTTTGAAATTCACTGCTCGACTGAGAGACCTTACAGATAATTGTAAGAGTGGGGAACAGAGATGAGGTAGTCATTCAAAAAACACTATGATTGCACACAAGTGAGTCCATGCAACTTATTATGTGTCTTGTTAAGCACATTTTTATTCCTGAACTTTAGGCTTGCCATAACAAAGGGGTTAAATACTTATTGACTCAAGACATTTCATCTTTTCATTTATAATTAACTTGTACACATTTTGAAAAACATAATTCCACTTTAACATTGTGGGGTATTGTGTGTAGGCCAGTGACCAAAAAAATCTCAATTTACAGTGGGGGAAAAAAGTATTTAGTCAGCCACCAATTGTGCAAGTTCTCCCACTTAAAAAGATGAGAGAGGCCTGTAATTTTCATCATAGGTACACGTCAACTATGACAGACAAAATGAGAAACAAAATTCCAGAAAATCACATTGTAGGATTTTTAATGAATTTATTTGCAAATTATGGTGGAAAATAAGTATTTGGTCAATAACAAAAGTTTCTCAATACTTTGTTATATACCCTTTGTTGGCAATGACACAGGTCAAACGTTTTCTCTAAGTCTTCACAAGGTTTTCACACACTGTTGCTGGTATTTTGGCCCATTCCTCCATGCAGATCTCCTTTAGAGCAGTGATGTTTTGGGGCTGTCGCTGGGCAACACGGACTTTCAACTCCCTCCAAAGATTTTCTATGGGGTTGAGATCTGGAGACTGGCTAGGCCACTCCAGGACCTTGAAATGCTTCTTACGAAGCCACTCCTTCGTTGCCCGGGCGGTGTGTTTGGGATCATTGTCATGCTGAAAGACCCAGCCACGTTTCATCTTCAATGCCCTTGCTGATGGAAGGAGGTTTTCACTCAAAATGTCACTATACATGGCCCCATTCATTCTTTCCTTTACACGGATCAGTCGTCCTGGTCCCTTTGCAGAAAAACAGCCCAAAAGCATGATGTTTCCACCACCATGCTTCACAGTAGGTATGGTGTTCTTTGGATGCAACTCAGCATTCTTTGTCCTCCAAACACGACGAGTTGAGTTTTTACCAAAAAGTTCTATTTTGGTTTCATCTGACCATATAGGCTTTGTTACTTTGGTCCCAGCTCTCTGCAGGTCATTCACTAGGTCCCTCCGTGTGGTTCTGGGATTTTTGCTCACCGTTCTTGTGATCATTTTGACCCCACGGGATGAGATCTTAAGTGGAGCCCCAGATCGAGGGAGATTATCAGTGGTCTTGTATGTCTTCCATTTCCTAATAATTGCTCCCACAGTTGATTTCTTCAAACCAAGCTGCTTACCTATTGCAGATTCAGTCTTCCCAGCCTGGTGCAGGTCTACAATTTTGTTTCTGGTGTCCTTTGACAGCTCTTTGGTCTTGGCCATAGTGGAGTTTGGAGTGTGACTGTTTGAGGTTGTGGACAGGTGTCTTTTATACTGATAACAAGTTCAAACAGGTGCCATTAATACAGGTAACGAGTGGAGGACAGAGGAGCCTCTTAAAGAAGAAGTTACAGGTCTGTGAGAGCCAGAAATCTTGCTTGTTTGTAGGTGACCAAATACTTATTTTTTTCTCAATTTGTCTGTCATAGTTGACGTGTACCTATGATGAAAATTACAGGCCTCTCTCATCTTTTTAAGTGGGAGAACTTGCACAATTGGTGGCTGACTAAATCATTTTTCCCCCCACTGTACATGATGACACGTTGAAACTAAGTTGCAAGCTACTTTCGTAGCAAGGCGTTGTAGAACGAGTGTCGGTAGCACTTTATAATAACTCCATGTAATAAAGCATTTATAATGGATTAGTAAATTGTTTTTTCATAATTAATTAATCATTACTCGCACATTTGTAAATGTTGGTAACCTAGTTATTCACACATTTATAAACAACTTTAAAGTATTTCATTACAATTCATAAGATCATGCATAAGATATTTAATATAGGTCCTTATAAACCATTACGTTTAAAGAGTTACTTACTACCTTTAAAGGCCCAGTAAAGGTGCTGCCAAGCAAAGCCATGTGTGAAAATAGTCTGCGGTTATAAGACTGTAGCACTTGAAGCATTTAAATGTTAATACATGTAACATTTCTACCTGCAAATCATACATTAATCATTTCTACCTCAATCACATATCAGTAATATTGAAGGAATACAAATCCACTAGAGAAAAACTGGCCAGTCCGGCCAGCTGTTGTGTGTATGCCACATTTCCCTGTTTTGTGATTCATTAGCAAAACATTCACATTACAACTATTCCTCAAGTCCTTGCAACAGTTGTTTCACAATAGGTTTTGTGAATAAAGTGTTCGATATACACTCACCAGTCAGTTTATTAGGTACACCCATCGAGTACCGGGTCAGGCCTGCCTTTCCCTCCAGAACAGCCTGAATTCTTCAGGGCATGGATTCTACAAGGTGTCGGACACTTTCATTGCTCAATTGGTAGCAAGGGACCGAACGTGTACCAGGAAAACATTCCTCACACCATTACACCAACGCCACCAGCCTGTACGTTGACACCAGGCAGGATGGGTCCATGGACTCATGCTGCTTACACCAAATCCTGACTCTGCCATCAGCATGACACAACAGCATTCGTTGGACCAGGCAATGTTTTTCCACTCCTCAATTGTCTAGTGTTGGTGACCGCATGACCTCTGGAGCCGCTTCTTCTGTTTCTTAGCTGATATGACTGGAACCTGGTGTGGGCATCTGCTGCAATAACCTATCCGTGACAATAACCTATCCGTGGTCCTCTGTAGCTCAGCTGGTAGAGCACGGCGCTTGTAACGCCAAGGTAGTGGGTTCGATCCCCGGGACCACCCATACACGAAAAATGTATGCACGCATGACTGTAAGTCGCTTTGGACAAAAGAGTCTGCTAAATGGCATATTATTATTACAAGGATCGACAAGTTGTGCGTTCCGAGATGCCGTTCTGCACACCACGCTATTATTTGTCTGTTTGTGGCCCGCCTGTTAGCTTCCATGATTCTTGCCATTTTCCTTCGACCTCTCTCATCAACGAGCTGTTTTCGCCCACCGGACTGCCGCTGACTGGATGTTTTTCATTTGTCGCACCATTCTCTGTAAACCCTAGACACTGTCGTGCGTGAAAAGCCCAGGAGGTTGGCCGTTTTTGAGAAACTGGATCCGGCGCCTGGCACCGACGATCATACCACGCTCAAAATTGATTATATCACTCGTTTTGCCCATTCTAACGCTCAATCGAACAGTAACTGAATGCCTCAATGCCTGCTTTATATAGCAAGTCACAGCCACGTGACTCACTGTCTGTAGGAGCAAGACCATTTTTGTGAACGGGGTGTTGTACCTAATAAACTGGCTGGTGAGTGTTTTTCCTTTAACATCCTGTGTTGTGTGCATATTCTTTTACCATTGATATGTTCTAGGCTATTCTGAGGCCTTAAGGAGTATAATGTACTGCTGGAATGTCTACCAATGGCATGTCCATCTTTTTGTGAGATATTACACTGGTCACTCAAAAGATATGGTTGTGCTTCTTTGATAGAGCCATTGGACGTCTTTCAGCGATGTTCCTATCGGTGGATTCATTGCTAAATATACAAGCAGACACAGCTCATGTTGGGCAGTGCTTCATGCTCTAGCCCCTGTTCCTCCCCCAAGGCAGACTTTTTTGAAAAGGAGGCGGACACTAACAACAATCTTTTGGGCAAAACTGAAAGGACCAGACAACAATGGCTTCAAGTGATTCCTCTCATCAACATACATTTGACGATGGAGCATCTATTAGCTACATGGTGTTAGGCCTACTGCTGCTAGGTAGCTCTCTCTCTGCTCTCCCCCTCCCTTCTGTCTGTCCTTGATTGCAGGAGTGAAGTCTGGTGTGCGGGAGTCAGGGTTCCAGCTGCAGCTCATTCACCATAATCACCTCAGCCTTTAAGACCCGGTCAAACTTGCCACTCATCGTCAGATCATAGTCAAGACGACCATGTTAGTCTCGCTGTCGACTCAACCTGTTTGTTTTCGCTCTTTGTGTTTTTGGCCTGTTCTATTTTATTTTCTCCTGTGCCACAGATTATTGGAACCTGACTCCTGCCTCCGCTTCACTCCTGCCACCACCATCCTGCTTTCCACTACCGGACCTCCCTCTTGGACTCATCACGGACACTAGGACATTACGGTACCACCCCTGCCCTGACCTGGATCTGTTACCCTCCCTATAACCTGGACTTGCTCTTCCCCTGCTATTGGAAACCTGGACTATTGTACATTGTAAATAAACCTGTTAAACCTTCTCTGGCTTGGTGTAGTTGTCTGCATTTGGGTTCTATCCAGTTAAATCATGACACATGGTGACATTCAAACATACATGATTCAACCATACATGAATCAACCAGAATATAGCAAAGAGGATTCTCCACAAAAGTTGGATTTAGTTAACGTTAGAAGCTCAGCTGCAGCCGATGCCAGCACCAAGAGGAAAGATGATAAATATGGTGCCCAGCTAAGTACGTTATTTTTCCTTCAAGTCACCTAGCTGACTTAAGTTATCTACTGAAACCCATATTGTATATTGCTGGCTAACATACTACTGTATTACAGTGGGGGTAATCAAATTATTTTCCTGTTTGCTAACTAGTTAGGTAACTAGCCAACTAAGTTAGCTAGCTAAGCAACTACCGGCAGCCATATCTATTACTAAAAATAGAAGAGGTTTTACAATCAGGGGTCTTTTGTATCTCGATTGTAAAATCTCTTCTCTTTTTAGTCGTAGATATGGCTAGCTACTAAACAGCAACCTATAACATTACAACCAGCCACCTAAAGCTAGGTTTACCACTAAATGTTAGCACATGACTGGAGATGGCTAGCTAGTTAGCCTGGCGCCTGCTATCTTGTTATGCACCACGCCTCATATTTGTGACTTGTTCACAAACATGTGTAACATCAGCAACTGTAATTAATGTCACTAGCTAGCTGTGTAACATAATTGACAAGGGTTGACTTTGGTTAGTGTCAGTCTCACAAAATTATAGGCATGACACAAGATAGGATTCCAAGCAGATGTAAATAACAAGTATTGCATATCCAGCAAGCTAGGTAGCTAAGTTTACTAGCAAACAGTGAGGAGAAACAACAATACAACAACTTACACAGTATGAATTGTTGTGTATGGGAGATTGAGGAGAAATGTGACCGACCGGCTCGATTCGGTCTTATGTAGACACATTTGAAATAGTGTTTTTTACATTGGATAAAAGTAGATACTCAGGGCTAGAGAATGGTATATCATACACTACAGTTGAGGAACAATGGGAAAGTAATTCTGCTTTGAAAGTTGATAAACTTGTAACCTCACTTTTGAGAAAATTACCCTTGAACGTTTTAGTAAACCTACTGGAGACGTCGTCTTTCTCTACACCCATTCAGCATCGTTCACACCCTCTTAAGCCCCACCCATCTCTTTAAGGATTCACATGTGAGGCCATAAACTGGTTTCTACTACGGGTGTGTCATAAATTCAATCTGGAGTACCAGAGTGTGCTCTGGGCATTCGTAAACTCCGAGCGTTGTCAGATTGTCAGTTCGTAAATTCAGAACGTTTCGCTCTCGGAGCGTTCAGAGCACACACTGGACGCTCTGGCCGAGGAGTAGAGTTGATCTGAGCGTTCTGACCTAACAACAGCAGTCAAGCACCCAAGCTAACTGGATAGCTACTTCCAGACACAAATGAGAGAACAACTCACTGACCATTTTACTCACCCTAGCAGAGCTGGTTAGGCTGTTTTCATGTTATCCAGAGCGTTATTGACTGTAACTGTGCAGCTGGCAACAATTGAATAATGTTTTATTTGCCAACGTTTCCGGACAACGGCCATATTCAATGGGTGTTGAGCGTTCGTCAATTTTTCAGTTATTCTGTGCTCTGGCACACTGGCGAGAGTGCTCTGAAATCGGAGTAAATAGCCAGAGCAAATTTACCAGCTACGTCTATCGACAGTTGTCGCAGTGACATCATGAACATTCTAATGAAATGGTTACTTGCATAGTGGAGTCTTTTGTTTAGACATGAAGCTAGCTAGCTTGCTAAACAATTAACCATAATCCCAACTCATAACATTACTACCCTGCATGAATCTGCAGGTAACTAACCAACCAGGTTCAATGTTAGCTAGCTAGCTAACATTAGGCTATAAATAGCAATACAAATGGCTCTGAGATACGAATAATATTACAACACAGATCATACACGTAACATTAGCTAGCGAGCCAGCCAGCTAATGTTAGCTAGCTAACAGTACGCTTTAAATTGAAATGAAAACAACTTTTGACAAAATTAGAAATATCTGAAAATGTACCTAGCTAGACTATCTTACCCATATACATGGATGGATGCTTCTTCCTCTCTGTCAGAAATGCCATGGTTGCCCTTAGTTTGAAGGTATAATCCGGAGACAGCTGTTTTATACAACAGCCTTCTGTGTGTTCTCTTTTAGACTCCCTCTGCAGTTTTGCAATCAAACGGCAGAATTTTCTCCATCTCCTTAGCTATCATATTCTAATTCCACTGATTTTAAAACTTGGTCCTCCAGAAAGTGGAGAGCAACCCCTTTGCAGTTCGGCTATGTGATATCTTTAAAAAAAAGCCACATTAGAAAGGATTACCTACACATACTGACCAGCTCATGTTATAGACAGAAGCGAGCTACATGGCAGACCAATCCAAACTCATGTCTCGGCATGTCCAACCCAACCATTATCTCAGCCAATCATGGCTAGCCGGAAGGTTTCTGTATTTTCTGTGGCTAAATCAACTAGGCTCGTAATTTTTTTATTATTATTCAAATTTACAGATGGCATGCAAGTTTGTACAAGTTTGGCATACAATCATCATCCATAATGGATACTACAGCTGGCTCGAGTCCATCGGGCCACATCACCCTTCGTTCCTAGAGTGGTTTGTGAAACTACTCCAGGGGAAAGAACATCAAAAGAAAGGCTGGACTTCCTCGGCCATTGCACCAGCTGTCGTGATCAGCAGCTCTATGGTAGGAAACATCTCGGTTCCCGGGGCAAAAACCCTGTGCTATCCTGGAGCACGAGTACACGACATAACAAGGCTGCTTCTGACCGTTCTGCGACAGCTGCCGGGAGCTGACGCTGTCGTAGTCCATGTGGGGTCAAACAACATTAGGATGGCTAGCTCGGAACAGCTGAAAATTGATTTTGAAGAACTGATTCTAGCTCTGCAAGATTCCAAAAAGTGGCCTTTAATTCAGAGCAGGTCCATCCAAATCATCTTGGATCCTGGACACTGTCCACACATTTCAAGGCTGCGTTGAGACAATGACTTATAAATGACCCAAGCCCAGCTCAGAAAATCCCTACCATTGTGTCGCTGAATTTTAGTAATACTACAGCAAATGTACATTATCCCAGGGGCATTGGCAGTCACAATCTAAGTAAGCTAATTTATGTCCCTCTAACTCCCTTAAATGCCTCTGTCGATCCTACAGTTATTGTATACAGTAATCATGTGCCTATGAACCAGAGATATACTGTTAGCGCTGAGGTGGTGTGCCCTAATAGGAAGTCCACTGTGTGCAGCTCACCCTGCACTATCAGCTCCAATATACATAACATTATCATGTCTACTTCTGATAAGCTTCCCAGTTAAGGGTGGTCATATGAGTGGTCCTCTGTAGCTCAATTGTTAGAGCATGGCGCTTGTAACGCCAGGGCAGTGGGTTCGATCCCCGGGACCACCCATACGTAAAAATGTATGCACACATGACTGTAAGTCGCTTTGGATAAAAGTGTCTGCTAAATGGCATATTATTATTATTATTATTATTATTATAAGCAATCAAAACAATCAAGCATCCAAGAACAGTGACTAAACAAAAGCCCACATTAACATATGTAGCCTAAGAAACAAGGTTCATGAAATCAATAACTTGCTAGTAACAGATTACATACATATTCTGACTATCTCTGAAACTCACTTATAAAATACCTTTGATGATACAGTGGTATCAATACATGGCTATAACATCTACAGAAAAGACAGAAATGCCAATGGGGGCGGTGTTGCGGCCTATATACAGAGCCACATTCCTTTAAAGCTTAGAGATGATCTCATGTTAAATACTGTTGAAGTAATATGGCTACAGGTTCACCTGCCTCACCTAAAGTCCATTCTTGTGGGAAGCTGCTATAGACCACCAAGTGTTAACAGTCAGTATCTGGATAATGTGTGAAATGCTTGATAATCTATGTGATATCAACTGAGAGGTATGTTTTCTGGGTGACCTTAATATTGACTGGCTTTCATCAAGCTGCCCACTCAAGAAAAAGCTTCAAACTGTAACCAGTGGCTGCAACCTGGTTCAGTCAAACTACCAGCGTATTTACAAACAGCACAGGAATGTAATCATCACCATGTATTGATCACATCTTTACCAATGCTGCAGAAATCTGCTTTAAAGCTGTATCCAAATCCATCGGATAGAGTGATCTTGGAAAACCAAAGTGCCAAAGGCTGGGCCAAATATATAAGAGGTCATACAATATGTTTTGTAGTGATTCCTATGTTGATGATGTAAAGAAAATTAGCTGGTCTGTGGTGTGTAATGAGGAGCAACCAGACGGTGCACCTGACACATTTATGAAATTGCTTTTTCCAGTTACTAATAAGCATGCACCCATTAAGAAAATGACTGTCAAAACCGTTAAATCCCCTTGGATTGATGAGGAATTGAAAAATGGTATGGTTGAGAGGGATGAGGCAAAAGGAATGGCAAATAACTATGGCTTCATGAACGATTGGCAAACGTACTGCAAAAAAAAGAAATCATGTGACTAAACTGAATAAAAAGAAGAAGAAACTATACTATGAAACAAAGATAAATGATATAAAGAATGATAGTAAAACGCTTTGGAGCAAGCACCTTAAATACAATTTTGGGCAAAAAAGCAAACTCAGCTCCATCATTCATTGAATCAGATGGCGCATTCATCACAAAACACACTGATATTGTCAACTACTTTAATGATTTTTTCATTGGCAAGATTAGCAAGTTTAGGCATGACAGCATGAAATGCCAACACTACACTTCGAAGTATGACTGATCAAATTATGAAACACAAGCTTTATAATTTTGATTTCCGAGTGTGGTAGAGGTGAAAAAAGTATTGTTGTCTATAAACAATGACAAGCCACCTGGGTCTGACAACTTGGATGGAAAATGCCTAAGGATAATAGTGGACAATATTGCCACTCTAAGAAAGAAAGAAAGTGTGTGCCCTCAGACCTGGAGGGAAGCAAAAGTAATTCTGCTACCCAAGAATAGTAAAGCCCCTTTTACTGGCTCAAATAGCTGACCAATCAGCATGTTAACAACCCTTAGTAGTCGACCAGCATCAATGCTATTTTACAGTAAACAAATTGACAACAGACTTTCAGCACGCTTATAGGGAAGGACATTCAACATGCTTAACAACACTATCAACAAGGCAGGTCCTACAGGCCCTAGTTTTGTCGCACCTGGACTACTGTCCAGTTGTGTGGTCAGGTGCCACAAATGACTGATGATTGGCTGAGAGAAATTGATGATGAAAAGATTGTGGGAGCTGATTTGTTAGACTTCAGTGCAGCTTTTGACATTATCGATCATAGTCTGCTGCTGGAAAAACGTATATGTTATGGCTTTACACCCCCTGATTTCATTTGCTATATTGTGGATAAAGGGTTACCTGTTTAGCAGAACACAGAGGGTGTTTTTAAAAAGGAAGCATCTCCATCATAATCCAGGTAAAATCAGGAATTGTATTTGGGACAAATCATTCACTAAACCCTAAACCTCAACTGATGAATGTGCCATCTGATTCAATGAATGATGGAGCTGAGTTTGCCTTTTTGCCCAATATTTAATTTAAGGTGCTCCAAAGCTTTTTACTATCATTCTTTATATCATTTATCTTGTAATTAATTATGTGGAAATTGAGCAAGTTGAGGAGACTAAACCGCTTGGAGTAACCGTGGATTGTAAATTGTCATGGTCAAAACATGTTGATACAACAGTAGCTAATAAGTCTGTCCATAATAATGTACTGCTTTACCTTCTTAACAACACTATCAACAAGGCAGGTCCTACAGGCCCTAGTTTTGTCGCACCTGGACTACTGTCCAGTCATGTGGTCAGGTGCCACAAAGAGGGACTTAGGAAAATTACAATTGGCTCAGAACAGGGCAGCATGGCTGGCCCTTAAATGTACACGGAGAGCTAACATTAATAATATGCATGTCAATCTCTCATGGCTCAGGAGAGATTGAATTCATCACTACTTGTTTTTGTAAGAAGTATTGACATGCTCGGACACCCATGCATACCCCACAAGACATGCCACTAGAGGTCTCTACACAATCTCAAAGTCCCAAACAGACTATCGGAGTACTATATAGAGCCATGGCTACATGGAACACTATTCCACATCAGGTAATTGATGCACGGAGTAGAATCAGATTTAAAAAACATAAAAATACACCTCGTGGAACAGCGGGGTCTGTGAAGAGACACACACACACACACACACACACACACAGGCACAGACACATGCTTACACATACACATGATGAGACACGCACTCTACACACGTACACATGGATTTTATATTGTAGATATGTGGTAGTAGAGTAGTGACCTGAGGGCCCACACTTAACATGTTGTGAAAAGTGTTATGAAATATAATGTCATGTAATATTTTGAATTGTATATAACTGCCTTAATGTTGCTTGACACCAGGAAGAGTAGCTGCTGCTTGGCAGGAACTAATGGGGATACCATGGCATAAGCTAAATTAATTGACAGTGTGTATACCAAAACATAGCTATGTGATTTAGCTAATGGCTTTCAGAGTTCAATATAGGACTGTAATGTTAGCAAGCTAGCTAGCTAGCTAACTTACCCAGCTAGTCCTCTAATTGAGAATCTTCCGTTTTGTTGTGAAGGAAAGAAATGTATGGTATCATATCACTTCTCAGCTGTCGTCGAAATGTATTACCATCAGTTCAGTCTGAAAATCTCTTTGATAATCTTTGGTCACCGCATCATTCTTGATAGCCGCAAGCCACTAGCAGAATCGGGGTGAATTTATGTTAGGTAGAATGGTAGGTAGAACGGTGAAAGGTAACTTATTTTCGTGCTTGTTTGAAATTAGCACAGCCAGCCAGGCACAGAACACCACGCGGGCATGATGACAAACATAAGTGATAACAAACGTTTTCAAAAAAAATCTTGCCTAGAGAAGTTCTGAGATTATTGTGTGTTGGTCGTTCGACGTAAACAACGCCATTATTAAAGTTTGTGGCCACTCTACCTA
This sequence comes from Coregonus lavaretus, assembly GCF_964263955.1. Lineage (NCBI taxonomy): Eukaryota > Metazoa > Chordata > Actinopteri > Salmoniformes > Salmonidae > Coregonus > Coregonus lavaretus. Next base: position 5,875,385 of record NC_140003.1, on the reverse strand, counting down.
ACGAGTGGTATCAGCATTCGCTATAAATGCCGGACTTTGTGGTTCACTATGAGCAGATGAATACACAGGGAGTTGAAACTTCCCGATTCGACCAGTGAAATGAAAAGGTGCAAGTTATTGCTTGTGTCTTGGCTAATTGTGATGTTTATGATAAAAATGCAATGTTGTTAATATAGTCATGTCTGCATGCCGTGGCATAGCCAGGGTGAAATTCCCCTTTAATAAATGATGAAAAAACGATTTACTAATCCATTATAAATGCTTTATTACGTGGAGTTATTATAAAGTGCTACCCGAGTTTCTTATGAAACACATTCCAGACACTGGCTCTTGCTGTCTTCCCATAACTGATTTGACAGAGAAATATCAGCTAGATAGGATAGCCAGCTGCGGTTATCACCAAGCTATGCTAGCTAGCCGCTATAAGCTTGGCTAAACACAAGGTCAGCTTAGGCTTTAGCCTACACATAGAATTGAATTAGCTGACCATCTTGAGATGGTGAGTCGGTAAGGAGGGGAGAAGTCCTCAACTTAAAAACTTTGTCCTCTCCATAGCAAAGCTAGCTTAGTTTACCTCGCTGTACTCACTACTGCACTTGATTGTTGTGAATGAATGGCAAAGACCCACCCAAGAAACACCCACATCAACCCACACCCCAAAGACAACTCTTGTTTGCCTTCAGTCATGGCAACTAGCATTTCTTAATGGGCACCGATGAAAAAACGAGGCCAAATCAGGAAGCCTGTCTCTTCCTTTGTTTATCAGATTAGGCTTCCCATCGACCAGAGGCAATTGCTATAACCGGCACGGTACCAAATAATTTACTATATAGAAATGTCTTGTGTTGAACAGACGGGTGTGCGTATGAGTACAAACACTGTCAAATCCGTTATAAACAGTGCCTTCAGAAAGTATTCAGACCCCTTGACTTTTTCCAAATTGTGTTACATTAGCCTTATTCTAAAATGGATAAAATAAATAAAACACACAATACCCCAGAATTTTTATAAATTGTTGTAATAAATAAATACCTTATTTACATAAGTATTCAGACCCTTTGCTTTGAGATTTGAAATTGAGCTCTGGTGCATCCTGTTTCCATTGATCATCAACTTGATTGGAGTCCACCTGAGGTAAATTAAATAGATTGGCCATGATTTGGAAAGGCAGACAACTGTCTATGAAAGGTCCCACAGTTGACAGTGCATGTCAGAGCAAAAACCAAGCCATGAGATCGAAGGAACTGTCCGTAGAGCTCCGAGACAGGATTGTGTCGAGGCACAGGGAAGGGTATCAAAAAATGTCTGCAGCATTGAAGGTCCCTAAGAACACAGTGGCCTTTCCTGATAAAGGAACAAAGCCCCCTGATTATAACCCTGGGTCTCTGGGAGTCCGGTAAGTCTGACAGTGGCTCACAGGTTATTAAAAATCATCTGGCCTCCTGGGCCTTGAACTTAAATCCTCAAGGTCCATCTGTATTCAACTTTTGATTCCTTCCAATTAAAGGTGCCTTGCAGTAATCTTCAGAAAAGTTTTGAGCACACGGCACAAGTGTCTCTGGGGCAATGGCTTAAGTAGGTTCACAAGAACCCTTTCACTTGGGTTCCCTCTCTGCAAATACTTCTCAGGCGCAGGCAGTGGCAAAATAAGCAGATGGGGTGGAAAGGAAGGAGGGAAGATACTGTAGAAGAGAGGAATGTGGGAGGAGGATGAGAGGAAAGATAGGACGGTGAAAAGAGGAGTGTGGAAATGCAGGAGAAAATAGGAAGTTATGAAGAAAAAGAAAGAACAGAAGGAAGGAAAGAGGCAGAAATTGGAAAGACAGAGATGAAAAAAGCTTGGAGAAGAAAATATTAGAAGGAAGGGGGGAAAAGACGGAGGGAGCACTGTGTGGTAGGAAAATGAAAAGATACCATATTAAAAGAAGGGAAAAGCAGACTACTGTATGACATGCCAGCAAAAAATAGGAGAAGATGGATAGAAAAAGCTAAAGAAGCAAATGGAGAGATGAGCCATGCACTCTTAGAGAAAAGGGTTCCAAAAGGGTCTTTAGCTGTCCCCTTAGGAGAACCCTTTTTGGTTCCATGTAGAACCCTCTGTTGAAAGGATTTTACATGGAACCCAACATGTTCTACCTGTAACCAAAAGTGTTCTACATGGACCTAAAAAGGGTTCTTCAAAGGGTTCTCCCATGGGGACAGCCGAATAACCCTTTTAGGTTCTAGATAACACCTTTTTTTCTAAGAGTGTCTGGGGAAGAGAGGACAGCAGAGGATGGAGGAGGGGAAAGGAGGTGGTGGCGCCCCATGGGGGGGGGCATCAAGTAGACAGAGAGGGGTTATATCACAAGGTGGGGGACAGAAAAGGACGAGAAGGGGACACATCTGCGACGCCGCAGCCAGCCGTGCAGAAATGCCACACCCCGGGGCCGACTGTCAAAGCCGACAATGCTGGGATACGGAGGCAAGGGCAACGCCGTATGAGACAGGTGCTTCCAGACAGTGAAAGAAGGGAGAGAGGAAGGGAGGGAGGGAGAAAGGAAAAATGAAAGAGAGTCCCAGAGAGGAAGGAGGGAGGGAAAAAGGAAGATAGCGAGATAGAGAGATAGAACAGTGTTCGTCATATACTGTACATTAGGCTATAATGTTCCCCTGCTTCCAACTCTCATTCTGCGACTGAGTTCCAATCCTTCACCCTTGACCCAAAGTGTGCTTCCTGTTGCTCCCTTCATGTTTTTGTCAATGTACTGTCTGTGTGTATGCTTCTCTGTTTTTCTTATATTGATTTATTTGTTGTTTCTTGTTTATAGTTATTAATTCTATTTTTTTATATTTGTTTTTCAAATATTTTTGTCTGCAAAGTGTTTTGAGACCTGGTGAAATTGTGATTTATTAGCCCAGCAGCCCAAAGTTTTAAGGATATGCATATGACAAGCAACCTTTTCTAGAGTGAGGTTCCACCATTGTTTAATCCATGATGGTAGGAGTACAAGTGCACAATGTGGGACATGGGTGGAAAATTAGGACGTGGCCATCATCTCTCCAGCATAACAGCTAAAGTGTGGTGAATGGCTGCTGTGAATTATCCAGGAGGAAGCTAGAAGGGTTGGGGAGTAACTGAGTGCATGTAGTCATTTACATGTAATCTGATAACAAAAGTGGTAACTATAATCAGTTACGTTCCCAGCAAAAATACTGTAATCAGATTAGAGATACTTTTGAAAAACTAGATGATTACTTCTTGGATTACTTTTAAAGCGAGTCTGACCACAAGTCAGAGAACACTATTATGACACACCAAATGGGTTTGATTTATCCTTTTCTTCTTCTTCTTCTAATGCAGGGGTGTCAAACTCATTCCATGGAAGGCCTTGATGAACACCTGCTCCAGAGCGCTCAGGACCTCAGACTGGGGCCAAGGTTCACCTTCCAACAGGACAACGACCCTAAGCACACAGTCAAGACAACGCAGGAGTGGCTTTGGGACAAGTCTCTGAATGTTCTTGAGTGGCCCAGCCAGAGCCCGGACTTGAACCCGATCAAACATCTCTGTAGAGACCTGAAAATAGCTGTGCAGCGACGCTCCCCATCCAACCTGACAGAGCTTGAGAGGATCTGCAGAGAAGAAGTGGAGAAACTCCCAAAATACAGGTGTGCCAAGCTTGTAGCCTCTTACCCAAGAAGACTCAAGGCTGTAATCGCTGCCAAAGGTGCTTCAACAAAGTACTGAATAAAGGGTCTGAATACTTATGTCCATGTGATATTTCAGTTCATTATTTGTAATACATGTGCAAACATTTCTAAAAATCTGTTTAACGCAACAAAATGTGGAAAAAGTCAATTGTTCCGAATAATTTCTGAATGCACTGTATATATATATATATATATATATATATATATATATATATATATATATATATATATATATATATATATATATATATATTTACAAAAAAATATAAGGGGGAAAATAGTGCAGACAATTACATTCATGGAAGCTACAATCTATCTGCAATATTCAATCTGATCTACCCCTTAAAATATTAGTGGAAATTAAATTGGAAAATATATTGTAAAAAGACATGTATATATACAGTACCAGTCAAAAGTTTAGACACACCTACTCATTCCAGGCTTTTTTCTTTTTACTATTTTCTACATTGTAGAATAATAGTGAAGATATCAAAACTATGGAATTTACATTTACGTCATTTAGCAGACGCTCTTATCCAGAGCGACTTACAGTTAGTGAGTGCATACTTTATTATTATTTTTATTTATTTTTCATACTGGCCCCCCGTGGGAATCGAACCCACAACCCTGGCATTGCAAACGCCATGCTCTACCAACTGAGCTACATCCCTGCCGGCCATTCCCTCCCATACTCTGGACGACGCTGGGTCAATGGTGCACCGCCCCATGGGTCTCCCGGTTGCGGCCGGCTACGACAGAGCCTGGATAACACATGTGGAATCATGTAGTAACCAAAAAATGTGTTAAACAAATCAAAATATATTATACCGTTGAAGTCGGAAGTTTACACACACCTACAGTATTTGGTCACAAAAAAAAGATCCACCATATGAGTAATTACATTTAGCAAAGTGATATGTAGCACTGTCCATATTCCAATAGTATAACAATGAAAAGCACTCATATGTTTTTACTATGCAATTACAAAGACATTACTATGTGACAAAATGCAATGGCAGTCCTTAACTAAATGGGTATAAATGCAACTTAATGTAAGTTCATACTGAGTGGTCAGTGAGAGCCATTTTAGCAACCGTTTAAGAAAGCTCATATATCGTTGCTAGAAACCCAAGGGCATTGCTGTGTTTTCTAGCTAAAGCAAACAGTGAGTGTGTTGCCTTGTCAGCTTCACAGTTAACAATGCCATTGCCAGACTCCCTCCTTCCTCATAACTCATATTCAATCACAATTCAAGTATCTGTAAATATAATTTTTGCTCCTCGTGTTGTCCTAATCTTTTAACAAGATTAAAGTTTGTCACGCCACAACGCCAAGATAAAATTCATGAGCAAACCCTCCCTCTATCGTCTTCTCTCCCTATCTCTCAGTTATTGTCTTTCTCATTCCCCTTGTGTCCCTTCTTTTCATCCCTCCATCTCTCACTCCATCTCTCTGTCTTTTGAAATATCTGTCATTCTTTCTCTCTTCTTTACTCTTCTTTCCCACCCTCTTCTATCACTCTAGTTCCATAGAGTCCACTGACTCTCTTTCCTGTCTATTTCCTCAGCAATAGTCTCTGCATAACGGTAATTTGGGAAACACTGTCTGTTTTCTAATCTGTCTGTTACGTTATATAAATCCTGTCCTTAGTTCCCCCTGAAGGTTGCACATTTTTATTCCAGACCAGGACTAGCACACCTGATTCAACTACTCAACTAATTGTCAAGCTAGTGGTGTAACTGTCAGAGTGGTGTGTGTAGATGAGGAAGGAATCAAGCGCAGGAAACCAGGAGGACTTTAACAGAACTTTAGTCAAGTCTGACACGACAATAAACGTCAACCCAACCGGGTGGCGCAAACCGATTACGCACAAAACACTGTGCGGAGAAAACAAGAAAAAGCGCACGCAGTGCGAACTCTCGTAACACATACGAGAGACTCAAATATATCGAGCAACAGCTGACAACAAAACAATCACGCATAACACCTGACCCAAACACACGAAACTAAATAGGGAAACAATTAAGACACAAATAAGGGACAGGTGTTATGAACAGACAAAACCAAATGAACATGAAACATAGAACGGTGGCAGCTAGTACTCCGGAGACGACGACCGCCGAAGCCTGCCCGAACAAGGAAGAGGAGCAGCCTCGGCCGAAACCGTGACAGTAACCAACGATTCACTCAATCCACGGTTCGGTTCATACCTCTTAGTCTGATTTGATGTGAAACAGATTAGCGTTCAGTATTCAGAAATGCAATCAAATGTTATTTCAAGGCAACTGTGGTGAGACTTCCAATTGTGGAAAATATACTAATGTTATTCTTTAGAAAAGGGTGGAAATTACTTTTTTCTATGCCATCAGAGTCATCATAAACAAATTAAATGCCCAGAAACCCCCTGAAGACACAGACAAAAGCAGCAATGAATATCACAAGCCAGACATTCTCAGCAAGGAAAACTAAAATTTTACACCGTTCATTACACCTCAGAAAGCTGTGAATACACTCCATTGACTACCACAGGCAAAAGTAAATCTTCCCCATTATTACCTTCCAAATGACGTACGCTCCTAGTCAAAAAAGCCAAACATATTTTCCCACTTTCAACATACATCACAATAGAATTATATTATCTGCACTGGGGGGGTGGGGGGTGGAGCAAGGCAACTAATCCTAATTGCTCCTGTAAGTCGCTCTGGATAAGAGTGTCTGCGAAATAACGTAAATGCAAAATGTGTGTGTATGCGTGCATCTCTGTAGGTACATGTGCACGTGTGTGTTCGCACGCATGTGTAAATACGTGATTTTCTAAATCCCATCAAATTCAACCCACACATTTTCACACATCCTAACAAAGGCCTCTAAACTCTGTAATGTAATGATAATGATGTCATTTGGCATTATCAAAACAAGGACGCACAATGAGGTCCCATAGGCTGTTAAAATAAACAGCTTTTTTTTTCCATCATCTGTCAGACACTGATTCATATTGACTCAGACTTGGACAGTGGAACTGAGGACGTTACATAAGTGCTGCGGGGACATTTGTTGGTTTCAATGTGAGCTAGCTCCCAGTGACAGTCAAGGAGAGAGGCATATTTTGGGGAAAAGTTGGGAGTTGTTGAGTAGGGGGTGGCTGGTAAGTGGTAGGGGGGTTGGTTTTGTGTGGCGGGTGTTGCTGACAGCCTCTTGGAGACGGATGGTGGGTGGGTGGTTGGCGAAGGGGTGGTGGAGGGGGGTGCCATCCCCTGGCAGCCCACCCGACTGGTGGCGTCCCCCATTGAGTGAAGGACAAAAGCGAAGTGTGCCATCGGCGGGAGTTAACAATGATTTATGAGGCACTGTCACAACAGCAGCAGGTAAACACGCACTTCTCGACATCCGGAGCCCGCTGTCGCACTCCACCCTAGGAGACGGAGGGACTGCACTCTTTAGTAGCCCATGGGGGGTGCTAGAGCACCGAACCATCTAGGGCAGTGGTTTTCAAACCTCTCCTCGGGGACCCCCAGACATTTAACTATTTTGTTGTAGCCCTAAACTAGCTCACCTGATTCACCTTGTCAAGGCCCAGGACCGAGTTTGGGAAACCCTGCTGTAGTGTAGTAACTTAGTGCTGATCCTAGTCCGATGGGGTGCATCTCAGTAGTCTAAAATGCCGTCCTCTCCTTTTCTCTTTTCTTAACCTGGAATTGATATGCAATAATTCGACAAGCAACAGGATCTCGACACTGTCAAGTTGTCATCAAAATAGAAATGTGTCAAAACAGTGTTTTGGTTAGTGTAATTTGGTCAATACAAACGATTTATTTCACCTAATTTTTACATTCTGCCATAAAGAGCACATGTTCAGCTTCATAAAAAACATGTTTTTGCATCACAAGAGGTTAAATTACAAAATACTATATTAAGTGCCAATGAACACACGTGGGTAAGCGGTGTTTCGGAAATTGTAATTGGCTTTGATACTCTGATTGGTTAGAGACGATCCAATTGCTGATAACTTGTTTTGCCTTACTTCGACGTCAGCAGAAATTAATTTTATGATGGCAATCTCAGACTGAATGTATGTAGCGATAGATAGAGCAGCGTAATTACACTGAACAAAAATATAAACGCAACATGTCAACAATTTTAAAGATTTTACTGAGTTACAGTTCATATGAGGAAATCTGTCAATTTAACCTCTACGGGATCGATGTCCCGTATACGGGACGGTTGAGCTAATGTGCGCTAATGTGATTAGCATGACTGTTGTAAGTAACAGCAAACTTTCCAGGACATAGACATGTCTTATATGGGCAGGGGACGTGGGTCAGAAAACCAGTCAGTATCTGGTGTGACCACCATTTGCCTCATGCAGCACGACACATCTCCTTCGCATAGAGTTGATCAGGCTGTTGATTGTGGCCTGTAGAATGTTGTCCCACTCCTCTTCAATGGATGTGCAAAGTTGCTGGATATTGGCAGGAACTGGAATACACTGCCGTACACGTCGATCCAGAGCATCCCAAACATGCTCAATGGGTGACATTTCTGGTGAGTATGCAGGCCATGGAAGAACTGGGAAATTTTCAGCTTCCAAGAATTGGGACAGATCCTTACGACATGGGGCCATGCATTATCATGCTGAAACATTAGGTGATGGCGGCGAATGAATATCACCACAAAGGGCTTCAGGATCTCGTCACGGTATCTCTGTGCATTCAAATTGCCATAGAAAAAATGCAATTGTGTTCATTGTCCGTAGCTTTTGCCTGCCCATACTATAACCCCACCGCCACCATGGGGCACTCTGTTCACAACATTGACATCAGCAAACCGCTAGTCTTACATCTGCCCTGTACAGTTGAAACCAGGATTCATCCGTGAAGAGCACACTTCTCCAGCGAGCCAGTGGCCATCAAGGGTGAGCATGTGTCCACTGAAATCGGTTACGATGCCAAACTGCAGTAAGGTCAAGACCCTGGTGCAGTTCTTCAATGGCCTGTACCGCAGCGTGTTCCAGTTCCTGACAATATCCAGCAAGTTCGCACAGCCATTAAAGACGAGTGGGATAACATTTTACAGGCCACAATCAACAGCCTGATCAACTCGATGTGTCACACTGCATGAGGCAAATGGTGGTCATACTGACTGGTTTTCTGATACACGCCCCTACTTTAAAAAAAATAGAAGTTATCTGTGACCAACAAATGCATATCTGTATTCCCATTCATGTGAGGATGATGAGCACAAAGATGAGCTTCCCTGAGAAGGTTTCTGAGAGTTTGTGCAGAAATTCTTCTGTTGTGCAAACCCACAGTTTCATCAGCTGTCCAGGTGGCTGGTCTCAGACGATCCCGCAGGTGAAGAAAATGAATGTGGAGTTCCTGAGCTGGTGTGGTTGCACGTGGTCTGCGGTTGTGAGGCCAGTTGGACGTATTGCCAAATTCTCTAAAACGTAATTGGAGGCAGCTTATGGTAGAGAAATGAACATTCAATTATCTGGCAACAGCTCTGGTGGACATTCCTGCAGTCAGCATGCCAACGACACGCTTCCTCAAAACTTGAGACGTCTGTGGCATTGTGCTGTGTGACAAAACTGCACATTTTAGAGTGGCCTTTTATTGTCCCCACAACAAGGTGCACCTGTGCAATGATCATGCTGTTTAATCAGCTTCTTGATATGCCACAGCTGTCAGGTGGATGGATTATTTTGGCAAAAGGAGAAATGCACACAACATTTTAGAGAAATATGCTTTTTCTGGTTATGAAACATTTCTGGGATCTTTTATTTCAGCTCATGAAACATGGGACCAACATTTTACATGTTGCTTTATATTTTTGTTCAGTATATATTAATGTATAATTCATATAGCCTATATACAGCGGCTTGTGAGAGTATTCACCGCCCTTGGCCTTACAACCTGGAATTAAAATATATTTTCTGGGGGTTTGTATCATTTGACTTACACAACATGCCTACCACTTTGAAGATGCAAAATATTTTTTGGGGATATGTCTCTATAAGCTTGGCACATCTAGCCACTGTGATATTTGCCCATTCTTCAAGGCAAAACTGCTGGAGCTCCTTCAAGTTGGATGGGTTCCACTGGTGTACAGCAATTTTTAAGTCATACCACAGATTCTCAATTGGATTGAGGTCTGGGCTTTGACTGGGTCATTCCAAGACATTTAAATGTTTCCCCTTAAACCACTCAAGTGTTGCTTTAGCAGTATGCTTAGGGTCATTGTCCTGCTGGAAGGTGAACCTCCGTCCCCGTCTCAAATCTCTGGAACACTGAAACAGGTTTCACTCAAGGATTTCCCTGTATTTAGCGCCATCCATTATTCCTTCAATTCTAACCAGTTTCCCAGTCACTGCCGATGAAAAACATACCCACAGCATGATGCTGCCACCACCATGCTTCACTGTGGGGATGGTGTTCTCGGGGTGATAAGAGGTGTTGGGTTTGCACCAGACATAGCGTTTTCCTTGATGGACAAAAAGCTCAATTTTAGTCTCATCTGACCAGAGTACCTTCTTCCATATGTTTGGGGAGTCTCCCACATGCCTTTTGGCAAACACCAAACGTGTTTGCTTATTATTAGCAATTGTTTTTTTCTGGCCACTCTTCCGTAAAGCCCAGCTCTGTGGAGTGTATGGCTTAAAGTGGTCCTATGGACAGATACTCCAATCTCCGCTGTGGAGCTTTGCAGCTTCTTCGGGGTTATCTTTGGTCTCTTTATTGCCTCTCTGATTAATGCCCTCCTATACTGCAATCATGGTGTCAACATAACCACCCATTGCTTCACGAAAATTGATAAACGGCTGACCATTAGATTATGGACAGGTTGCGTGCATGTGTTTCTATTTTCTAATGGTTGTGAATTTCATCTTCATATAGCCTATGTCACATCTGTCTCTAGCTCCCCCTTAAAACTTTCCTTGTGAATTCATATGATAGGCTATATTGATTTAGCATTATCCTATAATATAGACTAGTTTTTGATATCCTACAGAAATGATTTGAAGCTAAGGCAAGGTTTTTAATACCTTTTTGGGAAAGGATAAATGTGATTTGCTTATGTGCCTGAGTGAGATGTGCTGCAGGTGGCTTTGATTGATGGTTCCTTTTAGGTGGGTGGGTGTATGTGTATGAGTTTGCTAATTCTCTATGTCCATTCAGAATGTTTCCTAAAACAGGCCTAGCCTGTCTGGACTTCATCTCTTTAATCAGAAAGAAAGAAAGCTGTAAGCAGCAAGTGTCATGATGGTCAGCATATGTGCAAGGAATCACAACAGGTGCCAGTTTTGCATTACCTCTCTTATTAAATTGGGTCGCAACTGAATGCAACGTAGCCAAGCTACTTTCATGGTTCCTCCTATAGGATGAATAGCCTATCCTAATATTTTCAGTAGCATATTATGTTTCCAGTAGTGTATGATTTTTATCTTGCCACTGAGAATGACTGCAGCAGTGTTGGTGAAAAACAAATCGGTCTTGGTGTGAATAGTTTAGTGCATCAAAATCCGAATATGTATTTTTTTGGAATTTGGATGAAAAGATCTCAATGCTGTTGGTGAGAAAATGCTTTAAGTCATCAGGCAACATAAATCCCCTTGTGACAGGGGGAATGGAAGTTCAACAGGGAGCGGCAATTGAATGCAAGCTTTACAATTTGTGTCGTTGTTGTTAAAACAGTACTAGCCTATCAACAGGGTTGAAGTGTTATGCTCAACATGCTCTGTTGTCCACAACACAACACCAGAAAATGGCCAAAAAGTGTGAAACCAGCTCACCAGCTTTTACACTATGATTTGACTATTAGATGTTCAATGTTTATTTTGAAAAAATAATTTGAAAATGAATAGTTTCACCTTAATAAAATGAGAGTTCAGATCATGTAAGAGGGTTGACTTTAAAATGAGGCACAAAGGTAAATTAATCACTAATTACATAAATAATATTCTTCAATCAAATATGTAGGTCTTTCCAATAATGTTAAAATCTTGGGAAAATTTTGGGCATAAGTGGGTTCAATTCTTCCTAGAAGTCGGAAAAACGTTGTGGAACTTGTCAAAATGCAGATCTTTGGCACTTTAAAAGTCTTTATTCATATTGAAAATCATATTTATTGAATTTTCAAGGTGGTTTATATTAACGGCACTTCATTTAATGTTACAGGCTTTCGAAATTCAAAATTGGTGCACAATTTATACTTTCACTCCATTCGTGGAACCACCTGCTCAACATTATTGGAACAATCCAACATGTTACCTATTTGTATAGATTTGATTGTTGATCACATAGGTTCAAGTCCTAATGAAGTCATTCCAGAACATACAAAAAAACAAGACAAAGCCATGCTTGAGTGTGCTTCTGACTTTCCTGCAAAAAGACGCATCTTCTCAAGTCACTCCAACGCATTAGCAAGGGTGCTATCGGCCTCTCAATCACGTCAGTGGCTGATACCCAGATTTCTATCACGCCAATGGCTAAAATGGATGCCTGTTAATAAGGCCACAGGAAGGGAGAGAGAACGGAGCATTTTGCAATACTGTAACTACATCATGTCAAGGTCAGTCATTTCAGGTAATCCCCAATCGTGCCAGGATAAACTAAGCTAGATCCCCCTCTCCAGACTAGCCATGCTAAATAGCTTATGGTGAAAGCTTGTTAGCTCCTGGATGACCAGCGGTTGTATGGAGATGAGTTGGCATGCAGGGGGTCCCTATTTGTTGAGCGTGATTGCTACTTTTTGTCAGCTTGAAACTGCTCTGGAGGACATTTGAGATCTGGTGGATCTGTTTTCATATGCTTAATATGCATCTTAGTACTGTGGAGGGTTTTTTGTATTTTGCATCTGGCAGTAAGTGTGAATTCAACTGAAACATCCCCCTACGGCCAACCAGGGAATCGGTCTCACATTCAAACAACACTCCCGAACAATGCTTACAACTAGCCTTCTAAAACTATGGCTGTGATAAGTTGGGGAGACATTACTTCAGGTCTCAGAGCAGGAGACGCCAGCACACGATGCCTATATCCAACTATCTTGCATTTGTTATGTTTACATACAGTAAGATATGGGCTGCATATAGCACACACGGTGCCATGCAAAAGTATTCATCACCCTTGGCGTTTTTCCTATTTTGTTGCATTACAACCTGTAATTTAAATGGATTTTTATTTGGATTTCATGTAATGGACATACACAAAATAGTCGAAATTGGTGAAGTGAAATGAAAAAAATAAAATAATGGAAAGGTGGTGTCCCCATATGTATTCAACCACAAGAGACTTGCAGATGCAATTGCTGCAAAAGGTGGCTCTACAAAGTATTGACTTTGGGTTGGTGAATAGTTATGCACACTCAAGTTGTCTGTTTTTTTGTGTTATTTCTTGTTTGTTTCACACAAAAAAATATTTTGCATTTTCAAAGTGGTAGGCATGTTGTGTGAATCAAATTACTAAAAACCCCCCAAAATCAATTTTAATTCCAGGTTGTAAGGCAACAAAATAGGAAAAATGCCAAGGGGGGTGAATAGTTTCGCAAGCATCTGTATAAGCACAACAATATGTGTGCAAACAGCAGAGGTTCCATGAAAAGTGGTGTTGGACCAGAGCTTATTTGGAAGCGAAATGTACTTTTCTCACACTCACCATCCACTCTCCAACCAGAGAACCCTTTCAACCATTTATAATATTAGTATCTCAATTTTCAGGGGACTCTTTTGAACAGCGATATGAACACTTTTCTTTCAATGTCGGAACGGGTTGTTCTGAGGTAGGACAAATTTGCATTGTAAGAGGCGCAGTGTAACCGTGGCAACAGCAACTCCTGTCAGCTTCCTTGGGATTAGGGAACAGTTAGAGATGGTTTATCTCTTTGCAGCCACAGCCCTGTTGAATGAATGCTCAAGCTCCAACATTAACCACCTAGTCACACAAAGCTAATCGTAACATGAACAATATGGAAGTGTTTAAATGTATTTGATGAACAGGAAGAGTAGGTACAATGTTGCTGATTGGGGTTGCGTTGATTCGCAAGAGATGTACAGTACATGTCAGTTCATGGGATGAAAGAACTGCAATAAACTGATACTAAACTGACTCATCTGAAATTATTTTATGGAGTAAGTAAACTGTAAAAATACTGTAAGAAAATGTAAATGTTCACAAGTAAGTGGACAATAAAATACTCTGGGCTTTGATGGACTCATTGTTTTACAGTTCATATTGTGGTCATGGTACAAGGTTGCTGACCCTTGCTCCCTGGACATACAGCAAATCTAAGTGGAGTGTGATTTTAAGTGTTTATTGCACGAGAAGCCAAGATAAGAGGAAAGGGTGATGGCAACACAGCTGACACGGGGTATGGAGCTGAGTAGTTGACATTTGCACATGACAAGCATATACATTTGACAGGTGTTGTCTTTCATGTGAGGTGAGTGCTTAATATAAGGAACTGCCATTTTATTGCACATAATATATCATCTCTTTCTCTCTGTCTCTTATTCTAAGGATCTGTGGGGATATGCAGTAGTTTATTGTAATTGCACAATAATGAGATGGCAATCAATTTTGTATGGGATTATCCCACACTATAGGGCCAACCCTTAAAACAATGTAAAATGGTAATACAATGAAAAAATACCACAGTACTATCATGTTTTTTTGCTCACTACCATGGCAGGAAAATACCATGGTACTGTGGCAAATAACATGGTATTTTCCTGGATTGATAGTGACAAAAAAAAACATGATATTTTTTTCATTGTACTAGCTACAGTGCCTTGCAAAAGTATTCATCCCCCTTGGCGTTTTAATATTTTGTTGCATTACAACCTGTAATTTAAATTGATTTTTATGTAATAGACATACACAAAATAGTCAAAATTGGTGAAGTGAAAATAAAAAAATTACTTGATTCAAATAATTGCAAAAAATAAATTACGGAAAAGTGGTGCGTGCATATGTACTCACCCCCTTTGCTATGAAGCCCCTAAATAAGAACTGGTGCAACCAATTACCTTCAGAAGTCACATAATTAGGTAAATAAAGTCCACCTGTGTCACATGATCTGTCACATGATCTTAGTATATATACACCTGTTCTGAAAGGCTGCAACACCACTATGCAAGGGGCACCACCAAGCAAGCGGTACCATGAAGACCAAGAAGCTCTCCAAACAGGTCAGGGACAAAGTTGTGGAGAAGTGCAGATCAGGGTTGGGTTATAAAAAAATATCCAAAACTTTGAACATCCCACGGAGCACCATTGAATCCAATATAAAAAAATGGAAAGAATATGGCACCACAACAAACCTGCCAAGAGAGGGCCGCCCACCAAAACTCATAGACCAGGCAAGGAGGGCATTAATCAGAGAGGCAAGAAAGAAAACAAAGATAATCCTGAAGGAGCTGCAAAGCTCCACAGCTTAGATCGGAGTATCTGTCCATAGGACCACTTTAAGCCGTACACTCCACAGAGCTGGGCTTTATGGAAGAGTGGCCAGAAAAAAGCCATTGCTTGAAGAAAAAAATAAG
Source organism: Coregonus lavaretus (assembly GCF_964263955.1). Taxonomy (NCBI): domain Eukaryota; kingdom Metazoa; phylum Chordata; class Actinopteri; order Salmoniformes; family Salmonidae; genus Coregonus; species Coregonus lavaretus. The sequence continues at coordinate 5,860,153 of NC_140003.1, read as the reverse complement.
CCAACACGTTTGGTGTTCGCCAAAAGGCATGTGGGAGACTCCCCAAACATATGGAAGAAGGTACTCTGGTCAGATGAGACTAAAATTTAGCTTTTTAGCCATCACGGAACGCTCTGTCTGGCGCAAACCCAACACCTCTCATCACTCCGAGAACACCATTCCCACAGTGAAGCATGGTGGTGGCAGCATCATGCTGTGGGGATGTTTGTCATCAGCAGGGACTGGGAAACTGGTCAGAATTGAAGGAATGATGGATGGCGCTATGTACAGGGAAATTCTTGAGGGAAACCTGTTTCAGTCTTCCAGAGATTTGAGACTGGGACGGAGGTTTACCTTCCAGCAGGACAATGACGCTCAAGATTTCAGTTTTTTTTGTCTTATTTCTTGTTTGTTTCACAATAAAAAATATGTTGCATCTTCAAAGTGGAAGGCATGTTGTGTAAATGAAATGATACAACCCCCCCAAAAATCCATTTTAATTCCAGGTTGTAAGGCAACAAAATAGGAAAAATGCCAATTGCAAGCCATTGTATCATGGTACAAAAATTAACCATGGTAGTACAATGAAAAAACAAACATGGTTTTGGACTGGTAGCATGTAGTGAAACATGAAATCATGGTAGTTGTTTACAATGTATTATGACGGTATGTGCCCACCGTTTTTTAGTTGACCAACAACATAGTAATTTATGGGGTACACATAATGCAACATTGACTACTCGCTCTGCAATGGCAAAGTGTAGGCCTAGTACCCTCTTAAACCGCTTTAGCTCATAGTGAAAAAACACAACACACATGGTCTAGTAGTGTAGTGTACCCTCTTAAACCTGGGGACCTGGATAGGGTATGGTGAGAAGAATGAATGGATCCTTGAGGATTTAAAATAGTTTATCTGCTGCTTCTCTCTTCAATACAGTGTTCAGTTCAAAAAATATATACAGTGGGGAAAAAAAGTATTTAGTCAGCCACCAATTGTGCAAGTTCTCCCACTTAAAAAGATGAGAGAGGCCTGTAATTTTCATCATAGGTACACGTCAACTATGACAGACAAATTGAGGAAAAAATTTCCAGAAAATCACATTGTAGGATTTTTTATGAATTTATTTGCAAATTATGGTGGAAAATAAGTATTTGGTCACCTACAAACAAGCAACATTTCTGGCTCTCACAGACCTGTAACTTCTTCTTTAAGAGGCTCCTCTGTCCTCCACTCGTTACCTGTATTAATGGCACCTGTTTGAACTTGTTATCAGTATAAAAGACACCTGTCCACAACCTCAAACAGTCACACTCCAAACTCCACTATGGCCAAGACCAAAGAGCTGTCAAAGGACACCAGAAACAAAATTGTAGACCTGCACCAGGCTGGGAAGACTGAATCTGCAATAGGTAAACAGCTTGGTTTGAAGAAATCAACTGTGGGAGCAATTATTAGGAAATGGAAGGCATACAAGACCACTGATAATCTCCCTCGATCTGGGGCTCCACGCAAGATCTCACCCCGTGGGGTCAAAATTATCACAAGACCGGTGAGCAAAAATCCCAGAACCACACGGGGGGACCTAGTGAATGACCTGCAGAGAGCTGGGACCAAAGTAACAAAGCTTACCATCATTAACACACTACGCCGCCAGGGACTTAAATCCTGCAGTGCCAGACGTGTCCCCCTGCTTAAGCCAGTACATGTCCAGGCCCGTGCTAGAGTGCATTTGGATGATCCAGAAGAGGATTGGGAGAATGTCATATGGTCAGATGAAACCAAAATATAACTTTTTGGTAAAAACTCAACTCGTCGTGTTTGGAGGACAAAGAATGCTGAGTTGCATCCAAAGAACACCATACCTACTGTGAAGCATGGGGGTGGAAACATCATGCTTTGGGGCTGTTTTTCTGCAAAGGGACCAGGACGACTGATCCGTGTAAATGAAAGAATGAATGGGGCCATGTATCGTGAGATTTTGAGTGAAAACCTCCTTCCATCAGCAAGGGCATTGAAGATGAAACGTGGCTGGGTCTTTCAGTATGACAATGATCCCAAACACACCGCCCGGGCAACGAAGGAGTGGCTTCGTAAGAAGCATTTCAAGGTCCTGGAGTGGCCTAGCCAGTCTCCAGATCTCAACCCCATAGAAAATCTTTGGAGGGAGTTGAAAGTCTGTGTTGCCCAGCGACAGCCCCAAAACATCACGCTCTAGAGGAGATCTGCATGGAGGAATGGGCCAAAATACCAGCAACAGTGTGTGAAAACCTTGTGAAGACTTACAGAAAACGTTTGACCTGTGTCATTGCCAACAAAGGGTATATAACAAAGTATTGAGAAACTTTTGTTATTGACCAAATACTTATTTTCCACCATAATTTGCAAATAAATTCATTAAAAATCCCACAATGTGATTTTCTGGATTTTTTTTCCTCATTTTGTCTGTCATAGTTGACGTGTACCTATGATGAAAATTACAGGCCTCTCTCATCTTTTTAAGTGGGAGAACTTGCACAATTGGTGGCTGACTAAATACTTTTTTTCCCCACTGTATTTGTAATAAGGTATTTCTTACCATCTTATCTCATATATACATTTTTATTATTTAATTCTCAACATATCCCTAAAAACAGCAAGTTACAATGTATCCCTTTGTTTGCCCCCGCAATATGCAACTTTTCAGGGAAGTTAGGAACCAATATACACAAGCAGTTAGGAAAGCAAAGGCTAACTTTTTCAAACAGAAATTTGCATCCTGTAGCACTAACTCCAAAAAAGTTTTGGGACACTGTAAAGTCCATGGAGAATAAGAGCACTTCCTCCTAGCTACCCACTGCACTGAGGCTAGGAAACACTATCACCACCGATAAATCTACAATAATCGAGAATTTCAACAAGCATTTTGCTACGGCTGGCCATGCGTTCCACCTGGCTACCACTACCCCGGCCACCAGCACTACCCCCCCCCCCCCGCTTCTCCTTCACACAAATTCAGACAGCTCATGTTCTGAAAGAGCTGCACAATCTGGACCCCTACAAATCAGTTGGGCTAGACAATCTGGACCCCTATTACTAGCCTGTTCAACCTCTCTTTCGTAACGTCTGAGATCCCCAGAAATTGGAAAGCTGCCGCGGTCATCCCCCTCTTCAAATGGGGGTGACACTCTAGATCCAAACTGTTACAGACCTATATCCATCCTGCCCTGCCTTTCGAAAGTTTTTGAAAGCCAAGTTAACAAACAGTTAACAAACCACCTCTACGCAGACGACACCATTTTGTATACATCTGGCCCTTCATTGGACACTGTGTTAACAAACCTCCAAACGAGCTTCAATGCCACACAACACTCCTTCAGTAGCCTCCAACTGCTCTTAAACACTAGTAAAACTAAATGCATGGTCTTCAATCGAACGCTGCTGGCACCCGCCCACCCGACTAGAATCACTACTCTCGACGGGTCTGACCTAGAGTATGTGGACAACTACAAATACCTAGGTGTCTGGTTAGACTGTAAACTCTCATTCCAGACTCACATTAAGAATCTCCAATCCAAAGTTAAATCCAGAATCGGCTTCCTATTTTGCAACAAAGCCTCCTTCACTCGTGCTGCCAAACATGCCCTCGTAAAACTGACTATCCTACCGATCCTTGACTTCGGCGATGTCATTTACAAAATAGCCTCCAACACTCTACTCAGCAAATTGGATGTAGTCTATCACAGTGCCATCCATTTTGTCTCCAAAGCCCCATATACTACCCACCACTGTGACCTGTACGCTCTTGTTGGCTGGTCCTCATTACATGTTCGTCGTCAAACCCACTGGCTCCAGGCCATCTATAAATCACTGCTAGGCAAATCCCCGCCTTATCTTAGCTCATTGGTCACCATAGCAACACCCACCCGTAGTATGCGCTCCAGCAGGTATATCTCACTGGTCATCCCCAAAGCCAACACCTCCTTTGGCCGCCATTCCATCTAGTTCTCTGCTGCCAATGACTGGAACGAATTGCTAAAATCTCTGAAGCTGGAGACTCTTCTCTCCCTCACTAACTTTAAGCATCAGTTGTCAGAGCACCTTACCGATCACTGCACCTGTACACAGCCCATCTGAAATTAGCCCACCCAACTCCCTATATTGTTATTTATTTTGCTCATTTGCACCCCAGTATCTCTATTTGCACATCATCTCTTGCACATCTATCATTCCAGTGTTAATAATAATTGTAATTATTTTGCACTATAGCTTATTTATTGCCTTACCTCCATAACTTGCTACATTTGCACACACTGTATATATATTTTGTATATATATTTTGACTTTATGTTTTGTTTTACCCCATATGTAACTCTGTGTTGTTATTTTTATCGCACTGCTCTGCTTTATCTTGGCCAGGTCGCAGTTGTAAATGAGAACTTGTTCTCAACTGGCTTACCTGGTTAAATAAAGGTTAAATATATATATTTTTTTTATTACACTCTGTTCATTGGTCCTGTCGCCATGACTACAACAGGCTAGCTTGAATGCAGCTAACTTTAGCTGACGTTAGCTTCTATGCTAATAAGCTTTGATAAATTAGTTATATTTATCAAAACATCATCAAAAAATAACGATTAACTTGGTGTTTCATATCCTATGCTTTATAACTTGTTCACCGTGATGATAATGTTTAAATTATTTTGTTTATCTGGTGCTTCTCTCTTCAGTTTTCAGTTGGTTTGGCTCTCTCATTCAACTGACTCACTGATTAGGCAGGCTAGCGCGAGAGCCACTGTAGAGTAAGACCACGTGAAGCAGTTTAAACCATGATTTAGATCTATACCATGGTATAAATTATGCAATACCATGGTAATATTTAGGTACAATTGCAGTAACATGGTAGTACCATCATACTTCAAGGCTAAAACCATGGTACATTTCCATGATTCAGACTATACAAATCAAATCAAATTGTATTGGTCACATACACATATTTAGCAGATGTTATTATGGGTGTAGCGAAATACTTGTGTCCACGGTATAAGTGAAAGTACCATAGTAGTACCATGGTATGAATGAAAGTACCATAGTAGTACCATTGTACATTTTTGTAAGGGAATTTAGCATTTAGACAACAATTCATTGCTTATAGCATCACCATAGCTATGGTGTGTTATGGCAAAAATCCCATGCTCTTAGTATATGGACAGAATTAATTTTCACTCGCTGGCAATAACAAGGAAATGTATTTGTTGTGTTTTATTCACACACACATTGACTTCTCTCTTCCCCTCAGTAGTTCAGTAACAATCTCTGGAATTGATAACTCTTTTTGGAAGATATGGTACAACCTAACTGTGCAATAATGAGAGTAAAAAATAGCATTTGTTATGAATTCTTAAAAAACTGTGGGAGAGAATCATGGGGTGTAATGTTTTGTAATGAGATACGATTCATTAAAAGCCTCTGACACAAATTACAAAATAATGGCGTGATAGACACCCTACAGCAGGGCTTCTCAAAGTGGGGTCGGCAGACCCCAAGGGGGTATTGGTATCCACAGTGCTCCACCAATTATACATTTTTTGACTCAAAACTATTCCCCCAAATGTTTTTTTGACATAAATGCACTGTAATTTAAGCTCTAAAATAGCAACGTTTTCTCTCTGCCTCATCGCAAAATGTGTAGAATTGCAGGATATTTGTCACGGATCCCCCCCGGTACGGCTGCTCATTCTGTTCACCAGTTCCAGAGGTCTACGTCACCGGCTTTCCAGGCGTCACTGACATGGATCACTACCACCAACCCCGGACTTTCTTGTCTCATTACGCACACCTGGTTCCCATTCCCCCTGATTAGTATGTGTATATAAACTCAGCAAAAAAAGAAACGTCCTCTCACTGTCAACTGTGTTTATTTTCAGCAAACTTAATATGTGTAAATATTTGTATGAACATAACAAGATTCAACAACTGAGACATAAACTGAACAAGTTCCACAGACATGTGACTAACAGAAATGGAATAATGTGTCCCTGAACAAAGGGGGGATCAATATCAAATGTAACAGTCAGTATCTGGTGTGGCCACCAGCTGCATTAATTACTGCAGTGCATCTCCTCCTCATGGACTGTACCAGATTTGCCAGTTCATGCAGTGAGATGTTACCCCACTCTTCCACAAAGGCACGTGCAAGTTCCCAGACATTTCGGAGGGGAATGGCCCTTGCCCTCACCCTCCGATCCAACAGGTCCCAGACGTTCTAAATGGGATTGAGATCCGGGCTCTTCGCTGGCCATGGTAGAACATTGACATTCCTTGCTTGCAGGAAGTCACGCACAGAACGAGCAGTATGGCTGGTGGCATTGTCATGCTGGAGGGTCATGTCAGGATGAGCCTGCAGGAAGGGTACCACATGAGGGAGGAGGAAGTCTTCCCTGTAACGCAAAGCGTTGAGATTGCCTGCAATGACAACCAGCTCAGTCCGATGATGCTGTGACACACTGCCCCAGACCATGACAGACCCTCCACCTCCAAATCGAGCCCGCTCCAGAGTACAGGCCTCGGTGTAATGCTCATTCCTTTGACGATAAACGCAAATCCGACCATCACCCCTGGTGAGACAAAACCGCGACTCGTCAGTGAAGAGCACTTTTTGCCAGTCCTGTCTGGTCCAGCGACGCTGGCTTTGTGCCCATAGGCAACGTTGTTGCCGGTGATGTCTGGTGAGGATCTGCTTTACAGCAGGCCTACAAGCCCTTAGTCCATCCTCTATCAGTCTATTGTGGACAGTCTGAGCACTGATGGAGGAATTGTGCGTTCCTGGTGTAACTTGGGCAGTTGTTGTTGCCATCCTGTACCAGTCCCGCAGGTGTGATGTTCGGATGTACCGATCCTGTGCAAGTGTTGTTCCACGTGGTCTGCCATTGTGAGTACGATCAGCTGTCTGTCCTGTCTCCCTGTAGCGCTTAGGCATCTCACAGTACAGACATTGCAATTTATTGCGCTGGCCACATCTGCAGTCCTCATGCCTCCTTGCAGCATGCCTAAGTCACGTTCACGCAGATGAGCAGGGACCCTGGGCATCTTTCTTTTGGTGTTTTTCAGAGTCAGTAGAAATGCCTCTTTAGTGTCCTAAGTTTTCATAACTGTGACCTTAATTGCCTACCGTCTGTAAGCTGTTAGTGTCTTAACAAACGTTCCACAGGTGCATGTTCATTAATTGTCTATGGTTAAATGAACAAGCATGGAAAACAGTGTTTAAACCCTTTACATAGAAGATCTGTGGTCCTGAAAAAGGGAAAAAAATTTGAGTTTATGTGTCCTCTGTTCTCCATTGTCCTTGTCGATAATTGTCTCATGTCCGTTGGTCTCGTGAGTACTGTGTATTGTGCTCTTGTTGTTTACGGGTCTCGTCCCATGTATTGTGTAGAGGTTAAACCTCGCTCTTTGTTTCGGTTACATCCCTTTTGTATATACAGTGGGGAGAACAAGTATTTGATACACTGCCAATTTTCCAGGTTTTCCTACTTACAAAGCATGTAGAGGTCTGTAATTTTTATCATAGGTACACTTCAACTGTGAGAGACGGAATCTAAAACAAAAATCCAGAAAATAACATTGTATGATTTTTAAGTAATTGATTAGCATTTTATTGCATGACATAAGTATTTGATACATCAGTAAAGCAGAACTTAATATTTGGTACAGAAACGTTTGTTTGCAATTACAGAGATCATACGTTTCCTGTAGGTCTTGACCAGTTTTGCACACACTGCAGCAGGGATTTTGGCCCACTCCTCCATACAGACCTTCTCCAGATCCTTCAGGTTTCAGGGCTGTCGCTGGGCAATACGGACTTTCAGCTCCCTCCAAAGATTTTCTATTGGGTTCAGGTCTGGAGACTGGCTAGGCCACTCCAGGACCTTGAGATGCTTCTTACGGAGCCACTCCTTAGTTGCCCTGGCTGTGTGTTCCGGGTCGTTGTCATGCTGGAAGACCCAGCAACGACCCATCTTCAATGCTCTTACTGAGGGAAGGAGGTTGTTGGCCAAGATCTTGCGATACAAGGCCCCATCCATCCTCCCCTCAATACGGTGCAGTTGTCCTGTCCCCTTTGCAGAAAAGCATCCCCAAAGAATGATGTTTCCACCTCCATGCTTCACGGTTGGGATGGTGTTCTTGGGGTTGTACTCATCCTTCTTCTTCCTCCAAACACGGCGATTGGAGTTTAGACCAAAAAGCTATATTTTTGTCTCATCAGATGGTAATTGGCAAACTTCAGACGGGCCTGGACATGCGCTGGTTTGATCAGGGGGACCTTGCGTGTGCTGCAGGATTTTAATCCATGACGGCGTAATGTGTTACTAATGGTTTTCTTTGAGACTGTGGTCCCAGCTCTCTTCAGGTCATTGACCAGGTCCTGCCGTGTAGTTCTGGGCTGATCCCTCACCTTCCTCATGATCATTGATGCCCCACGAGGTGAGATCTTGCATGGAGCCCCAGACCGAGGGTGATTGACCGTCATCTTGACCTTCTTCCATTTTCTAATAATTGCGCCAACAGTTGTTGCCTTCTCACCAAGATGCTTGCCTATTGTCCTGTAGCCCATCCCAGCCTTGTGCAGGTCTACAATTGTATCCCTGATGTCCTTACACAGCTCTCTGGTCTTGGCCATTGTGGAGAGGTTGGAGTCTGTTTGATTGAGTGTGGACAGGTGTCTTTTATATAGGTAACGAGTTCAAACAGTTGCAGTTAATACAGGTAATGAGTGGAGAACAGGAGGGCTTCTTAAAGAAAAACTAACAAGTCTGTGAGAGCCAGAATTCTTACTGGTTGGTAGGTGATCATATACTTATGTCATGCAATAAAATGCAAATTAATTACTTAAAAATCATACAATGTGATTTTCTGGATCCAATAGAAAATCTTTGGAGGGAGCTGAAAGTCCGTATTGCCCAGCGACAGCCCTGAAACCTGAAGGATCTGGAGAAGGTCTGTATGGAGGAGTGGGCCAAAATCCCTGCTGCAATGTGTGCAAAACTGGTCAAGACCTACAGGAAACGTATGATCTCTGTAATTGCAAACAAACGTTTCTGTACCAAATATTAAGTTCTGCTTTACTGATGTATCAAATACTTATGTCATGCAATAAAATGCTAATCAATTACTTAAAAATCATACAATGTGATTTTCTGGATTTTTGTTTTAGATTCCGTCTCTCACAGTTAAAGTGTACCTATGATAAAAATTACAGACCTCTACATGCTTTGTAAGTAGGAAAACCTGCAAAATCGGCACTGTATCAAATACTTGTTCTCCCCACTGTAGATACGTGTTTGTGTTGGGTGGAGTAATAAAACCCCTAATATGTATTCCTGCGCCTGTCTTTTAATCATTTTACAATGTGACAGAATAGTCAACACATAAAAATGGAGACAGCGGGAAAGGCCGAGCTGGTGACCATCGTAGAGACAGTCCAACATCACAAGGACTGTCTCTCCAGACTTGGCAGCACCATTGGACAGCGTTCTGGCAATCATCCTGCGATTGGAGGGGAAAGTGCAGTCCCTCCAGTCTCCAGCACTGCTTCCGGCACCAGCCCCCACACCACCACTACCTGCCTCTGTTCCATCTGAGCCTGTCCGCGGAATACCCCTGTCCTTCCCGGAGCGTTTGACGGCGCGCCAGCGAGATGCAATGGATTTCTTCTGCAATGCGACATGTACCTCGCTCGCTACGCCAAGGCTGTCTCCGGGAGATACAGGGTTGCCACAGTCATTTCGGCACTGACCGGACGGGCCCTGAACTGGGGTGCCGCGGTTTGGGAAACAGGTGGACCCGAGGTCGAGTCCTACGAGCACTTCACCCTCCTCTTCCGCTCGGTGTTTGATTATCCTGTGGAAGGCCGAGAGGGGGGTGAGCGTCTATTCCGACTACGCCAGGGATCTGTGACCGCCTCGGAGTTCGCCCTGGAGTTCCGAACCATCATGGCCTCCACTGGACGGAACGAGTCGGCTCTGGTCACCTTCTCCGCAGCGGACTGCAGGAGGAGGTACAGATGGAGTTAGCCTGCCGTGTTGATAACCTGTCACTCGACCAGCTCATCAGCATGGCGATCCAGTTGGAGAACCTCCTGCGGTCCGGACGAAGACCTGCGCAGAATCCGGAGCCTGTGGCTACACCTGCTCCATGACCAGAGCTGATGGAGGTGTGCTCTGCGCGTTTGCCCTCTATCCACTAATAGACAAGGAGGTGACAAGCCAGGGAATTCCCCTGCTCCAACCCAGGCAGAGGAGAGGCAGGAAGAGGAGACCCCCATCATCCCTCCGTTCCGTATCATCGCGCCAGTGGTGTGGGACGTGGACGCCGACATACGGCAGGCCCTACGTACGGAACCCTCACCTGTACAGTGCACGGAGAACCGTGCCTACCTGCCCACGGGTGTGCGGGACAGCTTCCTTTCCTGGGCACACACGGCACCTGTGTCGGGCCCTTAACCAAGCCCTTAACCAACAATGCAGTTTTTTAAAAAGCAAGTAAGAAAATATTTGCTAAAACAATAAATAAATCATAAAATAAACAGAAGTTTAAAAAAAAGTAACACAATGAAATAACAATAACGAGGCTATATACAGGGGGTACCGGTACCGAGTCAATGTGCTGTGGTACAGGTTAGTCGAGCTAATTCAGGTAATATGTACATATAGGTAGGGTTATAGAGACAATGGATAGTTAACAAACAGCGAGTAGCAGCAGTGTAAAAGAGGGGTCAATTCAAATAGTCCAGGTAGCCATTTGATTAACTGTTTAGCAGTCTTATGACTTGGGGGTAGAAGCTGTTAAGGAGCCTTTTGGACCTAGACTTGACACTCCGGTACCGCTTCCCGTGCGGTAGCAGGGAGTCTTGGGTGGCTGGAGTCTTTGGCAATTTTTAGGGCCTTCCTCTGACACCTCCTGCTATAGAGGTCCTGGAGTAAGAACATGTATCAAACTCTGTTATTTTGCTTAGCATCATAAATAAATAATAAACATTTCTTGTACAAACCCACTACACAACAGTGCTCTAAATCCACTTCCAAGTCAATTTTACAACTGAGAGGGTGCCACTTTTTGTCTCCAAACCCTTATTTCAAATCTCAGTTCCCCCTCCAATACACAGCTCCGATATGCCCTGAAACAAGTATGGATGAAACGGTGAGACAGGAGAGAAGAAAGGATAGAACCGTTTGGATAGAACAAGCCGGTGACCAGCTACAGGCTGAGTATCAGCACACAATCACTGAGAGAGCAGACCCTATATCTCAAGCAAAAAACATCAGCAACGCCAGCTTTCGTTGTGTATGTGACATGGACATGCTCTAACATGCCATTGCGTGAAGACGCACACCCTCTAAGCACGAGCAGACAATAATGGACTTTTTTTGACTGCTGTCATAACGTCACTTATATTCATCATAATGCCATTATTACATTTATGCTGATTTTCACTCTTTATTAAGCACTTTTCTTTTTTGTCATTATAAAAAGAAGCAGTTACCGTGTTCCAACACATATGCTTTCTGTTTCATAGTTGTAACAAAGGAACTGCTTTATGGTGTTTTGTTTTTAAAAATATAGCTTACAGTAACATAAACTCATACAAATGCTATTGTGTTATTTGAAATCTATATGTTTTGTATTCTAATGTTACCAAAGACCTAACCTTCATAAACACAACCAAGTTATGTATTAATTACACTGTTAGAATGTTGCAGTAAGAAAGACTGCTCATTAGCTTGAAGGAGGGTCCTTCAAGGCCCAGCGGTTTTAGTGCCTTGCTCAAGGGCACATCGACAGATTTTTCACTTTGTTGGCCCAGGTATTTGAACCAATGACCATTCTGTTACTGGCCCAACACTCTAACCGCTAGATTAGCTGCCGCCCAATTAGATAGCTGGTGAGACAAGCACATATCATAGTCATAGTAAGTACATTTTCCCTCAATAATGTAGTTATGAGCAAAGTCAGTGCTTTACACATTGTACTGAACATGGAACATAATTTGACTGAGCGAAAGGGGGTAAGAAATAAACAGAGCAAGGGTTGGAAGTAAGGAAGAAAGGAAAAGGGGGAAAAAGAGAAAGCAAAACATACGTCACCCTTCAACAGCAGCCGGGTGAGAGAGTGGACATAACTGAATTAAGGCTGCGTACCAAATGGTACCCATATATATTGCACTACTCTTGACCAGTGTACTAAGTGTAAAATAACTTCTCCAAACGTAAAAATCTGCCCGCGGAACAACACAGTGAGGGCACTGGAGTGCAACTCGTGTTTTTTCCTGGGAGGAATTGGATTACATATTCGTCCAACGAGCTCTGACATGTGCTGTTTCCACACTCAGTGAGCTACTTACCATTGATCGCCTGGAGAGGTGGACATGAAAGCTGAGGCTGCCCCGTCATGTGTAGCATGCACAACAAACATCATTAGACTCGCCAAGACTAGCTGTGATATAATCCCTGCTCAGCTACATCACAGAAATTGTGTCGTTTCCACCTTTGGCCACACTTAAGACGACAGAGGACTTAAACCACAGTGACTACCAGTGGAATAAACCAATAACCAATATAATTACCCTGTAATAGACGGGAAGGTATATGCAGTTATGGAGTATTTCATATTTTTGTGTATACTTCTTTTGTATTGGATAGCTAAAGCAGTATTAAGTACTAGTTACTACCTAGTTACAGTTTCTTCAAAAGTATTCATACCTTCTCTCCCATCTACACACAATACCCCATAATTACAAAGTGAAAACATGTTTTTAGACATAGTAGCACCTTTATTGAAAATGAATATAATAATACACTAGTATGTGGACACCTACTCGTCGAACATCTCATTCCATAATCATGGGCATTAATATGGAGTTGGTCCCCCCTTTGCTGCTATCACAGCCTCCACTCTTCTGGGAAGGCTTTCCACTAGATGTTGGAACATTGCTGCGGGGACTTGCTTCCATTCAGCCACAAGAGCATTAGTGAGGTCGGGCACTGATGTTGGGCGACTAGGCCTGGCTCGCAGTCGGCATTCCAAATTAATCCCAAAGGTGTTCGATGGAGTTGAGGTCATGGCTCTGTGCAGGCCTGCCAAAATCTTCCACACCCACTTCGACAAACCATTTCTGTATGGACCTCACTTTGCACATGGGGGCATTGTCATGCTGAAACAGGAAAGGGCATTCCCCAAACTGTTGCCACAAATTTGGAAGAACATAATCGTCTATAATATCATTGTATACTGTAGCGTTAAGATTTCCTGGAACTAAGGGGCCTAGCCCGATCCATGAAAAACAGCCCCAGACCATTATTCCTCCTCCACCAAACTTTACAGTTGGCACTATGTTTTCGGGCAGGTAGCGTTTCCCTGGCATCCGCCAAATTCAGATTCGTCCACCGGACTGCTAGATGGCAAAGAATGAATCATTACTCAAACATAACAATTTGTATTCAGGACAAAAAGTTAATAGCTTTGCCAAATTTTTTGCAGTATTACTTTAGTGCCTTGTTGCAGACAGGATGCATGTTTTGGAATATTTTTTGTTCTTTACAGGTTTCCTTCTTTTCACTTTGTCAATTAGGTTTATATATTGTGAAGTAACTAGAATGTTGTTGATTCATCCTCAGTTTTCTCCTATCACAGCAATTAAACTCTGTAACTGTTTTAAAGTCACCATTTGCCTCATGGTGAAATCCCTGAGTGGCTACCTTCCTCAAAGGCAACTGAGTTAGGAAGGACACCTGTATCTTTGTAGTGACTGGGTGTATAGATACACCATCCAAAGTGTAATTAATAAATGCACCATGCTCAAAGGGATATTCAATGTCTGCTTTTATTTGTATTGTTACCCATCTACCAATAGGTTCCCTTCTTTGCGAGTCATTGTAAAACCTCCCTGGTCTTTGTGGTTGAATCTGTGTTTGAAATTCACTGCTCGACTGAGGGAGCTTACAGATAATTGTAGGTGTGGGGTACAGAGACGAGGTAGTCAGTCAAAAATCATGTTAAACACTATTATTGCACACAGAGTAAGTCCACGCAACTTATTACGTGACACTGTTAAGCACATTTTTACTCCTGAACGTATTTAGGCTTGCCATAACAAAGGGGTTAAATACTTATTGACTCAAGACATTTTTTTTTTTTTTTGGGGAAAAACTTAATTCCACTTTGACATTATGGGGTATTGTGTGTAGGCCAGTGACAAAACACAACTATATGTAATCGATTTTGAATTCAGGCACGACATCTAGCACGACAAAATGTGGAAGAAGTCAAGGGGTGTGAATAATTTCTGAAGGCACTATGTTATATGGTACTAGATATAGTAACATACACCTTTTTTGATATCCTGGTGAATAGCATAGGGCTGAGAAATGACAGAGATGGCCATAGAATCCTATAGATCCATGGATCACAACAGTCTAAAGGGAAACATGCGTCATACCTACATTAACGAGACGATACACCATCATCACAACACCACCAGGTCTCCTTTTTTGCACAACCAAATACTTGCACATCCCAAATACCCATACTTTCAACACAGGGTCCAGTCCAGTGTATGTGTGCGTAGAGGCCTATCAATGTGTGTCACCGACTGTCCTCTCTCCCAGCAACTTCATGATGTGCCATTTCTCTGCATCCCGCGTCCGTGAACGAGTTTGGCTTAGGCTTGATTCCCCCCTTGGAAATATGGAAAGGGAAGCTGACAGGGGAGGCTATTGTGTTGAATAGCCTTTTAAAACTATGAAGTACTGTGCCGGCATAGTTTTCCCCCCGCCGTCCACGTGATGGATTGGTTTTTGGCTGGTGAGCGTCAACGTCATTAGCTGGATGAGCTCTCAAATGCTGGCATGGCATACGTGTGGAGACACACATCAAAAGAACAAAGAGTTTCCGGCCAGGGGCTGCCTGCAACACAAGCGCACCAGTAATGGGTTTCTTGCTTAGACGCCAACTGATGTATCACAGGATCATATGACAAGGAACAGACATTCTTGCGCTCATGTACAGTGCATTCGGAAAGTATTCAGACCCCTTGACTTTTTCCACATTTTGTTACGTTACAGACTTATTCTAAAATTGATTAAATAAAAATAATTATTTATCAATCTACACACAATACCCAATAAAGACAAAGCGAAAACAGGTTATTAGAAATGTTTGCAAATGTATTCAAAATAAAAAACAGAAATACCTCATTTACATAAGTACTCAGACCCTTTGCTATGAGACTTGAAATTGAGCTCAGGTGCATTATGTTTCCATTGATCATCCTTGACATTTTTCTACAACTTGATTGGAGAACACCTGTGGTAAATTCAGTTGATTGGACATGATTTGGAAAGGCACACACCTGTCTATGTAAGGTCCCACAGTTGACAGTGCAAGTCAGAGCAAAAACCAAGCCATGAGACAGGCTCAGAGACAGGATTGAGACAGGATTGTGTCGAGGCACAGATCTGGGGAAGGGTATCAAGAAATGTCTGCGGCATTGAAGGTCCCAAAGAACACAGTGGCCTCCATCATTCTTAAACGGACAAAGTTTGTAACCACGAAGACTCTTCCTAGAGCTGGCCGCCCGGCCAAACTGAGCAATCGGGGGAGAAGGGCCTTGGTCAGGGAGGTGACCAAGAACCCAATGATCACTCTGACAGAGCTCCAGAGTTCCTCTTTGGAGATGGGAGAACCTTCCAGAAGAACAACCAACTCTGCAGCATTCCACCAATCAGACCTTTATCGTAGAGTGGCCAGACGGAAGCCACTCCTCAGTAAAAGGCACATGACAGCCCGCTTGGAGTTTGCCAAAAGGCATCTAAAGGACTCTCAGACCATGAGAAATAAGATTCTCTGGTCTGATGAAACCAGACCTCAGACTGGGGCCAAGGTTCAGCTTCCAACAGGACAACGACCCTAAGCACACAGCCAAGACAATGCAGGAGTGGCTTCGGGACAAGTCTCTGAATGTGCTTGAGTGGCCTTGCCAGAGCCTGACCTTGAACCCGATCGACCATCTCTGGAGAGACCTGAAAATAGCTGTGCAGCAATGCTCCCCATCCAACCTGACAGATCTTGAGAGGATCTGCAGAGAAGAATGGGAGAAACTCCCCAAATACAGGTGTGCCAAGCTTGTAGCATCATACCCAATAAGATTTGAGGCTGTAATCGCTGCCAAAGGTGCTTCAACAAGGTGCTTCAAAATAGTACTGAGTCAAGGGTCTGAATACTTATGTAAATGTGATATCATCTATATATATATATTTTGTAATACATTTGCAAAAATTCTAAAAACCTGTTTTTGCTTTGACATTATGGGGTATTGTGTGTAGATTGATGAGGGGGAAAAAACTATGTAATCAATTTTAGAATAAAGCTGTAACGTGACAAAGTGGAGAAATATCAAGGGGTCTGAATACTTTCCGAATGCACTGTATGCTCCCTACCCTGTACAGGTTAGATCATGCATGCTTGTGTACCGGCAGCCATTAATTGAACCACGCTGCAAGTGTACTCTTTTTTGAAGATTAGTCATTGAAAACATTCATTGTGTTCTGGTTAGCGTAGCAAAATGAGTGTTTCAACTAGTGGTGGGATGACAGAAATAGACACATTTTTCGAATCCACTTCAATCGTCCTTAAAATAAACATTGCAGTGGATGTTGTACCATCAATCATATTTCTCCTTTCTCTTCCGTTTAGCCATCCTTACTTGAGGATGTTCTGAAAGCAGAGCTACAATAACCTTGTTTGACCCTGAATTCACTAAAAGGACCCACAGGAAAGTATGCCTGAGGCTTATGTGTAATTTATGGGGTAACTCAGCGTTCAAACAGCATTCTCCCTGTTCATTTGGGGAGGTGTTTCAGTCCCACACAACACGGTTTTCAGTAATGTCAAAAGTTGAGCACTGTCTATGGGCTCCCAGTGTTAGCACAGCCTACCACTCAAAACATGTATGATATTTCATTGTCCCCCGATGTGCATTCTATTATTTTGTTTTGCGTTCCATTCTTTTTTAAAGTTGATAGATGTTAAAGCCTCACATCTTATGATTTTACCACAATTCAAGTGTGTCACACGAGAAACTCCTGGTTATGAGTTTTGATTGAATACCACCCTGTTCTCCACTAACACTAAAAGCTTTGTGTGCACTTAAAAACAATCAATACGTTTGAACATGAGACCCGAAAAGTGCAGTGCATATGTCACAGATATGAATAGCACCCCATCTCTCTTTTTGTTCATGCATTTTTCCTTCATCAATATACTGTTAATGACTTCAGTTTGGCTTGCAGCCAGATAGCTTCTGGCTGATGGATCTATGATCCCGTTGTAATGAGTGTGGGGTGGGAATTGATGGCGGTGGTGGAGGTAAATGGATGGTATAGCCTTGAAGGCATAATTGTGAATGCGAGTTCTGAATACCAGAACAAAACTGAGGACTTAATTATGTTTCACCTTCATTTTATGTGTCCATGCACACGAGTGTGTGTGTGTGTGTATGCATGTGTATACACATAGTATGTAGCACTACATATTATGAGTGTGCATAATGTGTGTGCCAACATGCCAGCATGCCGCAATAGCCACCTGGCTGGAATGCCTCCAGGGTGAGCAGCCCACGTTAGCCCATATCCACCTCCAAACTCCTGTCTCTTTAAACTTTAATGGCCAATATGAAACTGGATCCCATGGTCGGAGTGGGAGTTAACTGCATCGGCAGGGCAATATGATAGCATAATCAGAGAGAGACAGCCAGCAGGCATCTGACAGCTTCATCTCTGTCGCCTAAAACCCTACTGATCAGGAAAGGGGGAAAGTCATGGAAAGGAGAGGTTGGGAAGAAGTGAGATGTGTGACAAGTGGGTGGGGGGACAACATGATATCATAGGAAAACGTCATCACGTCATATTATGCAAAATAATTACGTCAACCACTTGATACTTATGTCAATACTTCGCAGTCAATGAGAAAAGATGAGTATCATCCACTTGACACTTATGTTAAAACATTGCATTCAATGGTAAAAGATGAGTCTCACAAGGTTGAAGCTTATGTCACTACATCACAGTCAATGAGAAAATATGTGTCAACCACTTTACGCTTATGTGAATACATTGCAGTCAATGGGAAAATATGAGCGTCACAAGGTTGATGCGTATGTCAATACATCACATTCAATGGGAAAAGATGAGTGTCACAAGGTTGGCGCTTATGTCAATACATTTGCAGTCAATGGGAAAAGATGACTGTCAACCAAATGATGCTTATGTCAATACAATGCATTAATTTGAAACATATGGTGTCACAGTGTTGAAGCTTATGTCAATACATTTGAAGTCAATGAGAAAAGATCAGTGTCAACCACTGGACACTTATGTTAATACATTGCAATCAATGGGAAGATATGAGTGTCACAAGGTTGATGCTTATGTCAATTCATTGCATTAAATGGGAAAAGATGAGTGTCACAGGGTTGAAGCTTACGTCAACACATTTGAAGTCAATGGGGAAAGATGTGTGTCAACCAGTTGTGGCTTACGTCAATACCTTGCAGTCAATGGGAAAAGATGAGTGTCAACCACTTGACTCTTATGTTAATACATTGTATTCAATGGTAACAGAGGGTGTGACAAGTGGGTGGAGGACAACATGATATCATAGGAAAACTTCATCATGTCACATTTAGCAAAAAGTTAGCATCAACCACTTGATGCTGATGTCAATACATCGCAGTCAATGAGAAAAGATGAGTGTCAACCACTTGAAGCTTATGTTAATACATTGCAGTCAATGAGAAAATATGAGTGTCACAAGGTTGATACTTATGTCAATACATCGCATTTGAAGGAAAAGATGAGTGTCACAGGGTTGAACCTTATGTCAATACATTTGTAGTCAATGGGGAAAGATGGGTGTCAACCACTTGACTCTTATGTTAGTACATTGCATTCAATGGTAAAAGATGAGTGTCACAAGGTTGGCGGTTATGTCAAAACATTTGCATTTACTGGGAAAGATGAGTGTTAACCAATTGATGCTTATGTTAGTACGTTGCATTAATTTGGAACATATGAGTGTCACAGGGTTGAAGCTTATGTCAATACATTTGCAGTCAATGGGGAAAGATGGGTGTCAACCAATTGCGGCTTACGTCAATACCTTGCAGTCAATGGGAAAAGATGAGTGTCAACCACTTGACTCTAATGTTAATAAATTGCATGCAATGGTAAAAGATGAGTGTCACAAAGTTGCCGCTTATGTCAATACATTTGCAGTCAATGGGAAAAGGTGAGTGTCAACCAATTGATTCTTTTGTCAATATATTGCATTAATTTGGAACATATAAGTGTCACAGGGTTGAAGCTTATGTCAATATACTTGCAGTCAATGTGGAAAGATAAGTGTCAACCAATTGATGCTTACAAAAGTATTCCCCCTTGGCGTTTTTCCTATTTTGTTGCATTACAACCTGTAATTTAAATGGATTTTATTTGGATTTCATGTAATGGACATACACAAAGTAGTCCAAATTGGTGAAGTGAAATGAAAAAAAAGAACTTGTTAAAAGAATTCTACAAAATAAATAACGGAAAAGTGTTGCGTGCGAATGTATTCACCCCCTTTGCTATGAAGCCCCTAAATAAGATCTGGTGCAACCAATTACCTTCAGAAGTCACATAATTAGTTAAATAAAGTCCAACTGTGAGCAATCTAAGTGTCACATGATCTGTCACATGATCTCAGTATACTGTATATACACCTGTTCTGAAAGGCCCCAGAGTCTGCAACACCACTAAACAAGGGCACCACCAAGCAAGCGGCACCATGAAGACCAAGGAGCTCTCCAAACAGGGACAAAGTTGTGGAGAAGTACAGATCAGGGTTATGTTACAAAACAATATCCGAAACTTTGAACATCCCATGGAGCATCATTAAATCCATTATTAAAAAATGGAAAGAATATGGCAGCACAACAATCCTGCCAAGAGAGGGCCGCCACCAAAACTCACGAACCAGGCAAGGAGGGCATTATTCAGAGAGGCAACAAAGAGACAAAAGATAACCCTGAAGGAGCTGCAAAGCTCCACAGCGGAGATTGGAGAATCTGTCCATAGGACCACTTTAAGCCGTACACTCCACAGAGCTGGGCTTTACTGAAGAGTGGCCAGAAAAAAGCCATTGCTTGAAGAAAAAAATAAGCAAACACGTTTGGTGTTCGCCAAAAGGCATGTGGGAGACTCCCCAAACATATGGAAGAAGTTACTCTGGTCAGATGAGACTAAAATTGAGCTTTTTGGCCATCAAGGAAAACGCTATGTCTGGCGCAAACCCAACACCTCTCATCACCCCGAGAACACCATCCCCACATGGTGGTGGCAACATCATGCTGTGGGGATGTTTTTCATCGGCAGTGACTGGGAAACTGGTTAGAATTGAAGGAATAATGGATGGCGCTAAATACAGGGAAATCCTTGAGTGAAACCTGTTTCAGTGTTCCAGAGATTTGAGACGGGGACGGAGGTTCACCTTCCAGCAGGACAATGACCCTAAGCATACTGCTAAAGCAACACTTGAGTGGTTTAAGGGGAAACATTTAAATGTCTTGGAATGGCCTAGTCAAAGCCCAGACCTAAATCCAATTAAGAATCTGTGGTATGACTTAAAGATTGCTCTACACCAGCGGAACCCATCCAACTTGAAGTAGCTGGAGCAGTTCTGCCTTGAAGAATGGGCAAAAATCCCAGTGGCTAGATGTGCCAAGCTTATAGAGACATGGGCGGCAGGTAGCTTAGTGGTTAAGAGCGTTGTGCCAGTAACCGAAAGGTCTCTGGTTCTAATCCCCGCGCCGACTGGGTGAAAAATCTGTCGATGTGCCCTTGAGCAAGGCACTTAACCCTAATTGCTCATGTAAGTCGCTCTGGATAAGAGCGTCTGCTAAATGACTAAAATGTAAATGTAAATACCCCAAGAGACTTGCAGCTGTAATTGCTGCACAAGGTGGCTTTACAAAGGATTGACTTCTGGGGGGGTGAATAGTTATGCACATTCAAGTGTTCTGTTTTTTTGGCTATATTTTGCATCTTCAAAGTGGTAGGCATGTTGTGTAAATCAATCAATCAATTTAAATTCCAGGTTGTAAGGCAACAAAATAGGAAAAATGCCAAAGGGGGTGAATACTTTTGCAAGCCACTGTATGTCAATACATCACAGTCAATGGTAAAAAAGAAGAGTGTCAACCACTGTCTGTGTGGCTGCCTGCCTGCCTGTCTGTCACCAATTTACCATTGCAGCTGTATCACATACTTTTTTGCCTTGAATGCAATGAAGTATGCATCAATGCCCTTCATGCATATTCATAGTTCAATATCCTGTCTGTGGAGGAGAGAGAGAGAGAGAGAGAGAGAGAGAGAGAGAGAGAGAGAGAGAGAGAGAGAGAGAGAGAGAGAGAGAGAGAGAGAGAGAGAGAGAGAGAGAGAGAGAGAGATAGAGAGAGAGAGAGAGAGAGAGAGAGAGCCCATGTGCACTACGTATTTATCTTGACTAGACCTTTTCCCCATGTTCCATAGTTAATTTCAATACTTACTCTGCTGACCATGATGCAAAGCACCTGGAGACCTGTCCTGACTGCCTCCTGTGGACAGACTCCACTGTCGTGTCAACCTCTGAGGGAGAGACCAGAGGCAGATACATATTTATATTCAGTAAGTCAAATGACTATCAAATGTTTAAGGCCATATGCTTTGTTAATGTTTTATAATTTTATCATTGCCCATACCAATCCCACCATCAATATATCCAGTGACAAAAAAAAGGCTTTTATTGGTCAGTAAACCCACCATCTCTTTCTCTATCTCGCTCTCTCTCTCTCAGCGAGGACTGGGAAGACTAGAAGCCTCACAACTGGAGACCTCTAAGAAACAGGCAGACTGTCTCAACTTCCTCCCACAATACTACTTTGGAGGCCTGGGTATGATGTAGTTAATGTACTTCTCTCATATTTTCCCATCATTGAGTGGAAATGTATTGAGGTAAGCATCAACCCTGTGACACTCATCTTGTCCCATTGAATGCAGTGTATTGACATAAGCATCAATTGGTTGACGCTGATCTTTCCCATTGACTGCAATGTATTGACATAAGTGTCAACCCTGTGACACAATTATTTTTTTCAGAATGACGTTGTGAGGGCTGGGGGGGAGGGTGAAAGTAAGGGAAATGTAGATATTTGAGTGTGGAAGAAGGAGTATGGAAAGATGGGTGGGGCTGCTTTAGGAAATGTGTGAGAAAGTACAGATAGGTTTGGGTCTGTCTTTGTTGTATTGAGAATGTGTTTGTACTGATGAGAAGGAGACAAAGCTGAAGGGTTTTAATGTAGTAAATGGTAGCCCTGAAAAATTTCCGAAACCTTATGTCACACATTTCCCATCTTTTTAAATTACTCTCCAATCTCAGTCATGGCTCAGTGGACTGTATCACGTTAAGATGTAATAAATAAATAAAAATTACATTGAATTCCTCTTGCAAGCCTAAAACTGTATCTGCTCTAAATTATAATGGCATTGGATGTGGTTTGTTGCCCAATAATAAAAAGGCTTTAATGGCAGGCCTGTCAATCCGTTGTGATTTTTATTCAATTGGTGTTATGCAACATGGAACGCCAACTCTTGTTGAATGCCATAATGCCTTTTAGTGCACCACGGACCCATCATATGTCCATTCCCAGCAGCCTTCCCTTTAGCTCGGTGCATGACCTACACCAAAACAGATGGCGGAAGAGAGTTTGGGGAGAAATAAGTTACAAGGACATTGTTTGTGCATTTGGAACAGGCTGAGGAAAGCCTAGGGACAGCGCATCAATGGAGAAAGGGAAGGGAGGGTAGCGGATATGCATCCCCAGTTTAGAACATCTGTTAGAAGCTCTGTCTTCGGGCATCATGTCTCAGGTGTGGACCCAAACAAAAGCTAGATTTCCTCCATACAGACAGATGGTCGGCAACTCTATTGTCCTGTGTCTTTTATTTTGCCTCTTAGTATGGTTTGACAGCAGAGAGAATAAGGTAGCAAGTTGGTGGTTTAATGGCAGTGTGGAAACAGCCAAATGATTTGTAATATGCCAAGTCTTAATCAAAACTGTGTTATTCAGCTTGCAGAAAGACTTTGTTCACCAAAGATGTAAGATCAGGTCATTAGGAAAATTAAACTGACATCAAATATAAATGTGAGACTATTTGGCAGTAAAGCTGTATTTTCAGACACATCGATCTTAGACATGTTGGGGTAAACATTTATTATGCATATTTCACAGGCATATTATCTAAATACTGCACCACTGTAACTGAAGGTTTAAAGTCATTATCAATGAACTACAGATGCTGTATCTTGATTTGAACCAGTTTGCTACAGCAAGAAAATTATCCTAAAGCAACAGAAAATGTGAATTATTATGTGGATTATAATTAATGGACATTTGTTTGTAGGGGTTGATACATTTTTCGTTAGGGCAAATCAAGTCTGACATTTTAAAGTGGAAATTACAAACTTTAGAAGCCTTTTTAAACCTCGAATACACTACATGTTTGCATTTTGTGCTGTGCTGGAAAATTCTCAATGCTTACTGGTTACCTCCCTTCCCAGCCAACCAATCAAAATAGCAGGAACTAAGGATAAAATCCCACTCGTTCACACTCCAATCAAACCTGTGGGGAAAGGTATGTTGAGAAACACTGATGAAGGAGGGTTGACGAAAGGATCCATTCGAAGCTATCTTTCCTGTGTGTGTCTGTTTATGTGCACCTAACTGCAGGGCCTTTTTAGACCAAAAACCCACAAGTTATCTGGTGTCTGACATTCAGGCTGAGTTTCCAGCCGAGCATTGACGGCACACTCTGTAGTCGATGCAGTTTTTTGCTGATGCAGGATCGAGCAGCTATCGAATGCTGATGTGCTCACCACTGAATGAAGAAAACATCCCGCACTGTAGCCAAATTCTCCCTTTGATCCAAGCCCCTGACCAACACTTGCCACAAGGGACAGGCAGTTACACGCATGATCTCTTCATGTCTGAGCTTCGTGGGCAAAGCAAGAGGCTGTGTGTGTGTACAGATGTATGATCTTAATTTGATCACCCTGTTGCATGAGAACTTTCCTGCAATGCAGGACATTAAAAACTTGAAGCATATTTGAGGTTTAAAATGGCTTCTGAAGTTTATAATTTCCACTTTGATATTTCAGACTTGATTTCCCCTTACGAAAAATGTATCAGTGCTGCATCAGATGACCTGGCCTCCACAATCACCCGACCTCAACCCAATTGAGATGGTTTGGGATGAGTTGGACCGCAGCGTGAAGGAAAAGCAGCCAACAAGTGCTCAGCATATGTGGGAACTCCTTCAAGACTGTTGGAAAAGCATTCCTCATGAAGCTGGTTGAGAGAATGCCAAGAGTGTGCAAATCTGTCAACAAGGCAAAGGGTGGCTACTTTGAAGAATCTGTTTAACACTTTTTTGGTTACTACATGATTCGGTATGTGTTATTTCATAGTTCTGATGTCTTCACATTATTAAAGTGACCAGTGTTCCATGTCTATGTACATAGGATAGCAGCCTCTAAGGTGCATGGTAGAGTAACCGTACGGCAGTCGGCTAGTGACAGTGACTAAGTTCAGGGCAGGGTAGTGGGTGGAGGCCGGCTAGGGATGGCTATTTAACAGTCTGATGGCTTGAGATAGAAGCTGTTTTTCAGTCTCTCATTCCCAGCTTTGATGCACCTGTACTGACCTCGCCTTCTGGATGATAGCAGGGTGAACAGGCCGTGGCTCGGGTGGTTGATATCCTTGATGATCATTTTGGCCTTCATGTGACATCGGGTGCTGTAGATGTCCTGGAGGGCAGGCAGTGTGCCCCTGGTGATGCGTTGGGCAGACCGCACCACCCTCTGGAAAGCCCTGCGGTTGCGGATGGTGCAGTTGCCGTACCAGGCGATACAGCCTGACAGGATGCTCTCAATGGTGCATCTTTAAAAGTTTGTGAGGGTCTTAGGGGCCAAGCCGAATTCCTTCAGCCTCCTGAGGTTGAAGAGGCACTGTTGTGCCTTCTTCACCACACCGTCTGTGTGAGTGGACCATTTCAGATTGTCAGTGATGTGTACACCACCTTCTCCACTGTGGCCCCGTCAATGTAGATGGGGGCGTGCTCCCTCTGCTGTCTCCTAAAGTCCACGATCAGCTCCTTCGTTTTGTTGACGTTGAGGGAGAGTTTTTTTTCCTGGCACCTCTCCGCCAGGGCCCTCACCTCCTCCCTGTAGGCTGTCTCATCATTGTTGGTAATCAGGCCTACCACTGTTGTGTCGTCTGCAAACTTGATGATTGAGTTGGAGGCGTGCGTGGCCACGCAGTCATGGGTGAACAGGGAGTACAGGAGGGGGCTGAGCAAGCACCCTTGTGGGGCACCTGTGTTGAGGATCAGCGTAGTGGAGGTGTTGTTTCCTACCTTCACCACCTGGGGGCGGCCTGTCAGGAAGTCCAGGACCCATTTGCACAGTGCGGGGTTCAGACCCAGGGCCCTGAGCTTAATGATGAACTTGGAGGGTACTATGGTGTTAAAGGCTGAGCTGTAGTCAATGAACAGCATTCTTACATAGGTATTCCTCTTGTCCAGATGGGATAGGGCAGAGTGCAGTGCGATGGCGATTGCATCGTCCGTGGATCTTTTGGGGCGGTATGCAAATTGAAGTAGGTCTAGGGTGTCAGGTAAGGTGGAGGTGATATGATCCTTAACTAGCCTCTCAAAGCACTTCATGATGACAGAAGTGAGTGCGAGGGGGCGATAGTCATTTTGTTCAGTTACCTTTGATTTCTTGGTTACAGGAACAATGGTGGACATCTTGAAACAAGTGGGGACAGCAGACTGGGATAGTGATAGATTGAATATCCCCGTAAACAGTCCAGCCAGCTGGTCTGTGCATGCTCTGTGGAAGTGGCTAGGGATGCCGTCTGGGCCTGCAGCCTTGCGAGGGTTAACGCGTTTAAATATCTTACTCTCGTCGGCCACGGAGAATGAGAGCCCACAGTCCTCGGGAGCGGCCCGCGTTGGTGGTGTGTGTGTGTGTGTGTGTGTGCATGCTGTAAAACACTGTAGGTCTGACTCGGCTGGTGAGAGAAATAGCTATAAATGATCTGACACTGATGGATAGCTGGCCACGGCAAATCCCATATTATTGGGGAAATGGAAGTGGGGAGAGTCAATAAATGAGGTCTGAAGCGATAGAGTCAGTACTCAGTATCATACTGACCTTCCAATTAGCTTTTCATTCTGGGCATTGCACCAGTCAGCAAAGGTGTGTATGTGTTTGCGTGCATCAGGGCCAGCACCAGAACAAATCAGTTGGACAGGCATTTGATTTCTATAGGCGGGCCCATTTTTTTCACAGGACCTCCTGTGCGCATGAACACATTTTGTTAATGGATGGTATCGTAAAGACCATAGGCAGCTCGTGAGTTTCAAGTTTGGGGAAGCTTACAATTTATCCTACAATTACTACCGATCTGCGTGCCAGTTATTATTATTCATTTCAATAATAACGTTATCGTTTCTCAAAATTAATGTCACATGGTTAATCATACAAATCTGAATTTAAATGATACAAATCTAAAAGTAAAAATGTAACTAATGCAAGAGCAACAGCCTTTGCCATATGGACACATTGATAAACCATGAACCATTGGCGGCTAAAGAAATTAGCGCATGGAACTCAGAGAGCCTATAGGCCAATGCAGCAGTGGGCCTATAACTTCCACAGTCAACTAAGTAAAATACATAGGCCTAAAGCAGACAAATAAAAAACAGTAGAAAAAATCCTGATGATAATTCAGGTTCTTTCAATCGCATTAATCTATTTACTCCGCCTGTTTGCCTCCATTTCCATCTGTCTTGACTTGAGCTATTGCTAGTGAAGTGCAACATTGTATCAACTCAGCAGGTTTGATTTATTTTTATTTATTTAACTTTTATTTAACTAGGCAAGTCAGTTAAGAACAAATTCTTATTTACAATGACGGCCTACCCCGGCTAAAACCGGACGACGCTGGGCCAATTGTGCACCGCCCTGAGGTTGGCGTGCTCAGGCGCGCTCCATCAACGTTATCAGGACAGAGAAACCACACACATGCTCATCGCTCACATGAAGCACTCCAAACAAAAGACAATGAAAAAATTAAGAAAACTCCTAAATTGTGGTTATGAATCAATGAAAACTTGTTTCTCACAAGTGTAGCAGGTTGTGAACTCTAAATGACTGTAATACATGCATTAATGTAATTAATGTAACAAAAAGATGGGGATTAACAGTACATAGGCCTAATGGTTACATATACAATGGAGAATGTATAAAACATTAACAATCAAAGGGCAAACAATTCACACAATGAAACAATGCATGTGCAAGAATTGTCCTGAGACAATGGAGCACATTCTGCAGAACTGAGTGCATGCATTCTGGAGAGAGACGGCAATAATTTAAATTATACTGAAGAGAGATGCTCAACATTTGAAATTATACTCAAAACACATTATCTTCACACAATTGAGATGCTTTTCCCTGACAGCCGCAACTCAATAATAAGCTAGGCATATTGCAACGTGCACTGCCCAAATTGCTGGCTTCCCAAATAGGCATAGGCCTATGCACTTGTGATTTGAAACAATTTTTAAAATAAGCTAATGATCCTCTGTGACTAAATCAAGCTCTCTGGTAAAGTATTTTGAAGGATTTTATTTAGACAGGAGTAAATATATAATTTTGGCAAAACATCAATTTACTTTAGGGCAGGGTTTCCCAAACTCGGTCCTCAGGACTCCAAGGGGTGCACATTTTGGTTTTTTCCCTAGCACTACACAGCTGATTCAAATAATCAATTAATCACCAAGCTTTGATCTTTTGAATCAGCTGTGTTGTATAAAAAAAAAAAAAAAAAAAGAAAAAAAAAAAAGAACAAGGACAGAATTTGGGAAACACTGCTTTAGGGGAAGCCTGCATCCAAACAGTGTACTGTGCACCCGCCAACTTTCCTTTCTAATTCGCAAGTGGCTGAAACCAGAGATATATAATGACGAGATGCTCATGTCTCCGCCCTCACAATGCAAGTCATTGTCCCGAAGGCAGGAATGCAGGAAACAAGCTTAGGTCTGCATATTATGCCCATAGAAACGCATTGAGCTTATTCAGGACAGATTTTGGTGAGAGTGAGCCCTCTTGTTTCCCCTCTTCCTCTCTGCTGAAACTAGCGAGCGAAACATTGCCCCTCTGTCTTACTATATGTAGCCCATGTATATGATGCCGTTTGGACAGAAAAAGTATGACATGCCATACTTATTTTGTCCAAACAGCATTAGATACATGGTCTACACATACAGAGACAGAGGGGCACTGTTTTGCTCACTCGGATGCTTTATCTGAGATTGATGCGTCTTTCTGTCATCGCGTCTCAGTCAAATAAATGATCAATATTTCCATATTTTATTTGGACGGGCAAGGTGGTATGGTATGGCGGGCCAAGCCCCCTAGGGTCCACCCATAACGCCGGCCCTGGCGTGCATGCATTCACATGTGCGTGTGTGTGTGCACAAAATATGGCTGGAAATCAGGTGGCTACTAGGGTTGGGCGGTATCTAGATTATATACCTTTATACTCTTCTTGTGCCATACTGAGGTATACGTTATTACCGGCATTGCCCGCATTGCCCGCAGGGAGCGGTAATGTTCCACTTTCAAAAAATGACTTAATGTGTCTATTGTAGCACCGCACCAAGAGGTATAGCCTACTTTTAAAGTTCATGACAATGAGAAGTTATTATGGGTCTGCAAGCCCCATGGAACTTGAATCAGAAATATCGAATCAAATTGCCATTAGTTCCAAAGGCAGCACTTACAGTATAATCTAAACCTTAATGCATGGTTTTATAATATATGCTTGTTTCCCCAAGCTATTGTTAATACACCTTGCTAATGTAATCACCACTGTCATGGATATGCAAATTTCCCATCTGCTTTGTGTGTCTCTGCGAGTCTCCATTGTGAATGGAGCTAGAGCTGATTGGCTCCATTGTCTGTCTTATCTTATGTCTTCATTGCAGATTGGAGTAGTTTGTTCATCTGCACAGCATTGGATATTCACACACTGATATTAGTTAGACGTGCAGTGAAGATTTTTGACAGCTGCCATTTTGTCATTGTCAAATTCTGCAAACATGGGGGGGACCTGCGGCAGACATAAACTCCATGGTGTATTGTTGTTTTTCTATCAAAGCTGAATAAATTAAATGTTTAAATATCATTCTAATATCAGTTTACAACTGAAATTAATATATCATTTGAATAATAGATTGTGTTGATGGTGTTATTGTGTTTGCACATCACTTGGCTCTGTAGCCCCATAGCTACCCCCTTGATGACCAGAGGACAAAGTACCTTTTACTAATGCTAGGACATGGACTTGTCACGATCGTCGATAGATGAAGCGGACCAAGGCGCAGCGTGATAAGCGTACATACTTTATTGTGTACACACACGAACCAAAACAATAAACAAAACGATACGTGAAGTCCTAGGTTAAATAACACAAACCTTAACGGAACTAGATCCCACAACGTAACATGCCAACAGGCTGCCTAAGTATGGTCCCCAATCAGAGACAACGAGCTACAGCTGTCTCTGATTGGGAACCACCCTGGCCAACATAGAAATACACGATCTAGAACGACCAACCTAGAAAACTAAACAAGGAAAAATCCACACCCTGGCTCAACATTTAAGAGTCCCCAGAGCCAGGGCGTGACAGGACTAAAATGTGCATTAAAATATATGGCAACTTCACCGTGGACAAGAGAGCTCAGGGAACTCACCCCATCCTATTTTCTTGTTTAAAAAATAATTGTATTATAACATTTAATTTTAATCTGGTGTAGGCCCTGTCCCGACCTGTACTTGAACTAAGTACCCTTTTTTTCTTTACTCTCTAAGCAATATCCTAGCTTAAGAGCTGTGACTCACTGGTCTGGACAGGAGGCCAATGTAAATGCAGTATTCACTCAGAAATTGAGCGGACAAATTCATTTGTTCTTTCAAATATATTTTTTTCCTGGGGAGTTGAGAACTCTCGTTGTTTGGATTTGAAAATCAAACAGCTGTAATGGAAGGTGGCGGCATTCTGGGGCTGTGTGTGGCTGTGCGTGTGCATGTTTGAGTGAGAAAGAAACGTAAAACCAACCAGTAAAAGCACAGCCCCCTTCATTATCGAGGCATCGTGCCAACAACATCAAAACAGCCTTTCCAGACACTGAAGTCAGGAGTACTTCGAGCTAGGTGTTAGCCAGACTAGCAATGTCCAGCGGTGAAACCCAAATCCTAGTGCTTTGGCCAGAACCTGCTCCACGTTCTTAATGACATTCTTTGCCATCTCATGGACATAGACATCAGTGGACTGTTGGCCAGCTGCTTATTCTAAGTTACTTTGACCCATGGGAAAGAACACATGGGCATTCCACTCACCTGCCTTGTCTATGGCACTGAAAGGGCCAAAGCCCTGTCAGTGTAGAGGTTGTGCCAAAACTTCAGGGCACCCTTTTTGAAGTCCGAGAAGTACAGCAGGACATCCAGGTACTTCTGAGCTGTTTGCCCCTCATAGTAGTAGCTGGAGCCCGCCTTAGACTGGTCAGGAGGGATGAAGTATGGGAGGGGGACCTCCAACTTCTTTGCTGCTCTGGCTGTCAAATCATGCAGCCTACTCTTTGGGCTCTGAGCTGAGGGCAGCTGCTCCTGCTTTGATGTGGGATACTCCTCCCAGTCTGCACCTTCGTAGCCTTGTATCGAGTCCATGTCCTCCCCGGTTGGTGGGGAAAGTGTGGGGCATGCCCGCTTAGCCTGGGTAGGGATTGAGAGAGAGGATGAGCTTCTTAGGAGACGCCTGTTATTTGTCGCCTCCTCTTTCTTACTGGGCTTGCTCTGCATGGTGGAGTGAGGGCCACCGCCAGCCTTGGTGGAGAATAAGAGGTCTCTGGTCTTTACTGTATAAGAGCGCTCTGGTCTTTAGCAAGGCATGTGACACAGTACTTGTGACCATCAGCCTTGGAGAATGGCACTTCTTGATGGTTGTAGCCATGATGGCAGCGATCGAAGTTTGAAAGTTGAACGTCCAGCATTTTCCTCAAACTCTGAAAAACAGTACACACTAAAAACAACTCATCAGTTTATTCACAAATGGTTATGGTAACAGTCAAGATCTGATGGAAATAGTTGAAAACCTGGAGAAAAATGTGTTTAATTGTTCTCTTAATTAGGCTAGGAACACTACACAGCTAGCTTACCTAGATCATTTTTGGGGGGCCAGTTTCATAGTGAAAAGCAGAAAACACACTCAAACCTCCTAATTTAGTACAAAATGCAGACAACAGACAGGTTTCTGATGCGAAATAGTCGATAATTCGACGTATTACCTTAAGCTAACAGTTCAGTGCCAAGCTGGCTAGCCAGCTAATGCAATAGTCGAAAGTGACTCTGGAAGTAAGCTAAGAATGTCACAGGAGCTTGTGGAAAATAAAGGTAAAACATTGTAGACAGTAAAATGTTGTATAGCATGACATGCCTGCACTGGAAGAGGGATACATGACAGGGGTACATGACAGAGCTTACAGACAGCAAACTGGCATGGTTTTATATTATTCAGGTACATCCCATAGTCCCATAGATGAATGATAGAATAAAACAAAACTACATTCTAGCCCCGTTTATACCTTGTCCATATTCTGATTGTACACACATTTCTAGACAGGTGTAGATGATTAAAAGACACGTGATCCAGGGCCGGCACCAGAACGAATCCGTTGGACGGGCATTTTATTTCCATAAGGAGGCACATTCCTTTCACAGGACCTCCTATGTGTGCACACGCTGCAACTATTTATGTTTTACTAGAACCACTGGGCCTCAAGGGACCCCCCTTCATGCTAATGAGCAGTCATTTTGACTGCAACATTCTAACAGTGTAATTCATACATTTCATATATGCTATCGCAAAAATAATAATTTGGTTTTGTTTATGAGGGTCTTAGGTAACATTATAATATTTAAAATAACACAAAAGCATTTTCATTAGTTTATGTTACTGTAGATTAAATGTCAAAAAAGTGTTCAATAAATTGTGCAAAACAGGTTAAAGGTCATACTTTTTTTCAACGCCCACCATTCCTTTCATTCATATCCAATTTAAAATGCATTACTACCTTTTCCCTTTTGGCATATTTATTCCAAGTTAATCAAGGCTTATGACCTCACAAATGTCAATCTGCTTAAATGCATGATAGCTCTAATACATACACCACAGTGTTTCTTACTTGCAAAAGAAAAATGCAGATCTGTAATGGAAGTACAATTATTAAGGTAATTTGAATTATAACGTGGAATCGTTTTAAAGGTAGTCAGACTTCACCGGAATATATCAGTCAGCCATGGGTCAACATGCCTCTAAAATGAAATTCTGTGATGCATATGTTTGGTGAAATAGAACAATAAATCAAGTGTGTGTGTGTGTGTGTTTCCTCAACTAGATTTATGTGGCTTGTTTCTGCTAGAACCTTGGGGAAAGGCCTTGCGCTAGCAGTCGGAGCATTCTTAGATTGAGAGGACACAGTTTGGTCTTGAGGGGAGACTGATAATCGTGTACTTGACCCCGAGCACCAGATTTATATAGGGTAGCTATAAATGTCATACACAACCCTTATTTACTGAATACAAATAGAAGTCTTCAACTTCTTTATTAAGAATTATTGGCAGTGGTAGAATTGGGCGGGACACAATCTCCAAGTTGAGGACTGATCCTGCAGATGGAATGTGATCGAAGGGCCAGATTTACAGTCTTCACCAGTGCAGTTTGCACCTGTTATTCTTTAGAGATTACAAAATGTAAGGAAGAACAAAAAGCAAGAAAAAATGAATAACATCTTCATGAAATGCATAGATATTGCAAAGGCAGTTGGGTGATTTTAGCTTAGAATTGTGCTAATTTTTTACACACCTGTGAAAAAAGTGGGTGCATACTTTACACTGATGCAAATGCTTATTAAATCTTTCTGTAAGACAACACTAAATCACTGATCATTAACAAAGGTAGCCAGTCACTTTCCTTTATGGACTGATCGGTACTTGAAACTGGAACTCCGGGTAAAGTTTATGTCTGTCTATCAATATACAGTCAGGCTGTTTGTATATAGTCAGGCTAGTGAAAACTGGTTTCTACTGAACTCTGCAGAGCCTGAACTCTGCAGTATGGAGATAGCCCCCATTGAGTCGTAACAGCCTGCGTTCATACTGTGGGAAATGTATAGCCCAGCTCACAACAGAGGAATCAATAGGCGATTAGCTGGATAGGGGCGGTAGGATGTTATCACCTTTTGGGCATCACTCACACACACACAAACACACTTACTCACACACACAGACCTACACACAGACATACACACAGACACACACACACACACACACACAGAGAGAGAAAGGAAGAGACAGACACAGATAAGGAGAGGGGAGGGATGTCTCAATAAAAACACAATAACAGTGGATGAATGTGGTGCAGCAGTCGATGCCAGGTGATGGATCCTGCTGCAGTTTGTTACAGACCTGCCTTCTTCTTCCCCTCCAGCCCTCACGGGTGCCATTTTAAAGCCACCAGAAAAACAGCACCCTATTCCTGTCAGCTGAGAATGCTCAGGAATGATAAATCATGCATTCATAGTTTTCATCCTCCTGCATGAGGAGAGGAAGCAGAATGATTGCTGTGGATGGGCTGTTTGGAAAACGAAGATATTTTGGTGTGGTTTATTTGAATAAATATATGGAAACCTATTTTATGCCCCAAGGTACTGCTAATGTTTAAAATCAGCTCTGATTGCAGTATACGCCATCATAAAAATGTGTCCTCCGCTTCGAGATACAGTGAACTCCAAAAGTATTAGGACAGTGACATATTTGTTGTTGTTTTCGCTCTGTACTCCAGCACTTTGAATTTGAAATGATACAATGACAGAGGTTAAAGTGCAGACTATTACCTTTAATTTCAGGGTATTTTCATCAATTTCATCAATTTCGGGTGAACCGTTTACTTTTTGTACATAGTCCCCCCATTTTAGGGGACTAAAAGTATTGGGACAAATTCACTTATATGTGTATTAAATTAGTAAAAAGTTAAGTATTTGGTCCCATATTCATAGCACACTGTGATGCGTGATTTGAAGGAGTCAGGCGCAGGAGGGTAAATCACAGTATACAGAGTTGATTCCGTAATCCAGCATAACCAGTCTAGTGCACAAAACAGGCGCACTGGAACAAACATGCACACGGGGAAAATACCCCGGCAATACAAAATACTGAGCTCAACCGAGCTACTAATCCTCACAATGAACAATCACCCACAAAGACAAGGGGGCAGAGGGAACATTTAATAATTAGGGGATTAGAACCAGGTGTGTGTGATTGACAAAACAAGACAAATTTAATGGTGAGACATGGAGCGGCAGCGGCTAGAAGGCCGGTGACGACGAACGCCGAAGCCTGCCCGAACAAGGAGGGGAGGCAGCTTTGGAGGAAGTCGTGACACACACAATGACTACATCAAACTTGCGACTCTACAAATTTGTTGGATGCTGTTTGATTTTTTGTTGTGTTTCAGATTATTTTGTGCCCAATAGAAATGAATGGTAAATAACGTATTGTGTAATTTTGGAGCCACTTTTATTGTAAATAAGAATAGAATATGTTTCTAAACACTTCTACATTCATGTGGATGCTACCATGATTATGGATAGTTCTGAATGAATCGTGAATAATGATAGTGAGACACACAAATATCATACCCCCAAGACATGCTAACCTCTCACCATTACAATAACAGAGGAGGTTAGCATTTTTTTTTTTTGGGGGGGGGGGGGGGGGGGGTTGATATTTGTGGGTCTGTAACTTTCTCACTCATCATTATTCATGATTCATTCATGATGATCCATAATCATGGTAGCATCCACATTAATGTAGAAGTGTTTAGAAACATATTATATTCTTATTTACAATAAAAGTGACTCCAAAATGACAAAATACATTATTTACCATTCATTTCTATTGGGCACAAAATAATCTAAAACACAACAAATTTGTACTCACAAGTTTGATGTACATTTTACATTTTTGCCATTTAGCAGACGCTCTTATCCAGAGCGACTTAGAAGAGCAATTAGGGTTAAGTGCCTTGCTCAAGGGCACATCGACAGATTTTTCACCTAGTCGGATAGGGATTAGAGCCAGCGACCTTTCAGTGGCACAACGCTCTTAACCACTAAGCTACCTGCCGCCCCGTTGCGTACTGTGAATATGGGACCAAATACTTAACCTTTGACTACTTCAATACACATATAAGTGAATTGTCCTAATACTTTTGGTCCCCTAAAATGGGGGGACTATGTAAAACAAAAAGTGTTGTAATTTCTAAACGGTTCACCCGGTATGGATGAAAATACCCTTAAATTAAAGCTGACAGTCTGTATTTTAACCTCATAGTCATTGTATAATTTCAAATCCACATTCCTGGAGTACAGAGCCAAAACAACAGAAAATTAGTGACTGACCCAATACTTTTGGAGCTCACTGTGTGTTAGCCCATGATAGTTCCACCAACCACTTTGTCTGAGGTCAGGGTTTCAGCAAGTATAGACAATCATGTGGCATGACAAATAAATAAAGTGATACAAAATGCACCACTTCCCCTACCCGGCATGCATAGCAGCTGTATCAAGTGCACCTACTACCAACAGCGTGAGACAAAAAATAAAAAATAAGAGCACAATTCTTTATCGTTGGCTTTTTAACAGAAATGTGTAGCAATCGACTAGGAATGCATTGAAGATCGACCAGTCAATTGCGATCGACGGGTTGGTGACCACGGGTGTAAAGCAATCGCACCGGACATGGTGCTGCCAAGATAAGTGAACTTGTCTGTAACTGACAGCTCTTCCTTCACAGAAATGGAGTAGCCTTCAGTGACCGGAATCATTTGTGCCCTGCAGCTCACACCTGCCATCGCTTGATGACACACCCGACACAAAAATACACACCATTAACACTTACAGTATATGATGAAAAGATGGTGGGTGAAAAAATGTAGAGCTGTTTCTATCTTCATTCCCAGCACACAGCTTTTTTAGCAACAGAGACTGAAAAGGGATAGGAGACCCAGATACAGACGACGCCCAGAGGATGACTTCTGGTATCATGGGAGTTCAACAAAGCGTGGGAGGGCCTGGGAGCTAGGGCTTATAAATTGTCTATGTCAGTGTGTGGGGTCTGTGTGTATCTGGGTTTCGGAGTGTGTGTGTGTGTGTGTGTGTGTGTGAGGGAGAGAGTGTGTGAGTGTGTTTAATGCATGTGTTTGCGTGTGTGTGGGTGTGCACAATCACCAAGGGCTGGCAGGTGTGAGCTGCAGGGCCACAAATGAGGCCGCTGACTGAAGGCTATTCTTTGTGCCCAAGCTTGGCCCAATTTATACACTCTCACTTTCCAAACTCAACCCTTTCACTTTGACAGACACTTCGGCCCACTTTACTTGTCTGCTCTATAATGAAGTGTCATATGACCATCTCCACCAGCCTAGAATTTAGGGCAGATGTATCTCAGAGAAGAAAACACGGAGCCTAACATAAGCTAGCTAGCTGCTAGGTGGATGTCATGTCATGTCATTGAAGGAGTGGGTGAGTGATTGACTATTTCCCCTCATATCGTTTTTTGGTGGCTATACACAGCTAAAGATGCAGGTGCCATTTGGTTAGCTAGCAAGAACTTGAACGACTGCTATCCAGTTAGCATATCTCTTGCGTTCACAGATTCACTCTGGCTATCTACTCCGATTTCAGAGCACTCTCGTCTGAGTGTGCCAGAGCATAGAATAACTAAGAATTTGCAAACACGCAACACCCGCTGAATATGACCGGTGTCAGTAAACGTAGGCAAAAAAAAAGTAATAGTTAGTCATGAACGCTCTAGATAACATGTAAACAGCCTAGTTAACCAGCACTGCTAGGGTGAGTAAAGTGGTCAGAGTGAGGTCTTCTCTCATTTGTGTCTGGAAGTAGCTAGCTAGCAAGCTAGCCAACTTTAGCCAGTTAGCTTGAGTGCTTGTTTGCAGGCAACTGCATAAGGACAAGTAGGCTACAATTCCCCATCATTTAACAGTGCCATTTTGACAGCAAACTAGCTGAAAAAGTTTGAGAGGGTTTATCTAATGTTCCTTCATTAGATTTTAGCTCATCTTGCTCTGGCTAGCATTAGTTGTTAATCTTGTTGTTGTTGATGTGCATAACTGAGGGACAGAGAGCCTACCTTTTCATGGTTGTTCGATCAATAGGACTGTAAAGTTCCCATATGTAAGAGGATTCCTGTGGTATTTACATATTTGCAGAAATCCATTCAGGTGTATTTTGTGGCTTTTGGCGAATGAGTTCTAAGAATGTATGAAAACGTGAAAATGACCATATCTAAGTCCTCGCTTCTCAGATTTTTTGAAAGTGTCATATTCTTCCTGGGGGTGTATATGAACAGATTTTAATTAGATTTCATGTTGCTAAAATGCTGTCAGTTACACTTTAAGCTATTCCTTCTCCCTCCTCCCGGGCTCCATAACTCATTTTTAATGGGAAGGTTTTTGGGGCATTACCATATTCCCAAGAGAGAGCATCTTGTGAAATAAACTTGCATTTCAGTTACAAAGTCATTAGAGGCATAATAGCAGGGAGGGGAAAAAATATTTGTAAATGCAAAATATGCATTTTTTATTTTATTTTATGTTTTGTTGTGAGCTAACACTGCTGCCATCCCACAGAAAGCTTTACATTTGTTATGCTATACATCCTGCATCCTTCCCAGCTATTAAAAGGATCCTCTCTTCTGCAATCCTTCAATTTTCACTCCTGTTGTGGAGAGACATTGTCATTAAAGTGAGAGGCACACTCACAGACAGACAGATGTGCACACACACTCACACAAATATTTAACCATTTAGCTTGATAGTCAATGCATGTTTATCTAAAAAGGAACATACACATTGTGTCTGCATACACACATCAAGACCACAAACACAATAGCATTCACTGTGCTTTACACACTCTCACACATCCATAGACAAACAACACAACGTAATCAATCAGTCAAAGGAAATGCCAACCAGTATGAGTCTGATTAAGCACAAACAGATGCTTCAGGTGTAAAAAGGTGGAAACCAGAGGAAATTAGATATCAGGTGTGCTAAAGCGTTTAAAGAAAGAGCCCCAGAAGCCCTGTGAAAAATGTGAACAAATCTTCCTTCCGTTATATCAGACACGGGTAGGCCGACATCCAAGAGGGAGCCACCAATCAATACAGAAATTGTAAAAACAAGTCTGGGCCGGGGCACATGAGAGGAAAGAGCGAGCCGGCAAACTGCTGAAATGCAGCCGGCTCACTAAGGCATGACTGTGAGAAGTATGGTCTTGAATAAAGCATCCCCATCCGACAATTATCAGGTTGAACGACTCGAACAGGCAACCATTTTGCTTTGACACATGTAGCATAATGGTGACTGGTCCAATGAGGAAACCTGTGGATTGATACAGATGGAGGTACAGTGAAAGAGCAGATAGGAGGGAGAGAGTGAACAATAGCTCTTAGGAGGAGTGTAATAGGGTGAGGGTGAGAGCATGTAAAGCCTTGTAACCTCTTGGCCAGTGCCTTGTTTACAATATCTGCTAATCAGTGCTTTGATGGTGGACCAGAGTGGACTTTTTCAGAAAGCGTCCATGTAAGGACCACTATGAGAGGTGTCCTACCGGAGACTCAATAAATGATTCAATTGATCAGTATCAAGTGATTTGATTTGATTTATTAGGATCCCCATTAGCCGACGCCAATGGCAACAGCTAGTCTGACTAGGGTCCGACGTATAACGAAAAATACATTACAGACAAAAGACTTTACAGTAACACTTTACCTTAAGTGTGCATCAATTAATAAGTAACTAAATAGTAATAAATGCATTTATAACAGACGTTACATGTAATTACTATGTAAATACTATGTAATTATACTGTAATAAGGGTTTAGCGGAATAGGTTATTACACAAGTGGAACAAGGACATGTCATTACAAATCAGCTTGTGGGAGGTTATTCCACATGTGTAATAACTTGTGATTTATGTATATGTAATTACAAT
Source organism: Coregonus lavaretus (assembly GCF_964263955.1). Classification (NCBI taxonomy): domain Eukaryota; kingdom Metazoa; phylum Chordata; class Actinopteri; order Salmoniformes; family Salmonidae; genus Coregonus; species Coregonus lavaretus. The sequence goes on along the minus strand of NC_140003.1, from coordinate 5,820,871 downwards.
ATGTCTTGTTCCAACTGTAATTACAATATGTCTTGTTCCAAATGTAACTAACATGTTCTGTAAATACACTTTTGCAGTCTCCTGTGTAGCGCCATGTTAACAATGCATCCTAATATGTAACCTTGTTATATGTAACTACATAAGTCACTACCACCAAAATAAGCCAGGCTAGGACTCAGTCTGCTGTTGTAACAATGCACACCCTATCAATAACTACAGCTTCAGTTATATTATTTCCATATTATTTGGCTTAAAGGATGTACTGCATTAAATGTGAGAGCAATTTATTTACAATGGATATGCATGTAACTAATGTACCTACCCAGGAGCAAGGAACTTAATGTAAAGTGAAACACATATTGGTGTATCCTTTGTAAATACTATATACCTGCCTTTGAAAAGGGATTTCAGGTTTATTTCCATGGCTTCAAAGCTGTAATGTAAGTGAAATATTTTTCAAAATAATATAATGCATAATGTTAATGTATTAAATAAAGGTTCAATAAAAAATAAAATAAATTGATCAATAAATGTAGGTACTGATGAGCAAGCAGGTTCAAGTAAAGTGAAACACAGGTAGGGTAAACATTTTTATTACAATCAGTGGAAAAATACACTTCAATGTAGAATAACTGTTGTTACAACACCTATAAGTGTAATTACAATGTACTTTCAATGCAATTACATATTTCACAAGATACATCAAAATGTCAGTTATTACAATGTTGTTATAAAGAAAACTATCGTAACTACAATGTTTCTTACACAGGAACAAGCAACTTGATGTAAAGTGAAACAAATCATGAATGACTCATGTACTGTCATTACAGTACTATGTAGTTACTATGTTACAACAATGGTGTAATTACTATTTACTTTCATTATTATTAAAATTTTGCAGGGTATATCAAAAGTTTAGTTATTACAATATCGTTATAAAGAAAAGTATTTTAAATACAAGGTTACCATTCAGGAACAAGCAACTCAATGTGCAAAGCTGTCATCAAGGCAAAGGGTGGCTATTTCAAGAATCTAAAATACAAAATATATTTTGATTCGTTTAAGACTTTTTTGTTACTATGCAATTCCATATGTGTTATTTCATAGTTTTGATGTCTTCATTATCATTCTACAATGTAGAAAATAGTAAGAATAAAGAAAAACCCTTGAATGAGTAGGTGTTCCAAAACTTTTGACTGGTAGTGTAAATTTGTGCAAAATCATCTTTATAGGGGATATGGAGCAGTTCCTTGCGCCTCATCTCTGAAAACAGGCGAACACATTAAAACAATTATTCTGTTAAATTTTTTACAGCGGGAACACACTCTTACACTATCTCTACCCAGTGTGTGTGTGTGTAAATGTGTGTGCATAATCTGTGTTTATTTGAATTTATAAGTGATAGGGAGCAGTTCAGTACGCCTCTTCTCTTTTATAGCAACGCTCACCTCTGCTGTTGCATTTTTGGTGATCCTTCTTGCATATTGGTTGAGCGTCTCTTTAGAGCTGTCAAATGCTGGCTGTGAATGAAGGAACTCCGGCACTGCTTGCATGATCTCTGCCAGAGGGGCACTCATCGTGACAGTGTTGCGATCCACACCCACGCTGTGGAAAGCAGCGGACATGCTTCCCAGGACCTTCTTGTACCTTTTTGCTATGTCGTCCAGGGTTTTGGCTGTTAACATATAAAACATAAAGCAATTGATTAATGTGCTTGCTGAAATCTGAACACAATCGCATGTATTTCCATAACTCAAATAAAGCTAGAAAACCAAATCAACTTCAGCATGTACAGAATGATTGAGGATGTTTAATTAGAAAACATGATAACACTTATCCTTAAGTTGATTTTATATAGTAACGCCATTACAGTTTGGTGACACAGGACGTCTCCCCCTGAGTCCTCCCTCCCCCATACCTTGTTTTACATGTGTATCAACCTATGGCTCTAAACAATATTACCACGTAATTACATAGTTACAATTCCAATACAACTATAATGTTGTTAATAACATAATTACTATCTTAAAACTAATACTAAGTAGTTACTATTACTAGTCAGGTAATTGGTTCATTTTATACTTTAAGCAATATAAAGTATGCCATATTGTTTTTGCCAGGGAGCTTTTGGGCACAAAATCATCAGAGTGTAGAATAGAGTAATTAATTAAGTAATAGAGTAACCTTAATTAAGGTGTTGGTAATCCAAGTGGTAGTAGTACGCAGGTGCAGAACAAGCTGTTCAAATGATGTGATAACTCAACGTTGGGGCTGTGTGAACACTGTGTTTGTATAATGATTTTGTGGTTAACTCTGGTTTGCGCTATCCTATGCGGGGTGAAGAGCAGTCATGTAACCATCAGGTTGGTGCATTTTAGCCTTAAAGTGACAACTGCCCATGTAAATTATGCCTAAAATGTGCCCTTAAAGACAAGGTTTTAAGCTAAAATATATACAAAAGTAACAACGTAGGTCACTTACAGAACCCTAAGCAGTTGAAATTTCACAAAAGTAAAATTGTATTTTAAAGGTAAAATGTAGATTGTCCCTCATATTTTTCTACTGCATTTGTTTCAGAACTCTACCCATAATGCACTATTTTATGACAGGAGGGTAACCCAAGCAATGAAAGAAATAGGCTAACTCAAGCTAGCTCAAAGTTTACCATCTAATGCCCCTTTGCCGGCTAGCCTGTGCAGGAGTGAGGTAGCTGCACATCAAACTGATTTTAGTAAAATAACAGGAATATGTGTTGACATAAACTGTAGGTAATTAAAAAGTGTCTACTGTTCTTCGATTTCAATGAATATATATTTTTTATTTTGAGCAGTGTCATGACATAACAGTGAAGAGGCGACTCCGGGATACTGACCTTCTAGGCAGAGTTGCAAAGAAAAAGCCATATCTCAGACTGGACAATGAAAAGAAAATATTAAGATGGGCAGTCTGAGATATGGCTTTTTCTTTGCAACTCTGCCTAGAAGGTCAGCATCCCGGAGTCGCCTCTTCACTGTTGACGTTGAGACTGGTGTTTTGCGGGTACTATTTAATGTAGCTGCCAGTTGAGGACCTGTGAGGCGCCTGTTTCTCAAACTAGACACTGTAATGTATTTGTCCTCTTGCTCAGTTGTGCACCGGGGCCTCCCACTCCTCTTTCTATTCTGGTTAGAGCCAGTTTGCGCTGTTCCGTGAAGGGAGTGTGTCACGGTTTCGGCCGAGGCTGCTCCTCCTCCTTGTTCGGGCAGGCTTCGGCGGTCGTCGTCCCCGGAGTACTAGCTGCCACCGTTGTATGTTATCGATGTTTGTTTGGTTTTGTCTTAGTTGTACACCTGTTCCCGTTTAGTGTTAATTATGTGTCCTATAAGTTCTCGTTTTGTTAGTCGTGTGTTGTGTGTAATTGTCCGCCTGTCAGCAGGTGCTGTATTGTTTTGCTCCATTGTTTTGGAGAGTTTCGCACTTGTGTGCGCACTTATTTGTATTTTCGGTGTTTACGCACGGTGTGCGTAATCGCTCGCCTCCGGGCTCTTTTGAGGCCCGTTTGTATTTTGCTTGATCGTCTACTAAAGTGTGTTGGACGAAGCTTCTGTGTCCTGCACCTGATTCCTGCACCACATCCACATTCAGCTATTCCTGACAGAGTGGTACACAGCATTGTACGAGATCTTCAGTTTCTTGGCAATTTCTTGCATGGAATAGCCTTAATTTCTCCGAACAAGAATAGACTGACGAGTTTCAGAAGAAAGTTATTTGTTTCTGCCCATTTTGAGCCTGTAATCGAACCCACAATTGCTGATGCTCCAGATACTCAACTAGTCTCAAGAAGGCCAATTTTATTGCTTCTTTAATCAGCACAACAGTTTTCAGCTGTGCTAACATAATTGCAAAAGGGTTTTCTAATGATCAATTAGCCTTTTAAAATGATAAACTTGGATTAGCAAAGACAACGTGCCATTGGAACACAGGACTGATGGTTGCTGATAATGGGCCTCTGTACATCTATGTAGATATTCCATAAGAAATCAGTTGTTTCCAGCTACAATAGCCATTCACAACATTAACAATATCTTAACTGTATTTCTGATCAATTTGATGTTATTTTAATGGACCAAAAAATTGCTTTTCTTTCGAAAAACAAGGACATTTCTAAGTGACCCCAAACTTTTGAAAGGTAGTGTATATCTACAGAAATAAGACAGAACTTGCTTCTGTTGTCTGTTCGAGTGTTTGTTTAATAGCCTACTGATTCCGTGAGCACCATTCGTCATGCAACGACATGTCAAGTAAACACGTTCACAAATTCGGCTGTTTTTAATACACTGCTCAAAAAATAAAGGGAACACTTAAACAACACAATGTAACTCCAAGTCAATCACACTTTTGTGAAATCAAACTGTCCACTTAGGAAGCAACACTGATTGACAATACATTTCACATGCTGTTGTGCAAATGGAATAGACAACAGGTGGAAATTATAGGCAATTAGCAAGACACCCCCAATAAAGAAGTGGTTCTGCAGGTGGTGACCACAGACCACTTATCAGTTCCTATGCTTCCTGGCTGATGTTTTGGTCACTTTTGAATGCTGGCGGTGCTTTCACTCTAGTGGTAGCATGAGACGGAGTCTACAACCCACACAAGTGGCTCAGGTAGTGCAGCTCATCCAGGATGGCACATCAATGCGAGCTGTGGCAAGAAGGTTTGCTGTGTCTGTCAACGTAGTGTCCAGAGCATGGAGGCGCTACCAGGAGACAGGCCAGTACATCAGGAGACGAGGAGGAGGCCATAGGAGGGCAACAACCCAGCAGCAGGACCGCTACCTCCGCCTTTGTGCAAGGACGAGCAGGAAGAGCACTGCCAGAGCCCTGCAAAATGACCTCCAGCAGGCCACATGTGTGCATGTGTCTGCTCAAACGGTCAGAAACAGACTCCATGAGGGTGGTATGAGGGCCCGACGTCCACAGGTGGGGGTTGTGCTTGCAGCCCAACACCGTGCAGGACGTTTGGCATTTGCCAGAGAACACCAAGATTGGCAAATTCGCCACTGGCGCCCTGTGCTCTTCACAGATGAAAGCAGGTTCACACTGAGCACATGTGACAGACGTGACAGAGTCTGGAGACGCCGTGGAGAATGTTCTGCTGCCTGCAACATCCTCCTTATGACCGGTTTGGCGGTGGGTCAGTCATGGTGTGGGGTGGCATTTCTTTGGGGGGCCGCACAGCCCTCCATGTGCTCGCCAGAGGTAGCCTGACTGCCATTAGGTACCGAGATGAGATCCTCAGACCCCTTGTGAGACCATATGCTGGTGCGGTTGGCCCTGGGTTCCTCCTAATGCAAGACAATGCTAGACCTCATGTGGCTGGAGTGTGTCAGCAGTTCCTGCAAGAGGAAGGCATTGATGCTATGGACCGCCCGTTCCCCAGACCTGAATCCAATTGAGCACATCTGGGACATCATGTCTCGCTCCATCCACCAACGCCACGTTGCACCACAGACTGTCCAGGAGTTGGCGGATGCTTTAGTCCAGGTCTGGGAGGAGACCGCCACCGCATCAGGAGCATGTCCAGGTGTTGTAGGGAGGTCATACAGGCACGTGGAGGCCACACACACTACTGAGCCTCATTTTGACTTGTTTTAAGGACATTACATCAAAGTTGGATCAGCCTGTAGTGTGGTTTTCCACTTTAATTTTGAGGGTGACTCCAAATCCAGACCTCCATTGGTTGATACATTTGATTTCCATTGATAATTTTTGTGTGATTTTGTTGTCAGCACATTCAACTATGTAAAGAAAAAAGTATTTAATAATATTATTTCATACATTCAGATCTAGGATGTGTTGTTTAAGTGTTCCCTTTATTTTGTTGAGCAGTGTATTTGCTTTGCTGTAATAAAGGCTCTACACTTTTTTGTTAGAACAGCCTCTTTGGTATTATTCATAATTTATTTAGTATTGGTTACACTGTTCCAAATTGCCCGAAAAATAATATTTATCAGAATAATAATAATAATAATAATAATAATAATAATAATAATAACCCTCCTTTTTCTGGATCTCCTTCTTATTGTAATTATTACTATAATTATTATGATCATCATTATAATAATAAGTAATGTCATTTTCATTAGTAGGCTTAGTATAGCAGCCTTGTATAACCACCATCAAGCTGTAGGCCTAGGAGCGCATCCTGTTTAGTCTTAATACCGTAACTTACTTAGGCCTATATTTCAATACTTATATAGGCTACTGTATCAATCAATCATTCATTTTTTTATGTCATCACAAAGCATATGCGTCATTCATGATTTGAAATGTAATCAAGCATTTTAGTTTTAAAATAAAATAAAGTGAGCCTTGAATAATTATCTTAAACAATAAATATACCGTTCCATTTCAGAAATTGCATTCACAAATGAATGCGACTGTTTAGTCTTTGCTGTAATAAAGGCTTAGCAAAAAGTCTTTACAACTGACTCTCTGGTACGCTTATAATTTATTTAGTGTTGTTTACATTGTTCCAAACGGTCAGAATTTTTTTATTGTAATCTAACAGCACCTGTTTGGCACACAGCGCTTACTCCTTACCCTATTTTTCTTGATCCCCAGTATTTTCCACAACTAGTCAAATTTATTCCACACATCTGAGCAACCAGTGGCCTAAACATTCCCCCCTTTCGAGTTTATTTGTCTCGCCCTCTGCATTCATTTTTCTGTTAAGGTGTTCAGAGTTTGTTATAACCAATTTATTGATGTGATTATGATATGCTAATGGTCCTATTGGTCACATGCATGCGATGCATACATGTGTCACGTCAAGAGATCAAGGGTTGAGGAAATAGGGAATGTTTTCCCTAAACAAATGAGGGATTTCTGTAACATAACTTTTATGCTGCAGCTTCAGCAATACAGACAGTGCGATAAACTCTGTGGTGGTCACTGCAGCAGGAAGAAGAGAAGGACAACGGGTGCTGGACACACTCACTCGCTGTCTTTTTTAATAATACAGCGTCGCAAATCTGAGCCAGACCCGGCACAATGAAATCAATTGCTGGTCGGACTCCCTCTATTCATTTGAGTGTCTTAATTATTTAATCAAACAGTGTGCTTAAAGCATCAGACAAGCTCAGTGAATATAGTTGATTGGATGAAATCACATAGGATGTGTTTATATATGGACAAATACACTTTTTAACATTGGTCGAAAGAACAGAAGACTCTTGGTCGACCAAGATTTTTTATAGTTGGGGACAGCCCTAGTACCAATGGTATCAAAGTGGGAGTTGAGCAGCCCTTAAAGTACTCAGGAGCTGTTTTAATTTGAAATTACAAGAGATAGAACTCAGCAGTTTGGAATTTTGAGGGAATAGGAGTCTATGGGAGCTTTTGGGGTATTAAAAGGTCTGTAACATAAAAAGTAGTATGAAGAAGAAAAGTCATAGCTGGAAATAGCATGTAACCCTGGACTGAATACCGTTTATGTGGTGATAGTAGTAAAAATGTTTTTTAAAGTAGATAGGGAGCACAGAAAGTGGGCTGAAGAGGAATAATAATATTAAGTATGCAGAATAAGAAGAGTGTTCTTGCATTCAGCAAGCACACCAATAAGTATACAGAATAACATTAGTGTTCTTGCTTTACGCAAGCACACTTATTATAATAACTCCATGAGATTACCTAATTTCCTTTCTGAATGAATGCAGCCAAGCTAATCAGTCGGTAGTCTACACAGGCAGCACATTTCTGCCAAAATTTGATCATTAATGAATGCGTTTGCATACTTGGGCACGCCCCTTTTGTGATGTGAAATTACACATTCATGACTAGCTGTATTCGTGTCGCATAAACGTGCTTGCCTAATTTGCCATGAACAAAACCAAGACACTTAGGAAGACTTCTTAAACCCTGTCTGAGGAAACAAGGTCAGAGGAATGATTTAACATCTAGCAAGGTTTAGAGTCACAGCTCTAGAGTTGAACTTGTAGCTATCATCATTATCATCATCTTAATTACTATCACTCTTATTGTATGTGAAAGTTCTCAGTCCCTTACTTTCAAATCAAACCTTAAAGATGCCATTAAACAATGCAAATAAACGTACTAACAGAAGAGGCAGGACTTGGTCCTAGGGAGAGAGTCTGAAACCCTTGTCCTACAATAAAAGGAGAAATAAAGAGAACATTCAGGCTAATGTCAGCCAACAGATGATTGGTTACAGTCATTATCAGTGACAGTCTGTGATATAAGCCACCTTCTCTTCTTTAATGACACATTGGGCTGGCTTGAAAGCAATATAGAGGATTATTTGCACAGTGCTGATATTCTCTTGTTCTTAAACAAACCTTAAGCTTTGGGAAATGACACAGACAACAAGTTCTGAGTATATATAAAATATCTTTAGTTATGCAATTGCAGGTAGAAGTTAATACAGAGTCACACAGATTTTGGATGGCTCCTCATAAGTTCTACAAAGTGTCTTAGAACAATCTCTGCTTTTCATACAAGCACGCCCCTCCCTGGCAGATCATGAGCCACCTTGTTTTCTTCTTATGGCTATGTGTATCGGGTCATAGCTCACAAACAAGTGATAAAGTTTTTTTTTTTAGGATGACAATTCTTAGTGATTCATTGGTCCTATCACTCAAAGTTAAAACCCTCAACTTAGCACACATCGACAATGGCGGAATGTACATTTCTATTAACAGACAGTATAATTATCCATAATTCTAGTTTTAACTTCTGCATAAGGAGAATAGATCAGATCAGTATCTCAATGCATTCGTAGTCTAAATTACTATACATTTAGCAGTGTGTAGACCTTCTCAATCAACCTGATACCCCAAATAATCAATTATGGGCACAGTTGACCATCCACTTCCTTCCCCGGCACTCAATCTTCTGGCATCTCTTCATTTTCTTCTTCAGATAGCTTTATATTTCAAAATGGGTGGCCCTTGATAATGTTCCAATTTCAATGTCTCACCTGAGCTGCCACCACCTCTACCCCTCATTCTGTCTTGTCCATTTGCCAACCAGTATACCAGCAACATGACAGATGTTTTGGAATGGATATCTCTCCATGTTCACTCCACGTGGACTCCTGTCACTCTCCCAAGAGAAAAGGCATGAGAGAAAAGCAGTTGATAGCTTCGATTGGATGCTGTACACCGGTTGCTGGTAGAATTGGTGCTGGACAGGGCCGTACTGAAAGCCTTTTTTGCTTTTCTTCAGCCCGTTAGAGGGGGTTTTGAGGTTCACACCATTCTCCACCGAATTATCCCTGCTATGCATCAAGACATCATCTGTAGTAACCTTGAGAGAAGACAGATCATAATAGTTTAGTTGAGTTCATTTCTGATTCTGTCACGAACGTTGAGGAATGGGTCGGACCAAGGAGCAGCGTGAAAGCGTACATGTTTATTATATAGAATAAACATACAAAAAACAACGTGACGTGAAAGTCCTATGGGCTATACAACAACCAGCCTACAAGGAACAAGATCCCAGGCTACTTAAGTATGATCCCCAATCAGAGACAACGAGCGACAGCTGCCTCTGATTGGGAATCATACCCAGCCAAACATAGAAGTATAACAACTAGAATCTAAACATAGATATACAACAACATAGAACTAAACATGCACACCCTGACCAAACTAACTAGAGTTCTAGAGGTCAGGGCATGACAGATTCAGGAAATCCAGATAAGCATATGACACATTATGACTAATTATTATTTTTACTAATTATTCTTAATACCAATTTCTAATTTACTCCCCTTATCACACTGTCGACTACACTGCAGAGTCACAGGATCAGCAAGTTAGACCTCAATTTCTGTTAGGGGGACTAGTCAAGGGTAGAGAAATCAATGGTGGGGAAGTCAGGTGAGTCTTGAAGGTCTGGAAGATCTTGAAGTTCTTGGAGGTCTTGTAACAGGCCCCCTCTGCACCCCGCCTCCTGCCACAAATACACTTGCACATAAAACATTCCATCTAACCCATAACACATTAATTACTACTGCTCATATTCTTAATACAATTTGTATATTTACCAAAAGGCCCCAGGGGACTGGTAATTCTCCCTTTGGACATTGTTATTCATGTGCCCAAAAAACAAAACAACACTGCCTGTTAAATCCAAATAACAAATCAAATTAGAATGACAACCCTTGATAACATCTTAACTTAATTGTATCATAAAGTAATTCAAGGAATACTAAAATTGACTAGCGAAAGATGTCCCTCATTCAGGGCTAGCTCTCTCTCTCTGTCCTTGTCATGGTCGGAATCACACATATGACTATTGCTAAATTATAAACTTCTTCCTAATCATTAGCGTTTACATACTACATTTAAATCTCACCCAATGTCTCTAGGCTCTCTAGTGAGGGTGATCAGGCCTCACCAGAAAGTCAGAATAGAGGTCAAAGGACATTCAACCCCACTAAGTGAGTGTCAAACATTTCAAACATGTTGTGTACCAGGTTTACATTGGGGTTTTCAGTAGACCTCTTATCAAAATAAATGTGTTTAATTAAAACTCACTCAGAAAATAAAACCTTCAGAAGATTCCATGTGTGTGCCCCTTTAAGATATATAATTTCTAACCCGTGAAAAACAAACAAAAAACAAAATAAAAGACCCTACCCAACTAACAAATATTCATAAAATATGGGTTGAGTGTGCTGGTGTGTGTGGTAAAACGTAGGGTAAAAACAAACAAATGGCCAGGCCTTATTTAATTTAGTAGCTCCCCCTTATGGCCTAATTATAAGACTGCAGAATTTTATTAACTGCTCCTCCCAGCCCACAGACTTGGGGAACATTCCAATGAGAGATAATGAAATCCCCATTCTCCTAGAAGAGAAAGTATACATTTCGTTAACATTCAGCAATCCAAAAATCGTACTTACAAACAAAACATGATGCAGATAATTCCACTGTAATCTCTTTGAAAGGCTGGTCATGGCTCACATCAACACCATTATCCCAGAAACCCTAGACCCACTCAATTTGCATACTGCCCCAACAGATGATGCAATCTCTATTGCACTCCACACTGCCCTTTCCCACCTGGGCAAGAGGAACACTTACGTGAGAATGCTATTCATTGGCTACAGCTCAGCGTTCAACACCATAGTGCCCTCAAAGCTCATCACTAAGCTAAGGATCCTGGGACTAAACACCTCCCTCTGCAACTGGATCCTGGACTTCCTGACGGGCCGCCCCCAGGTGGTAAGGGTAGGTAACAACACATCTGCCACGCTGATCCTCAACACGGGGGCCCCCTGCATGCTCAGTCCCCTCCTGTACTCCCTGTTCACCCATGACTGCATGGCCAGGCATGACTCCAACACCATCATTAAGTTTGCCGACGACAAAACAGTGGTAGGCGTGATCACCGACAACGATGAGACAGCCTATAGGGAGGAGGTCAGAGACCTGGCCGTGTGATGGCAGGATAACAACCTCTCCCTCAACGTGATCAAGACAAAGGAGATGATTGTGGACTACAGGAAAAAAAAGAGGACTGAGCACACCCCCATTCTCATCGACGGGGCTGTAGTGGAACAGGTTGAGAGCTTCATGTTCCTTGGTGTCCACATCACCAACGAACTATCGTGGTCCAAACACACCAAGACAGTCGTGAAGAGGGCACGACAAAGCCTATTCCCCCTCAGGAGACTGAAAAGATTTCGCATTGGTCCACAGATCCTCAAAAAGTTATACAGCTGCACCATCGAGAGCATCCTGACTGGTTGCATCACCGCCTGGTATGGCAACTGCTCGGCCTCCGACCGCAAGGCACTACAGAGGGTAGTGCGTACGGCCCAGTACATCACTGGGGCCAAGCTCCTGCCATCCAGGACCTCTATACCAGGCGGTGTCAGAGGAATTCCCTCAAATTGTCAAAGACTCCAGCCACCCTAGTCATAGACTGTTCTCTCTGCTACCGCATGGCAAGCGGTACCGGAGCGCCAAGTCAAGGTCCAAAAGGCTTCTCAACAGCTTCTACCCCCAAAACATAAGACTCCTGAACAGCTGATCATTGCTTCCCGGACTATTTGCACTGCATTTTAACCTTTAGTCTATACAGTGCCTTGCAAAAGTATTCATCCCCCTTGGCGTTTTTCCTATTTTGTTGCCTTACAACCTGTAATTTAAATTGATTTTTATTTGGATTTCATGTAATGGACATACATAAAACAGTCCATATTGGTGAAGTGAAATGAAAAAAATAACTTGTTTCAAAAAATTCTAAAATATGAATAACGGAAAAGTGGTGAGCGCTTATGTATTCATCCCCTTTGCTATGAAGCCCCTAAATAAGATCTGGTGCAACCAATTACCTTCAGAAGTCACATAATTAGTTAAATAAAGTCCACCTGTGTGCAATCTAAGTGTCACATGATCTGTCACATGATCTCAGTATATATACACATGTTCTGGAAGGTCCCAGAGTCTTTAACACCACTAAGCAAGGGGCACCAACAAGCAAGCGGCACCATGAAGACCAAGGAGCTCTCCAAACAGGTCAGTGACAAAGTTATGGAGAAGTACAGATCAGGGTTGATAATAATAATGGGTTATAAAAAAATATCTGAAACTTTGAATATCCCACAGAGCAGCATTAAATCCATTATTATAAAATGGAAAGAATATGGCACCACAAAAAACCTGCCAAGAGAGGGCCGCCCACCGAAACTCACGGACCAGGCAAGGAGGGCATTAATCAGAGAGGCAACAAAGAGACCAAAGATAACCCTGAAGGAGCTGCAAAGCTCCACAGCGGAGATTGGAGTATCTGTCAATAGGACCACTTTAAGCCGTACACTCCACAGAGCTGGGCTTTACAGAAGAGTGGCCAGAAAAAAGCCATTGCTTAAAGAAAAAAATAAGCAAACACGTTTGGTGTTCACCAAAAGCCATGTGGGAGACTCTCCAAACATATGGAATAAGGTTATCTGGTCAGATGAGACTAAAATTGAGCTTTTTGGCCATCAAGGAAAATGCTATGTCTGGTATAAACCCAACACCTCTCATCACCCCGAGAACACCATCCAGCATGGTGGTGGCAGCATCATGCTGTGGGGATGTTTTTCATCGGCGCTAAATACTGGGAAAATCTTGAGGGAAACCTGTTTCAGTATTCCAGAGATATGAGACTGGGACGGAGGTTCACCTTCCAGCAGGACAATGACCCTAAGCATACTGCTTAAAAAAAATTAAGAAAAATGCTTAAGCAACTCTCAAGTGGTATAACGGGAAACATTTAAATGTCTTGGAATGGCCTAGTCAAAGCCCAGACCTCAATCCAATTGTGAATCTGTGGTATGACTTAAAGATTGTTGTACCCCAGCGGAACCCATCCAACTTGAAGTAGCTGGAGCAGTTTTGCCTTGAAGAATGGGCAAAAATCCCAGTGGCTAGATGTGCCAAGCTTATAGAGAGATACCCCGAGAGACATTCAGCTGTAGTTGCTGCAAAAGGTGGCTTTACAAAGTATTGACTTTGGGGGGGGTGAATAGTTATGTACGCTCAAGTTTTCTGGTTTTATGTCTTATTTCTTGTTTGTTTCACAAGAAAAAAATATTTTGCATCTTCAAAGTGATAGGCATGTTGTGTAAATCAAATGATACAAACCCCCAAAAAATCCATTTTAATTCCAGGTTGTAAGGCAACAAAATAGGAAAAATGCCAAGGAGGGTGAATACTTTTGCAAGCCAATGTATAATCATGGATAGGCTCAATAACATGCAACTGATCACCATAGCCTTCAGTGTCAACGTGCTTAAGTCAAAATAACCACTCGATTCACAGGAAAGCATGAATTTTATTCGATATTCCATTATATAGGCATTTAATCATGGGCAGGCAGCCGTGGTCTTGAAAAAATGTGCGCGTCATGACCAATGATCTGCAGAGTATTCAGTGGTCATGACCCATGGAGTCGGTTTCTAGTTTTGTCTATTTCAGGATCTGGACATTTCTGATGAGCCTATAAACTACATAGATAATTAGATATGATATAAAAACTGAGCTCTACCATGGACCTATGAGCATATGATATGTCCTTTGAAACTCTCTGATGCGCAACCAAGAATTTAACTCTCCTGGACTGTGTCAACTTCAGTGACAGTCACAGGGAAAAGTGCCTCACAGTTCGACAAACAAGTTGGCAATGCTATTAGGCTATGGTTTACAATGGTTATTTATCAAAATATGTAGGCTGCTATGCCTTTACAAACAGGGGAGCAGAACGGCTCGCCATGTAGCCAGATGGGGGCGTTGGATAAATTACTTCCAAGCAATTTCACAAGTTGATATTTTTGCAGTAGTCTAGCCTTGATTGTCAGGGAAATGTTTCTTTGAAATGTAGGCTACTTTGACTGGACAATTAGCCTATGATACGAAAAAGCTACTATTGAATAGGCCAAAAGTATAGTCTTTCCATTTAGTGAAATTAATGATTGAGGATGGGGTTTATGCAGTAATCCATGGTGTCTGTCTCGATACCAGAGGTGTCGGTCAAGCCATAATGCATCCATTGGCCTATTGACAACTGTGCATCTGGCCAGCTTTAGGCTGGACTCATATGCTACTTTGATTAAGGGCCTATGCGAGCTTCAGATGGGTCACATAGGCCTTTATGTAGACTATGTCATCGTTGGATGGGCTAAATATTGTAAAGCTATTTTGTGACAATGTATTTTTGTTGTAAATTGCTATAGGCCTATACTTACACAAAATTGCATTGAAACAAATTCATAGATCCAATGATTCACCGCTCGTAAGCTATAGGACAGGGTGCCGTACATAGTTTGATGTGTCTTCGCAGGATTTGTGGGCTTCCCCACTGATAAATGGAACATTTTGTTAAGTCGGAACAGTGTCAGCTCATACAAACTCAGCAAAAAGAGAAATGTCCTCTCACTGTCAACTGCATTTATTTTCAGCAAACTTAACATGTGTAAATATTTGTATGAACATAACAAGATTCAACAACTGTGACATAAACTGAACAAGTTCCACAGGCATGTGACTAACAGAAATGGAATAATGTGTCACTGAACAAAGGGGGGATCAAAATCAAAAGTAACAGTCAGTATCTGGTGTGGCTACCAGCTGAATTAAGCACTGCAGTGTATCTCCTCCTCATGGACTGCACCAGATTTGCCAGTTCTTGCTGTGAGATGTTACCCCACTCTTCCACCAAGGCACCTGCAAGTTCCCGGACATTTCTGGAGGGAATGGCCGTAGCCCTCACCCTCCAATCAAAAAGGTCCCAGACGTGCTCAATGGGATTGAGACACGGGCTCTTCGCTGGCCATGGCAGAACACTGACATTCCTGTCTTGCAGGAAATCACGCACAGAACGAGCAGTATGGCTGGTGGCATCGTCATGTTGGAGGGTCATGTCAGGATGAGCCTGCAGGAAGGGTACCACATGAGGGAGGAGGATGTCTTCCCTGTAACGCACAGCATTGAGATTGCTGTGACACACCGCCCCAGACCATGATGGACCCTCCACCTCCAAATCGATCCCGCTCCAGAGTACAGGCCTCGGTGTAACGCTCATTCCTTCGATGATAAACGCGAATCCGACCATCACCCCTGGTGAGACAAAACCGCGACTCGTCAGTGAAGAGCACTTTTTGCCAGTCCTGTCTGGTCCAGCGACGGTGGGTTTGTGCCCATAGGCGACGTTGTTGCCGGTGATGTCTGGTAAGGACCTGCCTTACAACAAGCCTTCCACAAGTGGCTGTTCCACAAGTGCATGTTCATTAATTGTTTATGTTTCATTGAACAAGCATGGGAAACAGTGTTTAAACACTTCACAGTGAAGATCTGTGAAGTTATTTGGATTTTTACGAATGATCTTTGAAGGACAGGGTCCCTTTTTTTGCTGAGTTTATTTAGCCCTATACTAAGCTCCTATACAGTACCAGTCAAAAGTTTGGACACACCTACCCATTCAAGGGCTTTTATTTTATTTTTACTATTTTCTACATTGTAGAATAATAGTGAAGACATGGGACCTATGAAATAACACATTTGGAATCATGTAGTAACCAAAAAAGTGTTAAACAAATCAAAATATATTTTATATTTGTGATTCTTCAAATAGCCACCCTTTGCCTTGATGACAGATTTGCACACTCTTGGCATTTTCTCAACCAGCTTCATGAGGTAGTCACCTGGAATGTATTTCAATTAACAGGTGTGCCTTCTTAAAAGTTCATTTGTGTAATTGAATTCCTTCTTAATGCGTTTCAGCCAATCAGTTGTGTTGTGACAAGGTAGGGGTGGTATACGGAAGATAGCCCTATTTGGTAAAAGACCAAGTCCATATTATGGCAAGAACAGCTCAAATAAGCAAAGGGAAACGACATTCAATCATTACTTTAAGACATGAAGGTCAGTCAATACGGAACCTTTCAAGAACTTTGAAAGTTTATATTGTTTGATAGTAATTAGCCCAGTTATAGATAATAATTGTAGTCAGCAATGTGGGAGTAACTGCTTCCTCCAAGAGCACAACACATGTATATTTCTAGACATTTTAAAAAGTCAGGTAAATCGTTTTTTGGGGGGGTCTTAAAGGGGCAATGTTGTATTTTGAGACAGGCTTGAATAAGCTAAGTAGCCAATAATAGCATAATTTTTCTGATTCTCTGTAATAATGGTATGGGAATAATAATGCATTTTAATTTGTAAAGTGGTTTCTTGCATCAAACAACACAGCAACATTTTCAGTCACCTCCTTGTCTGAAGGACAAGTGGATAAACAGGTTAATGTCAAGCCCAGCATGTTTTTTTTAAAAAGTCACATGGAATGTAGGCCTACATTGAACACCACACATTGGCTGCTACTGTATCCCCGAAGACGGGAGGCTACAGGATACAAAGCTCTCCAGCTCTGCTTTTGAGGCATGGTCATTTCCAAACCTACCTACTAATACAGCGGGAGTCATTTATGTCATCCTGTTGACTTTTATACCTGACTTTTCACTGTCCAGCCAGCCTCTGCATTGCCTGCTAGCCTACTGTTAAGGATGTCGACCTACGAACACGCGAACAGGCTGTCTCTCCAACACCCAGACACGGATTTTCACCTCTTCATCTCAGAATGCCACTACTACCCGTGACAGCAGCCTTCCAGACAACGCTCTCTAGCCCTGCTAAAAGGGATGATCTTCCAATTCGGCCTACCTCAAACTTTGCTGTGAGTGAGCTTAAGTAGCCTTTGAGAACAGCGGGACAGATGCACAGTGTCAATGGGTCTATAAACGCAATTAGGCCTACAATTTGACCGACACTAATTGTAGGCTATAGAGACAGACACCATGGAATACTACATAAACCCCGTCCTCAATATAGGCTACCGTAGGCCTTTTAATTTGTAGCTTAATCGAATCGTAGGCTATTGTCCAGTCAAGCAGCCTATATTTCTATGAAACATTTCCCCCACAATACTGCAAAAATACCATAACTTGTGAAATAGTTGGGAAGTAATTTGTCCCACGCCTTTGATCATATAGGTCTAATCTCTAGCACCATCTGTGTCACAGATGCGGGCCTATAGCAAAATCGCTGAACATTCGGGAAGCATGGAATTCTAGAAAACAGCTGCTGATTATCAGTGAAAGAGCAGCGCAGAGAGATGCAGAGGAAAGTCCATTTTAGGTTGTTCGATATCCACTTGAAGGCGTAGACTACTTTTTATCCATCATATAAGGCGAGCCACTATGTGCCTTGCAATGGCATAGTAGCCTACATAATTGGACAAATAAACATTGTAAACCATAGCATAGCCTACCTCATTAACAATTTGGTTTTTGAATTGTGAGGCACTTTTCCCCGGGACAGTCTGGAGAACACTGAAGGTGACACAGTCCAGGAGAGACAGACGGATCAGGGCCTAGTTTCCCAGTTGCGGTGTAATTTAAAGGGGCAGTTACTACATAAATGTTTTGGACTTATAAATTAATGACATGTACGCATTGATTCTTGAAGAAAATAACTTATAAATGCATCATGAGCTTAGTCGTACCCTATCAAAACCCAAAATATAAGCTTGTTTTACTCCAATGTTTGTAAATAAAAAATGTAAACAAACACAGTCCTTGCATCCATAGCTCTGTCTATGAATTTGAGAGTTGTATCATTTCTTCAGCCCCATCCTTCAGCTTTTTACCAAATCAGGGGTGGGGAGAACGCTTATTGTTTCTACTGCTGATTGCCACTTTAAGCATTAAGATGGTGGTACCAAATGCATAGTTATTTGTGATCCAAGCATTACAGTGTTTACCAAACAAGCATGTAGAGTGAAGCTGTAAGAGTGACAGCTAAGAGCATTGTTGAGGGCATGTTCGGTTTTTCACATGATTCCATTGGGGAGCAACAATATGCTGAATAGCAACCACATGCTTTATTATTGTTGTTCCACTGACGTCTGACAATGGCTTGGCGTTTATAGTGTTCCAGATAGAGGGCTGCAGTCCCACGGTTGCGGGTCCCGACAGATATCATTGTGATGCGGTCTACCTTTTTCATGCTGCGGGCAGGAGTTGGTGGTCAGACAGACGAATTTGCGATGAAAATATTTTTTGGGTCCTGCAAATTATTTGGAAACGGTCCTCTTTCTGCTTTGTATGTGTTAGCCTAGCTATTTTATTAAAAGCACATATTTTTTGCATTATTCACACACTCAGAATTCGCTGCTTCAACTTTAGTAGCCTCTCTCCTCTCCTAGTTGGGCGTGCGGGTTCAAGTGTGCCTAGTATGTGTGCCCATGTAGGCTGCCTACATGGGCGTAGAATCACGTGGAAGTTAACTATGAATATGAAATTATCTACAATATGATTAAACTGTAGTTCACTACAGTGTCTGTAAATAAATATTGATAATAGAAAGAAATGGAGGGCGCTCAACCAACGTGAGTCGAAGTGCAATAAATGTTTTAAATTAATCCTTATTGAAAAGGAAAAAGCACAACGTTAGGCAGGCTACTATGGTAAGTATGTGTGAGAGTTCAGTGACCAGCCGGAGGAAGACGGCACGACAGCACCCTCCTCAGGGGATAGGTACCCAGTGTAAAGCCAATTAGTGCACAGCTGGAGCCACGAATTGCTTTGTGTCTTCCTCTATATAGGTGTGCCAGGAGAGGAGCTGAGGGGAGAATTGGGAGTAGAGACGTGTTCATGTGAGGACGTCGGAGTGCCTACCTCAGAGAAAGCTTCTTTGACTGGGGCACCTTGTCTCTTTTTTAACCAAGGCAGGCTATAGGTAGAGAGAAGTGTTCCTTCTGTAACTATAATGTGTAGACGATAGTCTAGGCTTAGTTTATGTTTATTTGTTTTGTTACACTGGTGTCTTAGCGTTGGACATTACCCTGCACTGGAGTTATTTTGTCAGGCGAAAGAAGACCCGTTTGGTAAACAATACAAAAAAGAAAAGAACCACCACCACTGCCTCTGGTCTGTTCATTTTATGCCTCCCGCCTGTGTTCGGGTGCTTCGGACAAGCTGATCCGTTCACATATGATTACCCATTTATTTGTCTCTGCCTGCAAATACTCCTCCTAAAAGATAGGTTATATGCTATTATGCAAAACGTAGCAAGTGGCGCTGTCATCATTCTTGCTGCTTGAAGTTCATACCTGCGCAGAACCTGCGAGATCATGTGCGAGTGTGCTCTCAATTAAATAGAGTAGGCTATAGCCTATGCACGGGGAAGTTACCTTTCCAAGGAAATGTACTTCCTAAATATGATTACGCTATAGTTTACTACATTGCCTAGAAATAAATATTGGTCCCCCATATTTCTCAGTCTGAAAATTGCCTCACTCCTAAAAGTTAGGCTATAAAAATAGTTCAAGAGAAAGTGCAAGTCTCTCCAACTCTGCCCTCTTCAAACCAGTGGCGATTTTAGCATGTAAATCTTGGTGGGGCAAACTCCAAATATTTTTTTAGATGCATGCCAGCAAAGCCATTACACTACACAACACAACACTAAACAATACATTAATTGCACTATAATGGTGACAAGCGGTGCCCACAAACTGTTAGGGCCTACATAAAGATGTCCCAACAGCAGATCTTTCTTTTTAGCACCATGGAGTGAACCATTACCACTGCTACAACTGGCTATCAGCGGAGCCTTGTCTGGCAGCGAAACAGTTCATTCAGCCTCATTTACTGCCTTTAAAATAAACGTAGCTGATATGGCTGACTTGCTTAAACAAATGTGGTTTCTACTGACAATTGAGATGTACAAACTATGGCATAAGGGAACGATGAGCGGATTAATGAGCGAGCTAAGATGGACGTAGTCAATATAACTATTTGTTCAGCACTTTTGAAATGTACAGAGGCAGAATGCAGAACAAGGGCCGTTCTTACAGTATTCTCCCTGTACACCAAGTCAGAACCGTCGGATAAATAAAGGGGTCATTAAGCAGACAATGAAAGCTCTTAAAATATTTGATGATGACAGTTCTCTAAAACATGCTATAGGCTACATGTGCACCACAAAGTCAGAACAGTAGGCTAAGTTATGAGGGGGAAAGAGACCAAATTATTAGGGTGAGGCACATGGGCTACTAACAGCTTACTACACAACATACAGTGAGGGAAAAAAGTATTTGATGCCCAGCTGATTTTGTATGTTTGCCCACTGACAAAGACATGACCAGTCTATAAGTTTAATGGAAGGTTTATTTGAACACTGAGAGACAGAATAACAACAACAAAATCCAGAAAAACGCATGTCAAAAATGTTATGAATTGATT
Organism: Coregonus lavaretus; assembly: GCF_964263955.1. Classification (NCBI taxonomy): domain Eukaryota; kingdom Metazoa; phylum Chordata; class Actinopteri; order Salmoniformes; family Salmonidae; genus Coregonus; species Coregonus lavaretus. Next base: position 5,800,078 of record NC_140003.1, on the reverse strand, counting down.
TGCATTTTAATGAGGGAAATGAGTATTTGACCCCTCTGCAAAACATGACTTAGTACTTGGTGGCAAAACCCTTGTTGGCAATCACAGAGGTCAGACGTTTCTTGTAGTTGGCCACCTGGTTTGCAAACATCTCAGGAGGGAATTTGTTCAACTCCTCTTTGCAGATCTTCTCCAAGTCATTAAGGTTTCGAGGCTAAAGTTTGGCAACTCTAACCTTCAGCTCCCTCCACAGATGTTCTATGGGATTAAGGTCTGGAGACTGGCTAGGCCACTCCAGGACGTTAATGTGCTTCTTCTTGAGCCACTCCTTTGTTGCCTTGGCCGTGTGTTTTGGGTCATTGTCATGCTGGAATACCCATCCACGACCCATTTGCAATGCCCTGGCTGAGGGAAGGAGGTTCTCACCCAAGATTTGACGGTACATGGCCCCGTCCATCATCCCTTTGATGCAGTGAAGTTGTCCTGTCCCCTTAGCAGAAAAACACCCCCAAAGCATAATGTTTCCACCTCCATGTTTGGCGATGGGGATGGTGTTCTTGGGGTCATAGGCAGCATTCCTCCTCCTCCAAACACGGCGAGTTGATGCCAAAGAGCTCGATTTGTCTCATCTGACCACAACACTTTCACCCAGTTCTCCTCTGAATCATTCAGATGTTCATTGGCAAACTTCAGACGGCCCTGTGTATGTGCTTTCTTGAGCAGGGGCACATTGCGGGCGCTGCAGGATTTCAGTCCTTCACGGCGTAGTGTGTTACCAATTGTTTTCTTGGTGACTATGGTCCCAGCTGCCTTGAGATCATTGACAAGATCCTCCCGTGTAGTTCTGGGCTGATTCCTCACCGTTCTCATGATCATTGCAACTGCACGAGGTGAGATCTTGCATGTAGCCCCAGGCTGAGGGAGATTGACAGTTATTTTGTGTTTCTTCCATTTGCGAATAATCGCACCAACTGTTGTCACCTTCTCACCAAGCGATGGTCTTGTATCCCATTCCAGCCTTGTGTAGATCTACAATCTTGTCCCTGACATCCTTGGAGAGCTCTTTGGTCTTGGCCATGGTGGAGAGTTAGGAATCTGATTGATTGATTGCTTCTGTGGACGTGTCTTTTATATAGGTAACAAACTGAGATTAGGAGCACTCCCTTTAAGAGTGTGCTCCTAATCTGAGCTCGTTACCTGTATAAAAGACACCTGGGAGCCAGAAATCTGTCTGATTGAGAGGAGGTCAAATACTTATTTCCCTCATTAAAATGCAAATCAATTTATAACATTTTTGACATGCATTTTTCTGGATTTTTTTGTTTTATTCTGTCTCTCACTGTTCAAATAAACCTACCATTTTAAAATTATAGACTGATCATGTTTTTGTCAGTGGGCAAACGTACAAAATCAGCAGGGGATCAAATACTTTTTTCTCTCACTGTAGTATTACAGTACTTTCTTAGCTACAGTATACATATCTCCCTGGCATATTACATCATTTATGCAGTAGCATACAATCAAGTTTTGGACTCACCGTTGTGCTCACTTGAACAGGAAGGTGGCGTGGCGGTCCTACTTGTGGGCAAATTTTGTTATTCAACTTTTTCATCAAAGTCTGGCATTCTCTGGATTTATGGTGCTTTCAAGACAACTGGGAACTCTGAAAAAAACAAGGTTGAATCATGACGTCAGTGATCTTCAGGTTGGAGCTCGAGTTCCCGACTTGGAATTTCGAGTTGGATGACCGTTCAAAATATATTTTCCCATTTGGAGCTCATATTTTTCAGAAATCACAGTTGTCTTGAACTCACTGAAGTCTGAGATTTCCCAGTTCCAAGTTTCCAGATGTTTTGAACGCGGCAGAAGTCATGCTGGACTGACAGCATAGCCAATGTAATCAACCTTTTCTGGCCCATGGTGTTGCCTGTGAATGTTTATTATTTTAAGCTTGGAAAAGAGACCCTTAAAACAAGACTTGGACCACACACCCTCTCCACCGAATGGCAGGCAGGGGAAGCAAATGAATGATTGCTTTGCAACGCTTGCAGTTACATTTTTAGTCATTTAGCAGACGCTCTTATCCAGAGCGACTTACAGGAGCAATTAGGGTTAAGTGCCTTGCTCAAGGGCACAGATTTTTCACCTAGTCGGCTCGGGGATTAGAACCAGCGACCTTTCGGTTAATGGCACAACACTCTTAACCACTAAGCTACCTGCCACCTTCCACTAAGACACTGATTCCTTCCAAACCACTCAATGTTGAATTTGCTGACCTTCTAGGCAGAGTTGCAAAGAAAAAGCCTTATCTCAGACTGCTACATCCGAACATCACACCAGCGGGACAGGTACAGGATGGCAACAACAACTGCCCGAGTTACACCAGGAACACACAATCCCTCTATCAGTGCTCAGACTGTCCGCAATAGGCTGAGAGATGATGGACTGAGGGCTTGTAGGCCAGTTGTAAGGCAGGTCCTCACCAGACATCACCGGCAACAACAACATAGCCTATGGGCACAAACCCACCGTCGCTGGTCCAGACAGGACTGGCAAAAACTGCTCTTCACTGACGAGTCACGGTTTTGTATCACCAGGGGTGATGGTCAGATACCCGTTTATCGTCGAAGGAATGAACATTACACTGAGGCCAGTACTCTGGAGTGGGATCGATATGGAGGTGGAGGGTCCGTCATAGTATGTGGCGGTGTGTCACAGCATCATCGGACTGAGCTTCTTGTCATTGCAGGCAATCTCAACGCTGTGCGTTACAGGGAAGACATCCTCCTCACTCATGTGTTACCCTTCCTGCAGGCTCATCCTGACATGACCCTCCAGCATGACAATGCCACCAGCCAAACTGCTCGTTCTGTGCGTGATTTCCTGCAAGTCAGGAATGTCATGTTTCTTTATGGCCAGTGAAGTGTCCAGATCTCAATCCCATTGAGCACGTCTGGGACCTGTTGGATCGGAGGGTGAGGGCTAGGGCCATTCCCCCCCAGAAATGTCCAGGAACTTGCAGGTGCCTTGGTGGAAGAGTGAGGTAACATCTCACAGCAAGAACTGGCAAATCTGGTGAAGTCCATGAGAAGGAGGTGCACTGCAGTACTTAATGCAGCTGGTGGCCACACCAGATACTGACTTACTTTAGATTTTGACCCCCCCTTTGCTCAGGGACACATTATTCCATTTATTCCGTTTCTTTTTTTGCTGAGTTTACATATAGCATATTGGCTGATATAGCCCAGTAATACATTTAGCCTAATATAATGGGCCACGTGAGAATATCTGGTAATTTAACCTATTTCGAAAGTTATTTCTGCGCATTTGATATTGCCTATAGGGCACAAAATTGCTGGGACCATGGCTGGCAAGTGAGCTACGTCACATACACCTAAAATAACATTGCAGGACTGCAGTTGGGTTTGGGACCAGTTTTTGCAGTAGCGGTGGGAGTCGAAAAGGAGGCCAGCAGGTGCGGGCGGGGTGTGGTATGAAAAACTGCGGTTGTGGACAGGAGTGGGATACATATGTATATAAATATACATCGTAAGATGGGTCTAACAATGATTTTAACACCATACGAAGGCTCTGGGGAACTAGGTTCCAACAATGAACCAATATGATTTTGGGAAACCGGGCCCTGGTCTTTACGCACGGTTGCGCATCGGAGAGTTTCAAAGGATGTGTCATATGCTTTAGGTCCGTGGACAGAGCTCTTTTTTTAATATCATACCTTAATATTTATGTATCTTATAGGCTCATCACAAATGGACAGATCCTGACATAGGCAAAACTAAAAACTGTTCTCCATGGGTCATCAATGAATAGATCATTGGTAATGACGCGCGAATTTCACCGGACCAGGGCTGACTGCCCATCAGGGATGTCACTAGACTTTCAGAACATCCGAGGATCAGCCCTGAATACCTGGTTCTTTCTTTCATGGGTTGTGCTCTCCTGTCGCTAAATAATAAACATTTCTTAATATTAATTAAATGGCTTCTGGTCAGTAAACCAATGGAATATGGTGTTAGGTAATTACATAGCTACTGTTAATAATAAAAATCTCCTAGCAATACAAATTACAAGTGCATAACTAGATGGTCATTTTCCATGAAGAAACATTTTTGAAAAGTATTTTTATCATTATTTTGTTGCAATGTTTTAATAAACCATGTACAATATTTGACTGGCAATAATAAAATAATAATAAATAACTAATACTTTTTTGTCACTCTAAACTCTAACAAACAGCTCTAACTTTTAATTAGTAGGAGATACTTATGCTACCCTCTAAGTTTTTGTCTAAAGTCATGCAATTTCAGTTGTTTGGGAAAAGTTGGAAAAAAATATATATATTTTCATGTGGTTCCTAAAACAGCTGTATCGTTAGATTGGTTACATATATTTTTGTTCCAACATCAGATTTGAATAGTAGACGAAGTTGTCATACCCTCTAACTTTTTGTCTAAATTGGGAAAGTCATCAAAACATCAGTTGTTTCTAAAAAGTTAAAGAAAATGTTGTTGATGTGGTTACCAAAACAGCTGTAACGTACTGTATCGGTACCAGATAATTAGGTTTGGGTTAGAAATCCAAAATGTGCCGGCGATACGGTGGGACTAATTGGGTTAAAAATAATGAGAAGAATGGTAGTTTAAATAGCACTTGCACCATCTGGAATACAGACGCAGGACTCCCATATGAAAACTAAAGTAGGAGAATGTGCAAGGGTAATTAGACAAAGTCCCATTCAAAATGTAATCTTGAATCCCAAATGCTCAGCATATCATGTCCATCTTGTTTGTTAATCAGAGGCTATGAGAAAATTGTTTTTCAATTCATAGTGAATGTAAATAACACCTGCAGAAAACATTTTTGCACTCTCTGTAAAACAGTGCCACACAGTCAGATTAATGTCAAATCTAATTTCAGTTCAGCTCAAGCAGCCTAAATAACCACTCAGAAATTAATCGATGAACTGTTTGGTTAATATTGAGATTACATTAATATTACGTTGAGATTGTATCACCCACAGTGTTGAATTGAACACTTTCTTAGTGTGTATGTGTGACCCAACAAAGTAGTGTTAACACCAACACTTTTCAAAGTGTTGACAAAATAAATTCCTAAGAGTGTTGGGTCCCAAACACGTGGGTGGCAGTTGAAAGGCAGTTTTTAATTTTTAATTTTTTACATTGTAGAGCTGTATTTACATCTTTCCCAGCATGCCTTTCAAGTGAATGTTAGATACCCACCCATGACTGGGTTTGTTAGTGACAGAGACATGGTTTTAGCAGTCAACTATTTCCAGTTCTGAAACCTTAACCACTAAGTTAATGTCTTTGAACAAGGCCTTCAGATATGGCTTAGGTTTCCCCTAATATTGTGGTCTGATGATTCTGGCTCATGAGCTATATCAGATCTGTAAGTCAAAATATACTGGCTTGTGAAGTGATTTGTGATTCCTATTGGAATCCAGCCAGATGGAGGACATTCAATAATTTGAATTTTTTAATCACCCACAACCTGCATTCAGAATGACTACTATGGTTAAGAAATTGTAAAAAAGACTACCTAAACCATCTAAACTGGAACAACCATCTCAGTAACGGGTGCAATCCACTTACAGATTGGGTTAGTTTAGAAAAATTTCAGTTATTTATCTGTATAGTATAATATCAATTAATCAATCAATGTGCAATCATAAACATACAGTGGGGAGAACAAGTATTTGATACACTGCCGATTTTGCAGGTTTTCCTACTTACAAAGCATGTAGAGGTCTGTAATTTTTTTCATAGGTACACTTCAACTGTGAGAGACGGAATCTAAAACAAAAATCCAGAAAATCACATTGTATGATTTTTAAGTAATTAATTTGCATTTTATTGCATGACATAAGTATTTGATACATCAGAAAAGCAGAACTTGATATTTGGTACAGAAACCTTTGTTTGCAATTACAGAGATCATACGTTTCCTGTAGGTCTTGACCAGGTTTGCACACACTGCAGCAGGGATTTTGGCCCACTCCTCCATACAGACCTTCTCCAGATCCTTCAGGTTTCGGGGCTGTCGCTGGGCAATACGGACTTTCAGCTCCCTCCAATGATTTTCTATTGGGTTCAGGTCTGGAGACTGGCTAGGCCACTCCAGGACCTTGAGATACTTCTTACGGAGCCACTCCTTTGTTGCCCTGGCTGTGTGTTTCGGGTCGTTGTCATGCTGGAAGACCCAGCCACGACCCATCGTCAATGCTCTTACTGAGGGAAGGAGGTTGTTGGCCAAGATCTCGTGATACATGGCCCCATCCATCCACCCCTCAATACGGTGCAGTCGTCCTGTTCCCTTTGCAGAAAAGCATCCCCAAAGAATGATGTTTCCACCTCCATGCTTCACGGTTGGGATGGTGTTCTTGGGGTTGTCCTCATCCTTCTTCTTCCTCCAAACACGGCGAGTGGAGTTTAGACCAAAAAGCTCTATTTTTGTCTCATCAGACCACATGACTTTCTCCCATTCCTCCTCTGGATCATCCAGATGGTCATTGGCAAACTTCAGACTGGCCTGGACATGCGCTGGCTTGAGCAGGGGGACCTTGCGTGCGCTGCTTGATTTTAATCCATGACGGCGTAGTGTGTTACTAATGGTTTTCTTTGAGACTGTGGTCCCAGCTCTCTTCAGGTCATTGACCAGGTCCTGCCGTGTAGTTCTGGGCTGATCCCTCACCTTCCTCATGATCATTGATGCCCCACAAGGTGAGAACTTGCATGGAACCTCAAACCGAGGGTGATTGACCGTCATCTTGAACTTCTTCCATTTTCTAATAATTGCGTCCTGTAGCCCATCCCAGGCTTGTGCACGTCCACAATTTTATCCCTGATGTCCTTACACAGCTCTCTGGTCTTGGCCATTGTGGAGAGGTTGGAGTCTGTTTGATTGAGTGTGTAGACAGGTGTCTTTTATACAGGTAATGAGTTCAAACAGGTGCAGTTCATACAGGTAATGAGTGGAGAACAGGAGGGCTTCTTAAAGAAAAACTAACAGGTCTGTGAGAGCTGGAATTCTTACTGGTTGGTAGGTGATCAAATACTTATGTCATGCAATAAAATGCAAATTAATTACTTAAAAATCATACAATGTGATTTTCTGGATTTTTGTTTTAGATTCCGTCTCTCACAGTTGAAGTGTACCTATGATAAAAATTACAGACCTCTACATGCTTTGTAAGTAGGAAAACCTGCAAAATCGGCAGTGTATCAAATACTTGTTCTCCCCACTGTAGATATTAAAACAAACTATCCTAAAAATCATCCTGCAGCAAAGCATGCTGAGAAATATATTAATGATGCCCCTCCCACATCTTTTCACTCAGAGAGTTAACCGAAATTAACTCAACACAGTCGAGTAACAACAACACCACACAGTGTTGATTCCACTGTGATTAAAATAACGCTTAATTTCACCGCAGGTGGTGTCAATTTCAATCCCACTTGTGTTAACCCCACTAGAATCAACACTCAGATATAACACTCACTATACGTTTGACCTCAACACCAACATTTTAACACCTGCAAATTTGCGCACAAGACACAATTCCCCATAAGGAATATCTATATACTGTATGTCAGGGCCAATTTGGTCCTTAGATAGCATGTTTCTAGGGCACAGATTCAATCAAAATCACATTTGGGAAAAAAATATCACATAGTAATCACATTACCAAATAGAAAATCTTATAGAATCTGGCTATAACACTCCAAAACCCGGCAAGTGCACTTCCATTCAGACCATCCTAACAAAGACCTTACCATTAAACTACCTGCTCAACCATGCAATAGTACATAGGACAACGTATCACATCACAGGCTGTTTTGAGAGTAGAGAGTCACTGGCCCGTGTAATGTTCGCTGCCACACGTTGCGGGACAAGCCCTGTCAATGTACCTGTGTGCATCAGGTGAGGACAGGGGGAGGTCATAGCCTCTGACTCGGGTGCCATATAATTGCTTCTGTCTCGGTCACGCTTCATCCCCTCTGAGCTCATTCCACTGGAACAGTCTGTCAGGTGTCTCCTGCTCTCCAAACTGTAAATGCTGCACATGTGCCTCTTCCTCCACCCCCAATGCCCACTCCTCTATATGCTCTTTAATTAGCTAGTTCATTAATTCATTTCTGTCAGATGATGTGACCTGTCTGTGCCCTCTACTTGCTACTAAACCACCTTCCTCCACTCACCTGAGAATAAAGTTTATTCGCTGTGAGTTTTAAGATGATCCAAAACTAATCAGATTTCTGTTTAGTATGGCTAATGGTTCCATTAATCTCTAAGCAAGCAGAGACAAACATCAAATGTAATGTTGACTGATTGTGGAGGATGAGGGGTGTATGGCCACTCAAAATTAAAAAGCTTTGCAATCGGATACAGTTTTGTCCTATAATTAATGGAAATTACATATTTGTTTCCTTGCCCAGTAATAAACAGTCTTTGGACAAGGAGAAACAGTAATCCATGCTTTGGTTTTGTTTGTCTGGCTCCTGTCACCAAATACTAACTTTAGCATACCTGTCCAAAAACCAATGCAAGTCAATGTCCCCCAAACTAGCATGTTTTGCATGATGTTTTGTAATAACAAAATATGTAAACTAACGGCTAACAATTCCATTGGTTTGCCAAATGTTTGTACACTCACATACATCGGTAATTAGCGGTGGCATTGTGTTCTTTCTACTAAGCACGGTTAAACTTTCCCCTTTCAGGCTTAAATCCTCTATCACCAACCTGCCTGGCATCCTGCTTTTTCTCCATTCATGTGGAATATAAACTTTCAATGAGGTTTCTTTTGTTTGGACGGTATGTTGTTTGGCTAGTAGGCATCAATCTCCTTTCCACTGCTTCTCTTCCCAGAGACAAGGTTAAGAGGAAAGCTGACAAGCGAGAGTTAGAAAGAGCACTTTCAGTCAATCAACTGCATATGTGTTTGAGTGTGCTGTCTATAGACCTACCTGTAGATGCACTCATGTGCACATGGCATTTTCAACATCATCACACTGATTTGTGCATTGGTAGAACTCCTTTGTTTATTATTTCTATGGACGACACAAATCTTAGTCAAAAATTGGTAACGCCTATGAGCCACCTGTTTTGAAATGCATTTTTAAATATAGGTATCTATACAAATGTATGTAGTATTTTTAAGAGGAGCCATGAGCTATTGTGAATTCTTATTATGTTTTATTATGCATATTGCCACCTGTGCTTTCAGAAGCTGTGAGTTGAAATGAGTGCTTATATATATTATATATCAGGTGTTATAATGCAGTATGGGATGGCTAAAGGTCCAATAAAATAATGTATAATGCAGGAGGCTCAGTTATTACTGTGTAGTTACATAGTGTACAGGCCATTTAATGTACAGTGTTACCAAAAAGGGTCTGTCTCTGAGTGACGAGTATTGCCTGGCTACTTATCTGACAATAAAGGTGATAACAAAGCTAGCGGTGGCCACTCTCCTTATCTCCCAACATTTTATCTGGAACTGCGTGGGGTCATAACTCACGCCGATCCTTCATTAGCCCTGATCATGGGAGCTTGATCCATTTTTGTTCTTGAGTGGAAAAACTCAATTAATCCCATAATGTTAAGACTCTTCACTATATTGATGATGATGATGCCTCCCGCAGAGAAATATAAGAGCCAAAGCAATTATTTACTTCTCTACTCCATTTCTCTGGAGCAGTAGGGTAGTGAAATGCTCCTCTTTTTATTAATTTTTGCAAGACATAACATATACAAAATGGATGACTTTGTACACAATTGTGCAAAATTGCATTAAATCTTTGCTGATGGGTTAGACCTTTGCTATTAATTGATCACATTTTTATTTTGTTTAATCTTTCTCCTGAACATGTATAATGCTCCCTCATCAGCTTACTTGTAAACAAGAAAGTTAGGCTGTGTCCCTTTGGCCTCTGGTCAAAAGAAGTGCACTATATACAGTGCCTTCGGAAAGTACTCAGACCCCTTGACTTTTTCCACATTTTGTTACGTTACAGTCTTATTCTAAAATGGATTAATTAAATAAAAATCCTCAGCAATCTACACACAATACCCCACAACGACAAACAGAAAACAGATTTTTATAAATTTTGCAAATGCATTAAAACCCAACAGAAATAACTTATTCACATACGTTTTCAGACCCTATGTTATGAGACTCAAAATTTTAGTTCCAGTGCATCCTGTTTTCATTGATCATCCTTGAGATGTTTTTACAACAGTCCACCTGTGGTAAATTCAATTGATTGAACATGATTTGGAAAGGCACACACCTGTCTATACAAGGTCCCACAGTTGACAGTGCATGTCAGAGCAAAAATTAAGCCATGAGGTCAAAGGAATTGTCCGTAAAGGATTGTGTCGAGGCACAGATCTGGGGAAGGGTACCAAAAAATGTCTGCAGCATTGAAGGTCCCCAAGAACACAGTGGCCTTCCATTCTTAAATGGAAGAAATTTGGAACCACCAAGACTCTTCCTAGAGCTGGCCGCTCGGCCAAACTGAGCAATCGGGGGAGAAGGGCCTTGGTCAGGGAGGTGACCAAGAACCCGATGGTCACTCTGACAGAGCTCTAGAGTTCCTTTGTGGAGATGGGAGAACCTTCCAGAAAGACCACCATCTCTGCAGCACTCCACAATCAGACCTTTATGGTAGAGTGGCCAGATGGAAACCACTCTTCAGTAAAAGGCACATGACAACCACTTGGAGTTTGCCAAAAGGCACCTAAAGGACTCTCAGACCATGAGAAACAAGATTATTGGTCTGATGAAACCAAGATTGATCTCTTTGGCCTGAATGCCAAGCTTCACGTCTGGAGGAAACCTGGCACCATCCCTACGGTGAAGCATGGTTTTGTCAGCATCATGATGTGGAGATGTTTTTCAGCGGCAGGGACTGGGAGACTAGTCAGGATCGAGGAAAAGATGAACAGAGCAAAGTACAGAGAGATCCTTGATGAAAACGCGCTCCAGAGCGCTCAGGACCTCAGACTGTGGCGAAGGTTCACCTTCCAACAGGACAACGACCCAAAGCACACAGCCAAGACAATGCAGGAGTGGGTTTGGATGTCCTTGAGTGGTCCAGCCAGAGCCCTGACTTGAACCATATCGAACAACTCCGGAGAGACCTGAAAATAGCTGTGCAGCAACGCTCCCCATCCAACCTGACAGAGCTTGAGAGGTTCTGTAAAGAAGAATGGGAGAAACTCCCCAAATACAGGTGTGCCAAGCTTGTAGCGTCATTATAGGGTATTGTGTGTAGATTGATGAGGAAAAAACAATTTAATTAATTTTAGAATAAGGCTGTAAAGTAACAAAGTGGAAAAAGTCAAGGGGTCTGAATACTTTCCGAAGGCACTGTATGTAGTGAATAGGGTGCATTGTGCTCTTAATAGGAAGTAGGGCTGGGGCACAGTCCTAGTTTCAAGATAGTTCCATGTATTGTAGTTGATGATACATTCGTAATTAATGAAAAAGCCTTAAGCATCAATGAGGATGTAATCAGAAGGGTAATGAGACATCCACTTCTGACAGGGCTGTGAAAGAAGCGTGAGCACTATTCATGAGGTTTCCCAGTGTTTGGAAAACAGGGCAAGCAAACTCCTCTCACTATAATAATGTCATTAATGAGAGATATCTGCATTTTCAAGAATCACAGGCATAGACCATAACATTAATGAAATACTTATACAGGCTTCAAATGCACAGTTAATGCTGTGACATTTCCCAAAATTAAGACTCGCTTTGTAAATGTCACACTGGAGCCATTTCAGTTGGTTGTGACAACAAAAGGTTTACCCTGGAGAAATCTAGATTCCAGTTGACAGGTAACTGCCCAGAAAACCGGGAACATTCCCAGAACATTAGCTAAGATTCCCATTAAGTTCTAGTTAAAATTGTATCTAACGTTAGGATGATAACATCCCAAAAACATTCAGAGAATATCTATTTATATGTATATTTATCAAAAGTGTTTTAGTTTAGATATCATTGCAATGTTCTCCTAACGTTAACTAAAATGTTGTGCACAACATCTGTAACAACCACCACAGAACATTTCCCAAAAGTGTGTATGTTTGTATAACACATTTGCTTGATGTTGCAAGAACATTCCTATAACACAAAACGTATGTTCCTGAAACACAAAAACTGTCCAGTTGTGTGTAAGATTTATTTTAGGGTGCAAAAAACATTGACACCTGATGTTACAAGAACATTCCCAGAACACATTTAGTCTGTTCTTTAAAGGTTGTGTCATTAGATCTGATATACTGTATTTTATGATTTTGTTTCTTATCACGTGTTGCAAGTCTTATGAACTTGTGATTTTAGTTGGATCAAGCTTTCTTTAAATAACTTATATTATTTTGTATTCATATGCTTCTTAAATACAGTTTAGAACTTTCCAACTAAATAATATATTTTTAACCTTTTCTCTATTTCAAAGAAAATTCATAAGACCTTCAACACGTGAATAAAATACAGTGTTACAAGTCCACACAGCATATAAGAAGATGGGAACATTTTAATAACTGTGTTCTGTGTCCTGATTGATCATATTTGACAAAAAAAAAAAAAAAAAAAACATAGCCATGACAATGTCCTGTGAATGAAATTGAAATGCCATATACAGTATCTCTATATCACCTACAATACAGTCCTAAAATGCAAATTGCCATTACATCTGGAGAGAAACATAATGGGGATGTATTTCAATCTGCTTTTTAAGGAGCTATACATTTGCATGCTGAGAATGTTGTAATATTAGGTTAAACTTAAGTATAACATTTTCTAAATGTTCTTGAAATGTTCTGACGACCTCAAAGACAATGTAAAATGTATATTGTGTGAACATCAATGGACTATTATGTTAAACCTAAAACAAATAGGCTATGAACGTCATAAAAACAGACTTATTTCAGTCTTACAACATTAAGGGAATGTCGTGTGTAACCTAACTTAAAGATTGTATTAATATCAACACAACTCAGCATATTTTGTGTTTTGGGAAACTATCTCTTGTCATATCCCCACAATGTTCCCACAACCTAAATAAATGTTTTAGGAAATGTTAAAGAACATAACAAATGTGTTCTGGGAATGTTCTTGCAACATCAGGTATATGTTTTTTGTACCCTAAATTAAACATTGTAGAATCATCTGCACAACTGGAATGTTTTTGTGTTTTGAAAACTTATATTTTGTGATGTCCCCACAATGTTCTCACCAGACTGTTACCACAACCTAATGAAACATTCTGGGAACCTTTAAAAACAGATTCAATGTGTTCTAGGAACGTTCTTGCAACATCAGGTGAATGTTTTATACAAACATTCTATAATCATCATCACGACAAGACAGTTTTTGTGTTATGAGAACATTTGCCGTGACCTAACAAATGTTCTGGGAACCTTCATTCAACCAATTTTGGTTTGCTGGGTGGAAAAACAAGATTGGTGCAAAATAGGCAATCTTTGGGCTACTGAGAATAAAAATGAAGGAAAACAAGTTAAACCCAGGCCAGGGTTTAAAAAAGCAGGTTACTGACTATCGCACTGCACTTGACGTAGAATGTTTATGTATCAGAGGTCTAGCCGTGGTTAAGGGTAGGGCTGTGGCGGTCACAAAATTTCGTCAGCCAGTGATTGTCAAGCAAATAACTGTTGATCTCATGGTAATTCACCGTTAATTAACATAAACACATTTAGCATCTCCTGGCTTCCACACAAGCCACTGATGCAGACCTTTGAACATCTACATGGTCTAATAAATCCATGTAATATAGCCTACACCTTCACAATAAATCCATTATTTATTTTAGACAGGTCTAAAGAAGCATGATATGAAGAAAATGTAGTCTATCTCAGAAGAACAGAATAGCATACTCTGAGTTGTCCTTATGTTAGGTCCTGATCTGGCTATGCCAAATGGCTGTGGGCTACACTAGTTCATTTAGCAGACAAAATTAGCTTAGAATTCCATGGCATTATTTTATAGTATGAAGAATACAATTGAACAAAGCTGAATAAAATAGAAAGGATATTTTCTCCAAACAATTTGAGGGAGTGCGCACATGCGGCTATTCTATGTTGAGCGGTTAACAAAGAAATAGGTATTCCTATATGCTTAATTTAGAGTTATTAATGTAACTTTAGTTGTTCTACAAACGCTATGTGTTGAAGCCACATCGGGGACGCAACTGCGCGTGTCCTTATCCAATTCTGAGGTGCAAATTGAAGATATTGGAAGAACTGTCCACATTTACTTTTCGTCAGCCAACAAGATGAGTAGGCCTAACGAACAGCAAAAGCACTAGCCTATGTCAATCTACTATCACCCATACTAGTCGACCCATTCTAATCTATGCAAGAAATAAATATTCCAAACATAGTCTGGGATAGTTGTGGGATGCGATAGATCCCAAATTAATATAACCACTAGCATCAAAAAACCTTTTTTACACAATGTGGCTGACGCAACATTTACATTTACATTTTTTACATTTTAGTCATTTAGCAGATGCTCTTATCCAGAGCGACTTACAGTTAGTGAGTGTATACATTATAATTATAATTATTTTATTTTTTCATACTGGCCCCCCATGGGAATCGAACCCACAACCCTGGCGTTGCAAACACCATGCTCTACCAACTGAGCTACATCCCTTCCGGCCATTCCCTCCCCTACCCTGGACGACGCTGGGCCAATTGTGCACCGCCCCTTGGGTCTCCCGGTCGAGGCCGGCTACAACAGAGCCTGGTTTCAAACCAGGATCTCTAGTGGCAAAGCTAGCACTGCGATGCAGTACCTTAGACCACTGCGCCACTCGGGAGGTGACAGATCAGACATTTAGCTTAAAATGTTGATAAACTTTCTTCACATTATAAGCGCGAATGTTCCATTAGCGGAAAACACCATTATCAAAAGTGACAGCAAATGCAATTATGCATCAAATGCTTTTGTTATAAAGGTGCATATTTATGGTGAAAATGATCTTCCCCAAACTTGGAATTCACGCGCTGCTTATGTATGCCAGTTAGGCTCTACACCCCTTGCAAAGCGGATTAATGTGCTTAATTTTAAGAAATTATTTGGCCACTTTAGTTGTGATACAAACCTTATCAAAACATATAGGCCTATGGGCTAGGCTACATGAGGTGTGCGACTGATTAGAAAAAGTCGCAAAAAAAGACACTGTTTCTTATGCTGGGCATCATTCACAAGTGAAAGGCTAATATTGTCACCCATCAGACTATTCTTGATAATCTTTACATATACTAAATAATATATGTGTGAAATTTGTTTTAATTTAGAATGGACCATTATCATGCACCTGTATCGAAACCGGGGCAGCAGGAAAAAAATGCATGTCATCTATGCACTTAAATAGCGAATGGAGGACGCTTTTCCAGTGGTTAATTTTCATGCCAGCCAGATAGGCTATACTCCTGTTGTGGTCCTCTGTAGCTCAGCTGGTAGAGCACGGCGCTTGTAACGCCAAGGTAGTGGGTTCGATCCCCGGGACCACCCATACACAAAAAAAAATGTATGCACGCATGACTGTAAGTCGCTTTGGATAAAAGCGTCTGCTAAATGGCATATTATTATTATTATAAGTAATGTGCTTAATATTAGGAAAGTTGAGAAATAAATATAGTAGGCCTAGCCTATAGAACCCTGATGGGATCCTCTTTCTAGTAGATGCCATCACTCTGTTTTCTAGAAATGTTGCGCAACATGAGCTCATGGGCTATTATTAAGTATTTGATTCGATTTTCGATTACATTTGCATTGATGTCAGAGTGATTAGAGGGACAATAGAGTGCTGAGTACAAGGCAGTTAGCAAGTTTGGTAGACTACTAATGACCATCAGCAGCATCAGAGCTTGGAGAAGCCTAATTACCGTGACTAAACGGTCACGTGGAATTTGACTGCCTTCATGACTCGTGACCGCAACAGCCCTAGTTAAGGGCTCTATTCAATCTGTATCACTAAGTGCGATAGACATTAAGGTAATTTCCAATTGAGCCGACATGCAGTGTTTACCGTGAATGCAGTCTCCGCTAACACGGGAACATTGCCGTTAAATTTCAATCATGCTGTAACGCTGAACTACCGCTGAACTAATGCTAAGCAGCCAAATCCACAAGCCACTCATATCCCACTTTTGAGGAGTTCCCTATTGTAGTTCTATCATTATATAATTTTGTTTAAACAGAGGGAAGACTGACATGTGGCTACTCTTGGAGAGTGAATCTGATTTTCACCTTCAAACGGGTTTACCCATCACAGCCTGTGTCAGAGTTATTTGTCCATCTCCTTTCACAACTGGGCTGTGCCTGTACATTGACTTGCTTCAGTGAAGCTCCCCACCCCACCTCATTTGCACGGTGTGATTTCACAGTATGCTTCCGGTTTTACCCACCCCCAGTGTCCTGCAATGTGAATACAGTGAAAGGTCAGGGAGGAAGTATCGACCACTTAGGTAGAATAAGAACTGGAGACAACGTGAAAGATGTCCGCCCGTTGTTTTCAAGCTAATCTACTCACGTTCGCATTCGCCGATTCATGGACCGTCTATATCCGGCTTGCATCTGTTTCGCGTATGCCGATTCATGGACCGTCTATATCCGGCTTGCATCCGGTACATACGGACCAACATCACAGAGAGCAGCGGGAGCAGCGACGACGTCATCCCGTTATCCAAAAACATGGCAGACATTGGATAAATATAAAATGTTTATCTTTGGCTGTGAGTGATGAAGAAAACAAAATCTGCCTTATTTGAATAATTCAATGGTTGTTTTGTGCACAAAGGTGATGACTAAAGTGTCTTATTAGGAATTTTCAATTCTGACTTCTCTATGTCGGCGTCTATGGAAATTGTCTTTCTGGGCCGGGCATCAGTTAAACTGCAGTACCGAAACAAACTGTAGGAACAGATGAAACCGTGCCTCTAGACTGAAGCCCTGTCCCCTTGGCATTGATGGCCTCTGCTTAGGATGGTGACATTTGAGCTTAGCGTGTGTGTTTTATTAAGTGTTTGATATCACTCAGACATGACATTGATTAGTGCTTTGTGTCATAGGTATTGGATTTAGACGAGTTGTAAGGGATACCTTTTGACAATATGCTCTGTATATTAACATTACCTTATTGGGATTATTGGGGCCATACTTGTTTTGCATCAAAGCTGGTAATGGATAGCTTCTTTGTGTAACAGGGTTCGAAAGTAAACAGATTCACTTTCCATTTGTAAAGCCAAGTCTGTGACCTTTACAACAGATTCAAGCTGACATAAAAACCTAAAATACATGTGCATGAGTTACAACAAAAACATAAGGAATGTTGTGCAGTTATCAGCAGTGAATCATTCATTTTTATATTTCTGCATCACCGCTTAGTATGTCAAATGCACTGCCCTCGATCGCAAAGCGGTCCATCACTGGGACCGAACTCCGTGCCATCCAGGACATCTATATAAGGCTGTGTCAGAGGAAGGTCAGAAAAATTGCCAAAGACTTCAGCCACCCAAGCCATAGACTGTTCACTCTGCTACCATCCGGCAAACGGTACTGGCGCATCGGCTCTCGGACCAACAGGCTCTGAGACAGCTTCTACCCCCAAGCCTTAAGACTGCTAAATAGCCATAAGACTGCTAAATAGTTCATTAAATGGTTACCTGGACTGTCTGCATTGACCCTATCTTGCACTGACTCTATGTACACTCACAAGGCTATATATACACACTATATACACACACTACACTGACACTCACACAAAACCCACACACATTCACATACTATACATTACATACGCGCGCACACAAACTTTCACACTCATCATATGCTGCTGCTACCCTGTTCTTTATGTTACTCTTATTATCTACTCTGATGCCTAGTCACTTACCCTGCCTTCATCTACATATCTACCTCAAGTACCTCGTACCCCTGCACATTGATCTGGTACTCCCTGTATATAGCTTCATTCTTGTGTATTATATTCCTCTTGTGTTCTATATATATATATATATATATATATATATATATATATATATATATATATATATATATATATATATATTATTTTTTATTTTTTTATTTTTTTATTTTATTGTACTGCATCGTTGTGAAGGGCTCGTAAGCAAGCACTTCACCGTAAAGTCTACAGCCGTTGTATTCAGCACATGTGACAAATACAATTTGATTATATTTCTATGTTATAAAAATATATAATTGAAGTTGTCATTTGATATCACAAGTTTAGCCTTTATTTGGAAAGCATTATATGACAATCGACTGTCTGGTGCAAATTTTCAAAAGAAATCTCCAAAGGAAACACATCTGCATCCTTGGCAAAAGTAGGGACACCACATACATCATCCTTTGTTTATTAAATGTGAAATCTTTATCATGGCTGCTAGTCAGAAACTTCCAGGTGATCAATAGCAACAACCCCTTGATGACTACATATCCTTTTGTGCGTATTCTTCTTAAGAGTAGCATAAAATATGAATGCTGTTTTCAATCAAGAGGGAATTTATGCTGTATGTGCATGTGAAATTGTGAATGCTGTACAGATTTGGCCTCTGTGTAGTGCAAATGCATTTGATGATTACATCAAGAGCAACATTTTCCTTTAACATGAGAAACATGTTGGTCCAAAGGTCTTTTTAGTTAGAACTCAATGGATGCATCATAATGATTTCTTTGATGCTTGCTGAGAGCATAATAGAATGACTTCATTTGTCAGATCACGGCTGATAAGTGGGATGAAATGGAGCTGTTAATAAACAACAAAATGAGGTCCCTCTGAAAAACCCCACTGTTTTTCACTTAGCTGTTCAACTAAGATAAGGCATATATATATATATATATATAGGTTATATATTGTGAGCTTTTGTGAAAGAGCACAGTTAGAAAGATATGGCATATAGAAGCATACCAGATGGACATCATGAAAATGATCGGAGGAAGTTCAGGAGTAAAAACAAACAAAATATAATTATTAACTGTGTCCATAAAAAGTGTATAGTATGTACAGTGGGGGAAAAAAAGTATTTAGTCAGCCACCAATTGTGCAAGTTCTCCCACTTAAAAAGACGAGAGAGGCCTGTAATTTTCATCATAGGTAAACGTCAACTATGACACACAAAATGAGAAAAAAATAAAATAAATCACATTGTAGGATTTTTTATGAATTTATTTGCAAATTATGGTCAAATAAGTATTTGGTCAATAACAGAAGTTTCTCAATACTTTGTTATATACCCTTTGTTGGCAATGACACAGGTCAAACGTTTTCTGTAAGTCTTCACAAGGTTTTCACACACTGTTGCTGGTATTTTGGCCCATTCCTCCATGCAGATCTCCTCTAGAGCAGTGATGTTTTGGGGCTGTCGCTGGGCAACACGGACTTTCAACTCCCTCCAAATATTTTCTATGGGGTTGAGACCTGGAGACTGGCTAGGCCACTCCAGGACCTTGAAATGCTTCTTACGAAGCCACTCCTCCGTTGCCCGGGCGGTGTGTTTGGGATCATTGTCATGCTGAAAGACCCAGCCACGTTTCATCTTCAATGCCCTTGCTGATGGAAGGAGGTTTTCACTCAAAATCTCACGATACATGGCCCCATTCATTCTTTCCTTTACAGGGATCAGTCGTCCTGGTCCCTTTGCAGAAAAACAGCCCTAAAGCATGATGTTTCCACCCCCATGCTTCACAGTAGGTATGGTGTTCTTTGGATGCAACTCAGCATTCTTTGTCCTCCAAACACGACAAGTTGAGTTTTTACCAAAAAGTTATATTTTGGTTTCATCTGACCATATGACATTCTCCCAATCCTCTTCTGGATCATCCAAATGCACTCTAGCAAACTTCAGATGGGCCTGGACATTTACTGGCTTAAGCAGGGGGACACGTCTGGCACTGCAGGATTTGAGTCCCTGGCGGCGTAGTGTGTTACTGATGGTAGGCTTTGTTACTTTGGTCCCAGCTCTCTGCAGGTCATTCACTAGGTCCCCCCGTGTGGTTCTGAGTTTTTTGCTCACCGTTCTTGTGATCATTTTGACCCCACGGGGTGAGATCTTGCGTGGAGCCCCAGATCGAGGGAGATTATCAGTGGTCTTGTATGTCTTCCATTTCCTAATAATTGCTCCCACAGTTGATTTCTTCAAACCAAGCTGCTTACCTATTGCAGATTCAATCTTCCTAGCCTGGTGCAGGTCTACAATTTTGTTTCTGGTGTCCTTTGACAGCTCTTTGGTCTTGGCCATAGTGGAGTTTGGAGTGTGACTGTTTGAGGTTTTAGACAGGTGTCTTTTATACTGATAACAAGTTCAAACAGGTGCCATTAATACAGGTAACGAGTGGAGGACAGAGGAGCCTCTTAAAGAAGAAGTTACAGGTCTGTGAGAGCCAGAAATCTTGCTTGTTTGTAGGTGACCAAATACTTATTTCCCTCATTAAAATGCAAATCAATTTATAACATTTTTGACATGCGTTTTTCTGGATTTTTTTGTTGTTATTCTGTCTCTCACTGTTCAAATAAACCTACCATTAAAATTATAGACTGATCATTTCTTTGTCAGTGGGCAAACGTACCAAATCATCAGGGGATCAAATACTTTTTTTCCCTCACTGTATAATGGGTTTTTCTCTCAATTCACAAAAAAAAACTGTTTTGCATTGTTCTATTACTTTTTTTGTCATTTAGCAGATGCTCTTATCCAGAGCGATTTACCACCATTTTTTTTTTTACTTTTTCGTACTGGTCCCCCGTGGGAATCGCACCCACAATCCTGGCATTGCACGCACCATGCCATGCTCTACAAACTAAGCCACATGGAACCTCGATGATAACATTGTTCAAACATAATTATTTGCTCCTCTCTAATCTGCATTCCAAGGTTTGTGGAACATTTATGCATCATGTGTTATATTGTGAAAGCACATGCCTGGAATAGATTGAGTTGATTCTCTTCAGGGGTAAAAAGTAGAAAGAATATTTATTCTATTGATGAAATGCCACTGGTTACCATATCAGACTCCGGTAGAACACACCATACATCGGCCGTCGTTAGTCTCACAAAACAAAGACGTGGAGTTAGCCATTGGTGCCTCATGGTCTTGTTTTTGTCCCTCCATGCATAGGCTCAGATAACAGAGAAATTGCTTTTCTCTTTTCAAGGAAAAGCAGCTGCTCGCTGGCAAAGAGAAGGACGCCTAGTAATTAGACACAGCTACTGTAAATAATTACGTGTCTCTGAGACCGTTCACATTGTTGCCTTATTGGTTAATGACTTTGAATCGCCAGGGGTGGAGGCCTAGTAAGGCCTAGCACCTTCTGTAATGTGATTGTTTGAGTGCAACGCGTCACGTACAGTGAAAAATCAACAACGGCTCACTGACTAATGAAATTCAACAAAGGAGGTTAATATTCATGCCCACAGAGCTGGAAGATTTTGCCGTCAACTCCACAAGCTTGTATTAAAACCTGTTTGATTGCTGTCGGTTTTAATTGATACCTACTCCCCTCATACATACACACACATTTTCTACTCAATGACTTTCACATTCTTGTTCTGAAGCCATTCCAGTGTTGCTTTGGTTGTATGCTTGTGGTCATTGTCCTGTTGGAATCTAAATCTTCGCCCCAGTCTAAGGACGCTTGCACTGTGAAGTAGGTTCTCATCAATTATTTGCCTGTATTTGGCTCAATTCATTGTTCCCTCTATCCTTACCATGTCACGCCTGCTCCCGCTTCCCCTCCCTGGCGCTCGAGGACGCCAGGCTGCCCATCATTACGCTCACCTGTCACCATCGTTACGTGCATCTGCACTTCATTGGACTCACCTGGACTTCATCACTGTTTAATTACCTCCCCCATATCTTTCTGTTCCTCAGTTGTGATCCCCGTGTCAGCCTTAATGTCGTTATGTTTCCCCTGTCCAGACGCTGTCCGTGTTTTGTTTCATGTCTGTATATATTAAAATGTTCACTCCCTGTACTTGTTTCTCATCTCCCAGCGTCTGTCCTCACATACCAGTCTTCCAGTCCCTGCCTCTGAAAAGCATCCCCTTAGCCTGATGCTGCCACAAAGCTTCAGGGTAGGGATGGTGAAAGACGGGTGATGAGCTGTGCCTGGTTTTCTCCAGACATAGCACTTTGCATTCAGGCCATAGAGTTTTTGTCTCATCAGACCACCAAATATTTGCCTTATGCTCTCAGAGTCTTTCACGTGCCTTCTTGCAAACTCCAGGCATGCTGTCATGTGCCTTTTTCTCAGGAGTAGCTTCAATCTGGCCATTCTCCCATAAAGCCCCGATTGGTAAAGTGCTGTAGAGACTGTTGTCCTTCTGGCAGGTTCTCCCATCTCAGCTAAGGAACTTTGTGGTTCTGTCAGAGTGGTCATTGGGTTCTTGGTCACCTCCCTGACCAAGGTCCTTCTTGCCCGATTGCTCAGTTTGGTTGGACGACCAGCTCTATGCAGAGTCTGGGTAGTTCCATATTTTTTCAATTTCCCAATGATGGAGACCACTGTGCCCTAGGAAACTTTCAACACTCTAGAAATTGTTTTATACCCTTCCCCAGATATGCTGTATGCCTCATCACAATTATATCTTGGAGATCTATGGACAGTTTCTTGGACTTCATGGTATAGTTTCTGCTCTGACATGCACTGTCAACTGTGGGGCCTTATATAGACAGATGTGTTTCTTTCTAAATCATGACCAAATAATTGAATTGGCCACAGGTGGACTCCAATCAAGTTGTAGTGACATCTCAAGGATGAGCCAAGGAAATTGGATGCACCTGAGCTCAATTTGGAGTGTCATAGCAAAGAGGTGGGAATGCTTATGTAAATGAGGTATTTAATCCATTTTGAATTCAGGCACACAACAAAATGTGGAATAAGTCAAGGGGTATGAATGCTTGCTGAAGGCACTGTAGAAGAAAGTTAGGGGAATAAATGGATGGCGAGAGAGGGGGCGAATGAAAGTGAGTGTGCATTTTCAATCAGAGTCGACCCTGCCAGGCAATTTGGACCCCCATTTCAGAGGCCTAATGGGAGATGGACAGTGATGGACAGCGCGTGTGGGTTACTTATTAATCAAAGAGAGGCAATTGGAGAACCTCCATCGACCTGCAGTAAATTAAATAAGGCCCTATCCTGAAATGGCGTTATTCTCCTTCAACTCTCCCTCTGCTGCTTCTATTCTCGCTCTTTCTGACTGTTTAGATGAAAGCAAATAGAAGTGGGACATTTGGGAGTTGGTAGATGATAATAGATATTCATCACACTGTACTAAAGGGGGAAGGTTCACACACTGGGATTAATAAGGCGAAACGGATTAATCAATCAAGAGGCTGTGCTGCTAATAGTGGTAATAACAGAATGGTGCACAAAAACAGTAAGGGTGGGATTACTGGACTCAGATCAAGCCTAGTCCTGGACTAAAACACACTTTTCATAAACTGGTCCTAATAACTACTGTATTCAGACTAATAGTAGAGGTAGTAGTTGTTGTAAGGACTCGTTGCAAGTCATTCACCTTTAAAGGTTCAGTCCAGCCTCTTTAATTTCACTTGATTTCAATAAACAATTATCTTAATGTATCATCAAGCTGTTACGTGTCATTATTTTTCAATCATACTCTTCAATTAGTATTTTAAAAACAGCTTTTACTGAAGCCAGAATCTCTCCTGGAAACATACTAGCCGAAAGGTATGGGTGTGGGGATAACATTATACATATTAATGTTGATTGGCTGATGCAAACCAAAACAAACTCACAACATAGCTACAGTGCCTTGCAAAAGTATTCATCCCCCTTAGCGTTTTTCCTATTTTGTTGCATTACAACCTGTAATTTAAATAGATTTTCATTTGGATTTCATGTAATGGACATAAACAAAATACATTTGGTTAGGTGAAATAAAAATAACAACTTGTTTCAATTTTTTGTCATTTAGCAGACACTCTTATCCAGAGCAACTTACAGGAGCAATTAGGGTTAAGTGCCTTGCTCAAGGGCACATCAACAGATTTCTCACCTAGTCGGCTCTGGGATTAGAACCAGCGACCTTTCGGTTACTGGCACAACGCTCTTACCCACTAAGCTACCTGCCGCCCTTTTTATCACAGAAAAGTGGTGTGTGCATATGTATTCACCCCCTTTGCTATGAAGACCCTAAATAAGAACTGGTGCAACCAATTACCTTCAGAAGTCACATAACTAGTTAAATAAAGTCCACCTGTGTGCAATCTAAGTGTCACATGATCTTAGCATATATACACCTGTTCTGAAAGGCCCCAGAGTCTGCAACACCACTAAGCAAGGGGCACCACCAAGCAAGCGGCACCATGAAGACCAATGAGCTCTCCAAACAGGTCAGGGACAAAGTTGTGGAGAAGTAGAGAGCAGGGTTGGGTTATAAAAAAATATCCGAAACTTTGAACATCCCACGGAGCACCATTAAATCCATTATTCATAATGGAAAGAATATGGCACCATAACAAACCTGCCAAGAGAGGGCCGCCCACCAAAACTCACGGACCAGGCAAGGAGGGCATTAATCAGAGAGGCAACAAAGAGATCAAAGATAACCCTGAAGGAGCTGCAAAGCTCCACAGCGGAGATTGGAGTATCTGTCCATAGGACCACTTTAAGCCGTATACCACTTTAAGCTGAGCTGGGCATTATGGAAGAGTGGCCAGAAAAAAGCCATTGCTTAAAGAAAAAAATAAGCAAACTTTTTTGGTGTTCGCCAAAAGGCATGTGGGAGACACCCCAAACATATGGAAGAAGGTACTGTGGTCAGATGAGACTAAAATTGAGCTTTTTGGCCATCAAGGAAAACGCTATGTCTGGCGCAAACCCAACCCCTCTCATCACCCCGAGACACCATCCCCACAGTGAAGCATGGTGGTGGCAGCATCATGCTGTGGGGATGTTTTTCATCGGCAGGGACTGGGAAACTGGTCAGAATTGAAGGAATGATGGATGGCGCTAAATACAGGGAAATTCTTGAGGGAAACCTGTTTCAGTCTTCCAGAGATTTGAGACTGGGACGGAGGTTCCCCTTCCAGCAGGACAATGACCCTAAGCATACTGCTAAAGCAACAGTTGAGTGGTTTAAGGGGAAACATTTAAATGTCTTGGAATGGCCTAGTCAAAACCCAGACCTCAATCCAATTGAGAATATGTTGTATGACTTAAAGATTGCTGTAAACCAGCGGAACCCATCCAACTTGAAGGAGCTGGAGCTGTTTTGCCTTTAAGAATGGGCAGAAATCCAGGTGGCTAGATGTGTCAAGCTTATAGAGACATACCCCAAGAAACTTGCAGCTGTAATTGCTGCAGGTGCTGCAAAGGGTGGCTATTTGAAGAATCTCAAATATAAAATATATTTTGATTTGTTTAACACTTTTTTGGTTACTACATGATTCCATATGTTTTATTTCATAGTTTTGATGTCTTCACTGTTATTCTACAATGTAAAAAATAGTAAAAATAAAGAAAAACCCTTGAATGAGTAGGTGTGTCCAAACTTTTGACTGGTAGTGTATACAAAGAAATGTCAATATAAAACAGGTCAAACTAAACGAAATGCAGCTAGTTTGCAGTCTTTCCAGCTTCAGTTTGAAGTGATTGTGTTAGCTGTGTTGTTGACTAGCCCCTCTGAACAGCAGTGTCCTGAGGAGAGAGCACATTTTCAATGCCAGGCGAAATCGTGCATCATTAGCTCATTGTTATGGATGTAACATTGTTTGCTATTATTCTGACTGTGCTGTTTGACGTGACTGTAAGTTAGCCATAGTTGGCTAGCTAGCAAGAAAGGGATAAGAACATTGTCAGCCATTATGGCAATGGAACATTTAGAATGAACGACTGGGTCGCGTCCATGGATACAGAACAAAGAGACTTAACGACTGGGTCGCGTCTCTGGCAACCGAACCGATAGAACAAACGACCAGCCGGGTGGGGTAGCAACCGTAGATTTGTGTAGGGACTGTATCTCGTGGAAGGATGAAATAGTATGAATTAATTCATCAAAGTAATGTTTTTTAAATGAAAATATGTAAATCATTATTTGAATATGTTGGTAGCCCGTTGTAAAAAGTGATAATGCCCTCAAAGCCAGTGTTTGGAGGATATATTGGCACGGTTGACCGGCCCTCGACTTCATCTCGGGCCTAACAACACCCGTGCCAGTATATTTTCCAAAGGGCATTATCATTTAATACGTCATTATAATTTCAGCATTTGGTGGACAGCAGTGTATTAGGACGATATTGCCTGGAATTTTAGCGTCCTTACCGGATATGGTGGAAAGTGAGCGACAGTCTTACATCTGATGATAATTGTCTTTATGTAGGTGTACCTGTGGACATTATCAGACAATGCCCACTGAGGTGGAGAGCATCTGCTGCCAGGAGATTCCACTGGTTTTTGTAGGACACTTTGTAGTTCATTGTAAGAGACACTTTATCAGCGTCACCATGCAATATTGCAGCATAACTTATTTCAATAGGCTACCAGAAGATGTCGGCAAGTGCCTCCAATAGAACGATGCCATTGCATGACAGAATGCCCTGGTCTTGTGACAGTCTGTCTCAATGGGTATGCATTACAACATGGCATGAACATATACAGGGCAGATTATGGAGAACTGCATCTGAGAGGACTGAACAAGGAAGGGATGGATAAAAATTTACAGAATGGTTACCTGAAGGAAAATTGGGGAGGGTTATGCTTTTTCAATTTCTGTCAAGGAAAGGTTTAGTATTTTTTTTAAAATCTAGTCCAGGGGAGGGTCGTGTAATTTGTAATTGATGAAATGGCAATATTTCTCAGTGTTTTAGAATAGGTTGCTTACTAGGCTATATATCGATGTGTGCCCGATGTCGCCCCTCATCTCTGATTCTCCGCTGGGCGGCAATATCAAGTGCACCTATAGGCTATTTAGTGTGGTCTCAATCAAATGATCTATAGCCTATAGGCTACAGGCTACGAAGTGCATGCTCAGAGAAGCACAGAGAAAAGTTATATTTCTAAGATAGCTGCTGGGATGGTGTATACAACTAGGCTGAATTACACACTGCAATGGATATTCCAACCCTGAGCCCCGGCCTGCTCTGCTCTTGCTGATCCAAAAAGTGTTTGTGTGCTGCATAACCAATAGCTGTGCTATGTAGACCTATGGTGGCAGTTTAGGTGGACTAGCTTATTGCCTGTGTTCTGTTCAGTTTGAGAAGGAGAGCGTGAAGATTAGAAAGAGGACCAGAGATCTTTGATAGCTTGATACTACTATAATAGATTTGATTAAAAACAATGTTTCTTGCTCATTATGTATTTATCAGAGTAATTGACTTCACAATAAGCCAGATTCGAGTAACTTACATTGTATGCCAAACAGGTAGGCCTATCTCTTAAATTGAAGGTGGTTTAAATTAATTATGCCAACTCGAATTGTGCTGAAACTTGAAAAAGCAGGCGTGGCACAATCAATCAGAAATGGACAGATCATGGTGCTGAAAATAAGCAAATTCGAGTAGGCATAATTCATTTAAACCGTCTTCATTTTAGGAGGTAGGCCTACCTGTTTGACAGATGGAATTAGGCTATAGGCTGCTACAGTATATCCATAGATTTGTTGGTCAATTCCTCCACCCTCCATGCACTCTTTAAATAGCCTACCTCCGTGTCAGTGAGGGGCTGTTAAATTAAAACCAAGACTCGAATTGAGGGGGTATGAGAGGGTATGCCATAGGCCTACCTTTTATTAAAGAAAATGGCAAAAAAGCACAGGCCTACCCTTGTTAGCTTTTGAAGAAAACAAAACAGATCCGATTATATATAGTGATCTATAACAGCACTTTGGTCCTCGATGCTTTATGCTACAAACAATCTGTAAAAAAAGACGTGACTCCGATGCATATGGGGATATCATTGTTTTGTTTCTTTGACATTCAGAGGCTGAGCTACAACCTTCTATAGCCGAGGAGGCAAAACATTGACTTTGCTTGGGAAGTAATCTAATTCTGTCACTATCAATTGATTCAGCTATTCACTTTCAGTGCAACAGAAGATGTTTAAAACCAGACAGCTTTTAGGGAAACACTTGTGACCTTCTCTCGTTGGGTTAAGCCAAGGAAGAAGAGTAGTCAGCAGTTAAAGCTTACATTTTTCTGTGTTGGTAGGCCTACTTTGTCTGGGGTGGAA
The DNA here is from genome assembly GCF_964263955.1 of Coregonus lavaretus. NCBI lineage: Eukaryota > Metazoa > Chordata > Actinopteri > Salmoniformes > Salmonidae > Coregonus > Coregonus lavaretus. Next base: position 5,771,813 of record NC_140003.1, on the reverse strand, counting down.
AGGTAGGCCTAACTTTTGAAAGTACCATGCTCTGATTCCTAACGATTATTTGCAAACAGGGACAGTTTTGTTGCAAACAAGACACATTGATTGGCATTTGAGAGATATGATAAGATGAACACATTGGCCTATCTCTCTGTCCATTCTTAGCCTGTAATTTCGATAATTTGTGTGGTATTATAATAGATTCTGCTAATATGTAAAATGACATAGAATTGTATGAAATATTCATAAAAGGATATATTTTTTCAGACCTGCAAATAGGATGATAGATTCATCCAATGCTTTTACTATGAGAGAGATCTTTCCACCCCTACTCTTGTCCATGGTGGTCTGTGAACCCACAACCTTCTGGCCCGCAGCCCTGTGCACTATCAAAAGTCCTGTGTTGCCATGTAAAGCTTACAGGACGAAGAACCGTTTCTAAAACTGCATATATAAGGCTCTGGTCTGTCCAAGAAGTGAGGGTAAACAGTAGACATGTTCTCTGCTATCCACTTTTTAAATTATTATTTTGGGTATAGGGGAGGGTCACTTTTTTTTTCTCCAAGCGTTCAGGGAGGGTTTAGGTCAAATATATTTTGCTAAAGGGAGGGCCAATGTCACGATCGTCGTTACAGGAAGCGGACCAAGGCGCAGCGTGTGATACAAACATGACTTTATTTTAATTAACGAACAAACCAAAACACGACTCGTGAAGTCCAACGGTTAAACATACCGAAACGGAACAAAAACCCACAACACCCACAGGAAAACATACAGATTAAATATGGCTCCCAATCAGAGATAACGAGCCGACAGCTGACACTCGTTACCTCCGATTGGGAGTCATTGACCAAACATAGAAATAAACCCAACAGAAATACAAACATAGAAATACACCCAACGAATGAACACACCCTGGCTCAAATTACAGAGTCCCGGAGCCAGAGCGTGACAGTACCCCCCCTAAAGGCGCGGACTGCGACCGCGCCTCAATACGGGCTAAACAAGGGAGGGCTGGGTGGGCATACCTCCTCGGCGGTGGCTCTGGCTCTGGCCTTGATCCCCACCTCCTCTCCCACCCCCCAAAGTACCCCTGGTCCTGTCTAGCCCCGCTGGCCGGAGCCGGACTGACGACACGCGCCCCTGGCTTGGTGCGTGGAGGACGAACGGGCCTTACCAGGCTGACGACGCGCACCACTGCCTTGGCGCGGGGAGCAGGAATGGGCCGGACCGGGCTGACGAAGCGCACCCCTGACTTGGTGCGGAGAGCGGAACCGGGCCGGACAGGGCTGACGAAACGCACCACAGACTTGGTGCGGGGAGCAGGACTGGGCCGGACAGGGCTGACGAAGCGCACCACAGACCTGGTGCGGGGAGCAGGAACGGGCAGAGCCGGGCTGACGAGACGCACCACAGACTTGATGCGGGGAGCAGGGACAGGCCGGGCTGAACTGGCGACGCGCACCACAGACCTGGTGCGGAGAGCAGGAACGGGCAGAGCCGGGCTGACGAGACGCACCACAGACTTGATGCGGGGAGCAGGAATGGGCCGGACTGGACTGACGACGCACACCACTGGCTTGGTGCGGGAAGCTTGGATGGGCCGGACTGTACTGGGGACACACACCACTGGCCCTACACCGGGATCTGGAACGGGCCGGACCGGACTGGCAACACACGCCAGTACCTCTCGCCGTGCCTCTACTTCCTCCATCCCCTCTTTGACCAGTGGCCCCCGTAACCCGGCGGCCTTCTCCGGCAACCCACTGGACCGCTCTATCGTGGCCTCCTGCTGGTCCGCCGTCGTGAGCCCCCCCCTAAAAATTTTCGGGGCGTCTCTCCTACCCGTGGCCCAGGTCTCCATGTCCCTCGCCAGCTTCTCGCCCTTCTGCCATAATGTCAAGCCCCTCTCTTCCTCACTCGGCTTGACCCAGTCCAGGAGGCGAAGGAGATCTGTGAGGGATCTCCCCGGCGATGGCTCCTGGACACGCTGCTTGGTCCCATCTTGGTGGGTTTTTCTGTCACGATCGTCGTTACAGGAAGCGGACCAAGGCGCAGCGTGTGATACAAACATGACTTTATTTTAATTAACGAACAAACCAAAACACGACTCGTGAAGTCCAACGGTTAAACATACCGAAACGGAACAAAAACCCACAACACCCACAGGAAAACATACAGATTAAATATGGCTCCCAATCAGAGATAACGAGCCGACAGCTGACACTCGTTACCTCCGATTGGGAGTCATTGACCAAACATAGAAATAAACCCAACAGAAATACAAACATAGAAATACACCCAACGAATGAACACACCCTGGCTCAAATTACAGAGTCCCGGAGCCAGAGCGTGACAGCCAACCATTTTCATTTCAGAGAGGTCCGATTTTCTCCATGTAACCCTTATTATGAATAACGTTCACTCCATAAGTATAATGCAATAAAGGATTGATGTTATGGTAAGTAATCATTTTCTGTTTTTCTGTTGCATCCATGATCCTCATGTAACAGAAATTAACAGGTTCTTCACATAACTGCATCTGAGAGGACTGAATAATTAAGTATAGTGAATGTATTGAAGGGAACAAAAGATTGATGTTATGGTAAAAGTAATACTTTAGTAATGAACAGGTTCTTCACATAACGAGTGTATCATGTTCATAGAAATAAAGAAAACAAGGTATAATGAGTTGTTATTTTTCGCAGGTGGTACTCTATGGAGAGATATTGGGGGATCAGGCTGTCCATGTTGACCATGGAGCTGCTGCAGGGTATAGGATATCCTTTGGTGTCTCACCAGTCCGAGTGCTGAAATAGACACTCAATCCTGTAAAGACAGAGAGACAAATTCAAATTGTGACGCTCCTTCATGATGATGAAAAGGTCTCAGTGGAATCTGGCCTTGCAGGACAGGCTCACAGCGTTGATAGGGGAGGGATCACACCTGAGGTCAAAAAGGGAATTGGACAAGGTCAGTCCATCTTTGGAGTAGCAGTTCAGGAAAGGCTCATCGTGGATGGATGGTGTAGGAAGTGGCATGTTCATGGGTGCCAAAAAAAGCCAGGCTTCCCCCCAAAAAATTCTCTGTCTCAGTATATGTAGCCCATGTATCTGATGCTGTCTGGACGAAAATAGTATGACATTTTGTCGCCGTAGCATTTGATTGATTGATGCCAGCGAGCATTTGGCCTGAATTAGCCAATCAGCGTTGGAGCTGAGCTCAAAACGCCCCTGAAGGGAAGCCAGTTCGGACATGGCATCACACTAATCAAATCACATAAAAAGCAAAACGTCATTGTCCCAAAAAAATGTCTGTTTCTGCCGTTGGTTTCTGGTCTGCTGGTGACGTGTTGTTGTCTAAAGCTAGTTAAATCTGCCCAATCCTAAACCATGGATGGAGATGGGAATTTGGAATAGGTGTTTTTACTTAGTTCTCCTTGTAGGCCAATGATTATAATGACGATTCTGATCTAACCATCAATTCAAACATTCTGCCACTGGCCAGAGACAATTGAAGTTCAATATGTAGCCTAGATGTAGCTAGTAGGCCAACGCTAACTAGCTAGCTAGCTAACCTAGCTGGTTCATTGTTGCCCATGCGAGGAAGTTAGGCTAGCAAGCATTTTAGCCAGGTGGCCTAGTCTAGGTCTAGGACATCAACAACTAAAAGTGTGTAGTACTGTATGACAGTCATAGACCATTTTGCCAACATGAAAGGGAGGAAGATGGCATTGGCAGTCATCTAGTCTACAAATAGGGTTTGTCAACAACATGTTTTTTCTACTTGCGCGACCGCACACACACACACACACACACATCAGTGCCATGGACAGCCACATGATACAGTACTCCTGTTTTCTTTACTGACTTGCTATAACTCGGGTTCTAAATCAGTAGTTGTTTAGTAAACTGTCGGAAATATGAACTTGCTTGACCATGTCATAGGTCATGAAACTGTTTTAGATGTCTTTACGGGTCCAAAAATGTGGACCAGTTCCGAAATGGACCTGGGGCTTTCCAACCAGGACCCGATATGCTAAATACTTTTTTTTAAATATAGAGACCCGTTCCGAACGGACAAGAGGACAATTTTGACCCGTTCCGTATAGACCTGGTCGGTTCCAGACCCGGTCCGATCGGAGTGAGGAAAGCATCAGAAAAGAAATGTTTTAAGCTACTTTATTATCCAGAGCTGATAAAGCGCGAAAGGAGGGAGAGAGGTGCCGCTCTAGCAGGCGTGGAGGGGCTGTAAAGTTAGCAAGTCACATGGGGAGGGAGGTACGAGAGACAGCAACCAACCAAGCCGACTCGCACTATACTAGACTAATAGCTACCATAGCTAGGTTATTTATCGTGAAATGTGATTACGTAGTACCTGTCTTGACTGCATCAAACTGCAAGAAGCTAGTTAAGCTAGCTAGCCTTAGCTAGCTAGGCTAACTGAGGCTGCAGTGCATGCACTTTATAATCCTAAAGCTGCAAATAACAACCCCATTCAGAATATTAATTAGCAGCCTACCTGTTGACTCCTCATCGTTGTAGCCTATCCTTCTCCTTTACCTTCTAATTCCGCAATTTTAATTCCATCTTCCATTGATTTAGATATCTCCTAACTTTTGCCACACACAGAGCGAGGCTCTATGACTGTAGCATATTGCCGCTTTGATGACTTATGATTGGCTAACAACAAGCTACACACACCATGCTCCACTCTCGTGAAAAGGAAGAGCAGCAGCATAAATTATAACATTTCCCTCTCTTTCTCTACTGCAGCAGTTGCGTTTGGATCTGCATGGGCCCTTCAGTTCAAATTACACATACCCGAGACCCGTGACAATCCTATCAGATCCGACCCATACTCGTGACATTATTAGAATTCTGGATCCGGACCCATTGGAGAAGAGCTCAACTCTTCCACTGAAGGCAGGACAGGATTTGACTGGGAACACAAAAAAACTAAGACACAACACAGTTAGACAAAAGAGCTATGAAAGAATGACTTAGTCCAAGTAATTAGTAAAATCTCATTGATTTGTAATAATGTGATTGTGTTAGTTCATTTCATTGACTGTTCATACAGTAATTTAAAAATAATAACAGTGTTACTCACAGTGCTTGGAGAGGAAACAATCAATGATCCAGTGGATGAGAGGGCGCATAGGACATGGCTTCAGTTCATGTCAGGAGAGAGTTGACACTGGTAGTGGAGTGGTCATCATCTCTTTACCAGAGAACAGGAGGGGACTTAGCTGTAAACACAAATAGCAGATACATGGAGTCACACATTAATCAATTAATTTATAATGTATTCTACTTGACATACAGGAATGAAAGAAAATTGACAGGGCTACTCACAGTGCTTGGATAGGAAGCGTTCAACACCCCAGTGGATGTGTGAACACATTGGAGATGGGGAATAACAGAGTGCAGGAAATAGATTTAGTGTTGTGGGGGCCAGCTGGAGGGGGCTTCAGTTCTTCAGAGGTCAGGAGACCAGGGGCTTCAGTTCTTCATAGGGAGAAACAAATTGAGTGAGGCTTCTGTAAAAGCTCTGACCTTATTATACCCTTACATGTATAATATAAAAAATGGTTATGTTTTGCTTATGGTGTGATTGTGTAATAACTTTACCGTTCATGCCAGGAGAGTTGATGAGGGATCAGGCTGGCTTCCTATCCTCCACTCCTTAGACTACACACTTATCTGATAACACATATCAAGGAGGCCTAGTCTCTTCCAACAGTACAATACCTACATTACACTACTGATTAGGGAAGGAGACAAGAAAAGGATGGCACTTTAGACTATCGAGCAAGAGAGAACCGAGTAAACCGTATAACGGCTTTGGTCTAAACATTACACAAAATATGTAATCGAAAAACTGTTTATTGTGTGCTGAAGGAGTCTACAGAGGATTCAAAGCCCCCCTTGACTGAATCGCGAGACGTGTCTTGCAACCGTTTCAGTTTTTGGTGGCCTTTTAAACCGTGCGTTCAGGTTCTCAGGGATAGACATCTGCTGGAGCCCCTCTGCATGGGCACGAAGGTCACTGAGCACCTCACCGAAGAGGTAGTTCATCAGAGCTTTGATGTAGTCGGAAATTGTAATTTGAATGACAGATTGTTTACTAAATATTTTTCATACATTGTAATTTTAACATTTAAAGTAAATTGATAACTAGAAAAGTACATTTCCTGAAGAAAATGTGGTGTGCTTGCTAGCTTGTGAAGGATCAATTGATTGATAGGATAGCCTGAACATGTGAAAGTTGGTTTGGTGTCTCAAGCTTGAATGGTTCAAGAGTTACTGTTGGTGAGTTATTGTATGCAAATATATATAGTTATTGTTGATAAAGATTTGAAGTTAGGATAGCCTGAATATGTAGAAGTTGGTTTGGTGTCTCTAGCTTGAACAATTAAAAGGTTACTGTTGGATAGTTAATTTATGCAAATGTATGCACATTTGTATAGTAATAGTTGATAACAGTTTTTAAGAATTGGAAGTTAGGATAGCCTGAACAGGTGAAATTTGGTTTGGTGTCTCTAGTTGGAACGGTTCAAGAGTTACTGTTGTTGAGTTATGTTATGCAAATGTTAATACACTGAACAAAAATATAAACGCAACATGCAACAATTTCAAAGATTACAGTTCATATAAGGAAATCAGTCAATTGACATACATTCATTAGTCCCTAATCTATGGATTTCACATGACCTGGAATACAGACGTGTGTCACACCCTGATCTTGTTTTTACCTGTCTTGTGCTTGTCTCCACCCCCCACCAGGTGTCTCCTATTTTTCCCCATTATCCTTAAGTTGGTTACGGCTCCGAACTGCAGTCAGGTCAAGACCCTGGTGAGGACGACGAGCACGCAGATGATCTTCCCTGAGACGGCTTCTGACAGTTTGTGCATAAATCCTTCGGTTGTGAAAACCCACTGTTTCATCAGCTGTCCGGGTGGCTGGTCTCAGACAATCCCGCAGGTGAAGAAGCCAGATGTGGAGGTCCTGGGCTGGTGTGGTTACACGTGGTCTGCTGTTGTGAGGCCGGTTGGACGTACTGCCAAATTCTCTAAAACAATTTTGCAGGCGACGTGTAACTTATGGTAGAGAAATTAACATTCAATTCTCTGGCAACAGCTCTGGTGGACATTCCTGCAGTCAGCATGCCAAATGCACGCTCCCTCAAAACTTTAGACATCTGTGGCATTGTGTTGTGTGACAAAACAGCACATTTTAGAGTGGCCTTTTATTGTCCCCCGCACAAGGTGCACCTGTGTAATGATAATGCTGTGTAATCAGCTTCTTGATATGCCACACCTTTTTAGGTGGATGGATTATCTTGGCAAAGGAGAAATGCACACTAACAGGGATGCAAACAAATGTGTGCATTTGAGATAAATAAGCTTTTTGTGCTTATGGAACATTTCTGGGATCTTTTATTTCAGCTCATGAAACATTGGACCAACACTTTACATGTTGTGTTCATATTTTTGTTCAGTGTACATGGGTTCTAACTTTTAAAATTCCTTGTTAGTTTACAATTATAAAATATATGCTCCCCACATACACTACCACTCAAAAGTCTGGACACACCTACTCATTCAAGGGTTTTTCTTTATTTTTACTATTTTTTACATTGTAGAATAATAGTGAAATCAAAATAGTGAAATAACACATATGGAATCATGTAGTAACCAAAAAAGTGTCTGTTACATGCATGACCCAGTAATGGTCGGTCACATAAATGAAGCAAACGTTATTGATTAATTAATTATGAATGATGAATAAGCTAAATCATGCAAATATAACTTGTCTGCAGTATATAAGAGAACTAACGGGACTGCCCCGGAAGAGCTCCTAATCGACATGTGTACTTGGTGCATTGAGTTGGTTGGAACCTCTCCAGCGCACTGAGATTGACTTCCAGTGTCCCTGTGTAGAATTTCCACGACAGTTCCATAAGGGTTCTTTGGCTGTCCCCATAGGAGAACCCTTTTTGGTTCCAGGTAGAACCCGTTTTGGTTCCGGTAGAACTCTTTTGGGAACCTTGTAGAACCCTCTGTGTAAAGGGTTCCAACTCGGAACCAAACAGGGTTATTCAAAGGGTTCTCCTATGGGGACAGTCGATGACCAGTGGCGTGTATTCATGGATGTAAAGGCTTCCCCAAAAATGTAAAAAAAAACATACAAAATAATGTATCTTTCGTCTCTCTGTGTTTCATATATTTCCTTTAATTCGCAAGAGGCTGAAAGTATCTCAACGGAGAAAGCGTCCGAGCAAGCGGAAAAGTGCCCTTTTGTCTCAGTATGTGTTGCCCATCTATCTGATGCTGTCTGGTCAAAAAAAGTATGACATTGTTGCCGCCCATACCATTGAATGCAAGGAAAGCCAGTGAGCATTTAATAAAAATATACTGTATAAAATAACAGTCTATCAGCGTTGAGCTAAACTTAGTGAGCTCAACTGTGAATGGTCATGGCACACCAAAAAAAGTGTCAAGGGAAGCCAGTTTGGATCTGGCTTCACACCAATCACATCACCAGAAGCGAGACGTCACTGACATAAAAAAATGTAATTGTTGCATCTCGTTGTGTTGTTGTCCTCTGGTGCCTAGCTAGCTAGCTAAAATTGGCCCATTCCTAAATTAGCCATGGACGGAGATAGGGATTTGGACTTGTGGTTTTATTTAATTCTCCGTACTGGCCAATGATTATAACGGTGATTCCAACCATAAATGTATACATTGCGCCCCTGACCTGAGAGGATGGAAGTTCAACATGTAGCTAGATGTAGTAGGCCTGGCAAATCATTGCCCATAAAAGGGAGTTAGGCTAGCAAACAGGTGTTTTAGCCAGGTAGCCTAGTACAACAATCATTAAAAGTGTGTACTGTATGACAGTCAACATGAAAAGAGGAGGATGGCATTGCTGGTGTTTCTCTACAAGATTTTATACACTTACAAACATGCACGCACACACACAGAGAAATCAGTGCCATGGACAGCCACATCATATTTAGCTTACGTTGATTGTTTTTGGTATCTTTTAGTTGTCACTGTATTAGACTAAGCATAAGTGATTAGATAATGTTGAAGTTGAAATTGTGCTGGATTAGTGGAGGCAGCGCCTGTTTTCTTTGCGACTTGTGGTAACTCTCCGTGGTTCTAAATCAATAGTTGTTTGTTTAGTAGTCCGAAGATGTTGGAAGAATGCACTTGCTTGACCATGCTGTAGGTTATGTAACTGTTTGTTACATGCCATATCTTTTATGGACGTCATCAGACAGACGTTGCTCTCTGGTTTTGTGTTGAAACAAAAGGTGTGGTTGAATTGATTCTGCCACTGTGTCTTCTTATTGTCTCAGCCTTAGGCCTATATATCACGGTGTCAAGGCATATGAACTAACACGTTATGGAGCAAACACCGCAATTATCACTACACATGTTGTAATATGGCTTTTTGTCCCTGGCTTGGCTTCCCTGGCGATTTTACCCACACACTGCTAAGTCGAAGACCCCTTTTGGGTTCTTTATAGCACCTTTTTTTCTAAGATGCATACCTATCCTACACACAAAAGGTATGTTACAATTTCTGATTCCATGTAGGCAGAGTCATTAGGATGATATGAGGAGTCGTGAGGTTCGGGGACCTCAAAGGAGGAGTCCTCAAATTCCATCCGTGGTCGTTTGGATGATGGAGTGTCAGAGGTCCCATCCTTTTGTGTTGTAGAAGTCAATGCTTGTAGAAAGATCTTCAAGGTGTGAAATCACAACGGTGGCAACACCAATCGTTGAAATCTGCATGCTTGCCTGGGAAGCTGGCAACATGGACATGAACATAAACAGTACAGAAATGAATGTAAATTAAACACAAAGTCAAAAGTACACTTTAGTACACTCTTAGAAAAAAGGGTTCCGACAGGGTTCCTATATGGAGAACCCTTTTTGGTTCCAGGCATTCTCCTTCAATAATAATGAATGTCGACATGAGTTTTGACTTTTGAACCACACACAAACGTTATTACATTGATGTTCAGTAAATTCACAATGTTTTTTCTTATATAATTAACACTTAGCTCTAAGCATAAGCAAGTGCAAGCAAACGAGCTGCGATGAGGTAGGCCTATTCGTTCAGCAATTTTGAAATGGACAGCGACAGAAATTCAGATAGATGTTAGTTCAGATAAATTCAGCAAGATGTTGAGGCCTTAACTTTACTCTTCTAAGTCACCACAGAGAGAGAGAGAGAGAGACCCAGACTCAGCGGTTAGCCTACTATTTAAAGTATTTTATTAGGCCTATGTGGTCTAACAAGGAAGGACAATACAATCACCAGGATCCACTTTTATAGACAATATACAGATGCACTGACAGCGCATTGCGCAAACAAAACAACCCTCACAATATGAACTGGAATTACATCGCTCTATTACTGAACTTTTTGTTGAACAAAAATATTTGAATGGGAAGAGACTGTCTCTGGCAAACATGGTTACGAGGAGGGGATACTATAATATAATGTTGTTGGGTCTAACTTGCCACCCTCCTCGTGGAGAAAAGCACCAGAGCTAATTATAACACACAAAGTAAGAAAAAACGATTAAATGCGTGATTCTAACATTGCCTAAAATTATTAATAAGATGCTAATGAGAGACCTATATAAGCAATATAACAATGCAGATCTACAAACTATGGCATATTTGACGATAAGGGGTTAAGAGGCAAGCCGAAATTTTGATTAAGACATGAGTCGAGCTGAGATTAATGTAGCCTATATGCCGCCTATTTGTTCAGCGCTTTTGAAATGGACAGCGACATCATTCAGAAGATGGGCCGTTCTTACAGTATTCTCCCTGTACACAAAGTCCGAACAGTATGCTAAATTAACAGGGGCAGACAATGAAAGCTGTTACAATATTCAAAGATAAGATTTCTCTAAAACAGGCTATAGGCTACATGTTCACCTACAAGTTAGAACAGTAGGATAAGTTCTAAGGTGGAAAGGGATCACCTTCTTAGGGTGAGACACATAGGCTACTAACTGCTTACTACACAACATACACTTAGTACTACTTTCTTAGCTACAGTATACATATCTCCCTGGCATGTTACGTCACTTATGCAGTAGCTTACTAGACATACAGTGGGGAAAAAAAGTTAGTCAGCCACCAATTGTGCAAGTTCTCCCACTTAAAAATATGAGAGAGGCCTTTAAATTTCATCATAGGTACACGTCAACTATGACAGACAAAATGAGGAAAAAAAATCCAGAAAATCACATTTTTATGAATTTATTTGCAAATTATGGTGGAAAATAAGTATTTGGTCAATAACAAAAGTTTCTCAATACTTTGTTATATACCCTTTGTTGGCAATGACACAGGTCAAACGTTTTCTGTAAGTCTTCACAAGGTTTTCACACACTGTTGCTAGTATTTTGGCCCATTCCTCCATGCAGATCTCCTCTAGAGCAGTGATGTTTTGGGGCTGTCGCTGGGCAACACAGACTTTCAACTCCCTCCAAAGATTTTCTATGGGGTTGAGATCTGGAGACTGGCTAGGCCACTCCAGGACCTTGAAATGCTTCTTACGAAGCCACTCCTTCGTTGCCCGGGCGGTGTGTTTGGGATCATTGTCATGCTGAAAGACCCAGCCACGTTTCATCTCCAATGCCCTTGCTGATGGAAGGAAGTTTTCACTCAAAATCTCACGATACATGGCCCCATTCATTCTTTCCTTTACACGGATCAGTCGTCCTGGTCCCTTTGCAGAAAAACAGCCCCAAAGCATGATGTTTCCACCCCCATGCTTCACAGTAGGTATGGTGTTCTTTGGATACAACTCAGCATTCTTTGTCCTCCAAACACGACGAGTTGAGTTTTTACCAAAAAGTTATATTTTGGTTTCATCTGACCATATGACATTCTCCAAATCCTCTTCTGGATCATCCAAATGCACTCTAGCAAACTTCAGACGGGCCTGGACATGTACTAGCTTAAGCAGGGGGACACGTCTTGCACTGCAGGATTTGAGTCCCTGGCGGCGTAGTGTGTTACTGATGGTAGGCTTTGTTACTTTGGTCCCAGCTTTCTACAGGTCATTCACTAGGTCCCCCCCGTGTGGTTCTGGGATTTTTGCTCACCGTTCTTGTGATCATTTTGACCCCACAGGGTGAGATCTTGCGTGGAGCCCCAGATCGAGGGAGATTATCAGTGGTCTTGTATGTCTTCCATTTCCTAATAATTGCTCACACATTTGATTTCTTCAAACCAAGCTGCTTACCTATTGCAGATTCAGTCTTCCCAGCCTGGTGCAGGTCTACAATTTTGTTTCTGGTGTCCTTTGACAGCTCTTTGGTCTTGGCCATAGTGGATTTTGGAGTGTGACTATTTGAGGTTGTGGACAGGTGTCTTTTATACTGATAACAAGTTCAAACAGGTGCCATTAATACAGGTAACGAGTGGAGGACAGAGGAGCCTCTTAAAGAAGAAGTTACAGGTCTGTGAGAGCCAGAAATCTTGCTTGTTTGTAGGTGACCAAATACTTATTTTCCACCATAATTTGTTTGTTTTTTCTCAATTTGTCTGTCATAGTTGACGTGTACCTATGATGAAAATTACAGGCCTCTCTCATCTTTTTACGTGGGAGAACTTGCACAATTGGTCCCCACTGTATTTATGGACTCACCATTGTTGTGCTGTGCTCACTTGAACAGGAAGTTGGCACGGCGGTCCTTCTTGTGGGCAAACTTCTCAATTGCTTTGTCATCAAAGTCTGGCATTCGTTGGATGAAGGCATGCTTGATTTGACAGCATGGCCAATGCATTTAACCTTTTCTGGCCCATGGAGTTGTGTGTGAAGGTTTTTATCCTTTTAAGGGTGGAATAGTTTCTCTCTGACTCGCCGGTTGTCATCGGAGTGGTGGTGATGATTTTGAGAAGAGAGACCGTCTCAGACAAGGCCTCCTGCAGGTTGTTCTCGTCGAGTGATTTCAATAAAGAAAGTGTGGTCTTTCCAGTGTGCAGCTCAGGATGCCGGTAGAGAGTGGACAGCTCCATTTTCAACTTCTCCTTGTGGCCCACAGGCCATAGCTTGGTAGCACACTGGAGTTCTGCAGTCGGAAGGGAATATACATGCTGGGGGGAAAATGAGCTGTCTACCAACTTTGCTGCAATTAAGAGGTCACTTTCAGAAAACCTTTCTTGCACATGAGCAGCAATTGTGTCGCATGCATCCTTCATCACGGGTGCAGTGCTAAGTTTTCTCCACCTTGGTTCAGTGGCATCAACATGTTCTTTGGCCAGTGCATTAGTTTGCTCTCAAAAGTTTTGAATCTTAACCTTGAAGTTGTTGATTGCTCTGGCGATTCCTGCTGCAATGGTTCGTTTCTGCATTATGTTGTACAAAATATCCACCTCTGGCATGACCAAGGAAAAGAACTTGAGCAGTTGCAGAAATGTAGGATCCTTGAGTTTTATGAACAGGCCATAAGCCTCGCAGATGGTGATCTCATCCCATCCAGGCTGCGTGCGGATGTCCTCCATGCACTGGGCCAGTGCCTCACAGTCCTCCCACACAGCATTGACGGTTCTGCTTTTGAAGTTCCATCATGTCTGTTCGTTGAAATCCGCGAGAGCGGAGAGTCTTTTGGGTGAGCCCGTGAAAAAAATGGAAAAGGAGGATAGGGCTGCAAAAAACACCTTAAGCACGCTCAATCTCCCTGCACAAAGTTGCTGAAGTGTTAGATTCAGTTGGTGTGCATTATAAATGCACAAAGTGCACAAATTGCGCTTTTGGGTAAGTCTCTTTCAGTAGCGTTTGGACACCATGTACATTACCACTCATTACCGCTGCCCCGTCGTAAGTTTGTGCAACCAGCTTCTCCTTGACATTCAGTGGTGCTAGGACTTGTTTGATAGTGTTGGAGAGGCCAACACCACTTTTGTCCTTTACCTCTGCAAACTCCAAAAACCTCTCACACACACTGTTGTCTGGTAACATGTAACGCAGCACTATTACCATCTGTGATTTACAGAAGACGTCAGTGGTCTCGTCTGCCTGTACAGACGAAAAATGAGTTTTAGACACCTCCTTAGCTATAGGTTCTCTGTTCAATTCATACATACAATCCAAAAGTTTGTTTTGGATCGTGCTTGATGTACCCTTAAAAATGTGTTGGTCATCATAATGCCTTTGTAGCCTGTAATCTCCTTCACGCATGGTCTCAAAAATACACCTGAAAAAGCCTGGGTTCAAGGAATCGGCCGACTCGTCATGGCCCTGCAGCGCTGTCTCCCAATTGCCACACAATTTAATGCATGCTATAATTCTGGCAAGCACGTACCTATTCTCCACCGTTTGTTGGTTGTGAAGGTTGATGGCTCATCTATATGTGGTGTCTAGCTGAGCCACAACGCTTGATTTCCCCAGTAATTCAATTTTAACAGCGTTGTCTATATGTGATGCACAATTCTCATGTTTTGAGACCCTTTCAGACAGATGTTTTAAATCCTTAAACCCAGACTTGGACCACACACCCTCTCCACTGAATAGCAGGCAGAGGAAGCTTAATAGTGATTGCTTTGAGATGCTTGCAGTTAGCCACTGCTTCCTTCCAAACCACTCATTGTTGAATTTGCGATTTCCTACTTTTTGTGTAATGTTTATGTCCAATGGCAAATGAGCACCGAGACATTTTATCTCTAATTTCTCTTCATACGAAAAGGATTGAAAAGGATTTGCCAGTAGATTGTTGACTTGATTCATGAAAATGACTGCTAGCTTGCTAGCTAAGATTTTGAAAGTATGATGTTGACATTATCAGTCCAATCAATGCTACTGTAGATATAATGTGATTTTACATCATTTTATCTGTGGCCAATGACCTAGAGCCTTCTTGGATGGGCATTTCTAATGTAACTCTATGGCAGCACCCAAGGGGCTTGAATATTCGAGCTCTCCCCGTAGATTCTGCGGTGACGTAGTGTCCCCATGAGCGACAGAACACTGAGCCAATCATGGCGCAACTAGAGAACATTACCAACATTATGCTCTGTATTTCTGGTGGCTAACCCACCACCACAGACAGCTAGGCTGAAACACCTGCATTTTAGAGCTGCCTTACTCAACAAAGCAAAAAGAGACCATGTTTGTATGTAGCTTTATTAACTCAATATATTTTCTTTTACATTGTTGGCAAACTGATATGTTCAGCTAGGCTGAAACACCTGCATTTTAGAGCTGCCTTACTCAACAAAGCAAAAAGAGACCATGTTTGTATGTGGCTTTATTAACTCAATATATTTTCTTTTACATTGTTGGCAAACTGATATGTGACACGTATTAATGCCAATATTCACATGCAAAACAGGCCCCTAACTGCCCTGAATGATGTGTCGCCACTGGACGTATATGAACCCTGCATAGCTGATGCTATGCCTTGGCCAATAAGAGCCTTTGAAGCACCCAGGCCGCCATTATCATTCTCCTCCTTTCGGGGCTTTAAGTAATGGGAGTGAATCAGGGAAAAACAATATATCCCCACATTAAAATAGACTTGTCAAAATAAACTTGTCAACAATTCCACGATGTGCGGCATATGGATAGGCTGACCACATTTACAGGATTGTGCAGGACAGTCCCGCATTTTGGCCCTTTTTTCGTGTCCCTCAACCAAACAATCATGTCCCACATTTTATCAACAAATTAAAACACCACTTATTTACAAAAAAGGTTGATTTGTCCTGTATTTCAGTCAGACTTCCTATTCATTTTATGAGAATTGAAATTATAACCTGTCTCTTTTGCATTTATATATATTTCATAAGGATGTGGTACTGGTGATGTTAAACACTTCTCCAATATTTGTTGAGATCTGATATTCTGCGCAGTGCAAGAAGAGACATAGCCCAATGTCATATTGTCAACCAATTACATTTGTCAAATCATTTCGGGCAAAATTTGTAGAGGACAGTTAATTACTTATAAAAAGGATGCATCTAACGAAGAGCTACAAAAGTAAATAAAAAGCCATATTAGACTTGTGCGAGGCTCTCCATCCACATTAGTTGCTTATTCAACATATTTCCTGCTACTTCACTCAATCCCATTTTAAAAAGTCTCCATTCCTAAATCAGACCAACCAGAAATGTTTCCTTTGCCAAATATTCCCAGATTTTCATAAAATAGCCGCAGAAGTCGTCTCTCGTTTATGCATCCCTACATATGGATGCAGCGAGAACCAATTCAAGGGATGTGGGAAGACATTTCATATGTAATACCGAACAAAAATAAAAACGCAATAAGCAGCAATTTCAACGATTTTACAGAGTTACAGTTCATGTAAGGAAATCAGTCAATTGAAATAAATTCATTAGGCCCTAATCTATTTCACATGACTGGGTAGGGGTGTAGCCATGTGTGGGCCTGGGAGAGCATAGGCCCACCCATTTGGGATTATTTACTCTGAGCATTATAGTAAATTACATTAACATGTAAAAGGGGAAAGTAGGAAAAGGTTGTGGAGCTACAACGATAGTCCGTAACAAGACAGGTGAAGATAAAATCGTCTACGAATGTCACGACTTCCGCCGAGGCTGCCTCCCCTCCTTCTTCGGGCAGGTTTCGGCGCTCGTCGTCACCGGCTTACTAGCTACTGCCGATCCCATTCTCATCACTCCACTTGTCATGTCTTGTCAATCACACACACCTGGTGCTCATTTCCCTAATTAGTATGTGAATAAGTGTTCCCTCTGTTCCCCTTGTCTTTGTGAGTTATTGTTTCATTGTGAGAGGGAGTAGCTCGGTTGAGCCAAGGTGGAATATTTCCCTTGTGAGAGTTTCGTTTTGACGCTGGGTGCGTTTTATTTATGTAAACGGAATAAACTCTGGACTTCGGTGTTTTACCTCCTGCGCCTGACTCCTTCATTCACACCTCGTCACAGAATCACTCAACCGTTGAATGGAGTCAGCAGGAGAAGATCGCATGCCTGGAGTTGTGGCAAGGGTCCAGGAGCATTCCTCAATGCTGGCCAGCTTGGGGGAAGCGATGGATCGGGTTCTTCAGGTAGTACAACGCCTGGAGAGGAGAGGACCCGCTCTATCGAGACCAGCTGTTCAACCGGATCAATCCACCTACACCCCAACTCCTGGAGGGATCCAGATATCCCGGCCACTGGCGTTTGATGGGACGGCAGCGCGATGTAAGGGATTTCTGCTCCAACTAGAGCTGTATTTCTCCAGCATCAGGCCGGCGCCACTGGAGCGGGAGAAGGTATCCGTCCTCGTTTCCTGCCTTTGTGGGAGAGCCCTGGAGTGGGCCAACGCGGTGTGGAACGAGGGAGGTGCCACGTTGGAGGTCTATGGGGAGTTTGCTCGCCTCTTTCGGGCCGTTTTCGATCATCCGCCTGAGGGTCGAGAGGCGGGCGAACGACTGGTCCATCTGAGGCAGGGGACGAGGACCGCACAGGATAACGCGCTGGAGTTCCGGATGCTGGCAGTGGGGTCCGGGTGGAACGAGCGGGCCCTGATTGACCATTTCCGGTGCCACCTAAGGGAGGACGTCCGACGGGAGCTAGCCTGCCGTGATGCCATGCTATCGTTCTCCTAACTGGTGGACATGGCTATCCGGCTGGACAATCTGCTAGCAGCCAGAGGACGTCCTGGTAGGGGTCTGCCCGTTCCCACTCTGGACGACTCTGACCCAGAGCAGATGGAGCTGGGGGGAGCTGCCGGTCGAGAGAGCGCAGGAGGACAGCGACAGTGCCACTCTGGTGGCACGAAGGGAAATCCACCTCACGTCACAGTCAACGTTCCTTTGAGTCTGGAGGCGGTAGGCAGGGTACTCACTCATCACCCCAGGTAACGAACACACAAACTTGTTCAGAGCCCTTTGCGGTGCACTGTACCTTATCTATCTCCTTTCCCGATCACCATGTAGTTTGCCAGTGTAAGGCGCTAGTGAATTCAGGCGCAGCTGGGAACTTTATGGACAGGGCATTTGCACGCCGTCAAGGCATTTCATTGGTTCCCCTATCCATTCCACTCCCCATCAGAGCACTTGATAGTCGACCATTAGGGTCCGGGTTGGTTAAGGAGGTTACTGAACCAGTCACCATGATTACACAGGAGACGTATGTTGAGGAGATCACTTTTTTGATTATTGAGTCTCCGTGGTTAGCCCTTCACAACCCCAATTCTTCATGGCCGCAGAGGGTTCTTATGGGGTGGTCGCGTGAGTGTCCGGGTAGGTGTTTCCGTTGGTGCGACCATGGTGGAAAGTCCAGACGGTACTCCCACCGTGCGCATTCCCCCCGAATACCATGATCGGGCGCTCGCGTTTTCCAAGTGACTAAATTACCACCTCATCGGGAGGGTGATTGCGCCATAAACCTTCGGGTAGACGCTGTACCTCCCAGGAGTCATGTGTATCCCCTGTCGCAGGCTGAAACGGAGGCTATGGAAACATACGTCACCGAGTCCCTGCGCCAAGGGTACATGCGTCCCTCCACTTCACCTGATTCCTCAAGTTTCTTCTTTGTGAAGAAGAAAGATGGCGGTTTACGCCCGTGCATTGAATATCAACCACTGAATAAGGTGAAGGTACGATTTAGTTATCCTCTTCCCCTCATTCCTTCAGTGATTGAGTCAATGCATGGGGCCCGTCTTTTCACCAAATTAGACCTCAGGAGTACCTACAACCTGTTGTGTATTCGGGAAGGGGATGAGTGGAAAACAGCATTCAGCACAACCTCGGGGCATTATGAATACCTGGTGATAACCTATGGTTTGATGAATGCTCCATCCGTTTTCCAGTCCTTTGTGAACGAGGTGTTTCGGGACATGCTTGGTCGCGGTGTGGTGGTCTACATCGATGACATCCTGGTGTATTCTGCTCCGCGCGCTGAGCATGTTTCCCTGGTTCGCAAGGTACTGGTCCGACTGCTGGAGAATGATATTAATTTATTTATTTAAGTGTGAGATTTTAAACTCAAAGTTGGACAACCAAGCCTAAAATATTATTTTGTATTGGTGCAATTCAGAATACGAACCCAAATGGAAAGACATCGAGACTACTTTGACAGAGAAACTTATACAGTCAGTTTTGGGTAATAAGGACATGGTAATAGAAATATACAAAAGACACAATCAGTGGATTAATTTCTCTCTTAATACATGGTTTAGGGTAGTTAAGGAAATTAAATTAGACAGAGAGGTCAAACTGCTGAGTTGGCCCGCATATGACCCCAACTTCATCCCTGCAATTCAGGATAGCAGATTTAAACAGTGGACGCAGAAAGGTATCAACTCATTTTGTACAATTATAAGGAATGGGGATCTAGAGAACTTCCAGGACCTAAGTAAAAAACATGGCTTGGATAAACAAGATTTTCACAGGTACCTACAGGTTCGACACTACTTTTCCAAATAAATAAAAGTGATTGACCCTTGGGCACCTCAGAAATTGATCCAAGTATTGACTAACACATACAACTTGGGGAGTATCAAAATAACTATTTCAAATCATTACTTGGGTATTCTATCCTGTTATGATGAGTTTCTCGGTTATCAAGTAATAAAGGATGTAAGAATATACTTAGACACTTTGTAGAAAGTTAATGCAAATGTTTTATTAGTCAGTACCGGGTTAGGTACAGCACGGGCAGAGCTTTGCCTTTTGCTGTTTCCAACTGACTCTAACAAAGATCCATTCTCCCTTATATACCCTTGGTTATCATTCCTTAACCTACATCTGGTAACCCTCCATGGGCATCCCCTTTTTCTGATGTTATTACCCTTTGCCCCAAGACAGTATATCCTGTCCATCCATCATGCTATCATAAACATCAGTAATCTCCTTTGACATTAGGAATGTAGACTCAGTGGAACCAAGTCAATATCCCCTAACTCTTCCCTGGTCCACACAATACTATGACATGACATCATTACAATCCTTTTTTTTTGGGGGGGGGGGGGTTTAACCCCCAACAATTCACATATAACTTCATGGAAAATATTGTATTTTACAATCAGTAGTATATATGACTAGAGCCTAAACTATGCTAGATAACTGATAATTCACCCCTTTCTACCTTTTCTACCTGAATCCAACCTGATTCTCAATATATTTAATTAACAAAGGTATAAATTCTCAGTCATCTATCTTATGCGATATCAAACCTCTAAAACCTCTATAGACTCAGTCTGAGTAAACGATAAACACATAATTAACTATTATATATTCATGCTAATAATCTATGTAGTCAAAACCTTACATATATATATATATATATATATATAAGGAAAAATCACACAGAGACATCCCCCATTTTAAAATGACCCCTTTTTCTGAGACATGCGACCAAGAAAACATCCATAGAATAAATTGTTAACATAATGACATCATCCATACAAAAAAATTATACATAACCATTACTAAGTTACATGGATATTATAATCTGGACACAAGAATATAAAAATAACAAAAATGTCCGACTTCGTCATCCATGCGCCATCAAGGAACCTCAAGCTTTTCACTGGTCACTTGGGGTGCTATCTGATCTACTGAGATAGACATCTTTCCACATCTTCGATCCTGTAAACCTTAAATTCCATGGCATACATTTCCAATTTAACGTTCCCATTCCTCAATCAACATTATTAATGGACTCTAAACTGGAATAAGACGACATAGAAGAATAATTAGTCCTCTCGCTCCTTGTATTAACATTAACTGATACATCTCTAGCTGTAATCACAGGCATGTTAGTAATCGTTTGTACAGATCTTAAAATCAATCCCCGAAAAATTGGAAAACAACACCCCATAACTATGACTACAATAAGTACTATGGCCACTAGAGGACCTAGAATGCTTGCCATCCATGCTCCTATGGAAAATACTTCCATAGCATTCAAATTACCATATCCTCCCCATATCTTTGCATCCCTATTAGTACGCTTAATGCCATCCTGTATGTCTCTAATATTACCCATAGTTGTAGTTAAATTCTGTATTTCCAAAAATAGTCTTAAAAACTAACTGAATACGTGTAAATATCTTAAAATCTTGAGGTATTGCTTTGTATCTAGTAGCCAAATCAATCGGATTTGTATTCTTTAAATGTACATATCCCATAAGTTCCGAAGTATCCCTCCTAAAATGTCTGGGAATGTTCAAATTGACAAATTCAACAGGCTGAACAACATAGATAAGGACGTTTAAAGTACAGACTCCACATATTCCCCTGAATAGCGGAGGAAGAGTAGTCCATATATTAATTCCACCAAAAAAATAAAACTGGAATCGGTAATGTTCCAACTTTTGAAATGCGATGCTTTTTCCCCCATATCCTTAAATATCATGAGACATTGAGAAGCTCTCAGAAATCCAATATCTATTACTGATAACTCTTCTCTCTGTCTTCCCTTTACGCACACATCAAATACAGAAGACACATTCACCATAGCTGAGACTTTAGTGGGTATAATTGATAAATCACTAGGTACTTGAATTATATGTTTATCATAAAAGATCGGACATCTAGTAACGGATGGCAAATGTTCCGGAATCGCCAAAATGGTTGAATGAACCTTATTCAAATCCATACCATTCTCCTGTCTTACCGATATATTAGTATAAATAACATATTGGGACATCTTGTGAAGAATCCCATCATTCTTGATAATCATGTTATTGGTTTTGCCAATGTATATGTTATTCGGCAAAATTATCGGTCTGACTGATTGTGATCCCATCTCAGGATGAGTGTTCAATACATACTGATAAGCAAGAATGCATAGGGTTGGCAATCCTTCTGACCCCTGCAGAGGAACCACCCAATAAGGAAATACATCCGCAGTCGATTTGGGAATCAGTGAACACAAATAACATGAATTTTGTACCACAAATTAGACGCTATGGGGTGAATAGAATTCACTTGTGAATCTATATTCTCATAAATAATAATTTCCTCATTCTCTACCAACTCAGCAGTCTTATCCTGAGGTAAAGTCACTGGCCATGTGATTGGAGCGTTTATACCCCCAAATACCACTTTCCTTGGTGTCCAATAAGGAGCACAAACACCTTGCCAATATTGTGGAAGGTAAGTATATAAGTGATCACCACAATACCATACCATGTAATCAGTTGCTGGCCAGGGTAAATTAGTATCCCAAAAAAACGTTTTATCTGGACATCCCTGTGTAATCCCCATTTTATATAGAATTGTATGACTAGCTATAGAAGTCACACAGGTTAGAGGTACAACTTTCTGCTTAGTCCTGATTGCTACTGGTTGCATACTTGCATAAGCTAGCAAATCTCTCTGAACCAAACATTTTGGTGTCAACCTTTCCATAACCCATTAAAATATTCTACGGTTAGTATGCTAGCACCTGTTGCCGCTGATGACAATATAAGTATTAAGACTTCCTCTCCTTCAACAGATTCATATTCAACCTTAACCCTTGTCAATTCCTCACTTAAAACCACAAAAGTAACATTATTAACATAAAAAGGCTTACTCCCTATGGCTCTGAGAGGATAATATAAACAATGCATGTCATTCTCAGATACAGGAACATGTTCCATCACCTCCATTTCTATGTAGACGTCAGGCTGACTAACTTGTCTCTGTGTACGCTTATGGTGCTGTTCATTGTCGCTAAGTCTCATGCCTATATTAGTGTTCCTATAGTCATGATTCAACGTTCCATTTTCATTGTAATATTAGCTGAAGTCGGTATTGTCAATAACCATGTTCTCCCTCAGCTTAGAATTGTCAATCACTATCCCCCCAGAGATAACTTCTGTCAGAGTTATATGGACTATGATAAATGTCACTGATGCAATATCTCCATTCATCCTTCCAAGGAGTTTGCATCTCGTCATGGTTTTCTCCATGATTCCTCCAGAAACGTCCACTTTTCTCTCCACCTCCACCTAGGTCAGAACATAATGTCCTGGTTGAATATTGTGTATAGGTTTCTCCCCTGGTGAGGGAAGGGAATCGATTACCTGTTGAGAATATTTGGAAACAAAAGAAAACAAATGTTTAACATAATTTTGTTGCAATTCCTGTAGCTCTGTCATATCCCCCACTGGATTCTCCTTCATCAGCGCACCTAGAGGAAAAGGTCTAGCTATCAACACTTCATGAGGAGACAATCCCGTACACACATTAGGCAGTGTTCTTATTGATAAGAGCACTAAAAGGTAATGCTTCCAACCAATTCATCCTCCTCTCTAGATGTACTTTCATTAGTTTATCCTTAATCGTTTTATTAGTGCGTTCAACCTGAGCCGAACTCTGCGGACAATAAGGAAAATGAAACGTCCACTTATTCCCTAACGCTGCTGATAACTGTCTAGTTATTCTGGATGTAAAGGACGTGCCATTATCGGAATCAATACCAATCGGTGTTCCAAACATAGGAATAACATGTTCCATCAAACACTTCACTACTGTTTGAGCATTCTCTTTTCTTGTCGCAAAAGCTTCTGTCCATTTAGAAAATCTATCGACAATCATCAAAAGATATGAAAACCCCCTATTTTTTGGGCATATGCGTAAAATCAATTTGTAATTGCTGAAGTGGACCCTCAGGTTTTGGTAAATGTTCCCTTTTAGGTGGATTGATGCATGGATTACATCTAGCACAAATGAAACATCTTTGTATAAATTGTCTAACTTGTTTCTCCAAACCTATCGTAAAAAACACCTTATTTATATAAGCTGTCACACCCTTGTACCCTACATGTGTTACTCCATGAACATAAGCAATAACAGAATCATAAGCCAACTTTGGTAACGCAATTCTATCATCGATACATTTCCACAAACCTTTTTCATCCTTCTTACAACCCTTAATTTCCCATAATCTTAATTCATAATCAGTTGATTGGTTCTGAAAAGACCTTAAATTATCACATGTGAACGGAGGATTCTCTTGACTAATTAGTTGTACGGCTATTAGGTCCTTTTCCATCCATGGTGGAAAAGATCCAAACATAGCTGCATCATGAGCATATTTATCTGCTAAATTATTCACTCTTGCTATCTCCAAATCTACCTTTGAATGACCTTTACATTTGACAAAAGCAATGTTAGCAGGTAACATCATAGCCTTAATTAAACTTTTAACTAAATAGGCATGATGAATATGTTTACCTGCATTAGTGTTATGATAAGTTTCTAGTATTGAGAAGTGAGGATGCAAGAATTTACTTAGACATTCTGTGGAGATTTTTTACCAAGTATTTGGGTTCATCTACCTTTTAGTGCTTGAAATTTAGCTAGCTTGTTGCTACCTGGATAGCAACTAGTAAACAATAGCTGGAACGACCTAGCGAACAGACGCGAACTGGCTGAGTCAATTCAGTGGCTAGCTTTGCACTTGGCTAGCTAACAGTAGCTGCTAGGGGTAAGTCATAACCTACATTTGTGTTTTATTTTTACATTTTGGTAGCTAGAGTCGTTCAAGGAATTCGGGACATGGGTGACTAGTTAACGTTAGTTTGGCTGTCTCTGTGTGTTCGTGCCGTGAAAGGAGGGGTTTCTTCTTTGTCTGTAAGCAATGGCTAGCTAGTATGCTAACTATTCTAGCTAACTAACTGGCTGATTAAGTTGACGACGGACTCGCTCAAGCTGTCGGGACTAAACGTTAGAGACGGACACGAACGATCTGCTTGGAATGTTGACACACTGGTGGTTTGTTGTGGCCGAGTATTGGTGCTAAACCGAGTCCGGCATGCTAGCTGGCTGTTGTGTCTTATGACTAGGTGCCCTGGATGATTTTCACGGAAGAATACTGTACCTAGTTAGCAGAGGTGTGGACTCGAGTCATGTGACTTGGACTCGAGTCAGACTCGAGTCATGAATTTGATGACTTCAGACTCGACTCGACAAAATGTACAAAGACTTGCAACTCGACTTGGACTTTAACATCAATGACTCGTGACTTCACTTGGACTTGCGCCTTATGACTCGAGAAGACTTGCTACTTCCCATGAAAACTGGGGAAAAAAATTTTCACACGGCCGCGCCGCTCTCCGTTTATCTGCATCTGTGAAAAAAATGTGCACCATCCACCTGTATGCATACAGAGAGCGCGCGCTGCCTGCACGTTATCCAATCACTGTAGTCCCACGTTGTTTTGATTCGACAGCATCTAAGCAGGCACATTGCAAGACAACCAATGAAGCACATCAAGCAACAACGCGCCAGTTGTCAAAATGATACCGAAGATAGTTTGGTTTGGCTATAAAAATTACGAGGTAGTCGACAAAAAACGAGTTGCAATCTGCAAAACATGCGGATCGAAGATTACAGACGGAGCTGCCACAACGTCCAACTTTGTTCGACACCTGAAGTTGCACAAAGAAAGGTAAGTTTTGAACGAATGCTACGCACCTTATCGGATGTACCGTAACTTACTAGCTAGCTGCTGCATATTTACTGTATCAACGAGACAAACGCACGTCTCCCTTGCTGGTTCATGCTTACAAAAATATGGATTTTTGAACTGCTATTATATGGACATTCTAAAACGCTTTCGTGAAAAACGCTTAACGTTCTTTAATGTACTAAGACAGTGTTATTAAAAGACCAAACTCTGTAAATATCATATTAATAAAGTATACTATGTACAAAACATCAGATGAGCCCAGAATATGAACGCAAACACGTTTAATAACACGTTGCGTTTTCCTCCCATAGAAAACTATTATAAGAAAAGGCTTAACGTGTCTTAATATACTGAGACAGTAATATTAAAAGACCAAACTATAAATATCATATTAATAAAGTATACTAAATGTACAAAACATCAGATGAGGCCAGAATATGAACGCAAACACGTTTAACAACACGTTAAGTGTTTTCCTCCCATAGAAAACCATTATAAGAAAAGGCTTAACATGTCTTATGTAGGCTACTATGTATTCTGGGCTCATCTGATGTTTTGTACATAGTATGCTTTATTAATATGATATTTGCAGAGTTTGGTCTTATAATATTACTGTCTTAGTATATTAAGCATTAAGCAACGTTAAGCGTTTTTCACGTTAAGCGTTTTAGAATTCAGTTTCAGAGTTGCTGGTGTGCTGCCTCATTGAGGTCGTTTATGTAATTTTGGTTAATCACAACTAAGCTGAACTGTCGCTGAAGACAAAATATCACAATTAAACAATGAATGCACCCCCTTTCACAACTCGGATGTAGTTGGTGCATCCCTAAACCCATCCAAGTACAACAGGAAACATAGTAAGACGTATACATTGTAAAGAGGAAAATGATAACACAGTCACAGTAGATCCACCATTAGCCTTCCCTTTTCATATCATGCCCAAACAGCAGACAGCGCATGGACAGAGTGCTACCGTAGTCTACAGTAGGTCTGTGAGGCAGCGCACCACTGGGATATATACAGTATATAATAAAATAATAACGATTATAGTAGTAATGTTCAGAGATGCAATAGATTATTATAGTGCAGTTCTTAACTAATGGGAATATTGTTTAGCTTATTTTTGGTTTAATTTGGTTTACTTTAGTTATTTAATTTATTCAATTATTTTGTTTTTCTATACTTTTCATGCCAACTTGCCATGGCCCCCCTAGAACCCCCTCGCGGCACCCAAGGGTCCCCGTCCCCACTTTGAAAACCACTGCTATAAAGCATATGACTTCAGTTTCTTGAGGGAAAGGGCTTTCTTATGAATTTTGAAGCAGTGAAAATATTCTTAATATTGCATACACTGACACTGAAATGTATTATCGTAAACCGTAGTGTACAATAGGCAATGAATATTAACACAACAACATTGATATGAGTAAAGAGTAGTTTCAAATACAACATGTGTGGCTGTAAAGGATTTTCTGACATCTGTTTCATATTCTTCTCTGTTACAGGTATGAAGAATACCAGATGAACAAAATCATCGTAGATGAACCACAACAGCCTTCAATCTCACAATTCCTTGACACTCGTGTAGGGCGTTACAGCCTGACCCACCCACAGCAGAAGGCCATCTCCAATGCGATACTGTCTGACTTGATTATTGATTGCAATTTCCCTCTGTCTATTGTG
Organism: Coregonus lavaretus; assembly: GCF_964263955.1. Taxonomy (NCBI): domain Eukaryota; kingdom Metazoa; phylum Chordata; class Actinopteri; order Salmoniformes; family Salmonidae; genus Coregonus; species Coregonus lavaretus. Next base: position 5,744,730 of record NC_140003.1, on the reverse strand, counting down.
GAAAATAAGAGCTTTCGTCACTTTCTGGCTGTGCTGGACAGCAAGTATACCCCAGTATGTCGCCGAACGCTGACCACAAAAACAGAGAGCCTTGCTGAGGAGAGACGGTCAAAGTTAAAAACTCAATTGAGCAACACTGACCATGTTTCAGTCACTGTGGACATTTGGTCTGATCGAAAGATGAGGGGATTCCTTGGTGTCACTGTGCACTGGATGGAGCGAGATGCAGAGAGGGTACAGCTAAAGACTAATCTCTTGGCCTGCAACCGCTTCAAAGGCTCTCACACAGCAGAGCGAATCTGTGACCAATTTGAGGCAATATGTGATGAATACAACATCAAAGCTAAATTGGACTATATAATTAGTGACAATGCTGCTAACATGCGCAAGGCATTTACAGTCTGCTTCCCCAGCGAACAGGAGGAAGATGAAGATGCTGGAGATAATCTTGATGATCCTGAGCTATGGCATGACTTAACCCAAGAAGACCAGCAAACCGTCGATGCTGCTATGGCAAAGAAACAGCGCCTGCAGTGTTTTGCACACACATTGCAGCTGGTTGTGGGAGACGGTTTGAAAGAAACAAAAGCGGCATGTCCTTCTCTCTCCAAGTTATCAAAACTTAGCTCCCTGCTCCACACAAGCACAACGTTTAAAGACATCTTCGATGGTGAATTTGGGGAGCACAGAGGCATCCCTGCTGCAGTGAGCACGAGGTGGAATTCCACACTGCGGCAGGTAAAAGCAGTCCTTCATTGTGATCAGCAAAAGCTCTGCGCAGTTCTTGAGAAGGCCGGGCATAAAGAACTGTCATTCACACCACGAGAGTGGAATCTGCTGAAGGAGTTGGTGGACATCTTAAAACCGTTCGGAGAAGCAACTGATTTGACACAGGGGGAGAAAGTCATTACAATCAGTGCAGTTGTTCCATCCATCTTGTCCCTCAATCACCATCTTGAGAAGCTGAAGCCTCAAGTTCGTTTCCTGAGTGGCCTGGTCAGAGGTCTGCAGGCATCCCTGAAAAAAAGATTTCTTGGGATCTTCATTAATGTAAAAATGGCCCAGTTTAAAGAAGGGATCACTGCCCCCTTTTCAGACACAGTCTACCTGAAAGCAGCTGCCTTGGATCCAGCCTTTTGTCTGCTGTGGATTGAGCCCCATGTGCTGGTCAACCGTGACATCAAGGCAGAGGTGGCACAACGAGTTAAAGGTAAATATTATTGACTTGCAATGCAACTTAAATGCAACGTACAATAATTTGATCTTAATCTGATATAGGATCTAATGTGATATTAATCTGACTTTAACAATAATAAAAAAATTCAGTCTTGAACAGTATCATCAACATCAGAAATAAGGGCTCTTTTGTTTCTGCTGTTGTGACACGTTTTTATTTTTATTTTTAGAATTGATCCTGCAAGATGCTGCAGAGACAGAGCAGCCTGTGCCGGTGCCTGCTGAAGAAGAACTAGAGGACATGGAAGGAGAAGGGCTGTTTGCTGCATACCATAAGAGGCAGAAAAGGGATGTTGGGACCCCACCAGCAGTACAGCTAAGTCACTACATTGACATGGCAGAAGGACAGAATGCCCTTTTGTTCTGGGCACTGAACAGTAAGACTCTTCCTTCACTCTTTCAAGTAGCCATCCGAGTCTTGGCAGTGCCTGCTTCTAGTGCTCCAGTGGAGCGAGTTTTCAGCCATGGTGGCATCATTCTGCGTCCCCATCGTGCACAAATGACTGACAGACTTTTGGCCAATTTGATCTTTTGCAAATGCAATGCAGTATAGGGGCCTCCCTCCACCTGTCCACAGCACGCATGCGCGCACACACACTCACTCTCTGCTCATCACCTGTCCACACAGCTCTCTCTCTCCTGTGGTAGGAGTTTCACATGGAGTAAGATCTGTTCATTTGCAGTGCAGGTTCCCACACTGTTTTTACTTCCAGAGCTTTGGTGTTTGTCCTTCCCCGTAAACCATTTTCTCTCTCTCTCTCTCTCTCTCTCTCTCTCTCTCTCTCTCTCTCTCTCTCTCTCTCTCTCTCTCTCTCTCTC